>NC_141668.1:11981831-12581831 GCF_028749965.1 Puma concolor
TGTTTTTACATTCTACACATGAGTGAAGTCATATGCTAGTTGGCTTTCTCAGTCTGGCGCATTTCAGTTAGCATGATACGCTCTGGGTCCATCCACATTGTCATATATTCATGCCCAATTTTATTCCAACTCTGCACCTGTGTCTTTAACATCAGCATCTGTCATCAGGGTCACTTTGTGGATCATCCAACAAATTTGCTAAAACACAACCTGTTTGCCTCCTTTTAGGTTATTTGAAAGGCAACACCTTTGAATCAATGTATTATCCTGTAGTGAATCATATTACAAGCTACAAGTGCTCTTCATATAACATGAGGATATTTGTCTTTTTAATTTATTCCTTACAGGTAACTTTTGAATCTAATCACTGTTATTTAAAAGAAGTTAAATTCCAAACTCCAAGATGTTGCCTTTGAGTGCATTCACAAGATTGACTCAATTTAGTGATTCAAGTTACTGATTTTTTGTTTACCTTCTCACACCAAAATGACCTAAAGCACCTTTATTTTATTTGCATCAGCCTCCACGCACTTAAAGAAGTTAATGCTCTGCTTTAACTTAATGCTCAGAGCATCATCTTATTCTTATGTTCAGTGTCCCCTAAGTAGGTCTTTGTCCTATACTTTTCATTTCCTTCCTTGCTCCCCGGGCTGTGCAAATCTTTGCTTACACAGCTTTCCGGATTCAGCTCTTCTAGAAACCTTATTTTTTAATTCACTGTGCTCTTAGCACATTTTTCTTATTCTTCTAATGGTTATAGAGATTTTCGTCTGTATATTTTACCAAGCAGTTTTCACTCATACTGAATAATTTAAATATTTTTATTGTCACCTTTTACATATTCATGTCTTATGTCCCTGTGTTGGTGGTTAATTACGTGAGGTAGGAAGCATGTGTTATGATTTGTAGCATCCCAGGTAAGTTCATTTCATGTAAGAGATGCTCAGCCTTAAGGAGGCTGTGAGAAACTGCTTAAATTTTGAAAGTCTGTTTATTATTTGTATAATGAAGAATGCTAGACCCAATGATCTTCAAGCCAGTCTCAGTACTAGCTCTCCAAAGCCAATTTGGTTGTTGAGCATTACTCATATATCCCACTAGATGGTACCAACACCAAATAAACGTTTCTTGAAAAAACTGACCATTTTTAAAAGCGAGTTAGAGAAATGAATAATCAGAACAGGTAGCCTATTAGGCACAGCAGTTATAATTTGTGAAAGAAATTATAGTAAATCATAGATCTTTTTTCCACTTTAAAAAAAGTTTATTAATTTTATTTTGAAAGAGAGGGAGCATGCATGTGCACTTGGGGGAGAAGGGCAGAGAGAGAAGAAGAGAGAGAATCCCAAGCAGGCTCTGGGCTATCAGCTCAGAGCCCAACACAGGGCTCGATCTCAAGAACCGTGTGATCACAACCTGAGTTGAAAACAAGAGTCAGTCACTTAACCAAATAAGCCACCCAGGCGCCCTTCCCACTTTTAAAACTGGAGAGATATTTAGTAATAAATGGCTTAATGCATAGCCCGGAGGACACATTTGGAGTAATGTTTATGGAATCAACCCCAAATACCTTATTAAGCAAATATTTACTGAGCACTGTGTGAGCGTTGAGACCACACAAAGACAAACCATATGTGGATGCTTTTAAAAGGATAATGAGACATAAAAAAAAATGTAAAAACCATAATACAAGTAAAAAATGAGAACATTCAGAGGGTGCAGATGCAATTTCCAGCTAAAGAAATTGGCAGTGGTCTTCAAGGGAATTGGGGTATTTTAGATTAATTTTGGGTTATGGGTTCAATTTGTTGTATCATAAAATAAAAAGCATGTTGAAGCAGAGAGTGGAGGTATCGAATTTCAAACTAAGGTCTTTGGACTTCATTCAGCAGATAATGAAACAAAATTGAGGACTTTTCCACAGTTTCATGATCGGCACTGTGTTTTCAAGTTATGTCTGCGCACAGAAAGACTGCATGATCTCACCTGTGTGTGAAATCTAAAATAGACAAACTCATAGAAGCAGAGAGTAGATAGCGATCGACAGGGGCTAGGAGAAGGGGGAAATGGGGAGTTGACAGTCAAAGGGTGCCCATAGCTAACAATACCGCATTGTATACTTAGTTTTTGAGAGGACAGATCTTATGTTCAACACTCTTACCACAAAAATAACAATAATTCATAGTAATAGCAATAATAAGGGGGGTGGGAGGAAGCTTTGGGAGGTGATGGCCATGTCTATGACCTTGACCGTGGTGATATACTTTCACATGTACACTTATCCCCAAGCTCATTGAGTTGTATACATTAATCACATACAGCTCTTTAGACGTCAATTATTCTTCAATAAAGTGATTTTTTAAAAATACATCTGCTTGGGTCGGGGGTGGGGGGGACTACTTGATGAGAATAGGAGGATGGGGATAGGGTGAAGGAATATGCTGGCATTTTCACGTGAGGGCTTGAGACAGCTTAAAGGTCAATGGAGGCAACAGGGACCAAGCACATCAGGCAGGGAAGGTAGCGAAAGATGGAGTGAAATGGAGGGCAAGACAAATTAGAACAAAGATAAGAACTGGATAACAACTGGAGAAAACTGGAGTCCGTTTTGCTCATGTGGGTTACAAAGGAATTTGAAGCGGATTAATGTGAACCTCTTGAATGTTAAAAGCAGACGCTATAGTTTCTCTCTCCGTAAACCCAGTGTTTCTGGTCAGCAACAGCAGCCCTTCCCAATTTCTGTTCCCGTAGCATGCAACGTGTTTACTGAGGATTGAAAAAGCTCCGAGATCTGGTGAATAAGTGTTATGATTGGAGCACCATCTAATGCAAACAACCCATGGCTCGGTCCCTGTTGAGACTGCTAGTAATAGGGACAAAATGTATAGATCTTTGGGATTCCTGAGGAACCTTTTAAAGACCTTGGGAATCGTTGGGGGAGGCAAAGCATGCATGGTCCCAGGAAACTTCTTAGTTCATTTTTCTCGGAAGCACAGACTCTCCCTTACTTCAGTTCAGCTGAGATGAACAATGTGGATCAAACGTCCACATCCCAGGTGCAGTGGTAGATGCTGGGGACACAGAGGCGAGTAAGACATGATTCCTGCTCCTCTGAGCTCAGAGAAGAGAATATGGTGCAAATGGTTGTGACTCAGGCAGGAAAGGGAGCTACTAGGTGGTAATCTCCCTGAAGGAGATGATGCCTAAGCTGAATTAGAAGAAAGGGAGAAGAAACAACAACAACACTCATCATATAAAGCTGGAGAAAGAAGATGCTTTAAGCCCAGGACATTGCCAGAGTAAAGGTCGGGTGGCTCAAACAGCATTTGTATTGTAGAAACTACAAGTTCGAGAATATGAAGTGCCAGGTGGGCGTGCCTGGCAAAAATGCTGGAGAAGCAGGTGCTGAGGCAGGAAGCAGAGGCAGGAGCACATCACAGAGAGTCTCTGACCAAGCTAAGGACCACGTTCTTGCAGACAGCGGATGGAAACACTGAAGT
This sequence comes from Puma concolor, assembly GCF_028749965.1. Taxonomy (NCBI): domain Eukaryota; kingdom Metazoa; phylum Chordata; class Mammalia; order Carnivora; family Felidae; genus Puma; species Puma concolor. The sequence goes on from NC_141668.1 coordinate 11,985,332, forward strand.
GTTTTTAAAAGGAGTATGACAGGGGGGCTGGGTGGCTCAGTTAGTTAAGCATCCGACTTTAGCTCAGGTCATGATCTCACTGTTAGTGGGTTCGAGCCCCACGTCAGGGTCTCTGCTGACAGCTCAGAGCCCGGAACCTGCTTTGGATTCTGTCTCCCTCCGTCTGTGCCCCTCCCCTGCTTGTGGGTGCTCTATCTCTCTTTCTCTTTCTCTCAAAAATAAATAAACTTTTTTTTTTAAAAAAAAGAGGAGTATGACAGAAGCACAGCAGCATTTTAATTCAGGGGGATTATTCTATCCTAGAAACAAGCAATGCAGCATTTTTATGCAGGCAAAAAAAAAAAAGTAGAAGATATGAGTTAAGTGGAAAAGGAGAGGAGGACCAGGTGAGGAGGAAAAAAGACAAAAACGTGGAATCCCTCCTAGACAAACACTTCTTAAATTCTGTATCTGTACCTCCAGATTTTTTTCTTTAGATTATTATTGACCACACGGTCTCAGTAGACGTGGAATCTTTCCATGTCTTGGGCTAACCATGAATCAAAAGGGAAACGTTCCCCACGTTAAATACGTTTTATGTAGAGTTTTAATAGCTGCTTTAGCTGCTCTTGCTTCTGAGCCCCACCGTTACCATGACAACATTCCTAGCCAAAGGTGAGGTGGATGAAGTTGCGCTGGTCTAGAAGATTTGCACCGCTGTTTGAGGCTTCAACATTTTTAACGTCAGCTAAACCAGAGACAACCTTTGTGTGCACACGGTCATATAGCCGAAGTCTTACGTAACCTAAATTTCATGCTTCGGTGTAACGTTTCCCTCTGTACAGACTTAGGGTCATAATTAGTCCAGTCCATAACTGGCCCAGTCCATAGATGCTTCTGGACCTCAGAAGAATGTGGCAGTGAACAAAAGTAAAGAAGCACGATCATTCTGTATACATTTACTACTCATTGATCTTGATGTAAGACGAGTGCATCACGTGAGAAGCAGCACGTGTTACATTCAAAATGTAACAGCCGCCTCAGTTCTGTCAAATACTGCCGGGCTCTTAAACTTACTGATTTATTTAATCTTCTAATTTGTTTTTAATGTGTGATTTCTGTTTTTGAGTGAGAGAGAGAGAGCATGAGCAGAGGAGGAGCAGAGGGAGGGAGGGAGGAGGGAGGGAGGAGGAAGGGAGGGGGAGGGGGAGGGGGGAGAGAGAGAGAGAGAGAGAGAGAGAGAGAGAGAGAGAGCGAGCATCTTAAGCAGGCTCCACACTCAGTGCAGAGCCAGACACGGGGCTCCATCCCACCACCCTGAGATCATGACCTGAGCCAAAATCAAGAGTCGGACAATCAACCAACTGAGCCACCCAGGTGCCCCCATTTGATTGATATTTGACCTATCTACTTTCTCCTCTGCATCCTAAAGCTTATTAATTCTGCCTCCTTTTCTGTCTTTGCATGGAAGTATGCATATGCCATATATGCATGTATTTTTATAGGATCCTCATGCACATCATTTTTGTAATTAGTTATTTGTAAACTATTTTTTTTTTGCTCGACAATATATCATGAGCCAATTTTCCTTGCCATTTTTTTTTTAGGTACAACATTTTCCATCATAAGGATAAGCCATATTTTACTCCATCTAACTATTTTTTTAAACACTCTGGGGTTTTCTTTTTCCAATTCTTCTGTTATAAACAGCGTTGCACTAAACATCCCATTAATTATTTCCACACAAAGGCATAAATGTCTACATTGGAATGATTAGTTCACAGGTCTGACTTTATGCCAGCTTTATTTGGCCTTCTTTAAAAAAGAAGTTTACTCTTTTTCCAGCTACTCTGGCTCTCACTACAAACCTCTGCACTCAATATTCCTTCCGCCTATAAAACTTTTGCCCTAAGTCAAAGTAAACTAAGTGCTTTATCGAGAAGTTACTTTGTGCCAAGAACTAATCTGAGGACTTTCCCCATATTGATTTATTTAATCTTCTAAACGAGACAATGAAATAGGTACAATCATTTTGCCCAAGTTTATACAACAGGAACCAGCTTCGAGACAGGTCACTTGGTCCCAGAGTCTGCACTTTTCAGTCACGATGCTCTACTTGTCATGACTGGCTCCCTCTCCAGGTTCAGGCTTTGTGCAGAACACCTCCTCTGTCTAGACCTTCCAAGATGGCTGACTCCAAACTATTCCCCACCACACACCATCACCACACTGCTCATCCGCCATTTACCCTGCCTGGCCCACTGCCCCAAATCTAGTCTCTGACAAATAGCAGACCTGTGCCAGTATTAACTTAACATGCTAGCAAGAGAAACAGCAGACAGGGGACAAATGAGGTTATTCCAAAGGCACTGCAGAACAGAAATGCATACTCTATCAGTAAAAGAGTAGCTATGTAATTATTAAGTTAGATACAACGAGGCCTGGTGAACTTTTTACACATCAGCTTTGGTTTAACTTCCCTAAGGAGGCTGCAAAATCATAACATCTCACCAGTGTCTGCAAGTTGACCTCTAACCCTATGGAGCTCTAAACTACGTAGCTTTGTCTGCTGTAAATTGTTAGCTGTCAAACATGTGGCAACATTCTCCAAGAACGTTACATTAGGATCAAGCAGGCTTATTAGAAAAGGGTCTGCATAATATCAAAAAAAAAAAATCAAGAAATTGTCATTTTTCTGTTTTCTAATCTGAGATCGTTTTTAATTAACAAACAATTTTTTTTTAGTTTATTTCTTTTGAGGGGGAGAGAGAGAACGAGCTGGGGAAGGGCAGAGAGAGAAGGAGAGAGAAAATTCCAAGCAGGCTCCACGTTGCCAGTACAGAGCCCCATGCAGGGCTCAAACTCAAGAACCGTGACATCATGACGTGAGCTGAAACCAAGAGTCAGATGCTTCACCGACTGAACTACCCAGGCACCCCTGATCTGAAATAGCTTTAAAACAACAACAACAACAACAACAACAAAAGCTGTGTGTGCACATACAGAGAGGACTGCTTCTTACCTCATCATCCTAGACCTTCAACTGGATGAGTTATCCACTGAGAATTGGTGGGGGTGGGGGGTGCGGATAATGGGGGAGGATTTGTTGTTAAGCACAAACATATTATAAAGTATATCTTGCGGAATGAGGTATATGGGGGTTCTAGGCAACCAAAATGGAGTAGCACATGGGGCATTTGTGGTTTTGAGCAACCAAGTTCAAACTGCTCCCTGCTCCTGGTAACAGTGTCTTATGTCTGGAATGTTTTTTGCCCAAGTAGCCATATGTCTTGCTCCCTAACTTCTTTGCCTATTTGCTCCAACTTCACTTTCTCAGTGACGGTTTTGGTAACCATCCTATTTAACATTTCAAATCTCCACCAACACTTACTACTACACTTCCCATGTTTCCTTCCACCATGGGGCTTATTCCAGCTGAATTGGTATAAATATTGGTTTCCTAGGGCCCCCATAACAAATTAGAGCAAACCTGGTACCTTAAAACAACAAATGTACTTTCTTACAATGTTGGAGGCCACAAGTCCAAGACCCAGGGGTCAGCAGACCTGCGCTTCCTTCGAAAGCCCAAGAGACTCTGTCTGTCCTTATCTGCCAGTTTCTGGTGGCTGCAAGAGTCCCTTGGTTTGTGGAAGCTTCCATCCAAGCTACCTCCATGTTCACACGGCCTTCTCCTCTGCCTTCGCCCCTTCTCTGTCTTATAACAAACTTGTCATTGGATGTAGGGCCCATAGGGATAATCCAAGATTTCAATTGGAAATCCTTAACTTATTATATTATTAAGGCCCTTTTTCTGAGTCAGTTTATAATCACAAGATCCAGATCGAAGATGGGACAAATCTTTCTGGGAGCCACCTTCCAACCTGTGACATTATGTATATTACATATGCCTTTCGTATGTACAAATGTATTGTCTGCCATCTGTTCCTATCTATGAGGGTCACAAGTTTTTATATTTTGTTTCAAAGATACATTTTTTTATTGGTTTGATGGACTCCATGATGGGTTTGGATGGTCATAACTGAATCCTGAGGCTTGGTCTCTAGGTAAACTGTTAAAACTGACTACCAGAGTCCACATGCTGGTTGCCTGTCCTCAAGCAGCCTTGCTTGAAATGTCTACCTTGCTTTATGTGGCTCCCTTCACAAATGATGCTCCTCTGTGTGCATTTATCTGTAACACTGCTCTATGTATATGATCTTCCCTCTGTTGAGGCTGATCCTATGTTGATCTGATCTGCACCCCCCACTTTGCTTAGCTCATGCGTTGACCTCGCAAAGAGGTCACAGCGACGTTACGGATTCCCATCTGCTCTTTGAAACACAATTTAATAGAATTTGTGAAGAAATCCTACTTCCACACCCTCTCTCACTCAGACACTTATGAGAAATAATAAAGAAACAAACAGCCCTTATACCTGGAGTCTCCCAGATTGCGGTATGTGCAGCTCAGTCCGTACAGGATGGTTTGGGAGGTCTACAAAGACTTCCCAGCTAGTTCCCCCACATAAACTGTAACCAAGTTTTGGCCTGCTTAGATCTTACACTGGCCCAGATCTTGAACAATCAAAGTCTTTTGAATCATGTCAGTTTATCTTCATAACCATTCCAGAAGGGAGGCAAAGCAGGTATTATTATATGTTTACATATGAAGAATCAGGGTTTCAGAGAGTTTAGGTGGTTTGTCCCAGGTCACATGATAAAAACAAATAATTTGTCAGCAGCCAGTTGGCTGTTTTTATCCTGCATTCACTACTTCTGTTTTTTTTTCAATGCATGCATTTCATAGCCTGATAAGACTGTGCCATTATGATTGGTTTATTTGAATTCTCTCAGAAAATAGTCACTTTTCTTTATGTTTTGTTTTAAAAGGAAATATATTTATAACCCCTTCTGTATTGCATCAAGAAACCAAAATATGTTCCAGGAGAATAGAGTAAATCATTTCCATTATGAGAGTCATTCCTTTTGTATATTTATTCTCTACAGTAAGGCAGGCTTGCATTATGTCTTGGTTTCTTTGCTCTCCTGAGGAATATATTCCACATTTGTCCATTGTTATTTTATTGTTTCTCCAGGTATAGCAATTGATGATGCTAATTATACCCCTACACACTTAGTTTCCACACTCCATCTGCTGAAGAAGCATGTTTTCTCTCTAGAGAGATCCTATGAGCTAAGAACAGACCCAGGTCTCAGTTGGGAGGTCTGGGCTTTTGACCTCTGCTCCTCACTGTCTGTGATTGTATGTTATTAACTTCCTAAGCTTCTGTCCTGTAAGTTTATAAAATGTAGCTAAGAATCCTACCTAATGCCTCTTACTTCAGAAAAAAGAGAGAGAGAGAGAGAGAGAGAGAGAGAGAGAGAGAGAGAAAAGACCTTTGAAAACAGTATTTTGTTTTTAGGTGGATGTTGCAAATGGTACAAGTCATTCTATTTTTAACTATTCTAATGGAATGTTTAAATTCCTGCTGACATTAGCATGTTGTATTGACTACAGCTCAAAGTATGGCCAGCCCCTTTGGCCATCGACAAAACTGTGAACCAAGAATGGGCACATCTATACCCTTCTGTGGGTGTGTGGCACGTCTGATCAGAAAACCTGCTATTACTAGGAAGAGTATCAGATAAACAAGTAGGACAACTGAGAATCACTGTGGCATGGAATGGAAATCTGCCAAATCTTAAACTTGGACTAGTTGTCTCTATTTGAGATGGTGTGCTGAGAGATGACGGCCAGGCGGAGTGAAAGCAGATTGAAGAGGAAGGAGAACATTGAGGTCAGAAGAATAGATGACTAACGAGGGCAACATTTCCTTCAACAAATAGTATATTTGATGATATTTATTTATTTCTCACTTATTTTGTGCTTATCTACCAGAGGATACAAATAAACACAGACATACTGTAAATCTAGAAGGGAAATGTGAAATTCATTACCAAGCAACAGTATAAGTTATGTTGGAAGACAAATGATAATTGTATTAGGTATAGTTCGTGTGCAGATAACAGAAAGCACTCTAGCTTTTTGAAGCATAAATGTATGAAATACAGGGAACCAGCTACTTACAAAAAGTGTTGGGGAAACTAAAGGAGCAGTCTCTAGTCTCTGCCACCAAGACTGACTCCCCAAACAACATCCAGGATGAGATTGTTGAGGACATTGCTACCTCTGTCTCAGTTGGGAAGCCATCCCAAACCTGTTGGCCCACAACCCTTCATGCTTGCTAGATCCCCAAACAGCTAACGCCTATGCTGCCAACTTGCTCACCCACTAACACAGTTGGGAATTTAGACACAGTCTCAGAAACCCCATTTTAGGTCTTAGCCAAAAAGGATTCTCTATACAAGGGGTATGACCTTAGACCACAGACCACATGTGCAGATGCAGACCTCACAACATAGCCAAGCACCTGGGCTGATGGGGATGTGGTGATGTCATGATGAATGATGACATGAGTAGTATCAGTTCAGGCATTAAAGGAGAAAGAATGGAGCGCTGAAACAAGTAATTTCTTTCTAATAATTTGTAATTGACTAGTCCAACCGGATAGCTTGGCAATAGGCCAATTTCTTCAGAGCCTCTTTGACCTCTCTGTTCCTTAGGCAATAAATGAAAGGGTTGAGAGCAGGGGTGACAATGGCATAGAAGATGGAAATTACTTTGTTCATGTTGAAGGCATGGATGGCTCGGGGCCTGGCATACATGAAAATAGTGGCCGAATAAAAGATGGTTACCACCACGAGGTGGGAGGCACAGGTAGAGAATGCTTTCTGCTTTCCGGTGGGCATGCGTAGAACGGTAACCAGGATGCATCCATAGGACAGGACGGTGATAGAGAGGGGGATGAGAAAGATGACCAGTGCCAGGACAAAGTCCACCAGCTCAGCTACAGACATGTCTGTGCAGGAGAGGTTAAGAACTGGAGAGATGTCACAGAAGAAGTGATTGATGACATTGGGGCCACAGAAACTGAGGCGGGAGATGAAGTAGATCTTAGCCAAGGAGATGCCAAAGCCAATGGCCCAGGAGCCAAGAGCCAAGTGGAAGCAGAGCCTATGGCTCATAATCGTGGGGTAGTGGAGTGGACGGCAGATGGCCACATAACGGTCATAGGCCATGGCCGCAAGGAGCACACATTCTGTGCACATGAGCGCAATGAAGAAGTACAGTTGTATCATGCAGTGAGTGAAGGAGATACTATTGCTCACAGACCAAAAACTAAATAGCAACTTAGGTACTGTCACAGAGATGTACCAGGTCTCCAGGAAAGACAGGTTGGCCAGGAAGAAGTACATAGGCTTGTGCAGTGGCCGGTTCTGTTGCACCAACAAGATGATGACCATATTTTCAGCCACTGTCAGAGCATAGGCGATGAGGAACATCAGGAACACTGCTACTCGCATGGCCCAGCTCCCAGGGAATCCCACAAGAATGAACTTGGTGACCTGAGTCTGGTTCTCCACTTCCATATTAGAGACACAAGACTTAGCTCTCCTGGTGGGGGGAGGGGGGGGGGAGGCGGGGCGGGGAAGGAGATCACTTGGTCAGAGTCCATAGTCCAGATAGAATCATCCATCCTTTGCCTTCTCTGATGAGCAATAGTAACATAGCATTTATTCATAATACAGTATAGGCTAAGCCATACACTGGGTACATTATGCACTAATGTAATTAAATCTCACATAGCCTCTACATGTTGTTATACCCATTTTACTGACAAAGAAACTGAGTTTTGGAAAGACATTAAGCAACTTCCCAACTTCCCATTGGTAACAGGGCAGGAATCACATTGAAGTCTACGTCTAAAGCCTACGCTCTAATATCCTACACTGCCTTGCCATTCAACAGGATCCATTCTCCAAGTTTCATGTTACCACTGCCAATTCCAAAGGATATGTGTGGTGCTCCTGGCCCACGTCTACACAGTATTTTGGACGTTCTTTCTTACAACTCACTTACCCCTCACATACCATTTCATCCTTTCCCTCTACCATGAAGGGAATGCAGCTGTCACCAGCTGATGATGATCACGTGAGGTACGTGAGTGCTGAGATCAGGTTATGTTTTTGGTGTTAAAGACCTGGCTGTCAGTCAAGTACCAGGTCTGGCCTGGTTTGCTATTTGACCTTGACATCTTATCCTCCCTGAAACCCAATTTTCTCTTTTGTAACGTGAACACTAATATTCATTCAGCTTGTGTCACTGTGGATGAAAACCCAAATGAAACAATGTGAATGAAATATTACATAAACTGTAAGTGACAACACATGTGAAGGGACTTTTGCCTCCTATTAGGGCACTAGGAAGGGGGGCCTGGGCTAACAGGAGGGAGGAGAGGAGCAGTTGTGAGCAAGCAGAATGGAGAGCAAGCACAGGCTTTGCTCTCAGGGAGCTGTAAGTCCTCTCAGGCGGGGCTGGAATCTCCGGGAGGAGAGTTTTTGAAATAAGCAAACATGGAGTGCCTGGGTGGCTCAGTTGGTTAAGCCTCTGACTTCAGCTCAGGTCATGGTCTCACAGTTCATGGGTTTGAGCCCCACATTGGACTCTGGGCTGACAGCTCAGAGCCTGGAGCCTGCTTTGGATTCTGTCTCCCTCTCTCTCTGCCCCTCCCCTGCTCGCACTCTGTCTCTCTCTCTCAGAAAAATGAATAAACATTAAAAAATATTTTAAATATATATATAAAATGAAATAAGCAAACCAAAAGAAATGCATAATAAAACTTGAGATATTCTGTATGAAGATGAAAACATACAAAATGATATGAATGTGATCAGAGGATGTTCTCTGTGACCTCTGAGGAGGTGACTTAGGCAGAGAAGGATTCCAGGGACCTAGCCCTTTGAGTTGCTGAGGAGGGACAGCGCTGCCTGAGTGGGGCCACCGCTGTGTACTGTGTGTGCATAAGATAACTCTGTCAGGGCACAAGTCTCTGGAAGTGAGACTGGTGGTGAGCTTGGTTGCAGGCTGTTCAGAGAAGGTTGTGGTAGCCCTGAATACAGTGGTTTCAGAGAGGTGGGTAGATTTCAGATGCGTTTTAGAAAAATCTTTAATGGTAATTGATGGGTTGAGTATGGAAGATAAGGGAAAGAGAGAAATGAAGGAGGAATCTCAACATATGGCTTGTTCCAGGGAAGGGACACCATTTAGTAAGATGGGGAAAACTTGGGATGTTTACAGGCATTTTCCTCAGCATTGAAGAAATGGCGATGGGCAAGAATTTGGTAGGGTGGTGTTTTGATTCATTTTCATATGAAGCTTGAGCAATCAGTCCAGGATATTCTCTGACGATAATTTATTGAGCACGCACTAGGTGCTGAGAAGTTTGCTCAGTACTGAGTGCTTTTCATACAACATCCAATTTAATCCACGAAATAATACTAAGCAGGTATTGCTTCTAACTTCCCAGAAGACACTGGCTTAGACACATAAAGAAACATTTCCAAGTCAGAGAGGGATGAGATCAGAATTACAGGCAAGCCGAGGCCTGACTGTGAAGACATGGCCTCACTCCCCCAGGCTGACTCACACGCAGAGGACAGCACCAGATTTGAAACCCGTCACCATGTTTTCATATTTCAAATGTCTATTCTAGGAAATATTCTCTAATCGTACTGAAATTTCTTATAGGCGCAGTCAATTAGAGATGAACCCAAATTAAAAAAATATAATATGACATACATACATATTCAGTCACACACACACACACACACACACACACACACACACACACCAGAAATAAACATATAGAAATGTTTGGTAAATGTATCAGAGAAGAGGCAATCATTGGACTGAGTCTTGAAATATAAATAAATGAGAAAACAAGACATTTTAGGCAGGGGAATCAGCGAACAAAGGCATAGGAGAATGAAACAGCCTGGCAGTTTCAGGGAAGCAACTGAGTTAGACTTATTTGCTGTGTGAGTGGGGAAATTATGACAGAATAAACGAGTAGAAAAGGGATGGAGAGAGAGACAGACAGACAGATGAGACAGAGACAAATGGTGCCAAGGGCCAGATCATAGAGACTTCCATATGAAATATTAAGGCATTTAGAAATATCCCTGTGGCATAGACAATAAACAGTTGCTGAATATTTTCAGCAGCTGATAACATTCTAGTATTTTACCCTGGCTTTTAATGTGGGGAGATGGACAGAGCTGGTGAACCAGAGATCGAGAGACTAATTGGAAGACACCCTTCTAGCAGACACTTGAAGACACACACCAGAGAGCACTCAGCCCAATTACAGTGTTTGTTAAAGAAATGAAGATAAACATGCAGACATACGTGTTCACAAATTACATGAGTAACTTTGCATTCTTAGGGGAAACTGGAGGGAGGGAGGGAGGGAGGGAGAGAGAGAGAGAGAGAAAGAAAGAGACAGAAAGAAAGAAAGAAAGAAAGAAAGAAAGAAAGAAAGAAAGAAAGAAAGAAAGAAAGAGGAAGGGAGGGAGTGAGGGAGGGAGGAAGGAAGGGAGGGAGGGAGGAAGGAATTCCTATTTCAAAAAGAATGAAATTCATATGTCTCAAAAACTAAAGAGTATATGAACTAATTATTGCATGCTAGTAAGAGGAACTGACCGTATTTATTGTGAACATATGATTTTACCATACGAATTGTGACTTTTCACTTTTCTACCCCTTTAGAGTGTACTCAAACTTATTACACGTCATAGCAGATTTCTCCCATTGATTTGGAATCAAACATCTTAGCTCCTTTTTCCAGTCTTGTGCCTGCTGTGTATGCACTTTCTCTTCATTTCGTTCGGAGTCTGCACAAATGTAGATTTCGGTAGTTAAAACTTGATGAAAACATAGCCTCTGCCCCTGCCAAGAGTACCTTGTTTTGTAAACCCCATCACAACCGACTTACAGGGAAGAAGCACCAGCCTGCCTCATGGGGCCCCCAGAAGGCATGGTCAGGACCTGTAGGTTGAGATCAGAATCTGGGGTGCCTGTTTCTGATCCTACACTGAGCGATGCTCCCTCAAAAGTAGCAGGGGGAGTGTGTGCTCTGCTCACTGCACACCTGGCTGCACTTACAAGTGTGAAAGGCGAGAGTATAACCCTGACCAATTGATAGGAATGGGGGGTGAGTACAAGAGAGAGGCTCAATAGCACTAAACATCTAGGATTTAGACACTGCTACATCGTGGGAGTCCGAAAGAGAGCTGTCTGCATAGTCAGAGATGCTCTGAGAGAAGACGCTTACCTTGGCTCAGCAGCCTCTGCTGGGGTGGAACGTGAAAAGAAATTCTTCACTGATTCTAGAATAGGAAGAAGTAGAAAAGAAAGATTCAGGCACCGAATAGATGTGAGGAACCCACTCTCTAAACCTAGAAGTAAATGGGCACGGATTACCCAACTGCTTCCAGGCTGATAGCCAGGACTAAACGAGAGGTGAGCCCCAGGCTGTAGGATCACATCTGTGCCTGATGCGTTACCAGGCCGGCTCCCCCAGCACCCCCGGACCACAGCACCCATTGCCTGCCCCGGTGGACACTGCAGTGGTCTTAGACCCACCACACCCGGAAGAACTTTGGATTCTGAGGGCTTTAAATGGTACCAAGACTTTCTCTACCTCTCTGCCAAGACCCAAGAGGAAAGCACCTTGATGATGCCAGTTCAGGTCTCTCGTGGGAACCATGAGGAATTGCCACCTGCCGATTGGGGCAGTCTTATTTGTTTGATAGAACAGTCATTCCATACAGGGAAAAATCCACTTACGGCCCCACGCTTGGAAAAGAACCAGATTTGAATTTCTTCTTTGTTGAAACAACGAAGAAAGAAAAGTTACTGCTTTGAAATCCCCCCATTTACAGATTTTCAATTATTATTCAATCTTTAGCTTACTTGAAGCAAGACGATCATATCACTGCTCTAAGGGAGATAGTATTCAAAGTAGACTGATGTTGCTATACTTCAGTAAAGTTTTAAATAAGTTTTTGCTGTAAATGCTTATGCCATAATTGTGTGTCTACTGCATTTATTGCGATGTGATCATCATTGCTTTGTCAGCTGCCTTTTTGGGAACCACTTGACCAATATTTCACTTTCTGGAACAAGACTCTATTTTACTATGTATTTGTAGCCTGCTGAAATCTTAAGTAGCCCTCACATTAGGAAAAGCTGTCAAATTCACTGCAGCTTCACAAAATGGTAAATGGAAACATTGGCTGTTATAAGCAATTCAGTCTGCAACAGGACGTCATGGTAATTATACACTCTGGTTTCTTTAAAGGAAAAGATCATTTTACCTTAAAATTAAGAACTCTTAACTAAATGACTGTTAAGTACTCTTTAATATAATTTCTCTTATAAGACTCAAGTATAAAACAAAATTATTGTAGCAAATAAAAATAAGATCCGCCTTTCAAATCACTGGCCTCAATTTATCTCAAAGTTCTGGGAGAACTCTGACATCCCCTAAAATGCATAAATTCTCCAACATGGATTTTAAATATACCACGATGTGGTGGCGACTAATAGAAATAGAAATGACAGAGTACCCACCAAATAACAGTTGCGCTAACTGTTCTGGTCACCTGTTGTGGCTGTGCGCTAGGGAGACTGAATAGGGCGGGAGGCATACTTTTCCCTCAAAAACAGGGAATGTGAATCTACTGTGAGAGGGTTTTATGAACTGAGGCCACTATCCCTTAAAGAAGAGGTTTGGGATCTGAACTTCATACAAATAATCCCCCGAAGAGTTTGGAGATGTTCAGCTGATACAAACACTATATTCTACAACACGCTGGCACTATCTTATCCTAGAATTCAGCTCTCCAGGCTTTGCTTGGAGGGTTGTTGTTGTTGTTTTCCCCCATTTGTACCTGTTGGCAGGTGCGGGTTGGAGAATTATGCAGATCCCGGTTTAGGACATGTTGGAAGCAATAAGGAAACCCAAGGAGCTCACTGTCATGTTGTTCTTCAGGTCCCCAGATCCCTTGGCTATCTGCCTTCTTTTTGTCAGTCTTCTTGCATCTGTTGTGTTAGATCCAGACTTTTTAACAGTAAGGGGCTGTTCGTTTTTGGTTTTGTTGAGGAATATCCCCATATATGGATATTTCCACGGTGTGTTATCTATTCATCTCTTGATGGACTGTTCTGTTTGGGGCACTCTTTCAACCCCTACTCAGGCCATATACAACTCTGCCTTGACCTTCATTCCTTAGTGTATAGAGCCTGATGGTCACCCAGGGGTGAAATCTTAGGGTCTTCCCAGGCTCTTTCTATGCATATGTTCAGCCCTGGGCATGCATGGAGTCTTCTCGATTCCCCAGTATAGACTTGAGGTTTTAAAAACCCTTGTTCTCCCATGTACGTCCTTTTCCAACCTCTTCCTTCCCAATATGCCAGCCTGTCTACTGCTCATCTCCACGGTTATCCTAGTCTCAGGCTGCTGTGGCCAATTCTTTTGCCTTTAACTATTGGCAAATGCCACCTGGGAAGCCATCCCAGCCCTGAGAATACTTCAAGACAGGGAAGCAAAGGTAAGGCCTGTCAGTCCTTCAGATAGCTTGCCAGTTAGGGCAACACACTCAACCAAAATTCTTTGACAATAAGGTCCATAATGCTGGTTATGGCTACCAACCTGCATCGATGGTGTAGGTTGTTATCTTCATGGCTACCACCAGTCGGAGAGGTGGGAGATGACGGGTGGGCAACTTGAATGCCCCAGCCCCATGTTACCGCCATGTAACGGCATCATTCTTCACTAATCTTTCCCCTGTCATTGCCATTTTTTTTTTACTAGATCCCAGAGTTCTGCAAAAGGTAATTCTGAAAGTTTTTGAAAGGTTATTAGCTATGTTTATAGAGAAATGGAGTCTTGGGATTCCCTGCTCCCCCATTTTCAGTGATGTTTACTGAAGCACCATTACTTTTAAGTAAATATTTATATCAAGAATAGTGATATATACATACTTCAAATACTACTTTTCAACTTTCACCCTTGCCAAACTCCCTTATTAATTCTAGGGCCTTTTTGTAGTTTCTTTGGGAATTTCCGTATCGATGATAACTCTGCCTGAGAATAAAAATGATTCTATTTCTTTATTTCTAATTTGTACCCTTTTATTTCTTTTGCTGGCCTTGCCACTTGGACTAGTTTATCAATTTGAAGGAAAATAATGAGCATGGGCATCTAGTTCTTAATCTTTGAGGGGATATCACCCAGTCTTTCACCGTTAAGCAGATGTTAGCTGTAAGTTATTTGTATATACCTTTAAGTTTACTTATTTATTTATTTATTTATTTATTTATTTATTTATTTATTTATTTGGAGAGTGACAGAGCATGAGTAAGGGAGGGGCGCGAGAGAAGAAGAGAGGAAGAATCCCAAGCAGGCTCCACACAGTCAGTCCAATGCAGACTCCGCAGAGTCCAATGCAGGCTCGAACTCATGAAACCATGAGATTATGACTGAGCTGAAACCAAGAGCTGGATGCTCAACTCACTGAGCCACCCAGGTGCCCCTGTACATACCTTTTATTAGGTGAAGAAATTCCCATATATACCTAGTTTTTAGTGACCTTTATAATGATTAATTTTGAATTATATTAACTAGCTTTTTGTGTGTCTATTAAGATTAACTGGTTTTCTCCTTTTGTCTGTTAATATAATGAAAGGCACTGGTTTATTTTTGGATGTTGAACCAACGTATGTTCCTTGCATAAACTCCCCAAGGTCATGATCTATTATATTTTTGTAAATTACTGAATTTTGATAATACTTTATTAGAATTTTTGTATGTCTGTTCATGAAGTTTAACAGCCTACAGCTTTCTTTTCTTTTAATGCCTTGGTTTGGTCTTGGTGTGAAGGTAACCCCACCTTCATAAAAATATGTGGGCTTTTCTTCTTTTCTACGTTCAGGAACAGTTTGTGTAGAACTAACACTATATGTGCTCCTTATATGTTTCATAAAATGTATTAGTGGACCTGAAGTTTTCCATGTGGGAAGATTTTTAACTGTATATTCAATTTCTTTCATAGATGGTAAGTTTGCATGTTACCTATTTCTTCTCTTTTTAATTAAAAAAATATTTTTAATGTTTATTTATTTTTGAAAGAGACAGAGTGTGAGCAGGGGAGGGGAAGAGAGAAAGGGAGACACAGAATCCGAATCAGGCTCTAGGCTCTGATCTGAGCTGTCAGACACACTGTGAGATCATGACCTGAGCAGAAGTTGGACACTTAACCAACTGAGCCACCCAGGTGCCCCAGGTTACCTATTTCTTCTTACAAGGACTTTAATAGTTTTTATTTTCAAGAAATTTATCTGTTTCATCTAAGAATTCTTCTTGAAATGATTGATATAAATCAGTTAAAAATATTGCCTCAGTATTTTGTCAGTGTCTGATGGGTCTATAGGAATACGCCCCCTTTAATTCTTGGTATGGTTATTTGTGTTTTTCCTCTTTGTTTCTTGATCAGTCTGGCTTGAGTCTTTTCAATGTGATTAAACTTTTCAAAGAAACTACTTTTAGTTTCATTGAATTTTTCAGTTGTGTTTTCTGGGGAATTCTTAAATTGTTTTTTGTTTTATTTTCTTCCTTCTGCACTCTATGCACTTAATTTGATCTCTTCTGTCTAGTTTCTCAAAGTGATGGCTTGAGTCATTGACCTGAGACATTTCTAACATAAACATTTAATGATTAAAATTTTCCTCTAAGCTCTTTTTTAGCCGACAGATAAAAGTTCTTATATACTATATTTTCTTTTTATTCAATTCAAAATATTTTTCTAACTTCTTTTGTGATTTCTTTGACTTACAGGCTATTTAAAAGAATGGGGTTTCATTTTCACATATTTGGGGTTTTTCTAGAGGTCTATTACTTCTGATTTAATTCCATTATGTTTGAAGAAAATACTCTGCATGATTTCAATTGTTTTACATGTATTGACATTCATAGTCTTCTGTTACCAGGTGGGATGTCCTAAACATGTTAGGTCAGGTTTGTTCAAGTCTGCTGTATATTTACTGGTTTTTGTCTACTTGATCTAACAAATATGAGGAGAATGATGTTAACATCTCCAGTAATAGTGGTGGATTTGTCTTTTTATTTCTTATGTATCTATAGCTCTGTTATTAGATTATTAGAATATTAATGTGCTCTTGATTAATCAATATTCTTATCATTGTATAATGTCCTACTTTTTCCCTGGTAATACTCCTTATTCTGTTGATTAGTTCATTTGATATTAATATGATCACTCCAGCTTTCTGATTTTAGTATTGCATGGTATATACATTTCATCTTTTTACTTTGAATCCATTTATGTCTTTATATTAAAAATAGATTGATTTTAGAAGACATATACTTGGGTCTATTTATCCTACATGATGTCCTCTGTCTTTTAATTCCTGTGTTTAGGCCATTTTAATTTAATATTATAAGTAACATGCATTTAAATCTATCCATTTTCTACTTGCTATTTTTGTCTCATTTTTCTTTGTTTCCCATTTCTGCCTTTCTGCCTCTCTACCTTTCCATATTAATTATCTTAATTATTTTTACACTTATTGGCTTATTAGTTAAACCTCTTTCAAGTGAGCAATAATTTCTTTTTGGCTAACATACAGTGTATACAGTGTGCTCTTGGTTTGGGGGGGGTAGTTTCCTGTGACTCATTGCTTACATACAACATCCAGTGCTCATCCTACAAAGTGCCTTCCTCAACGTCCATCACCCATTTTCCCCTCTCCCCTGTGCCCCCCTTCAACCTTCAGTTTGTTCTCTGTATTTAAAAGTCTCTTATGGTTTGCCTCCCTCCCTCTCTGTTTGTAACTATTTTCCCCCCTTCCCTTCCCCCACAGTCTTCTATTAAGTTTCTCAAGTTCCACATATGACTGAAAACATATGATATCATTCTCTTATTTCACTTAGCATAATACCCTCCAGTTCCATCCATGTTGCTGCAAATGGCAGGATTTCATTCTTTCTCATTGCCAAGTGGTAGTCCATTGTATATATAAACCACATCTTCTTTATCCATTCATCAGTTGATGGACATTCAGACTCTTTCCATAATTTGGCTATTGTTGAAAGTTCTGTTACAAACATTGGGGTACATATACCCCTATGAGTCAGCACTCCTGTATCCATTGGATAAATTCTTAGTAGTGCTATTGCTGGGCCATAGGGTAGTTCTATTTTTTAATTTTTTTTTTTTTAATTTTTTTTTCAACGTTTATTTATTTTTGGGACAGAGAGAGACAGAGCATGAACGGGGGAGGGGCAGAGAGAGAGGGAGACACAGAATCAGAAACAGGCTCCAGGCTCTGAGCCATCAGCCCAGAGCCTGACGCGGGGCTCGAACTCACGGACCGCAAGATCGTGACCTGGCTGAAGTCAGAGGCTCAACCGACTGCGCCACCCAGGCGCCCCTATTTTTTAATTTTTTGAGGAACCTCCACACTGTTTTCCAGAGTGGCTGTACCAGTTTTCATTCCCACCAACAGTACAGGAGGGTTCCTGTTTCTCCACATCCTCATCAACATGTGTTTAACAATCAACAATTGAATTAACAATTCAGGCACGCTGACCAGTGTGAAGTGGTATCTCAGTGTGGTTTTGATTTGTATTTCCCTGATGAGGAGTGAAGGTGAGCATCTTTTCATGTATCTGTTGGCCATCTGGATGTCTTCTTTGGCAAATTGTCTATTCATGTCTTCTGCCCATTTCTTCACTGGATTGTTTTTCAGGTGTTGAGTTTGGTAAGTTCTTTATGGATTTTGGATACTAACCCTTTATCATATATGTCATTTACAAATATCTTTTCCCACTCTGTCGGTTGCCTTTTAGTTTTGTTGATTGTTTCCTTGGCAGTGCAGAAACTTTTTATCTTGATGAGGTCCCAGTAGTTCATTTTTGCTTTTAATTCCCTTGCCTTTGGAGACATGTCAAGCAAGAAACTGCTGCGGCTGAGGTCAAAGAGGTTGCTGCCTGTTTTCTCCTCTAGGGTTTTGATGGTTTCCTATCTCACATTTAGGTCTTTCATCCATTTTGAGTTTATTTTTGTGTATGGTGTAAGAAAGTGGTCTAGTTTCATTCCTCTGCATGTTGCTGTCTAGTTCTCCCAGCACCATTTGCTAAAGAGACTGTCTTTTTTCCATTGGATACTCTTTCCTGCTTTGTCAAAGATTAGTTGGCCATACATTTGTAGGTTCCATTTTGGGTTCTCTTTTCTATCCCATTGGTCTATGTGTCTGTTTTTGTGCCAATACCATATTGTCTTGATGATTACAGAAGTGAGCAATGATTTTTGAAGAAGTTTCCACAGACTAACTCCTGCCTCCACAAATACCCTGGACAAGTCAGCACAGTGGAGAGTAGGGGTTATTCTTGAAAGCCACTCCTGAAAGTCAACCAGTTTGAACAGCATTGACTACACTATAAATTGGAGTCACTATGTATGACATTAAAATGTATCGCACTGAATTCAAACTAAATATACCTATACTGGTTTGATTACTGTCTGCCCTCCCCCACCCCCACCAAATATATGTGTGGAACCTTGGAATGTGACCTTATTTGGAAATAGGATCTTTGCAGATGTAATTGTTAAAAATCTTGAGATGAGGGGCACCTGCGTGACTCAGTCAGTTAAGCATCCAACTTCAGCTTAGTTAATGATCTATGGTTTGTGATTTCAAGCCCTACATTGGGCTCTGTGCTGGCAGCTCAGAGCCTGAAGCCTGTTTCGGATTATGTGTCTCCCTCTCTCTCTGCCCCACCCCCGCTAGCACTCTGTCTTTCCCTCTCTCTTTCAAAAATAAATAAACATTAAAAATTTTTTTAATCTTAAAAGATATCATCCTGAGTTTAGAGTGAGCTCCAAATCCAATGACTAGTATTTTTATAAGAAAAGAAGACATAAAGAGCCACATGGAGAAGATGCCCTTTTGATGACAGAGGTAAGCAAGGATGAGTTATACTGACACACCCAGGCAACACTTGGGGTTACCAGAACCTGGAAGAAGGGAGGATTATTTCCTAGAATCTACAGAGGGAACACGGTTCTACTGACATCTTAATTTTGAACTTCTAGACTCCAGAACGGTAAGAGAACAAATTTCTGTTGTTTGAAGCCACCAAGGTTTTGGTACTTTGTTACAGAAGACTTAGGAAATGACTATAGCACCTCAACTCAATTTTCCCTTAGCTGGATCCCCAAAATTCTTACACCTACTTGAGCACCAGCCAGTAGGGTAGTGTGACAGATGGAAAATCAGAATGGAAAGTGACATCGGCTCAACCAATTGCAGTTAAAATTCTTAATTTTGAAAAATTTCATTAGGAATATTTTACAAAAAAAACCCCACATAGCCCTGTACACACAGCCCATGCAAGTAAGCGGTTCTGAAGTGTAAACTTCTTTAGCTTTATGGTAAATCTACTTCTGGATGTAAGAGAGGAGAGTCAACCACCAATTCAATGTCCTTGTGATGACCTCAGGGTATATGTAAGGAATGATCCTACAAGTGGGATTGGAATCTACGCCAAGAAAGAGGGGAATTAAGACAGAGTGGGGGAGGGGGTTGGTAATGGATGAGGAAAATGTGATAGAGTTAATGTAACAGGGATCAGAGTGGGGTCAAAAATTTATTGGAGTTATACCAGATGGTATGAACAGGAAAAAAGAAATAGGGGTGAGTGGTCAGACAGTGGGGTGGTCATGTGGAGGTGTTAGAGGGAGTGTAATTATTGGTAAAGGGAAAAGACTAGGATTCAAGCACAGAAGAGGGTGGCTGGACATCAGTTAGGGAACCAAAACACTGGGAGGAGATAGGCAGTCAACTGAGAGGCTAGGACGCTGAATGATCCACATAGACGTTGAAATGTTCACGTGCATGATGGAATTCGTGGTAAACCAGGGTAAAATGAGGAGATTGGAGGGTAAGTGAAGACAAAAAAGATGGGGTGATGGTGTTATAGTCTGGTAACACATGCTTCAGAGGAGCTTGAGTCATGTAGGCAAAAGTAAAGAACACTGGTGTGGAAGTGGCAGATCAAGAGAGATACTCTCCACCCTTCTACCCAATACTAGAGAAAAAATGGGAGAAAATGAGTATGTATTTGAGAGAGCTGAGGGGAATCAGAGTTCTCAGGGAAGAGTCAGGTTGGAGTTCAAGCAAGAAAAAGAAAAACACATTCAAAAAAGATACTCAGACTATAGAGTATTTTGCTGATAATGGAGCATGAGTTTCAGGGGACAATTGAGGAAGATTGTGGCATCAGAAGAGGTCAGTATTCTGATCAGACATGTAGGCCAAGTTGGGATAAGCACCCAGGTGATGGATGTCCTGTGAAGCATGGACTTCCTACACAGCCTCAGATGAACAGGGAGGTGAGGCATGAAGGATGTGCTTGGGACTGTCTCTTCAGGGAAAGTGGTTAATCAGAGTTAATTAAAGCCTCTTTCTAGACACAGAGCTCTACCCAGTCTTCATTCTCCAAGGGGGTAGCAGCTTCATTCTATACTTACCACCCTGGTCTTTAGTTCTTCACTCTCAACACATGGAATTACAGTTTTGGAAACTTAATTTTACACTTAGAAGGTTCTGGCTTGTTGCCTGTTCTATCACAACTTCACCTCCATGTCCCTGGTTTTATTTTTAAGCCATTTTTTGTTACCTGAAGTTGCTTTCATGTTTTTTCATTTTAACTGTTATAGTCTTTTTTAAAAATGTTTGTTTGTTTGTTTGTTTGTTTATTTTTGAGAGAGAGCGTGCACGTGCGAGTCTGGGAGAAGCAGAAAGAGAGGGGGAGAGAGAGAATCGCAAACACACTCTCTCTGCCAGCTCAGAGTGCAACGCGGGGCCTGATCTCACAAACCGTGAGATCATGATCTGAACCAAATCAAGAGTCAGACACTGAACCGACTGAGCCACCCAGGCGCCCCACGTTATAGTCTTAATGCAGGAGGAATGGGTAATAATTTTGAGTTCTTGCGTTCATAAGTATGTATTTGTCACTATTTAAAAATGAATGATGTCAAGAGAATTAGAGACCAAGCCACAAGCTGAGAGAAACTTGCTGCAAAAGACACATCTGATGAAGAACTGTTACCCAAAATGTACAAGGAGCCCTTAAAACTCAACAGTTTTAAACCAACAACTCAATTAAAAACTGGGCCAAAGACCCTCACAGACACCTCATCAAAGAAAAGACACAGATGGAAAATAAGCTTTGAAAAGATACTTTGCAACACATGTCATCAGGGAAATGCAAATTGAAACAACAATGAGATGCCACTACAGACCTATTAAGATGGCCAAGATCCAGAACACGGACAATACCAAATGCTGGTGAGGATATGGAACAACAGAAATCCTCATTCACTGCTGGTGCGAATGCAAAATGGTGCAGCCACTTTGGAAACAGTTGGGAGACTTCTTACAAAGGTAAATATTCTTATCATACAATCTAGTAATCATGCTTCTTGGTATTTACCAAAGGAGGCAGAAACTTATGTCCACACAAAAACCTGCACACAAATGTTTATAGCAGCTTTATTCCTAGTTGCCAAAATATGAAAGCAAGCAAGATGTTCTTTAGTAGGCAAATGGATAAATAAACTGGTACATGCAATTATGCAGTTCCAAATTATTATTCAGAATATTTGGAATAGGGGCGCCTGGGTGGCTCAGTCGGTTGAGCGTCCGACTTCAGCTCAGGTCATGATCTCACAGTCCGTGAGTTCAAGCCCCGCGTTGGGCTCTGTGCTGACAGCTCAGAGCCTGGTCCTGTTTCAGATTCTGTGTCTCCCTCTCTCTCTGCCCCTCCCCTGCTCATGCTCTCTGTCTCAAAAATAAATAAAACATAAAAAAAAAAACCAGAATATTTGGAATATTATTCAGTTCCAAAAAGAAATGAAAAGATACGGAAAAAACATAAATGTGTTGTTACTAAGCGAAAGAAGTCAGTCTGGAAAGGCTACATACTGTATGATTCCAAGTACAGTAAAAACTTGGTTTGCAAGCATAATTTGTTCTGGAAATAGGCTTGAAATCCAAAGAGCTTCTATACCAAAGTGAATTTCAAGAACTATTGGCTCAGTGGTTGACATTCAGTGTCACAGACTGCTCCCACTGCAAGACAACACTCTGTTTATCAAGTTAATATTTATTAGAAATGTTTGCTCGTCTTGTGGAACCCTCGCAGAGTGAGTTGCTCACAAACCAAGGTTTTACTGTATATGACATTTTAGAAAAGACAAAACTATGGAGATGGCAGAAAATCAATGGTTGTCAGGGATGGTGGGGGGGGGAGACGGATGAAAAGATGGAGTATGGAGGATTTCTAAATCAGTGAAACTACTCTGTATAATACTTTAAGAGCAGACAAGTCATCATAAATTTGTCCAAATCCATATAATGTACTACGCCAAAGTGGACCCTAACGGAAACTATGGATTCGGGACAATGATGTGTCAATATAGGTTCATAACAAATGCCCCATTCTGGCGGGTTGTGTTGATAATGAAATTATGTCCGTGAGGGAACAGGGAAGATATGGGGGAATCTCTGTGTCTTCTGCTCTATATTACCATGAACCTAAAACTGCTCTAAACAATAAATCCTATTTTAAAATAGTGAATAATGCCTCCATTTAGTAGAGAATTTTTCTTTACTAACATTTACTCTCAGGATTCTATAAATAGATATTTTCCCATTAACTTCTGTCATCTAATATTGCAAAGACTAATTCTAGCCAACCAGACTTCTAATCTGGCGCCCAAGATTCCCACCTCTTGGTGCCCTGTAGAGTCCTCTTCCCTTGATTATTAATATGATGCAATTTCACTCATGTGATAATGGTTCACTACATAGAAAAGGGGATTTTGAAGATGGCCCTACTCAGTTTAATTCTATCTACTCAAAAGAAAGATTTTTCTGGGTGAGCCTGACCTAATCAGGTGCACCTTTTAAAGGTGTCCAGGCTTTCCTGGGAGTCAGAGCTTCAAAACAGCAGAGATTCTGGAGGAAGGAAGATGGCGGCGTAGGAGGACGCTGGGCTCACCGCGCGTCCTGCTGATCACTTAGATTCCACCTACACCTGCCTAAATAACCCAGAAAACCACCAGAGGATTAGCAGAACGGAGTCGCCGGAGCCAAGCGCAGACGAGAGGCCCACGGAAGAGGGTAGGAAGGGCGGCGAGGCGGTGCGCGCTCCACGGACTGGCGGGAGGGAGCCGGGGCAGAGGGGCGGCTCGCCGGCCAAGCAGAGCCCCCGAGTCTGGCTTGCAAAAAGCGGAGGGGCCTGACGGACTGTGTTCCGAGCAAGAGCGACTTAGCGTCTGGGAGGTCGTAAGTTAACAGCTCTGCTCAGAAAGCGGGAAGGCTGGAGGACAAAGGGAAGGAGAGCTGCTGAGCTCCCGGACGACAGAGCTCAGTTTGGTGGGGAACAAAGGCGCTCGCCAGCGTCATCTCCCCTGCCCATTCCCCAGCCAAAATCCCAAAGAGAACCAGTTCCTGCCAGGGAACTTGCTCCCTCCGCGCAAACACCCAACTCTGCGCTTCTGCGGAGCCAAACCTCCGGCAGCGGATCTGACTCCCTCCTGCTGCCACAGGGCCCCTCCTGAAGTGGATCACCTAAGGAGAAGCAAGCTAAGCCTGCCCCTCCTGCCCCCATGCACCCTGCCTACCCACCCCAGCTAAGACGCCAGATCCCCAGCATCACAAGCCTGGCAGTGTGCAAGTAGCCCAGACAGGCCACCCCACCCCACAGTGAATCCCGCCCATAGGAGAGGGGAAGAGAAGGCACACACCAGTCTGACTGTGGCCCCAGTGGTGGGCTGGGGGCAGACATCAGGTCTGACTGAGGCCCCGCCCACCAACTCCAGTTATACACCACAGCACAGGGGAAGTGCCCTGCAGGTCCTCACCACGCCAGGGACTATCCAAAATGACCAAGCAGAAGAATTCCCCTCAGAAGAATCTCCAGGAAATAACAACAGCTAATGAGCTGATCAAAAAGGATTTAAATAATATAACAGAAAGTGAATTTAGAATAATAGTCATAAAATTAATCGCTGGGCTTGAAAACAGTATAGCTGACAGCAGAGAATCTCTTGCTACAGAGATCAAGGGACTAAGGAACAGTCACGAGGAGCTGAAAAACGCTTTAAACGAAATGCATAACAAAATGGAAACCACCACGGCTCGGATTGAAGAGGCAGAGGAGAGAATAGGTGAACTAGAAGATAAAGTTATGGAAAAAGAGGAGGCTGAGAAAAAGAGAGATAAAAAAATCCAGGAGTATGAGGGGAAAATTAGAGAACTAAGTGATACAATAAAAAGAAATAATATACGCATAATAGGTATCCCAGAGGAGGAAGAGAGAGGGAAAGGTGCTGAAGGGGTACTTGAAGAAATAATAGCTGAGAACTTCCCTGAACTGGGGAAGGAAAAAGGCATTGAAATCCAAGAGGCACAGAGAACTCCCTTCAGACGTAACTTGAATCGATCTACTGCACGACATATCATAGTGAAACTGGCAAAATACAAGGATAAAGAGAAAATTCTGAAAGCAGCAAGGGGTAAACGTGCCCTCACATATAAAGGGAGACCTATAAGACTCGTGACTGATCTCTCTTTTGAAACTTGGCAGGCCAGAAAGAATTGGCACGAGATTTTCAGTGTGCTACACAGAAAAAATATGCAGCCGAGAATCCTTTATCCAGCAAGTCTGTCATTTAGAATAGAAGGAGAGATAAAGGTCTTCCCAAACAAACAAAAACTGAAGGAATTTGTCACCACTAAACCAGCCCTACAAGAGATCCTAAGGGGGACCCTGTGAGACAAAGTACCAGAGACATCACTACAAGCATAAAACATACAGACATCACAATGACTCTAAACCCATATCTTTCTATAATAACACTGAATGTAAATGGACTAAATGCGCCAACCAAAAGACATAGGGTATCAGAATGGATAAAAAAACAAGACCCATCTATCTGCTGTCTACAAGAGACTCATTTTAGACCTGAGGACACCTTTAGATTGAGAGTGAAGGGATGGAGAACTATTTATCATGCTACTGGAAGCCAAAAGAAAGCTGGAGTAGCCATACTTATATCAGACAAACTAGACTTTAAATTAAAGGCTGTAACAAGAGATGAAGAAGGACATTATATAATAGTGACAGGGTCTATCCATCAGGAAGAGCTAACAATTATAAATGTCTATGCGCCGAATACCGGAGCGCCCAAATATATAAAACAATTACTCATAAACATAAGCAACCTTATTGAGAAGAATGTGGTCATTGCAGGGGACTTTAACACCCCACTTACAGAAATGGATAGATCATCTAGACACACGGTCAATAAAGAAACAAGGGCCCTGAATGAGACATTGGATCAGATGGACTTGACAGATATATTTAGAACTCTGCATCCCAAAGCAACAGAATATACTTTCTTCTCGAGTGCACATGGAACATTCTCCAAGATAGATCATATACTGGGTCACAAAACAGCCCTTCATAAGTTTACAAGAATTGAAATCATACCATGCATACTTTCAGACCACAATGCTATGAAGCTTGAAATCAACCACAAAAAACGTCTGGAAAACCTCCAAAAGCATGGAGGTTAAAGAACACCCTACTAACGAATGAGTGGGTCAACCAGGCAATTAGAGAAGAAATTAAAAAATATATGGAAACAAACGAAAATGAAAATACAACAATCCAAACGCTTTGGGACGCAGCGAAGGCAGTCCTGAGAGGAAAATACATTGCAATCCAGGCCTATCTCAAGAAACAAGAAAAATCCCAAATACAAAATCTAACAGCACACCTAAAGGAACTAGAAGCAGAACAGCAAAGGCAGCCTAAACCCAGCAGAAGAAGAGAAATAATAAAGGTCAGAGCAGAAATAAACAATATAGAATCTAAAAAAACTGTAGAGCAGATCAACGAAACCAAGAGTTGGTTTTTTGAAAAAATAAACAAAATTGACAAACCTCTAGCCAGGCTTCTCAAAAAGAAAAGGGAGATGACCCAAATAGATAAAATCATGAATGAAAATGGAATTATTACAACCAATCCCTCAGAGATACAAACAATTATCAGGGAATACTATGAAAAATTATATGCCAACAAATTGGACAACCTGGAAGAAATGGACAAATTCCTGAACACCCACACGCTTCCAAAACTCAATCAAGAGGAAATAGAAAGCTTGAACAGACCCATCACCAGCGAAGAAATTGAATCGGTTATCAAAAATCTCCCAACAAATAAGAGTCCAGGACCAGATGGCTTCCCAGGGGAGTTCTACCAGACGTTTAAAGCAGAGATAATACCTATCCTTCTCAAGCTATTCCAAGAAATAGAAAGGGAAGGAAAACTTCCAGACTCATTCTATGAAGCCAGTATTACTTTGATTCCTAAACCAGACAGAGACCCAGTAAAAAAAGAGAACTACAGGCCAATATCCCTGATGAATATGGATGCAAAAATTCTCAATAAGATACTAGCAAATCGAATTCAACGGCATATAAAAGGAATTATTCACCATGATCAAGTGGGATTCATTCCTGGGATGCAGGGCTGGTTCAACATTCGCAAATCAATCAACGTGATACATCACATTAACAAAAAAAAAGAGAAAAACCATATGATCCTGTCAATCGATGCAGAAAAGGCCTTTGACAAAATCCAGCACCCTTTCTTAATAAAAACCCTTGAGAAAGTCGGGATAGAAGGAACATACTTAAAGATCATAAAAGCCATTTATGAAAAGCCCACAGCTAACATCATCCTCAACGGGGAAAAACTGAGAGCTTTTTCCCTGAGATCAGGAACACGACAGGGATGCCCACTCTCACCGCTGTTGTTTAACATAGTGCTGGAAGTTCTAGCATCAGCAATCAGACAACAAAAGGAAATCAAAGGCATCAAAATTGGCAAAGATGAAGTCAAGCTTTCGCTTTTTGCAGATGACATGATATTATACATGGAAAATCCAATAGACTCCACCAAAAGTCTACTAGAACTGATACATGAATTCAGCAAAGTTGCAGGATACAAAATCAATGTACAGAAATCAGTTGCATTCTTATACACTAACAATGAAGCAACAGAAAGACAAGTAAAGAAACTGATCCCATTCACAATTGCACCAAGAAGCATAAAATACCTAGGAATAAATCTAACCAAAGATGTAAAGGATCTGTATGCTGAAAACTATAGAAAGCTTATGAAGGTAATTGAAGAAGATTTAAAGAAATGGAAAGACATTCCCTGCTCATGGATTGGAAGAATAAATGTTGTCAAAATGTCAATACTACCCAAAGCTATCTACACATTCAATGCAATCCCAATCAAAATTGCACCAGCATTCTTCTCGAAACTAGAACAAGCAATCCTAAAATTCATATGGAACCACAAAAGGCCCCGAATAGCCAAAGTAATTTTGAAGAAGAAGACCAAAGCAGGAGGCATCACAATCCCAGACTTTAGCCTCTACTACAAAGCTGTCATCATCAAGACAGCATGGTATTGGCACAAAAACAGACACATAGACCAATGGAATAGAATAGAAACCCCAGAACTAGACCCACAAACGTATGGCCAACTCATCTTTGACAAAGCAGGAAAGAACATCCAATGGAAAAAAGACAGTCTCTTTAACAAATGGTGCTGGGAGAACTGGACAGCAACATGCAGAAGGTTGAAACTAGACCACTTTCTCACACCATTCACAAAAATAAACTCCAAATGGATAAAGGACCTGAATGTGAGACAGGAAACCATCAAAACCTTAGAGGAGAAAGCAGGAAAAGACCTCTCTGACCTCAGCCGTAGCAATCTCTTACTCGACACATCCCCAAAGGCAAGGGAATTAAAAGCAAAAGTGAATTACTGGGACCTTATGAAGATAAAAAGCTTCTGCACAGCAAAGGAAACAACCAACAAAACTAAAAGGCAACCAACGGAATGGGAAAAGATATTTGCAAATGACATATCGGACAAAGGGCTAGTATCCAAAATCTATAAAGAGCTCACCAAACTCCACACCCGAAAAGCAAATAACCCAGTGAAGAAATGGGCAGAAAACATGAATAGACACTTCTCTAAAGAAGACATCCGGATGGCCAACAGGCACATGAAAAGATGTTCAGCGTCGCTCCTTATCAGGGAAATACAAATCAAAACCACACTCAGGTATCACCTCACGCCAGTCAGAGTGGCCAAAATGAACAAATCAGGAGACTATAGATGCTGGAGAGGATGTGGAGAAACGGGAACCCTCTTGCACTGTTGGTGGGAATGCAAATTGGTGCAGCCGCTCTGGAAAGCAGTGTGGAGGTTCCTCAGAAAATTAAAAATAGACCTACCCTATGACCCAGCAATAGCACTGTTAGGAATTTATCCAAGGGACACAGGAGTACTGATGCATAGGGGCACTTGTACCCCAATGTTCATAGCAGCACTCTCAACAATAGCCAAATTATGGAAAGAGCCTAAATGTCCATCAACTGATGAATGGATAAAGAAATTGTGGTTTATATACACTATGGAGTACTACGTGGCAATGAGAAAAAATGAAATATGGCCTTTTGTAGCAACGTGGATGGAACTGGAGAGTGTGATGCTAAGTGAAATAAGCCATACAGAGAAAGACAGATACCATATGGTTTCACTCTTATGTGGATCCTGAGAAACTTGACAGGAACCCATGGGGGAGGGGAAGGAAAAAAAAAGAGGTTAGAGTGGGAGAGAGCCAAAGCATAAGAGACTGTTGAGAACTGAGAGCAAACTGAGGGTTGAGGGGGGTGGGAGGGAAGAGAGGGTGGGTGATGGGTATTGAGGAGGGCACCTTTTGGGATGAGCACTGGGTGTTGTATGGAAACCAATTTGACAATAAATTTCATTTATAAAAAAAAATAAAAATAAATAAATAAATAAATAAATAAATAAATAAATAAATAAATAAATAAATAAAAAACAAACAAAACAGCAGAGATTCTTCTGTAGCTCTTTTACGAAGCAAACTGCCATGCTGTGACAGGACCGACACGTGTAGGAAGGCCATGACGGTGACCTCCCAGAGCTTATTATAAACGGTCACCAGCTAATGACAATCAAGATAATGGGTCCCTCAGTCAGACAGCTGCAAGAAAATAAATTCTTCCAACAACAAGTGAGCTTGGAAAAGGACCCTGAATCTCAGATGAGATCATAGCTCCAGCCGACGCTGTGACCTGAGTCAGATCCTGAACAGACAATGCATTTATGCTGTGCCTGGACTTTCCAACCAACAGAAACTTTGAGATGATAAATTGTGTGGTTTTCAGCTGCTAAAT
The DNA here is from genome assembly GCF_028749965.1 of Puma concolor. Lineage (NCBI taxonomy): Eukaryota > Metazoa > Chordata > Mammalia > Carnivora > Felidae > Puma > Puma concolor. The sequence continues at coordinate 12,014,660 of NC_141668.1, forward strand.
TTGTAGTAATTTGTTACACAGTAATAGAAAATACACTAGCTTAACATTGTCTAAGTGGCCCTTTTGTTTTGTTTACATTCTAGATCTTTATAAACTTTCATTATACTTGAAATTCAGTTATTTCACCAATACATCTATAGGGTTTTTTTTTTTCACCTTTCTTTAATTTATAGGTAGGCATATGGTGAGACCCTTTAATCCAGAGAATCGGTGTCTCCTTTATTTAAGTGACGTGTTCATGGATTACAATTAATGATGGGAAAACTAAATAAAGTATCACTTAAAATGCTAAAAACAAAGCAAATAATTTGAGTAGTTAGTGGTATTTCAAGTAAAAGACCCAAGAGAAAAACAGGCCTACCTTTAGAGAAAATGACCTGATATTAATGCACAGATAAAAGGGGTGAGACAAAATGTTAGGCTAATCTTTTCATCAAATGAAATGTCCTTCATGTAATAAAGGAAAGAAAAAGCAGCACGAGAAAATGATTCCTTCCTATGATGCACAAAAGAATGAACTAGCTATTTTAAATTAATTGCATTCATCCAGATCCTGAATTTTATGCTAAGGTTCTAGAAAACTAGTATATGCTGTTTCATAGCCCCTTTTCATAATCTGTGAGAATAGGACCCATACCAGGAAGTTAAGGACAAACAAATGTAGAGTATTTCTATTTAAAAATTTCCAAATTATCAGGAGGATGGATTTTAAAACACAGGTATATTAACATGGAAAAATTCTAGGATTAACTATCAAGCATTGTTTGTGAGCTTTTACTAGCCTGTCGTTAGCACTCATTAGGAACAAACTGAAGTTCATTAAGAACAAATAATGTCATGAGAGGCCACCTTCATGGCCTTGCTAACTTTGCTTTCAATATTGATAATTTGGTGGGTTGAAATAAAAAGGTGTTGTTGTTGTTTTTGTTTTGCTTTGTTTTTTTACAATGCAATATATAGGTAGTTTTGGTTAGACCAGAGCTGATAGGCTGATAAATCAGAATGTGGGGTTAGCATTTGTTATGGCCTTAACTGTCCCACCAAAATTCATATGTTACAGTCCTAGCCCATAGTACCTCAGAATGTGACTGTATTTGGAGATAAGACCTTTAAAAATGTAATTAAGGTCAATGAGGTCATATATACAGGCTTTAATACAATGTTACTGGTGTCCTTATAAGAGGAGAAGATTAGGGGTGCCTGGGTAGCTCAGTCGGCTCAGCTCGGGTCATGATCTTGTGGTTTGTGAGTTCAAGCCCTGCATCAGGCTCTGTGCTGACAGCTCAGAGTCTGGAACCTGCTTCGGATTCTGTGTCTCCCTCTCTCTCTCTGCCCCTCTCCTGCTTATGCTCTATCTCTGTCTCTCAAAAATATATATTAAAAATTTTTTTTAATAAATTAAAAAAAGAAAAGAAGATTAGGGGGTGCCTGGGTGGCTCAGTCAGTTAGGCGTCCAGCTTGGGCCCAGGTCATGGTCTCACAGTTTGTGGGTTCAAGACCCATGTCAGGCTCTGTGCTGACAGCTTGGATCCTAGAGCCTGCTTCAGATTCTGTGTCTCCCTCTCTCTCTGCCCCTCCCTCGCTCACGCTCTCTCTCTCTCTCCTTCAAAAATAAATAAACATTAAAAAAAGAGAGAAGATTAGGACACAGACGTGCATATGCAGAGGAAAGACCATGTGAGGGCACAATAAGGAGACAGGCATCTGCAAGCCAAGGAGAGAGGCCACCATAGGAACAAAGCTGTCAATGCCTTGATCTTGGACCTCCAGCCTCTAAAACTCCAGGAAAATAAATTTCTGTTGCTTAAGCCACTCTGTCTGTGATGTTTTGTTATGGGAGCCCTAGCAAACTAATACAGCATCTGTTGCTTACTAGATGTCTTCAAGGAAGGCTGGATAGACCACTCTGTGAGCATCAAAGAATGTCGGAGGAATGTCTTTGCTGCCATGGGATGTTTAGTGTCACAGAAACAGATACCCAGACTTAGTCTTTGATTTTCCCTTGGAAAACAATTTCACTATAGTTGACTTACTCTGTACTAATGCCATGTTCAATCATTCCAGGCGATGGTTGACCACTTGCCAGTCTTTTCCCTCCCTCCTTTCCCCTCTCCCTTATTTCATCCTCAAGAAATGTATAGAGCTCTAGCATAAAAGACGGAACTAGATTCACTGGGGATCTCACAGCTGTGCTTTGAAGAACATACTCTTGAGAAACTGGAGACATTTTGTTACTAAAAGATGAGTCTAGAGGCATAGGCATTGGTTGTGATATGGGAGGTAGGTTTTTACTTCACCTGACACCCATCCTTGCAGGGGCTCTGGAGGACCTAGGATTTAGCACAATCTAAAGACCTTCAGGTTACATATTAACACGTCTGGGGATGCTCAAGATATGGGCATACGAAGTACAAGAATAGACCCCACTTTTAGATAATATCAGATGGAGCTCAGAGCATCAAGAATTATTATTATGTAGGGGCCCCTGGGTGGCTCAGTCAGTTAAGCATCCAACTTCAGCTCAGGTCATGATCTCAGTTTGTGAGTTCAAGCCCCACATTGGGCTCTCTGCTGTCAGCAGAGCCTGCTTGGGATTCTCTCTCTCCGTCTCTCTGCCCCTCCCTTGCTCACTCTCTCTTTCTCTCTCTCTCTCTCTCTCTCTCTCTCTCTCAAAAATAAACGTTTTTTAAAAATAATTGTTATTATGTAAATTTAGCACACTTATATGCAACAGCAGGCAAGGACCAGAATATAACAGCTAAAAAGGTATTTGACAAAGCCTTATTATATCCTTCTAGATAAAATGATTAAAATATGCTTGAATAATTTATTTTAAAGTAGATTTAAAAGCATACACAAAATGTGCTCAATAAAGGTTTTCAATGTGGAAATAGGTTCACAGTGATATCTAGTTAAAATGTACCACTTGGTAATTCTTTTTATAACTGTTTCTGTTTATAATGTCTATGAAACAGAAAGAGAAAGTAAACTCCTAGAATACCTTTGAGAATCAAGATTCAAAATATTCTTGGTGAGTTGGTGTGACATGTGAAAATCAATAATAACAATTAGCAGAGCTAAATATACATATCTTCAGTTTAGTTTTTAAAAAATAAGAGTTCCATGGGTATGGAGATTTTGTAAACAGTTTATAGGAAACAGGTCTTGGGAATTAGTTACATAAAAAACTACAGCTATGAATAATTTTGGAAATAATAGTGATGTTTGAGAAAGTAATGTCACTGAATTGTACCCTTAAAATGGTTACATTGGTAAATTTTATGTTTTATATATATTTTGCTACAATTAGAAACCAAAACTGTAGTTAAGCCACAGATATTTGGCATATTACAAGCAGATTTCATTCTTGAAAAGCAGATGAGAGCCACCATACTGGTGTGAACAAATATTGTGTCGTATATTATTTATTTCAGAATATCATATCACACTCTATATTAAGGCACAAATTAAGTGTTGAAAGTTCTAAAACTGACATCATTTGAGAAAGGGTTAAAGAAACCATTTGTAATTATCCTGGGGCAAATAAGGCTGTTCTACAAATAAATGGAGTCTTGTCATGTAGAAAGAACAGACATCCTCCGTTTTGTTCCACAGGTAAAACGGACCTCATAGGTGGCATTCGTCTCTTTATTCATTCCATGCCAGGTCTGCTGGATGGAGCTGCAGATCATTTCTTTATACATTAATGTACTAATAAAATAAAAAATGGGCAGATGAAGTCTAAATACCACTGGATACCTGAGAGAAGACGATCTAAGGAGACGACCTCTCGTGGATCACTGACATGTGAATTATCTGGCATTGGCCTATATAAGGAAATTCATTACTCAGGCAGAAGGATGCTTTCTCCAAATGCAAGGGCATATTAGTCAACTTTAGTTTAAGTATGGGAGTCCTGTCTACCCTCAGCTGATCTCCTTTTTGGTTTTGATGATAGATAACAAGAAATGCTTATAATCTTTACTCTTTATCTCAGAATTTCTCTAGAACCTTTTGGAGAGCAGCCATAACTTCCTTATTCCTCAAGCTGTAGATCATGGGGTTCAGCATAGGTGCCATCAGAGCATAGAATAGAGCAACCATCTTCTCCTTTTCCTCTGAGGAGGCTGACCGTGGCCCCAGGTAGGTGAAGATGGTAGCCCCAAAGCACATACAAACCACAGTGAGGTGGGAGGCACACGTCCCAAAGGCTTTGCTACGTCCCTGAGCAGAACGAATATTCAGAATGGCAGCAACTATACGAACATAGGAGAACAGAACCAGGAAACAGGGAAGCATGATCACGAGAAATCCTGAGATGGCCACCATGACCTTGTTGAAGGAGACGTCCACACAGGCTAGCCGTAGCACTGCTAAGGTCTCACAGGCAAAGTGATTAATAACATTGTGACACAGGGGAAGCCGGAAGGTAATGATTGTCTCCATCAGTGAATTGGCGAAACCAACCACCAAGCAGCCAGCAGCCAGCCCCAGACACAGCTGTCCATGCATGATGACTGTGTAGTGTAGTGGGTGGCACACAGCCACATAGCGGTCATAGGCCATGGCTCCCAGCAGGAAGAACTCAGACCCACCCAGGGCCAGGGAGATATAGAGCTGGAGCACACAGCTGTAGAATGGGATGGACTTCCGGGCTGAGAGCAGGTGGGCCAGCATTTGTGGGGCAAAACTATTTGAATAACAAAGGTCCACAAAGGATAAAATACTAAGGAAGAAGTACATGGGGTTATGAAGCCTGCTGTCCAGTCTGATCAGAAGAAGAATGAGAACATTTCCCACCAGAGTCACCAAGTACATGGTCAGGAACAGGACAAAGAGGAATACTTGCATCTTCCAGTCACTGGACAACCCGAGTAGAATGAACTCCCTCACCCATGTCTGGGTTTTATTTTCCTGGCCCATGAGTTTCTGAGGACCAAACTCTAAAGATGTTGAAAAAACAAATTATGAAAACTCAGGATTGAAAAGTGGCTTTTAGACCATATGGAGAGTTTACCAATCTGAACTTAAGTTCTTCTAGAACATCTCAGCCAAATCATCATCCACACTCTGCTTGAACACATCCATATGAGGAGCACAATGGGATCCAGCTGTGCAGCTGGAAATCAAGGAGAAAAGAAGTTACATTCTTAGAATTCAATCTATTGGAATGTAATTTCTCCTCCCAAACATCTGCTCTTAAATGGGGGAAGGAAATTAATGAAGTGTTTAGACTTAAAATCCTATTCCATTTAGTAGGTATTATAGAGAATTCATGTCTTTTTGGTGAGAAATTTTTTGGTTCATATGAAAGATATTTTTCTGAATTCTGATTGATGTCCAGTCCCACTTAACTTCCTTTTGTTTATTGGGTTTCCTCTCTAGATATCTCAGACACACCCTACTTACCCCTCCTCGGGGGAACGTATCCATGAAACCCTGGATGTTGTAAATAATATTCTTATATTTTCATTAATAAATTATTTTGAACTTATTTGCTTGACCTTGCCCTTTTGACATTGCCACGTGGAAGGTCTCCTCTCCACCTACCTCATGCCAGTGACTGCGATGGGGGAGATCAACCCAAGATGGACAACTTTAAAAATCAGGTGTTGTTAGGGGCACTTGGGTGACTCAGTCAGTTGAGATTCTGACTTTGGTTCAGGTCATGATCTCGCAGTTTGTGAGTTTTATCCCTGCACTGAGCTCTGGGCTGACAGCTCAGAGCCTGGAACCTGCTTCGGAATCTGTGTCTCCATCTCCCTCTCTGCCCCTCCCCTGCTTGTGCGTGCGTGTGCTCTCTCACTTTCAAAAATAAATAAATGTTAAAAATTAAAAAATCAAAAAAGTCAGGTATTGTCGGGGCACCTGGATGGCTAAGTTGGTTAAGCATCCAACTCTTGATTTCAGCTCAGGTCATGATCTCATGGTTCATGGGTTTAAGCCCCGTGTAGGAGTCTGTGCTAACAACATAGAGTCTGCTTGGATGCTCTCTCTTCCCCCACCCCCTCTCATTTCAAAATAAATAAATAATCAGTTGTTTCATGAAAAGAAAGTATGTATAGTTGCTAAAATTCATCTCCCATGCCCCTCAAGTGGAATTTAATAACTTGTTTAATGATATGAGGTTGTTACTCAACAATGATGTTTTCTCAAGGAAGGAACAGCTCATTCATTTCTCAATACACAATTGATGAGTCCTTACCCATGAAGATAGAAGGATAGAAAATCAGGTGTTAACTATAGAACATGAGGACATAGGCAGTAATTTTTTGACCCAAAACCAAAATTTCTTTTGTTTCTTTTCTTTTGCTCGCTTACAAAAAGAAAGTAGTGATCCATATCTAAAGTATACAGATGGAAGTCTGAAGTCTTAGAGACCATCCTGTGACAGTACATGAAGGATCCACGTGAAATATTATTACCCCAATGGCTCCTTTGCTATTCATGTTATAACTATAGATAGCAGACTCCAACTGAATTTATCAAAAACTTCAACTTTTAGCTCAAAAACTTAGAATAATTATTAGAAATCATAACACTTATAACACAGGTGGCTGGGAGACTTAAGATTAAGGCTCATTGCCATGAAGATAGCAACATTCAGACCGTTAGTCATAAAATATACAGGATTTAGTATTGTTCTGAATAAGACCAGAAATGCCAAGGGATTTCTTAAAAACCGAGCTTTCAGAAATAGAGTGTTACACAGAAATCAGAGGAAATGATCAAACAATGTGAGAAATCCATTCAAGGCTTTGCCCTGGAAGCTTCCAGTCACTCACACCAGAATTAACTGGAACAAGATACTTAGCTACAAGACTGGCAAAGAAATTCACAATGTAGGGGTGCCTGGGTGGCTCAGTTGGTTAAACGTCAGACTTCATCTCAGGTCATGATCTCACAGTTCGTGGGTTTGAGCCCCGCGTCGGGCTCTGTGCTGACAGCTCAGAGCCTGGAGCCTGTTTCAGATTCTGTGTCTCCCTCTCTCTGACCCTCCCTTGTTCATGCTCTGTCTCTCTCTGTCTCAAAAATAAATAAAAAGTAAAAAAAAAAAAAAAAAAAGAAATTCACAATGTAAGTAAAGCTCCTCGCTGTGTAACAAAATAAGGGATTAAAAATCTTCATGACAAATAAGTAGGTCATAATCAAGAATGATATTTTTCCAGAATGTTTAAAATTCACAGGTTGTTCAGCCTCATGGCTAAAAACCAACAGCATAGGCTTAATTTTTTTGTGTTCCTTTGTTTGTAATTTCTGTTGCACTACACCTATTTGTACATTAGCTTTTCATTTTGCCATATTTTACATTGAGTTAAAAACTACTGTCATTATACTGGTTAGAAAATGTCCTAGTCATGAAAGCCCTGATCAAAGTACGGACTGGTATGTTTACAATACTTTCCTATCCTTACGTAAATGTATTTTTAGCACTCCAATGCTTTTTAGAGATTCACCAATAGCTAAAGAGAACACACTTCACACAGCTCACTCTCTGACATCTGAAAATCTGCAGTTTTAGAAGAGAATTATACCTCTCTCTCTCTTTCTACACATCTGTATATATATTTATACATTTCAAGAATTGCAGAAAATGTAAATGTTGAAGAAAGTAATAGTTATTTCATGCTTGCTGCTTTGTGTTAGGATTTCACGAAATAAACCAAACAACTGTATAAATCACAATAAAACCTGAAACATACCAAAGTGTGATGGCTTGTTTCCAAGATGTATTTCTATTGTAACCTGTCCTTTAAAGCAACACCAGTGACTTGAACCGCATTGTATGTAAGACTGATTCCAGATCACCTTTCTTCAGTCCTGTCTTCCCAGGGCTCAGAGGTAACCCTGACACAGCCACTCTTCTAGGTACATCAGAGGTGTGCACATGCATGCAGGCTGCGTGAACGTGAAGGGTCCGGGTAATGCTAGATTCACGTATGTTGTCTGCACTCCTATAACCAGGACTTGAATGTGTTTTTTTTTTTTTTAAATCAAACAATTACAGGGGCGCCTGGGTGGCTCAGTCAGTTAAGCGTCCGGCTTCAGCTCAGGTCATGATCTCACGTGTTTGTGAGTTTGAGCCCCACGTCAGGCTCAGTGCTGACAGCTTGGAGCCTGGAGCCTGCTTCAGATACTGTGTCTCCCTCTCTCTCTGCCCCTCCCCTGCTCATGTTCTGTCTTTCTCTCTGTCAAAAATAAATAAACATTAAAAAAAATTTTTTTAAATCAAACAATTGCAAAACTAGTAGCGTTTTCCTGCCTGTCTCCAAACACACCCAAAACGAGGTCATTTGTCATTAAAGCCATGTTATGCTTGCTCAGTAATGTCGTCAGGCAAGCACATTTCTGAGTGATACATAATTTGTATAAATGATTTTGCTTTTTTTTTAGTAAAATACATTTGATATATTTAAGAAGTGATGTGTTAGGACACCTGAATGGCTCAGTCTGTTGAGTCTCCAACTTTGGCTCAGGTCATGATCTCGCAGTTGGTGGGTTTGATCCCCGTGTTGGTCTCTCTGCCCTCAGCTGCTCTCAGCGCAGGGCCCACTTCAGATCCTCTGTTTCCCTCTCTCCTTGCCCCCCCCCATTCTCCCTCTTTCTATCAACAATAAACATTTTTTAATTAAAAACTAAAAATAAATAAAAAGTGATATGTAAAAGTATATCTTATTGTAAAATTATTTCAGATAACTTACCCAAGTCAATTGCCCTGTGAATCATTAAGTTTTACAAAATCTTCTCAATCTTATCTATTCTTTTGGTGGCAGATGGTGGGAAAAAAACAAGCTCTTGAAACACTCCTGCTCATCTAGAGTGCAAAACTTCACTGGCTGGGAAGACTGTTAAGAGAAGAATTAAAAACCATAACTGCACTTGTGTCTGTATCAAGTTGATCTGAACGATTTATTTATTTCTTACTCTAGACCAAATTAGACTAAATACTCTACATATCTAATAAGTAATATAACACAATACAACATAATACAATACAATATATAATAATCATCACAACAATACTCTGAACTTTGGCCCATTATTGGCAGGTGGCAAAGGAGGCGAAGTGACTAGCCAGAGGAGGGGTCCGCAGGTAAACGGGATTACCTGATAACTCGGGGTACATCCCTTGTGCTCCTGTGCACAGCATGACCCCATGTGCAGTGCAGTGATAGATCCTGTTGAAAGGCTGTGGATTCACCTAACATAAAAATCAGGAGACATATCAAGAGGACTCAGTTCCTCTGCCTTTAATCCCACCACCTCAGAGTCATGGCGGAGCTGAGGAGGGGCCTGGCACTTACCCGTGATGTTGCAGTCTGTCCTCCAGGTCACGGCCACAACAGGACAAGGAGGAACACAGCACAACTCCCTCATTTACAAACTCTCTTGTAGTACATGATTAGCCAGCCTCTTTCACAAACTCGGAAAGATGATCAAGCTTCTACTTTGTGTCTGATATGGTGATGAGTGCAAGAAGGGGTCCATGGCAGGGAGTCATTTCTTTCTCCCTTAAGAAAAAATGAAGGGCTATGATTATGGACACTAATGGAAACAAAAACAATCTAATATCAGAAATGGATAAAGGTATGTGCTAACTGTTTAAAGTCAACTTGCAAACGAAGATTAAACCTAAGTACAGTTTTGTTCAACCAAAAGACTATCCCTAACAAGGCAAAGATGAATCCCAACAAAGGATCCTGGGCTGCGGGCATGAGTCTGGTCTCGGTGGGGAGATTTGTCCCTTCTGATCTGCCTCCCACGGGGAACTTGGACTCGATTATCTTTAGTGGTGAGTACTTATGAGTAGTGCCAACACATCCCCCCTCTGCTTAAGTAAATAGTTCCTATCACACTAACATAAAAGGTGGGCTACATTTCCAGGCCACGCGATAATCACATCAAAGGCAGAGGTAAAATCTTGAGTGGCCAGCGGTGTAGTTAAACCCAAATCATTACACGGGCGGAGAAGAGATCCAGTTCTCTCCAGTCTGAGGGACACTTTCCAGAGCGCCCCCCTGGGGTTGCCAACACAAACACACTCACTCATGCTCCAACTGTTCACAAAGTTCTTTCATACCTACTTAGTTGTATACTCACAACATAAAACCACAACTCTGGGATGTACTGATACTGAATTCTGCACTATAAAATGGTTAATTTTATGTGATATGAATTATACCCTAATTTAAAAATCTTCATTAAATGTCTTTCTTTAAAAAAAAATCAAAACCAGCCCAAACTTAAATAAACAAGTAGTGAATAGATAAGTATTTAACAGCGAAACTTACACAAAGTTAAACAGAAGAAGAGAAGAAGATATTGAGATGTAAGTAAGAATAAATAAATGGGCAAAGTCATCGATAAGCTCTCAATGGAAAGAAGCAAAAAGTCAGAGAGAGAATTAATGGTCGGAAAGGAAAAATGAAACCAGAAAGGAAGACAAAGAAAAAAAAGAGTACGTTGAAGAAGCCAAGGAAATAGAAATGAAACCAAATGAGGAAGAAATGGAAACAATGAAAATGGGAGAAAAGATTTATAGATGCCATTTTCTCGACATTTAATCAATGTACACATTGCTAAAGCTATCCAATATTTTATATACCACAGCTTCTTATATTTTATTTATTTTGGTATTCAATCCCAGAGTGTTACTTTTACTCCTTTATTATTTATTATTGCAGCCCTTCTTTGCGGTGAAATTTTCTAGAATTTGGCTCTATCATGGTAGAAATCCTGCTCAAAATAGATTTACCTGGGAAATTGATGAATTCCCAGAGAATATTAACAGTGAGATCTTTCAGGACAACCCTCCCACCACACACACACACAAATCTTCAGGACGAATTTTTCCCCAGTTACATTACTGAAAAACCCTAAATTTCCCACCAAAAAATAGCAGACTCAAAAATGCTTAGCTAAGGAACATGTATTTGTTTGTCATTACTGAAAGCCAAACTACACAGGCTTAATTTCTATTCTATGGCCACTTTACCATAATCTGTTTTGTAAAGAGAAGCAAATACTTTACCAGAGCCATCTCTGCATTGCCACAGCACACTGGAGATGCTCAGAAACCCAGATCCCTTTCCTCTGGGCTTTAAAAATAGTTGCGAAAGGAGAGGGGTATGGGACAAAGAAAAGAAGGTGACGTAAAGTCATAGAGAGCAGACCAGGACGAGGGGGGTGGCACAGATCTGAACACGAGAAGTTAGGACTCCTAGGTTGGGCTGCCTCCTGCACGCCCCCCCCCCCATCCCCTCTCCTCTGCTCAGCTCCGACCTATCTAGCCCTGCTCCACTGTGACATTGTTTTCTCTTCCTTGACCCAGCGTACTTAGAGAATGAGCTTGAAGCTGCAAGCGGGCATGGGGAGTAGCCCACTCAAGTGGAACAGCTGTATTTGTCATTTACCAACAATGGCTCTGCCTCTTTGGAGCATTTTCATGCAGCTTGAACATTTGATTTGAATTTTGAAAGACCCCTTCCACTGGAATGAAGCTTTATGGAAAAGCATATGTTCCCCTAAAATCCTAGCACAGCAGTTCTCATATCTGTAAAATAAAGAGAACGGCATAAACTGCGCCCTTCCTGGGGGGACATACACATAGTTATCTAGCAATAATGAAAATAATGAAAATGGTTTATTAATAAGCAAATGGAGACACACTTGAAAATGTAAACTTGAAAATGACTGTTTTAACAACAAGCATCAGCTAAGCAGCCTATTCAGCGCGTGAGTGTGGACAGTGGGTCCCAGCAAAGCTTTGTTAGGTTCCTGACCAGCCCGAGATGGGCAGATACGAGAAGAATTTCAGACAAGGATGTTACCCTAAAGACTTGTTTCCCCAAATAGAAATTCTGTTTGAAGAGGAAACAGGTAACCTGTGAGGGAGTCCTCTTTCTCCTGACATCAGTGAAGAAAAGGACCATCGGCATAGCCAGGCCTCTGGGCCCTGTTTCCAGGAGTCAGCGGGTAGAAAGCAGAGATGAACACCAATGCCAGTTTATTAGTAGGCTCAGGCCACCACAGGTCGGGAACCCTTAAATCGCTTGAAACTCCTGGCTTCCTAATTTGAACAGCCAGAACACATTTTCTTGGGACAAATCTCCAGGAGAGGACAACTATGTCAAGCCACCATGCTGTCAGGCTTGAAGAACACAGGAGGGGGCTACAGATTACAGGAACTTGCTTTCAGAATTCATGTTGCTAAATAAGTGTTAAAAAGACACTTGCAAACTCACCTTTGGAGAGTGGAGGAGGTCATCGTGTGCCTTGGAAAAATGGCAGGGCTGGGCAAGTTGCGACATTTGAAGCAAGTGCAATCGGAACAGATAACTTTCTCTAACTTTAGTGACGAAATCTCAAGGGGCCAATTATGCTTTGTTCATTAAATTTCCTGTCTTTTCCCTCCCCCTCTGTCTGGTCACTTCTGCACCAAACACCCTAACCCGCATTTCAACTTTGCCAATCAGTTTTGTTTCCTTGTCCCCGGTGCATAGAAAGGAGCTCTCCAAACTTTAATTTCTCAAGGGGGTGGGATGCATCTGGGTTTTCACTCACACCACCCTTGCATGGTGGAAACTTTTTACTCTACTTGATAAGCATGAAGAGGTGATTACATCTCAAATTCCTCCTTCCAGTTCACCCATCTCCACATTCCTTTGAGCAATAGCTCCCAACCAGGCAACCCAGGGGTCAATGGGATGCCTTGTACTTCACTGTCTGATCTAAGCATGGGCAGAGAGACTTCTGTATGCCAGGTCCTAGGGAGATGCTAAGGCGGGGCTGCTCCCTAGGTCTGGAATTCTACATCCTGTAACCTTCTGAAAACGTACGCCTTTTCCTTTAAAGAAGATAATCTTTGCTACCCTGGTTTGTACTTGGAGATTTTCAGCGTTCAGAATCCTCAGTAAAAGTCCAGCCATCCTGTGTGGAAAAACTCCAGTGGGGATGTTAAGCTCTTGTGTAGTGAAACCTGTAGAAGCCCTGAGTATTCCCTTCTCCGAGAGTGAGGGAGATCTCTGCTCATGGGCCTTGTGTCTGTGACAGTGACCAGGCTGCTGTCAGCCTCTGCTCGGCTACCTGGCATTGCTCTAGGAACGGGCATGTGATTCATTCTCCCCAACTTACTCTGGGAGCTCTGACAATAGCATCTTCGCCCAGCCAGTGGTCTCAGACCCACTTCCTAAGCACAATAACCTGCCTGCAGGTGCTCTGTGAGTGCTGGAGCTGGAAGGGCAAGTGAGCTCTGGACCTTAAAAAGATAAGAGCAGAGGGGGGAAAAGTTGCCCTCTAGCTTCCAAAATGTTGCTGACGTTTCTCTTAGCAGACTTTTTTTCTTATTTATTGTCCTCTTTACTTTGCGGATTTATTATCTTGTGTCCTAGGCTTTTACCATTATTTAGTACATTTTTAGGAGGAAGCAAATATAAACTCATTTGTAAAATGCACTTAACTTCCTCGCTTTTAGATATTTGGAGTTAATTTTTCATGGCATATAATAGGAAATATGATATTTCTTTGTCCTGCCAGTGGAGCCATTTGTCCCAACATCATTTATTTAGTGATACGTATTTTCCTATATTAATTTCACATTATACATTTATGATATGTTAAATTCCTATATGCAAAAGTTTCTTTGGGGATTGTATTTTGATTCATGCCTGTTTCTACACCAATACCACGGTTTTAATTGTACTTTTATAACCTGCTTTGATGGATACTAAGGCAGGTACTCCTTCACTTTATGACACTTCTTTCTCAAAAACTTAATAAAAATGAAATGTCTTCAATCCACAGCACACATTAGACCTAATGGAGAATCTATATATACTTTCCTTTGGGTCAGGAACCAGAAGGATACCTGCTATCATAGCTTCTGTTTAACCCAACATTAGAGGCCCTGGACTATGATATGAGTAAAGAAATAGATTAAGATGTACAAAGATTATAAAGAAAATTTTCACTATTTACAAATGACATTATATACCTAGAAAAAAATTTTTCAACAATGAAATTTAAGAAGATCTACCTACAAGACCACATTACAGAAATCAATAGCATTTCTGTGCTCTAGCAATAACCAATGAGAGAAAAAAGAAAACACCATTTATAATAGCAACATAAGTTATAAAGTATTTAGGAATTTCTCATCAGAGAGTATACATGATTTGTAAGGAGCACTTTGCCAAAACTTTCAGTCCTTATAATATTCGTCATCTACTTTTCCCATTTTATTTTTCTCTATAGCAATTAACACCTATAGTATACTATATATTGTTTCTTATATTTATTATTTATTTTCCTTAAGTAGAATGTAATCTCCACAAAGACAGACCCTTTTGTTTGTTTTCACTGTTGTACCCACCATACTTGGAAGAGTGTCTGCCCTATAATACACATGTAACAAATATCTGTCAAGTGAACGTGGAGAAAATATTAAAACTTTAAATAGGACATTAACGATTAGCAGAATAACTCCAAAGACATTTCATTCTTTGGATGAGACAACTTAATATTATAAAGATGTCAATGCTCCAAAATGAATCTACATATTCAGTGCAAACCTGATCAAAACTTTAAATGAGCTTTTTGGGGAACTTAATAAAATTACTCAAAAATTTATATGAAATACATTGCTCTATAAATAGCTATTTGTAGATGGACTATAAATACAAATATAAATATGCCAGCTATTTTGATTATATACTTAATAACTTTGAAAAAAGAAGATGTGTTTGCCCATCTTATTTGATAAGCTACACATGACCAATGAAGACTTATTATAAACCAAGAAGACTTCTAAAAATAGAATAATAGAATTGTATGGTGAGAGTGCAAACAAATGAACAAAGAGAAAAGAATAGAGTTCAAAAACAGATCTGTGCATAGTACATTAAAGTTACTGCAGATAGATGAGTAAAGAATAGACTGATAAATGGACCACAACATGGAAGAAAATCCACCAGATCTATATTTGACAACGTATGGAGAAGAAAACATGAGATAAACTAAAGAACCGTGAATGGTAAAAGTAGACAATTTAATTAAATAGGAAAATAGAATATTTTATGACCCTGTTGCAGGACTTTTTTTTTGGAAAAACTTCCTAAGCATAAATCATAGAACAAAAATTGGCTGAATCAGCTTATATCAAAATAAAGGTTTTCTGTTCAACAAAGGACTGCATGAATGAAGTTAACAGAGAGATAACAGCTTGGAGATATGTATTTGCAATGACTATAACAGGAAGGATTGTATTTATAATATACACGCTGGGGGCGCCTGGGTGGCACAGTCGGTTAAGTGTCCGACTTCAGCCAGGTCACGATCTCGCGGTCCGTGAGTTCGAGCCCCGCGTCGGGCTCTGGGCTGATGGCTCAGAGCCTGGAGCTGTTTCCGATTCTGTGTCTCTCTCTCTCTCTGCCCCTGCCCCGTTCATGCTCTGTCTCTCTCTGTCCCAAAAATAAATGAAAAACGTTGAAAAAAAAAATAATATACACGCTGACAAGGAAATGGCAAAAGACCAAAAGAAAACGAATGCTCAGTGTACAGCAATAGAAACCCAAATGGTGGATAATATTATTCACTCAGAAAATATTTATCATGTGCCCACTAGGAGACAGACACTATTTGAGACACTTGGTACACATAAATGAACAAAACAAAGAATGCTGCTCTCAAGGGGCTTATGTTCTGGGAGTCATGAAGGGGTAGGAGGTAGACATTAAAAATGAGTTAGTTGAGGGGCATCTGAATGGCTCAGTTGGTAGAGCATCAGACTCTTGATCTCAGGGTCATAGTTCAAGCCCCACATTGGGTGTGGAGCCTACTACTTAAAAAAAAAATGAGTTAATTGCAAATATGTTGGAAAAAATAAGTAGGTAAGAGGGAGCAGGAGTAGGGGGCACGGAGAAAATTTGCATATTAAATGGGGCAGTGATGATAGTTGAATGAAGAATTAGAGGGGATGAGGAAGTGGCCATGAGGAAAAAGCATTCCAGGTAGAGTATAGTCGAAAACAAGCCTGTGTCCATTGTAAAGATTTTAGGAATTCTGAGTAATTATAGGTTGAAAAGAGGAATGGCATCATTTGACTTTTGTTTCAGAGGGATCGCTCTGAGTGCTGGGATATAGGAATAGAAACAGAGAAATATGCTGTAGACTATTGTAGTAATGCAAGTGGGAGATGATGGTGACTCACGCCAGGGTACAGGAGTAGAGATGATAAGTGATTGTATTCTATATACATTTTGAATGTAGAGACAACAGGATATTCTTGCAGATTTGAATCAGATATGAGAAAAAGAGAGTGGTCTAACCACTGCAATGATGGAGTTATCATGAACCTCTCAGGTAGGAAAGGCATGGATAGAACAGAATGGGGTGTAGATGGAAATCAAGAGTCCATATATGAAGACATAGTCATATGGATTACTTATCAGAGTAATGAAAAATAAAATAATTTTAGATCTTTCAGGCTAGAAAAATTCAAAACATGCAGGCTGTGGATAGAGAGGGATCCTCAGGCACTGAAGTAGTAGAGACTTACAAAGCCATTCTGGTGAGCATTATCTATAACCTAGCATGTTGTTTCTTGAGAATATTCCTCAAATAAATTCTCACACAGCTCTTTAAGTGTGTGTTATTACGATGTTTATCAGAGGGCCATATGTGATGGTGGGAAGTTGGGTGCCATAATAGAGTGTTAGCTAGAATATGGTTTACTATGGATCACTATGAACCGTTAGAAGTAATAGACTAGCCATATGTATGGATCTTAAAAATACAGTGGTGAGTGAAAACAACTACATCACAACATGAGTAGTTACAAATGCAATGCATTCTTAACAATTACATAAATATGCTCTCAAACATAATTACATACATTAAACATATTAGAAGAGTTGTCCACACAAGGAAGAAATAAAAATGAGATAAAAGATAATTAATTTTTAAGTTTTTAATTCAGCAAAGTTATCACACAGCATTATATTAGTTACATGTGTACAATAGAGTGATTCAACAGTTCCATACGTCATCGCTAGTGCTCATCATAATGAGTGTACCCTTAATCCCATTCACCTATTTCACCCATCTTCCACCCACCTCCCCCCTGGTAACCATCTATTTGTTCTCTATAGTTAAGGGTCTGTTTTTTTGATTTGTCTCTCTTTTCTTTGTTTGTTTTACTTCTTAAATTCCACATATGAAATCATATGTTATTTGTCATTCTCTGACTTATCTCACTTAGCATTATGCCCTCTATATCCATCCATGTTGCTGCAAATGGCAAGATTTCATTATTTTTTATGGATGAGTAATATTCCATTATATATATATACATACACACACACACACACACCACATCTTCTTGATCCATTCTTCTATCAGTGGCAAGTTGGGCTGATTCCATAATTTGACTATTGTAAATAATGTTGCAATAAACACAGGGGTGCATATATCTTTTCTAATTAGTGTTTTCATATTTGTTGGGTAAATACCCAGTAGTAAATTATTGGATCATATAGTAGTTCTATTTTTAATTTTTTTAGGAACTTCCATATTGTTTTCCATAGTGGCTGCCACGAATTAATTAATTTTTAACAATTAATAAAATGCAGATGATAATGATCCATCTATTGAGGAATATGATTAATTATCTCTGGTGCAACATCCGGACCACGTCAGACCCCACATGTGTGAAGCGGGACTTTATTCGAAACAGGATAAAGATGTGACCACATTTATTTTCTAAGAAAAGGTGCCTTCTGCAGGTCAAATGGCCTGGGCCACTCAAATAAATTGCAGGACAAAAAAAGAGTTGGACATAACTTATAGATTAAAGAGACTTCAAAGACATACCAAGCACATTCTATTTTAACTATGTTAAGAATGTAACTCACATGATATAAATGAAGGTGTTAAGCAAGCAACTGGATACATGTGTTTAAAGCTCATGAGAAAGCTTGAGCTTTTGCCTGCCTCAGAGCTAAAAATTATATAACAGATGAATGGCTGAGATATTGAGAGATCAGAGATTGGGGGAGAGAGAGAGATCTATAGATAGATGCCATGGTTATGGGTAAGATGGTCACCTGGAGCAGACAGAGCACAGGGTCTACTACAGCCATACAATAGAAAGAAAGTTCATTTTGAACAACTGTATACGGAGAGAAGGTTGCATAATGCTTAGTTAGCCCTACAATTTTGTCCTAAAAACTATTTATAAAAATAGTTGAATATGAAGACTCCTGGGTGGCTCAGTTAAGCGTCCAACTCTTGATTCCAGCTTGGGTGATGATCTCACAGTTCATGAGATCAAGCCCCACGCTGGGCTCCGTGTTAACAACTGATAGTAAGGAGCCTACTGGCATTCTCTGTCTTCTCTCTCTCTGCCCCCGCTTGTGCGTGAGCTCTCTCTCAAAATAAATAAACATTAAAAAATATAGTTGAGGAGCACCTGAGTGGCTCAGTCAGTGAAACGTCCAGCTTTGGCTCAGGTCAAGATCTCACGGTTCTAGAGTTTGAGCCCCGTGCTGGGCTCTGTGCTTACAGCTCAGAGCCTGGAGCCTGCTTCAGATTCTGTGTTTCCCTCTCTCTCTCTGCCTCTCCCCCACTCTCCCTCCCTCAAAAATAAACATTAATTTTTTTTAAATACTTGAATATCTATACCACCACCCTAGCAAGTATTTTACATAGATTATCTATAATCTTCAAAATAATCACACATTGAATGTCATTCCTTCTTTTGATGGTTGAGGAAACTGGAGGTCAGAGATATTAAACATATTTGTTAAAGTCACATTGCTGGTGAGGGGTGGGTCAAGATGTGAAGCGTGGCTGCCCTCATTCTGAGACTTTTCATTGTCCACACTGCATTTCCTAGGGGCATATGCGGGAGAAATAAGAAAGGGGAGGGGAGAATGTAAATTCTGGAAAGACTGCTAACCCAGCAGACCCCAACTTAATAACTGGATGCTTTTTTTTTTTTTTTTTTTTACTGTATGCATAAGAAGGTGGTAATACATAGTCAAAATGTGGACTAATGTGAAAAGTCAGTCTTCAAAACTGTGCTCACCTTGATCTACCTTATCAGTAAATCTGGAGAAAAGGGCATGTCCATCATTTCCTCTTTGTTTGAAATGTCATTCTTTGGGCTTTTGGAAGGAAGGAGAAATTCTTTGAATCTTCACCTTTTTTCACTTAATTTTCCCAACAGTCTTCTTAGGGCGCTCATTACCTCCTTGTTCCTCAAGCTGTAGATTAAGGGATTTAGCATTGGGGTCACCACAGCGTAGAATAGAGCGACCATCTTCTCTTGCTCTGCTGAGGAGCCAGCAGAGGGTCTCAAGTATGTGAAGATGGCTGTTCCAAAGCACATGGAAACCACAGTGAGGTGGGAAGCACAGGTCTCAAACGCTTTGCAGCGTCCTTGGGCAGAGCGGATACGCAGAATAGCAGCAACTATACGAGCATAGGAGAACAGAACCAGAAAACAGGGAAGCATGATCACCAAAAATCCTGAGATGGCCACCATGACCTTGTTGAAGGAGATGTCCACACAGGTCAGCCTCAGCACAGCCAACATCTCACAGGCAAAGTGATTGATGACATTATGGCACAAAGGTAGCTGGAAGATGATCACTGCCTGCATCAGTGAATTCATGAAGCCAGCCCCCAAGCAGCCAGTAGCCAGCGCCAGGCAAAGCCCCCCATGCATGATGGCTGTGTAGTGCAGCGGGTGGCACACGGCCACATAGCGGTCATAGGCCATGGCTCCCAGCAGGAAAAACTCGGAGCTGCCCATGGCCAGGGAGAAAAACAGCTGGAGCACACAGCTGTGGAACGGAATGGACTTCCGGGCTGACAGGAAGTGAACAAGCATCTGTGGGACGGTGCTGTTGGTATAACAGATGTCCACAAATGACAGGACACTGAGGAAAAAGTACATAGGTGTGTGTAGCCTGCTGTCCAGTCTGATAAGGAGGATGATGAGGAAGTTCCCCAGCACAGTCACCAGATACATGACCAGGAAAAGGACAAAGAGGGAGACCTGAGTGTTCCAGCATCTGGACAGCCCCAGCAGAATGAACTCACTCATCCAGGTCTGGTTTTCCCTGCCCATGAGACTCTGAGGACCAAATCCAAGTTATAAACCAATAAATACCAGATAATTAAGGTGGCAGAGGGGTTGATGAGGTCATTCAGACCGAAAGCCATCTAACATTGCATTGTGTGCTTTCCCAGATTATATATGTCTCCTTCAGGGTTTGGGACCACAATAGAACCCATTGATATGGCTCAATTCAAGAAAGGAGAAAATTCTTCTCCTTCCTTAAATGGGAAAGTTTTTATTAAAATGCTTAGACATTTGAGTTAAAAAAATTAATGAAAACATCCTTTTCTTTCTTAGGGTCAGTTCCTAAACAAGGACTTTGTTTACTTCTTTGTAGGATACCAGTATGCCCTCCTTACTACCTCAAAATCCATACTGAATGGAGCCTAACAGGCATTAACTGTTGTTTTTAATTTACCATTTACTTCCAGAGTATCTATGCAAATGAAAAACTCAATTTTCACCATTTTAAAATCAGAAGTTTTAGGTTGCAAGTTAGAAGGTAGCAAATATAAAACAGATTTTTCAGCAGCCAAAAAAAAAAAAATGAAAACATTGCATTTCACAGTCAGTGAAATAAAGAGTGAAGGCCTTGGGTGATCAGCCTCTGTTTTGGAAAATCTTCATCTGTCTTATCTTTGTGAGAGGGTAAGAGGAAAGAATCTGCAATGTTCTTTTCCTCCTCCTTTGGAAGAGTAGCATAGCACGGGTATGACTGGGAAGAAACAAATCAAAGTCAAAGATGCATTAAGTAGCTTCCCTAAGAAATGACAGGCATTCAAATACTTGCCACACAGATTAGCCTATTAACTAAGATATAATGAAAAACTGGCTGCACATTCTGCTGACTCTGTATGTATCCTGGGTAGTGATCCTGGGTTTGGAGTCTGTTCTCCGATGGAACACAGTTAACCAGAATTAATTCAATGAAAAGACTGCTGATTATCCTTTCTTTTATCCTCATCTGAGCTATCGGACTATTTTTCCTCCTTGGGAAACTGTCTTATCGCTTGTGCTAATGCTCCCTCTACCATAACTTACATGACCAGAAGGTGATACTCTAGTCTGCTCAATAACATCTCCAAACTCTGTAATCCTGCTGACGTATCAGTATTTCAGAAAGTTCAAGGGCTCTAGTATTCAGAAATTCTCTTTAGAACTCACGAATCTTGTTTGCACCTTACTCAAATCACAAGTCATTTCCAAAAACCTCATGAACTGCTCTGTCCCCACATCCTCTGTCCCCCTAATACTCTGCCCTTTGGGTAGAGAAAGTCAAACTCATGCACAGCTGTCCCAAGGAGACATTATCTGCTTGCTGTCTGTGATCAGATAACGCCATTTGTGATGAAAATCACACTTTTTGTGAAGGGTACTTGTGACAGTAAATGCAGCTAACCACAGATAAATAGGGTGCCTAAAATGCTGGGATTAGCCAGCAGAGAAGGGTCTGTGGGCATTTGCATATGAATGAAAATCTTTACCTGTGAATAAACCAAGCCTGATAAACCATACTCACACTAAGAGATAATTTATGCAAGTTACAACGAGGGGAAAGATATAAATACAAAGTGTTCTTTAATTCCTTAGAATTTACTCCAGAGCTTCAAGGGGTAAGCAAGTTACTTTGTTATGTTTCTATCAAAGAAGGAGGAAACATATTTCTTTAGCCCTAATGAAAAAGGAAAAATTGGGATACAAAGGTATCAAGGCCAAAGTACTTGGGTACAAAGGAGAGACACAAGCGACCTTAAAGGCGAAAACTCTGTATCTGGGACCATCAATGGAACTGGACCATCTACAGATAGTATTTCATGAGCTAGTCCTGGGAAGGTGAATGGAGGAACTTGACAAGCAGAGGGCTACAAGAAACAACAACAACAACAATAACAAAAACAAAAAACCGTGCTGGAGGTATCCGACGATTAACGTATTCTCAGGTACCAAATAAGGAGAATTTGCTTAAAAATCTGATTAAAAAAATCTCTTAGAGGTTTGAGTCTTTCACTTCTCAAAAACTGATAACTACTTAAGGGCTTGATTTTTAAATGTAGTAATGCCTGATTTTTAAAGGCCAGGGCCTTCCTTAAAGGCCCAGGAAGGTGTGGATTACAAATAAAAACACCCATGCTTAGCATGGTTTCTGCTGGCGCAACAGAAAGTTTGAAGCCAGCTATCTAGATGAAATCACATTATGACCATCATCATTTAGGAACGCTGGTTAGCACAAACCTGTCTGCTGGTGCAGATTTCCAGGAGTGGGCAGGTGCCAAGGGGTGCAGTATGGTGCAGGGGATATGACCTGTGGTGGCTAAGCCCAGTGATCCCTTTGGATGCGGCCAAAACCCTACGCTAGATGCTGCATTTCCCAGAGGTATCTGAAAGAACTTTCTCCTCAGTTTGACTACCCAAAATATATATTCTTTATATTATCTATACATATAGATA
This sequence comes from Puma concolor, assembly GCF_028749965.1. Taxonomy (NCBI): domain Eukaryota; kingdom Metazoa; phylum Chordata; class Mammalia; order Carnivora; family Felidae; genus Puma; species Puma concolor. Next base: position 12,037,230 of record NC_141668.1, read on the forward strand.
CAGATACATATAGATCTATATCTATAGATAACATAACACTATGTGTTAACTATATTGGAATTAAAATGTTAAACTTAATAATAATAAATTTTTTAATAAAATTAAAAATATATATGTTTTCTCTAAACCGATTGCCAAAATGAGACATTTTTGTCTCTGGTAACCAGATTCAATCCAATTGCCACATGAGGCAAGGAAGATGTTGTGTGTGAAGGAAACCCTGGGTTCCCTGACTGCTGGCCCTAAGAACCCAGTAGAACACCTCTGAGCATGACTACCTTACCTCCAGGATGCAAGGTCATCATTGCCCCCAGGAAGAGCAGAGATGGGTAAGATGTGGGATTTGGAAGAAGTCACTTTCTCTTTCCTCGGAGAGACAACCTCTATGGGCCAATTATGCTGTGGTGATTAGGCTTCTATTACTTCTCTGAATGGTGACTTCCTCACCTGAGACTCTCACTTATTTTTCAAAAGAATTTACAAATAAGAATTTACTTTGTCCTGACCCAGGAACACGAGAAGACAATCCAAAGCCTCAGTTTCCTCTGGAGACACTCTCCTGTCTTTGTTGCAGTTTCCCTCTGAGAGAGTTACAACTTGCCCATGACTTTCTGGTCCATGCACCCAGGATTGAGACCATTTGACCCAAAGTACCCGATTATTTAGGGATCACTGAGGGGCCCTTCAAGCAACATCTCCTATAACGTGATTCTGAAGTTGTACATGAGCTATGGACAGATATTCTCTTCACAACTGATGCAACTATTTGGTGAGACTTCTCCCCTTTTTGTCTCACTATTGAAAGGCTTTTAATTGGAAACTAACAAATTATTTGACTATTCTTGTATCTAGATGTCTGCTCTCATATTCTGCAAATATGACACAAATCTACAAGCCAGTTTAAGCATCTCAAATTATATATCCATTCTATTGATAGACATTTAGGTTGTTTCTAGTTTGTGGCTATTGAAAACAATATGGCTAGGAACATCCTCCCCTCCTTCTCTCTCTCTCTTTCTGTCTCTTACACACACACACACACACACGACAATTTTGTCATATATATCCATTTCTACTACCTAGAAGTGCAATAGCTGCATCATGGATTATGTGCAGGTCTGTCTTCAGCTAATATTGTCAAAACAGTTGTGCCAATTATATTCCCACCAACTATGTATGTGTGAAGATTTCTTTTGGTCTAAACTTTATCCTTGGAATGTCAGTCTTCTTCATTTTTGCCATTCTGGTGGGCATAGAGTAGTATCTCATTGTGATTATATTTTACATTTCTCTGATAACTAATGAGTCTGTGCATATTTTTAAATATTTATTGGCCATTGAAGATTCCATTTTCTGAGGTGTGTGTTCAGTTTCTTGCCTGTTTTTCTATCGGATTATCTCTCTTTTTCTTATTGATTTTAGTTCTTTGGATATTTTTTATATGAGTCTGTTGTTTATATAGATCACAAATGTTTTCTCCCACATGTGCTTTTTTTATTCTCAAATGGTGCCTCTGATGAAGACATGGTCTTAATTTTAATGTAGTTCTATTTATTAATTGTTTTTCATATAGTTACTGCTTTTTTGTTCTTGAGTGAGAAATCTTTGTCGACCCAAATCATGAAGGTATTCTTCAACATAGTCTTTGGGAACTTTAATGTTTTACTTTTCACATTTAAATCAACAGTATATCTGGAATTTATGCCTATGTATTATTTGAGATGGAGACCAAATTTATTGTGTTTCAATGTGGATATCCAATTTTATTGAAAGACCATTCTTTCCTCATATAAATAATGTGTAGGTTGGTTTCTAGACTCTTTTTTCCGACCCATTGGTCTATTTATCTATTGTTAGAGAAATATTACATTGCCTTCATTACTGATATGACAAAGTCAGTTTTATACAAGAAGGAAAGTTTGGTTTCATTAAGCTCATTAATAATTAAGCTCATTAGTAATGTTATTGATGTTATTAAGCTCATTAATAATTAAGAGAAGAAAAATTATATTATCATATTAATATCTATCATATTAATAGATATAGAAAGTTATTTTAAACATAAACTCATGATTTAAAAAAATAGGGAACTTACTTATCTCATAAATGCACATAGGGTAAGTATCCTACTTATTGTGATTATTTTGAAAGAATTCCCTGTAAATTCAGAAACAAAATAATAATGCTACTTATACTCATCTCTATTTAACATTATACTGGTGGTCCTAGTCAATGCAAGAAGACAGGCTAAAAAATATAACAATATGAGGACTGGAAAGAAGTAACAGCTCTGTTGTTTTATTTGCAGATTATATAATTTTCTATGTAGGGAATTCAAAAGAATCTATAGATAAATTATTACAATCAATACAATAATTAGGCATTTTTTTAAATTAATCAATATGAAAAGTCATTGTGAATTTAGTTTCCAGCTATAATGGAATAACAGGGATAGTATTTATTCCCCTACCTTAAACAACTAGAAAACTGAACAAAATATATCAGGCAATGGTTTTCATTCACTGGACAACAGGCAGCACAGGACAGGGATGACCAAGAAAAGGGAAGCAAATGAGGTGAGCCACAAGTGCCCCCTCTCACTGCCTGGAAAGAACATCCAGGCCACAGGATGAGGAGAGGGAACCCAAACAGAATCTATGATCTTCTAAATTGAAAAGATAGTTCATAGTTTGGGACAGAGTACCAAAGAGGAGGGAGCTGCAAAGAGACAGAATTTGTGTTACCCGAAGATGGGTATCTTTATATCTTTTGCTGATTTGCTAATCTTTGTGTGAATTTGAGGAATCTGTCAAGACCAAGGCAAGAACCACCAGAAAGAAGTAAACAGAATGATCTCTAGAGGTAACACAAGTCTCAGAACATTTCATGTTCTCACCAGCCAAATGGAAAGATGTCTAACACCCAAGACATCAAATAGGGCCTTCAGAAAAATATAATCTCAGTAGTGGTACAAGTTCATCCCACACTTCAGGCTTCTGGATCTAACCTAACAACTCTTAAAAGAAATCCTCAAAAGACCAAACAAATGCCAACAACTTAACTGCCTCTCAGGACAAAGTACAGAAATATTTAAAAGAAAGCAAAATGACCCAACACCCTAAAATATAAAAGTCACAATGTTTGTAATTCATAAAAAATAATTCCAGGCATTCAAAGAGGCAGGAGAGTTTCTAGGCTACAGCACAAAGGGAGGAAACCCAAATACACCATAATGAGGAGAAAAATAAGTCAATGGAAATACATACAGAAATGACACAAATGATATACTTAGGATACAAGCACATTGCAATAGTCATTACAAGCATACTTCACATGAAATATTTCTGTCTTCACAAGAAGACAGAGGAAAACCTAAGCAATGAGGAAAGAAACCAAGGATATAAAAACACTCAATTCAAACTATAAAGTGATGAAATTGACAATATCTAAAATGAAAAATAGACTAGATGCAATCAATAGCAGATTAGACTCTGCAGAGAAAGAGGTTAGAGGACTTGCAGGTATAGCAAAACAACCCATCCACAATGAAAGAGGAAAAAAAAATAAGACTGAAAAAATTGAATAATGTTTCAATAAGCTATGAGAAATAACAAACATGAAATCAGGGTCCCAAAAGGAAAAGGGAAAAGATGGGGTATAGGGAAAAACATAACCAATATTTTTAAAATATTAACCCCAAATTTCTAAACATGATGATGAGAATGAACCTCCATATTTGAGTGGGTCAACAAACCCCAAGTAAAAAAAAAAGAAAAGAAAAGAAAAAAAACCCCAAAGTACTACACTATCAAAATTCTACATTATCAAGATTCCAAAAAGCAACAACAAAAACAAAATTATTAAAGCAGTTGTAGAAAGAAATATGTAATATTACTTGCATGCACCCCTATGTTTATAACAGCATTATCTACAATATTCAAATTATACAAACAGCTTAAGTGTCCATCAACTGATGAGTGGACAAAGAAGACATCTACACACACACACACACACACACACACACACACACACACACACACTGGAATATTATTCAGTGATAAAAAAGAATGAAATGTTTGCCATTTGCAATGATGCAGATGAACTAGAGAGTATTATGCTAAGTGAAGTCACAGAAAGACCAAATACCACATGATTTCGCTCATGTGTGGAATTTAAGAAACAGAACAAATGAGCAAAAGGAAAAAAAGAGAGAGTGTTAAACTAAGAAACAGACTCCTTTTTTAATTTATTTAATTCAAGTTAGTTAACATATAGTGTAGTATTGGTTTCAGCAAGAAACAACCTCTTAACTCTAGAGAACAACCTGAGGGTTACCAAAAGGGAAGTGGGTGGGGGATGGGTTAAATAAATGATGGGGATTTAGGAATGCACTTATCCTGATGACCACCAGGTGATGTAGGGAAGTGTTGAGTCACTATATTGTACCCCTGAATCTAATATTACACTGTATATTAATTAACTGGAATTTAAATAAAAACATAAAAAAATAGTATATTATTTCCAAGTTGAGTTTATCAAAGAAATGCAAGTTAGTACAACATTTAACTGATCAGTACTCCTTAAAAGTGTCAAGACAGTTGATGGACATTTAGGCTCTTTCCATAATTGGGCTATTGTTGAAAATGCTGCTATAAACATTGGGGTACAAGTGCCCCTATGCATCAGCACTCCTGTATCCCTTGGGTAAATTCCTAGCAGTGCTATTGCTGGGTCATAGGGTAGATCTATTTTTAATTTTTTGAGGAACCTCCACACTGTTGATGGGGGGTGGGAGGGAGGGGAGGGTGGGTGATGGGTATTGAGGAGGGCACCTGTTGGGATGAGCACTGGGTGTTGTATGGAAACCAATTTGACAACAAATTTCATATTAAAAAAAGAAAAAAAATGTGTCAAGACAGAAAGACAAGGAAAGGCTGGAACTTTTGCAGAATGATAAACACTAAAGATAAATTACAAGCAAATACAATGTGAAATCCTGCATAGCATCCGAAATTTTTCAAAAAATAATTATTGAGAAAACTGATGAAATTATTTTAAGCATTATACTTTAGCTAAAAACGAAATTAGTTAATATTAGTTGCACCAATGTTGACTTTGTGGTTATGCTATTTACTTTTTTATTACTTTTTTTATTTTGTTATATACTATGTTTTTGCAAGATGTTAACATTAGGGGAAACTTTCTGTTCTGTGTTTGCAAATTTTCTGTAAGTCCAAAAACTAGTTCAAAATCAAACTCAATATTCATTAACAATAAAACTTATTATTATTCATTAATTATTATCACTCATTAATAATAAAAACTAATCTAGAAATAGAGGTGCATTCCCTCAATCTGAAAAAAAAAAACAAAGTTCTAATAATTTACATCATTCTTAATGATGAAAGATTAAATGCTTCCACTCTGAGATTAGAAACAATCAAGGATGTTTACCCTCAGCACTCCCATTCAACATTGTACTGTAGATTCTAGTCATGCAATAAGGAAAGCAAAAGAAATAAAAGGAGAATCTATATGGCAAGTATGCAAATGAAAGATGATCAACATCACTAGCCATTAGAAATTGCAAGTAAAATCGTAACGAGATGTCACTACACATCTGTTAGAATGCCTAAAATTGACAGAACTGCTGGGGAACCTGGGTGGCTCAGTCAGTTGGATGTCCAACTCTTGATTTCAGCTCAGGTCATGATCCCAGGGTCATGGGATCGAGCCCTGTGACAAGCCCTGTGTCAGGCCCCGCACTGGCCTCAGTGCTGAACATTGACCATGCTTAAGATTCTCTCTCTGTTCCTCTGTCCCTCTCCCCTGCTCATGCTCTCTCTCTCTCTCTCAAATAAAAATTTTTAAATAATAATTAAAAAAATAAAGTGGAACCTGATATCAGTGTATCAAGAAAATGCAATTAAAAAATAAAAATGAAAAAATAAAAGAACTGCCAATACCAAATTCTGATAATGATGTGGAACAAACAGAACTCTTGTGTGCTTCTGGTGGAAATGCAAAATTGTATAGCCACTTAAGAGTTTGGTAGTTTTTTTATAATGTTAAGTATATACTTACCTTATATTCCAGCAACCCCACCTGTAAGAATTTACCCAAGAAAAATTAAAAGTATGTGTCCACAAAAAGACTTATACCCTAACACATATATTACTTTAGTTCATAATTGCTCAAATCTGGAGATAACCCAAATATCTATCAACTGGTGAATGAATAAGCAGACTGTGGTACATCCACACAATGGAGCACTACTTGGCAATGAAAAGAAATAAACTACAGCTATATACAGCAGTATGCAAGAATTTTGATGGTATTATTGCAAGTAAAAGAAGAAAGGCACAAAAGGCTACCTTCATTATGATTATATTTATTTAACATACTGGAAAAGCCAAAATTATAGGAACAGAAATGTGATCAGCAATTGCCTGGGGCTGGAGTGAAGAGGGCATTGACCACACACAGGAACGAGGAAACGTTTGGGACTATTCTATATCTTGTTTATGACCTATATAACCTTGTTATGACCTATAAACGTTTGTCAAAAATTAGATAACTATACACTTTAAAAGAATGAATTTTGCTATGTGTAAAATATCTATCAATAAACATAATTTTGAGAAAGGGGAATATAACAGAATAAAATAATAGTAGAATAAAAAAAGGATATAAGTACAAATTTGGTAGACATTCAGAGGAAAAAAAGCAAAAATAGGAATACATTTACATCAATAAATTTAAAAACTTAAAGGACAAATTTCTGTTAAAATATAACTTACCAAAAGCTGATGGAATATAAAATATCCTGAAAAAAAATCCCAAAGCCTTAGAGAAATAAAATATACATTTGAAGTATTTCCTCAAAGATAGCTATCTGGGTGTGATCTATCAAACTTCCATGAAACAGAATCCTTTCAATCCTACTTCACTCTGGAACTCAATTGTATAACACAGAGAGAGGGGAGAGTAAAAAAATGTAATCAAACCCAAGTTTTGCTCGGCAATGGATGTGCCCTGCATGGGACTTCTTATTCTGAAGGGATGCAATTTACTAGTTGGAACATGTTGCCTTACCAAGCTATAAGCCCAGTTATTAACCTTCTACTGACTAGAAAGTTGGGTCACGTGATATCTGCATTTATTTCATGTGTACAACACATAAGTTTACGATAATCAAATCATCATCTTTGCATGAATCGGCTCTTATTCCTAATTTCTATATATGTGCCATTCAATTATGCCCTTTTCTTTAAAAAAAATAAGGAAAATCAAGAAGTGCAAGGGACTTGTTCAGTCACATCCTCTCCTTCCTCTTAAGTGTCTCCTTATGGATCTCTAAGTGCTCACAAATTATCACAAAGTTGACTTTCACTTGACCTCTAGTAATAGTACTTAACACTTAGTGTTTAGTAAGTACACATAGAGAGTTCTTATACAGTACTTATAAAATACCTAAATAATAGTTAGATACCACTTAGTACTTGTGATAGCCCTGAGCAAAATTGCATCTCTGTAAAACTGCTTGTGATGAAATTTTATTTCAAAGAGTTTTTCTTATCTATAAGACCTTTCTTATCCTTAAGAGACCTTTCTTATCTTTTAATAAGCCTTAGCAATTCTACAGAAACTAAAATACCACTCAAATTAAGTTCTTTGTAGCCTTTCCAAATTCTCTTCTGATACTGGTTTTCTCATATTTTGAGTGGGAATAACAATGCCAGTTCTCCCTACCTTAGTGGGTAAAGCATAAAGGAATGGGGTTGTAACAGCCATGGCACTAATCTTTGTTGAGTATAAGAATGTTATGGGCTGAACTTGTCCCCTCCAAATTCATATGTCGAAATCTTAACTCTCAGAACCTCAGACTGTGACAATATTGGAGGCAGGGTCTTTAAAGAGGTGATTAAGGTAAGGTGGGCCCTAATCCAATGTGACTGGGGTTCTTCTAAGAAAAAATTAAGAAACACACATGCAGGGAGGGAAGACTATATGAAGACACAGGGAAAAGACACCCACCTACAGAAAAGACAGAAGCCTCCAAGGAAAGTAACCTTGTCAAGACCTTGATCTCAGACTTCTAGAATCTGGAATTGCAAGAAAATATGTTTCTGCTGTTGAAGCCACCCAGTTGGTGGTACTCTGTAACTGCCGTTCTTACAGTGAATTAATGAAACTACAGAATGAGATAATAGTTAACAAACACTTCAAAAATGAAAACTCCCCTAATACAAAGTAATATTGCCCAAATTTACAATAACACAAGTAATGCTGATACCCATACCTATAGGCCCTGATTTTTCTTTTAAAAGTTGTTTTCTGTACAAGAGGTTAGAGAGATGGAACACCTTGCCCCAAATCACCCAGGGATTTAGGGATTTAGATCTAGCCTCCTCCAGAATCACCATGCTTTTTTGAATCATAGGTTTTGTAGAACACCTATTTTTTTAACAATATTTTTATTTTGTGTAAATCATTGTTAATAACAAGAGAAACATTATATTTAATTTTTTAATTTTTATTTGTTTTTTTGAGGGAAAGAGAGAGCATGCATGAGCAAGCGGGGGTGGGGTGGGCAGCAGAGGAAGAGAGAAAGAATCTTAAGCAGGCTCCACACCGAACACAGAGCCCAATATGGGGCTTGATCTCACAACCGTGAGATCAGGACCTGAGCTGAAATCAAGAGTGAGATGCTTAACAGACTGAGCCACCCAGGCATCCCAAGCATTATATTTAATATGCCTAACTTTATTAAAAATCTCCCAAGTAACAACACAATATCCCCACCCACTGTTACATAAAACTCTCTTGTATCACAGTAAAATCAAGTCAAAGTTTTTGTGTTTTTAAAATGTCTTTGTTGTACAGTTATAGCTTCTGATTTTTAAGAAAATCAAAGTCGAAATAGAATTTTTTTTTTGCAAAAAATAATGGTAAACTCTTTAGTGAGACTTTATCTGATATATACACCTTCTGCAGAAAATAGGAGTCAGAAACTCACAGAGTAACATAGCTTTATGGAAGTGTTTCCCATATATATATCTGGGAAGTGGTTGGTTTAGGAAGTTCTGGAAGGTAGAGGTTCTCCTGTGAGATGCCCTATCTTCTCACCACTAGAAATAAAACATCGTAGAAGCAGTGTGGGACAATGGGTCAGAGTACAGTTTCTAGAACCAGATTAACCTGAATCCCAATGGAGAAAAGTCAAAGGATCTTGGTAACTATTTTGAGTTCTCAGACATGTTTCCTCATGATATTTGTCACAGTAAGAAAGTGATTGCAGAATCTGAAGTAGGTTTTAAAAACCTAAGAAAAGACTTCTGTTTCTAGCCAAGACAGAGAAAGAGGGATTGTATTTATCCTTGCACCTGAACAACTACAGATGAGGGCAAAACATACAAAACAACAATTTTCACTGGATATCAGGCAATGAAGGACAGGGATCCCTGAGATATGGTGTTTCTTTTGATCTTAGGGACTTCTAAATCCCTAGGGATCTTAGGGACAATTAAGAGAAACCTGGAGTTTCTATGTTACATTACCAGGGATAAGGAAAGGCGTTTCATTATTCTGAATTATAAAGGGTTCAATTAATGGAGAATACAGAACAAGCATATTTGGGTGCTTAACAACAGAGCTTCAGAACACGTAAAGCAAAAACTGACAGAAATGCAAGAAGAAATAGACAAATCCACAGTTAGACATTTTAATACCTGTCTCTTAATAGTTGATAGAACAAGCATAAGTAAGGGAAGAGTAAGGAATCAGTAAGGAAACTGAAAACTTGAACAACATTATCAACCTTGACCTAATTGACATTTATAGAATATTCCAATCAACAAAAACAGAAAATACATTTTTTTCAAGTGTGCATGGAACACTTATCAAAATGAAGTATGTGAAGAGATAAAAACAAGTTTCCATAAGTCACAATGATTCAAGTCAATGAAATATGTTAATGAATGATCAAAGTGCCTCATAACTCTAACAGAGAGCTTAGATGAGGGAGGGCCACATGATCTAGCCTAAGCCAATTCAAGCCCATGTCTGAGACTTTTCTGCTGGAGCTGGCAGACAAGTCAGGATTTTGTCTCTCATGTCATAATGCATATCTGGGGCCTCCAAGTTTACTTTTTGTACCTCATGGAGGAAATCTATGAGCCATAGAATAGAATAAGGCCACAGAGAAAAGCAAGCCTGAAAGGAAAAAACAAAAAGATAGACATACTTCAAAACACTCTGGATTCTAGATTCAGCTATTCAGATACCAACTCGGGACTATATTCCACAGTTATAGTATTTCATTTACTTACTTGTCAGTTTTGCTTATATCAATTTTTTTCGACTTTATTACTTTAAACTGTAACTATCCTAACTATAATAGTAACATTATGGCTCTGTGAGATTTTCACGTCTTCCAGCTAAATGTTGATCCACACAGCTGATATCCCAAGAGGGGTGTCCTTGTTTAAATTTACAATGCCTTTGGAATCAGACAAGCCACATTTGCACCAAATCCAGGCACTAAGTGTAGATTGCTAGCTGTCTGAACTCACACAAGTTATATATATATGTGAAATTCAACCTCTTCCTCTGTACTATGTGAATAATCATTTCCATATTTTGAGGAGAGGTGTCAACACGAACTTACTAGACTTAGGAGGCCTCTAAAATTTATAAGTTATAAGTTTAGCACAGGTGCCAGCAAAGATTGCTCTGTTCTTTCAGATTTTTGTGAATTTGACTTAAATCCTATTTTATAGACTGATGGGAATTTGAATATCCCCTATAAAACTTCCTAGATATTTGGGTTCCCAAAAAGTGAATAAGCACGTGTGAACAGTGCTATCATATAGAACCCCACAAAACATAGCCATTTAGTAAATACACACACACACACACATACACACATACACATACATATATATATACATATATAGCTGGCCAGGTGTTTGGGCTGCTCAGAAGGGCTTGATGAAGTATCACAGCACTGCCATCAGGCATATGGCCAGGAACATAATAGACTCTCCAGTGACTCAGGTCCCAAGGCAAGATGAACTCATTCAGCAACATTCTATTGTCTACACCCATGAGATTATACAGGCCCAAAACAGGTGCGGGAACCAATTGGGCAGAAGGATTTACTTAGATAGAGTAGGTCAAAGTAGACAAGTCCATGAATGGACACCAAAACAGTCAAAAACAGATGAGGCAGGCATCAAGTCCATAGTTAATTAACCTTAGGCTACTTGTCTTCTGTCTTTGTGCTTATGATTCACTTGTGAATAATTGTGCCCAAACAAGAAATAGTTCTCTATAGATAGACCCGTGTTTCTTAATCTTTTTTTTATTCACTATTTTATTCACTCAGGAAACTTTTCAGGTATCTTTTATTAACCACCCACACCCCATGAAATTTTAACCGCACAGATATATAGTGTATAATCTGTTTATGTACCATGGCCCTTTAAAGGACCATAACCACTGCAATAATTAAGATATTTACCCCCGCCAAAAGGACCAATTTTTGCCCTCTTGGGGATGATATTCCCCCCATTAAGAAGGCATGAGACAAAATTTGTTCTTTGTTGCCAAAAAATCAGAGGTATGTTCTTGAAACACTTTGCTGGCAACTACTTTTGTGTCAGACTCCTTATATCGCTCTGGGTGGACTAGGTAACAGTTCTAAAACATTTTTTAGAGAGTTAAGGAGGAAAGAAAGTGGGGGAATATGGGAAATATGTTCTATCAGGAAAAAAAAAAAACAATGATAGTAGCTGACAGTTACCAAGTATTTTTGTGTGTCAGACATTTTACTAAGTGCTTTACATATAATTTTTCATTCCATCCACTCAGACTTCTCTAGGGGGTTATTATTCTTCATGTTATGGAAAATAAAGCTGAGTCTTATTTAAGTTTTGTAATTTTTTCCAGGATTGCACTTGTTTAATATCCTGTTGCACTTTGATGAGGAAGATAGACAAGGCTCAAAGGAGTCAGGGAGTAATGTGTATATAATTGATAAAAGAAATGTTCTATCAGATGGGGGGAACTGATATTGAAGATCTGACTTCACCAAGAGCAGCCTAACCCACATCACAATCCCAGACTTTACCCTGTACTACAAAGCTATAATCATCAAGACAGTATAGTACTGGCACAAAAACAGACATATAGACCAATGGAATAGATACGCAGAATTGGACCCAAATGGATGGCCAACTAATCTTTGACAAAGCAGGAAAGAGTATCCAATGGAAAAAAGACAGTCTCTTTTGCAAATGGTGCTGGGAGAACTGGACAGCAACATGCAGAAGAATGAAACTGGACCGCTGTCTTACACCATAAACAAAAATAAACTCAAAATGGATGAAAGACCTAAATGTGAGACAGGAAACCATCAAATTCCTAGAGGAGAAAATAGACAACAACCTCTTTGACCTCAGGTGCAGCAACTTCTTACTTGACATGTCTCCAAAGGCAAGAGAAATAAAAGCAAAAATGAACTATTGGGACCTCATCAAGATAAAAAGCTTCTGCACTGCAAAGGAAACAATGAACAAAACTAAAAGGCAGGCAACAGAATTGGAGAAGATATTTGCAAATGACATATCTGATAAAGGGTTAGTATCCAAAATCTATAAAGAACTTACCAAACTCAACACCCAAAAAACAAATAATCCAGTGAAGAAATGGGAAGACATGAACACTCTTCCAAAGAAGGCAACCAAATGGCTAATGTAGATGGCTAATGGCTCATACTTCTTATATGCGGAAGTTGAGAAACTTCACAGAAGACCATGGGGAAAGGGAAAAGAATATATATATATATATATATATATATATATATATATATATATAGTTACAAACAGAGAGGGAGGCAAACCATAAGAGACTTTTAAACATGGAGAACTGAGGGTGGAAGGGAGTGGGGGAATGGGGGGTAGGGGAAAATGGGTGATGGGCATTGAGAAGGACACTTGTTGGGATGAGCACTGGATGTTGTGAGTGATGAAACATAGGAGTCTACTCCCGAAGCCAAGAGCATACCATAAACACTGTAGGTTAGCTAACTTGACAATAAATTATATTAAAAAAAAAAAAAGAGCAGCCTAACCCAATGATGGAGCTGAAAGGACAACCAAACCATATGGACACTGACTTGGTAGTGTGCAACTATATTTAACAGGGGCAGGTTTAGATCTAAAATGCTGCACTTTAATGAAATGAATGGGGAGACACCTGATGGCCCCATGTATTAGGATAAGGGAAAGTAGAATGAAAGCTTCAGCTTGAATATAAAAGAATGTGTTCTTACAGACCTGTCACTGTAGTTAAATTCTTCAAGGTCTAAGAAGTAATACAAATCATCCAGTTTGTATTCAACAGATGCCAAAGATGGTGCTCAATACATGATTCATCTCCTCCATTTATCCATTAGTAAGGAGTCCTTAGATCTTAGGTAATTGAACCTAAGTGACTTAGAGAAATTAGATGCTTTATGAAATGGAAACTCAAATGAGAACTACTTCATCTTCTCTCAGAAGCCTTCACCTATACGACCCCCATTCCACATCCAGAAGAAAAAAATATCCCTTCTTTCCTTGCATTTTCAGAGCTCTTTCTGTGCATACCTTGTGTTATAATTTTACCTTTTTATACTATTTCTTCTATAATGGTGTAAAAAACTAGAGCCCAGAGGCCAAATTTGACCCACTGCCTATTTTTGTATAGCCCACAAGAAGAAGATGTGTTTTACATGTTTTAAATGGTTTAAAAGAATATTTTAATAACTTATAAAATTCAAATTTCAGTGTTCATAAACTAAGATTTATTGGCACTAGCCACACTCATTCTTTTATGTGTCGTCTATGGCTGTTTTAGTGCTGTAATGGCAGAGTTGAGTAGCTGTGATGTAGACTACATGGTCCCCAAAGCCTAAAATATTTATGAACTGGTCAGTTACAAAAAGTTTCCCAACCCCTGTCCTACAATACTACTTCCTGAGCAATGGCCATATCTAAACACTACTTTTATACCCTCAATGCCTACTGCAGTGTCTTCAACAAAGTTGATACTCACGGAATGATCATGTGTGACCTTATTTTAGAGAAGGCTAAGAACAAAGATAAAGTTGGTCATATCAGAGGGAAAATTTGACCATTATGACCCTGTAATTTATACTGCATGAAACTCCAGAGAATGGCATCCACAGCTAACGGGGCACGTTCTCCTAGACCCCACATGGGTTTTAACCTTCACCGTTCCCACACCTCTTAGTCCTGCCTTCCCTCTTCTACATTCTCCGCAATGGGCACCTCTTCTTGTTTCACAGAGAAAACAGGTGTCAGTGAAAACCCTTCATCTCCTGATCATTAACTCCCAAATACAAATCAACCAAATATGAATTAAAGACTCAACGGAGAGACAAAGGAACAAAAGGAGGGCACCATTTTGAGGTTCTTGAAGAAAGTCAGAAGATTCACAATTATATTATTTCTCCCTATCTCCCACAAATTCCATTTAATCATTTCTCCCCCTTTTATTTTACTGACGTTTATTGTCAGAGGTGAGGTATACTCACAGATGATGCTAACTCACTAAATTTACAAAGGTTGAGTAGGGCCTTGTGTTTGTGTGTTTGAGCTGGGGGATATACAAGAAGGCTTTTAATATGGAGACTTGAAAGTAACATCTGCACAGCAGACTGACCTATCCTGATAACCCCAAATCCACATCAAAGCTGCATTATTTTTCTTATTTTTTATTTTTTTGTAGGGGAGAGTGGGCAGAGGGAGGGAGAAAATCTTTTTTTTTTTTTTTAATGTTTCATTTATTTTTGAGAGAGAGACAGAGCATGAGTGGAGGAGGAGAAGAGAGAGAGGGAGACACAGAATCCAAAGCAGGCTCCAGGCTCTGAATTGTCAGCACAGAGCCCCATGCAGGGCTCGAATCCATGAACCGTGAGATTATGACCTGAGCCGAAGCTGGACACTTAACCGACTGAGCCAGCCAGGCGCCCCAAAGGGAGGGAGAGAATCTTAAGCAGGCTCTGTTCCCAGTGCAGAGCCCAACTTGGGGCTCAATCTCATGACCATGAGATCATGACCTGAGCCAAAATCAAGAGTTGGAGGTTCAACCAACTGAGCCACCCAGGTGTCCCTAAGCTGCATTATCTTTCACTGATTGCCTAAGGAAACTGTTTTTCTTACATGAACTATGTCTTTGATGTTTTATACATTTATCTCATTGCTTATTTGCTTATTTTATTTCTAAAGTTTCAGAGAAAAAGTTCACTGAATTTTCAGAATTAGAGAATTTTTACCTTTGAATGAATGCTGATGTATACACAATAAATTAGCAGTAACTAGATCTCAGATTTTTCTTAGCCAATAATGTCATTGTCTACAAACAACACTTGGTTTAACCTTATCAGGGTAAAACAAAAATTTTAGTTGATATTTCTCCACTCAATTATTATCTCCACTCAATTATTTCCATTACTCAGATAGTCTTTATATCCAATAGTAGGTCTAGCACAAAAAATCTTCATCAGCTTTGATAGCAACTTTCTTCTTCGAACAATGACTCAATTACTAAATATGGCTACATATACTTACATTTTAAGTGAGTCTTCAAATTGACAATGATTTTGTTCCCAATGGAAATATGATAATCTTTTACAAAATGCGGATGAATAAAAACCTGTGTTCCAAGGTAAGACTCATGAAGAGGTCACTGATCACAATGTGACTAATCAAAACAGTAAATTGCATTGTCTTCAATTACTCTCAGTAATTGTAAATGGTAAATGCTATTGTCTCAATTACTGCATACGAATGAAAACTGAATAAGGGTGAGAAGTTCACTCCTCTACTCCACTGAACACGCTGCTGTGACATAAAAATATACCCACAGCCCACACCCCAACCCAACCACTCAACCTCCTACCTAGCATCACCAGGACATGTATCATCATCTCCTTCCTGGTTGCTAGGACAATGCAGGTGATGCCTGCCATATCTGAGTTAAGTGAAAGAACTCTCAGGCAAAGCTCCTTTCTCTAACTAATGCTCAGGATTCATCAAGTTGCCAGTTTTGATGTTAATCCAGATAACTGCCCTAGTAGTTTCTGCCAGGCCCCCTTCACCTCCTTATTCCTTACACTATAAATCATAGGGTTCAACATGGGTGTCAAAACGGCATAGAAGAGAGAGATCAACTTCTCCTGAAGAATAGAGGGGCTGGAGCGGGGCTGGATGTAAGTGAAAATGGCCATGCCATAGCACAAGACAACCACTGCGAGGTGAGACGCACAGGTGTGGAAGGCTTTCTTTCTTCCCTCTGTGGACTGGATCTTCAGGATGGTGGAGATGATCTGGATGTAGGACAAGAGGACCAGGCAGAAGGGTGTCATCAGCAGAACGATGCTAGAAACCATGATTATGATCTCATTGGAGGAGGTGTCCACACAGGCCAGTCTGACCACAGCTAAAATTTCACATGATATGTGATCAATATACTTGTTTGTGCACATGGGCAGCTGAAAGGTGATGGCAGTATGAATGAGAGAGTTGAGAGAACCACTGACCCAGGATGTGATGGCCAACCTGGTACAGAGCCCTCCATGCATGATGACGGAGTATCGCAGGGGGTCGCACACAGCCACATAGCGGTCGTAGGCCATCACTGCCAGTAGAACAAACTCAATCCCACCCCAGCCTAGAGAGAAAAATAACTGGGCTGCACAGCTCACAAATGGGATTGCTTTATGTTCTGCAAGAAGATGCACTAACATCTGAGGAATGATGCTTGTGGCATAAGAGACATCAACAAGGGAGAGGTGGGTGAGAAAGAAGTACATGGGAGTGTGGAGTCTGCTGTCCAGGCAGATCAGAGCAACAATAAGGAAGTTTCCCAGCACTGTCACCAAGTACATGACTAAGAACAAAACAAAGAGAAAGACCTGCACATACAAGTCACTGGACAGGCCGAGGAGAATAAATTCTCTCACCCATGTCTGGTTATCTGTTTCCATTAAAAACATGTGAGAATCATTAATCTGCAAAAGGTCAGAGATAAGAGAATCTGTTGAATCAAAGAACCATTTTAGTGAATACATACTGTATGCAATTGGCTAGCCTTTACCAGATGTTTCAGACTATTCGCAGGCCAAGATGGAAGGTTTTATCCCAACATATCCACTCTGCATCAGAGTCAGGCCAGAACCTTCATAAGGACAGGAAGTGGTCTCAGGGAGACCCTGTTAAAGCCTGGAGATAATGTAGTGCAATTCTAGGAGCTCACATCTTACAAACTTACCTCAGATTCCAGAGCAAGTAGAGTTTGGTAGGTGACAATGGTAGGTAAAGTGATAAACAATGAAGAAAATTTGGTTGGAAAGTTTTTTAAAGCTACTTTACATATGTCAACTAACCCCATCATAATGAAAAATGGTACATTTATTACAAAAGGAAATATTGGGAAAAGTCAGATCCTTGTGGAAAGATCTGGAATCCGAGAACCTAGATTTTAAAAATTGATTTTATTTATTATTTATTTACAGCTATGTGATTTGGGCTAGGTGACAAGCTTTTATACATGAAACAGAGGCATATCATCCCACTCACAAGTACATTTAAGCCCAAACGTAGGTAACTTATGAGGAAAGTACTTTGAGAACCATTACTAGTAGTAGAGGAAGTAGAGGAAGTATTAGTAGTAACATGACCTCTGCCTTGGAGTAGATGAGGTAGTAAACATTATTTTCTCCACACATCCCCTCCACAAATTCAAACATAAATAAAATTGGAGGCAATCTTCCACAAAACTGAAGGTTCAGGAATGGACGGGAGGGCTTTGAAGACTTTTTGCTTTTTGTTATTGCCCTTAATCCTCTTGGCCTTGGTCTCTCAGCCCTCAGTGGGATCAGAAAGGGAAAAGTATTGTAATGGTATCTTGTTCTTTTTATTTTTCTCTTTTCAATTTACCGCTACTAATCATTTAACCTTTGTAGGTGGGCTCAAAAGAAAGCAAAGAAGACTTGATACAGAGAGGAAAGAAACACAAATGTTTAAGGATTCTTCTTCATTGTCCAAGGCAGAAAAGAAAGTATGAATTCGCATAGATGTACATTGGAATGGAGTTTCCTCCTATTTCCCCCTGAAGGAAGTGTTTTTCAGTAGAACTAATTTGTTATTATTATGTCATTTTTGAACATTAAAAAGGGATACATAAGATTTAAAAAATATTTTGAACCACTGCCTGCTCACAACTTCCCTTTTCTTGCAGCCTACAACATAAGGGAAAATAGTAACTAAAGGCAGCAAGAGAGATTGAGGGCAGAGATAGCTGCCCGCCCATCCCCAAACCCACGCAGATGTCAGATTAGGGTCACTGAGCAGAAAGATGAAGACTATCTATGCTTTAATGCTCTTACCTCTTAAACAACAAAACAGAACAAGTAGTCCCAGGAACACCCTACTCATTCATGATTCAGACTCGTGCATTTTCATAAATTTCTTTAATTACCTTCTCGAAACTTGATCCATTCTTTCAACAGTTCCTTCTTTCCTGCTTATAATACTTCCTCAACCACCCTTCACTTTGCTTTTCTTTAATCATGATTAGTCTGAGAAAACATTTACTTGCCTCAAAACCAGTGTTGAACAATTATTACAGTTAAGAGTCCTATTGTGCTCTCTCTCCAGTATAAATTTGTTTGTGTTCTCTTCTCGTTATTCGTTACATCTTTGGCTACCTTACCTTTTTGCCAGGTACCTAATGCTCCTTTAATATACAATAAAATCTGAAAGGCAGTCAGCAAGGGGGCAGAATAGGGCTTTGTCTCATCCCATGGATGCTCTAAATAAGCACCTACATACAGATCCATTCCAAGAGAAATGCAAAAAGGAGTGGGGCAACTCCTACTCATAGGATGACAGAAAATACCCACATCAAAACAGGTAGACACATTAGTGAGACACATCAGTGGCACAATCTCCACTACTAGTACAGTTCCTTACAACTGGGAGAGAACCCACAACTCCCAGCTTGTCTCTGAGGATTAAAGTAATTGGACCACATATCCAGCACCTAAATTTTTATGGCTGTCTCTTGAGGGACTGACTCCTTATCTATGTGATCCAACAGGACTCAGCATTCAAGAGTCCCCCAGGTCCACAGAAAATAAAGAGACATTTATCTTACACATATACAAAAATAAACTCAAAATGAATTAAAGACTAAACTCTAAGGCTTAGAAACTCCTAGAAGAAATTATAGGGAAAAAAAGCTCAAGCAACAAAAGCAAAAATAAACAAGTAGGATTACATCAAATTAAAAGCTTTTTAACAGCAAAGGAAACAATCAACAAAATGAAAGGGTAAGCTAGGGATTGGGAGAAAATATTTGCACACCATATATCTGATAAAGGGTTAATATCCAAACTATATAAAGAATGCATATAACTCAATAGCAAAAGCAACAAATGACCAGATTTTTAAGATTAGCCAAGTCCTGAGCAGACGTTTTTTTCAAGAAGACATACAGATGGCCAACAGGCATATGAAAAGATATCTCAACATCACCAATAATCAGGGAAATACAAATCAAAACCACAATGAGATACCACCTTACCTATGTTAGGATGGCTATTATCAAATAATAAATAACAAGCGTTGGCAAGATGTGGAGAAAAGGGAACCCTTGTACATGTTTGTGGGAATGTGAATTGCTACAGCCAACATGGAAAGTGGTACGGTATTTCCTCAATAAATTGACACTAGAACTACCATGTGATTCGGCAATCCCACTTCTGGTATTTATCTGAAAGAAATGAACTCAATACCTTGAAGAGATACCTGCACTCCCATGTTCATTGCAGCATTATTCACAACAGCCAAGATATGAAAACAGTTAAGTATCTGTTGAATGGATAAAGAAATTGTGATATATATGCATACAATGGAATATTTTTCAGCCTTAAAAAAAAAAAAAGATCCTGCCATTTGCAACAACCATGAAAGAACCTGGAGGTCATTACACTGAATGAAATGAGCCAAATACAGAAAGAGAAAAACTGCATGATTTCACCTATATGTGGAATCTAAAATGTCAAATACATAGAGTAGAAAGGTAGTTACCAAGGGAAGAGGAAATGAGGAGATGTCGGTTATAGGGCACAAAGTTGTAGTTTTTTTAGGATGAATTGGTCTTGAGATCTAATGTACATCATAATGACTATAGTCATTATGGAAATTTGCTAAAAGAATTGATTTTAGGTCCTTATCACACATACACATAAAAGGTAACTACATGAGAGAATATGTTAATTACCTCAAGAATAGTAGTCATTTCACTATGTATATGTATATAAAATCTTCATGTTGTACACCTTAAATACAATTTTTATTCTACAAAATAACAGACATACAGACAATAAACCCTAGTTTACATTCTTTGTGTTATTTCGTGCACATGCTCAACAAACCCCAAGCCACATCTCTCTATGTATGTTTTGAGTTTTGTCTACTCAAAAACAAAGAATCCATGCTGCCTACTCAGGGCATCGTATTAAACAATATACCCCCGCGATTCCTCCTTGGACAAGAGCACTAATAAAACACAATATGTGATATGATAGATACCATTGAAATAGTCCATGAAAAACTATCTTCTTAAAGCACTGCCACTAATGCCTGAAATCTATTTGTTTTATTTTGATCCCTGTCCTTTTAATGAAATGGTTAAAAATGAAATATTTTTTTTAATAAAATAATATGATATGGGAGTTTTATATGAAGTACCTAACCTTGTTGTAAACTGACCCTTGAAAATGAGTCATGTAAGAGTACAAAACTGTAAGTTTTGGTGTGAATGACACCGAAGTTGTGAGAAAAGTTAGGTCTGGACTACAGAGACAATTTTTTTTTTCATTTAAAATATTACCATTGTTGGACTCTAGCTAAAAGTACCTCCATGTATCTTCTCATAATACCCAGTAACTATCAGTTACTGCAGATAACAGGATAGAAATGTTCTTATCTCTATGACAAAGAAATTAAAAAAAAAAAAAAAAAGGTGTTGAAATTTCTCAAAAAATCCCTTTCTTTTACATGACACAATACACCTAACTTAAAAGTTAAATTTTAGTCAATCATTATGATCTTTCTTTAAGTAAAGCAAATTTGTTCATTGATCTTATGGAAACTGTTATATTTTCTGCATCATAAAAATTGAAATGAACAGGTTAAATGTTATTTTTCAACCTATTCTATCTCCATAAAGTGAACCACAATTATTTTTCCTATTTTTAATCTCCTACAACCTTATAACACCTGCAGCTGAAAATATCTGTCACTTGAACAAGATGAAGATGGAAAAATTCTGACAATGCTTCCTGCTGATGTTAAAACCAGGACTGGTCTTTATCTCCATGGGGTGGATAAAATTTAGCTTTGGTTTATTCCTGCCTCCCTTTATCTGAGTCTGTCTTCTAACATTTCATTTATGAACAAATACTTTCATCCCATCTCTAACTCTACATCAACGTCTGCCCTCCAGTAAAATGGCCCATGTTCTAAACTGCCCCTGCTTCTCCCCATCTTAAAAAGAATATCAACAAAGTCAAGATCTTAAATTAAATATATTTTTAATGGTAAATTCCCAGGCAGTGATTTTTAGTAATATTTGTTGTAAACATCTGGGTGTTTTGAGTCGTAAAAATGAAGCATCTCCCAACTATTATAATTTACTTAAATTCTGACCAGCGGACCTCTCAGATGGGAGCCCTTTTCATTCCGACCTCCCTATAGTTCTGCAGTATGCCTGAGAGAAAGGGTATTGCCCTGAGTAGCAATTCTCAACATAAAGTACCCTTTTAGCCTTTCAGCACATCCTTCTCGTATTCCTGCTCTAACTGTATTGATATAGCCTTGAGGAATTATGAGGACCTTCTTATCAAGAAAAAGATGAGTAACCTGACCCATACCATAGACAAATAAACCAAGGATGACAGAACTTTTCATATGTTGGTACACACAGACAGGCTCATCACTTGTGATTCCCTAGAGATGTCTTCAGATGCTGCTGTCCACATTTATTAATCTTTAGTTGCATTTAGTTTCCATTGCTACTTTATGGACCAACACTCCAAAATACTCAATTTTCCTTTGCAAGGAAGGAAGTATCCAGGGCTTGACACATGGGTATATTTGCCTAGTCAACATTCAAGGCCACATTTAACATCTTACACCAGTGAGTATGTTATACATTTAAATCTATCTAATAATGTTTTCCATTTCTATTGACTGATGGCTTCATAAATTATCTCTTCCCCTTCCCCCACATTAGGAAGAGAGAACTATTGACTTGAAAAGATTCGAAGGAATGCACACTATAGGATTCTTCAGTATCTCAACTTCCAAGATTATATTTCAAAATAAAACCCCTTTCCACTATTCATGCCAATTCAAAGAGTGCATGGATGGACAAAACCTAGGATCAGCCTCAGAAATCCAACCTGAAATACAGTTAAGGTTTGTGGGTGATCCCCTTCTTTATATTTTCCACCACTTATTACAGAGATGATGCTCTGTGGCTAAGAGATAAAATTCCAAATGCTTTTTCTCCCCTGAAAGTTTGCGCATCATTTTTGGAACACTCCCTTTGAGTTATAATCATATTTGGCCTTCTCATTGGAGTCCTCTATAGTCTTAGCAGAGACAGATTACAAGTCTTGAATTCAGAAGCAGAGCATATGAAGCTAACTCCCACAACCCACAGATATTCTTTCTTTCATGCTGGGCATACTTTTAAACAAGTGGGTTATCAATAGAAATGGCACTTTAATTTAAAGAGAGTCCTCTAAAATGTGGCTGAGTAGTTGGTTGTTGCATCACTGACCATATCCAACACAGGCAGGCATATTTGCATCATCCCACTCTTTGGAAACATGATCCCAGGGCCACTTGGGAAGGTGATGTTTCAAAGATAATTTTTAACCCTGAGAAAGCAATCAGTTTTTCTTTTTGGTTCTTGTTATCTACTTAATACCTGGGTTTTGTTACCTGACTCTTCACATACACCGAGTACAATTATTGAGGACCCAGTTTCTCCAACATGTGCAATCCTGAAATTCACCTTTTGTGATATATTTTATCATAACTTCATTCTGTAAATGCTAAGCTTCTTTATATGTCTCATCCTTTGTAGGAAACACGACTAGTACAGTACAAATCACTCAGTATACTATGTCTCCACAGTATAATTCCTCCAGCCCATTCTAGAGGAACCAACCTTGAGTCAGAAGACCTTATTTCTAGTCCCAGCTCATATTCTTGAGTCTATATCAATTTGAGAAATCCATTTAATCAGCTTTCTACCATTGAAAGGAAAATTCAAATACTTTGCATATATACTGTTAGAGAAATAACTAAGATTTTTTTTTTTTTTTGCATTTGCAGAGTGTAGTAACTTCCTTCGTTTATTTGCCTTTTTTTAAATCAAAATATTTTTTTTAGGAATAGAATTTAGCAATTCATCACTTACATATAACACCCAGTGATCATCCCAACCAGTGTCCTCCTTAATGCCTCTCACCCCTTTAGCCCTTACCCCAACCCAATACCCCACCAGCAACCCTCATTTTGTTCTCTGTATTTAGGAGTCTCTTATGGTTTGTCTCCCTCTCTGTTTTTATATTATTTTTGCTTCCCTTCCCTTATGTTCGTCTGTATTATATCTTAAATTCCATATATGAGTGAAATCATATGCTATTTGTCTTTTTCTGACTTGTTTTCCCTAGCATAATACACTCTAGTTCTATGCATGTTGTTGCAAATGGCAAGATTTCATTCGAGAAAATTTTTAAACAATTGACAATTTATCTTAACTGGAACTGTTATATACTCCTACTACATGTTCAAGAATATCAAATCCTAACGAATCACTTCACAGATCTAGGCTTGTTTCCTACGTGTTTTCTGCCCAAAAGATGCAGAATTCATCCATAGGGACTCCACTTTTTAATTATTAATCAGTTGCTTCCTTCCATTCCTTACCATTACTCTCTTTGTCTTTCTCTCTGTCAGTACATACCTGCAGAATCAAGAACCCTTAGAAGAGAAATGTACCTGAGCCCCCAGCATTAGGAAGGCAGAACCACTTTTCTACACTTCTTAGACTATTCAGAATGAGAAGATCACATCCGTGGATCACACCCCTGATCCAAAGTCCCTAACAAGTCAGATCTGTTCTACTTCTGCCCCTCTAGACACCTCTGTGGGCACCCCCTCTCTGCTGGTGCCTCCGTTAGCGTTCTCAAGCATTGATTAGTGCCAGACACACAGATGTGTCTGCTTTAATCTAAGTTTATGTTGGTTTCTAAAGAATGTTCCCCTCCAGCAAAGACATGGACCAGAGAGATGAAGAGTCCCAGACTCCTCAGGCTCCTGGCTAAGGTATCACCTGGGACTAGTTTAGATTGTGAGGGAAACAGCTATTAGAAAGTTCACAGGTGCCCTGCAATTGGCTCCAGTGTAAACCTAATGTGATGCAGCAGTGTCTGGACTAGCAACGTGAGGCTGACAGACTCCCCTCAGGAGCTTTACGTGTCCGTGGTTGATAGCACTCCCAGTCCTTGAGGGCAGGACCTCCATGCTGCCCTTCTTCTCCCCATGAAGCCTGTTCTTCCCCATCCTCATCAATCACAGCAAGCTGCTGAAGCCTAGGGTCATTCTTAAAAGCCAGAGATCCTAGATTTCTGAGGCTTTAGGGTATTCTCCTGTAGCCCCAACCTGACGTTTAGCACTCATGCCCCTATTCTACTGAGCAGTGACTGGGTCTGCAACCAAACCTGGTGAGGAAAAAAAAGTTACCCCCTTTGGTTCCAGGATACTGTCATCTCTCCTTCTGAACACAGGAGCATTATCTTCATTCCCCTGAAATGTGCAAAGAGCCCACTGGTCCTGCTGTGAGCTTTGCACAGATGGACGCACACCTTGGTACTCTCATGTACTCATGAGTACTATTGTCTCACGGCACTATTCTAGTTTTAAGAATACTAACACCACATACAAAGATTTAAGACTCCAAAAAAGATCCCTGAAAGGGGATGTAGAAAATATTAAGCTTTAGAGGGGGAAAACAAGGAGAGGAAAAAGGTAATGGAGATTCTCAACGCGGAAGTACAGAAGTGTTAGTTTTCTATACCATTCCAAATCTTTAATTTTTATGAATAGACTAAATGTAATATTCACAGAATGCAGTCCCATTACATCTCTGATATATTCTTCAGGCATCATAAAGCGAAACATTTGTCCCTTCCTCTCCCAGTCAAATACCCAGTCCCTCTCAGCACCACCATGTACACATCCATGCACTTACCCGCTGTCCATACCACCCCCCCCGATGCTCACTCAGCCATCTGCTTGTCTGCTCAGCCACCCACTTAGGCATCCCCTCAGCATCTACATGCCACCTCACCTACTTCCCTAACGTCCAGGAGTTATCTCCCAGGCATCCTCTCTTCTCATCCATGTGGGCGTCATCCCGCTTGTCCACTCATTCTGCCATGTTATCTAACGCCTGACACCACAGCACCCGTGACTTTGACAATGCTGCTGTGATCATCCAAGCAATAGAAAGGGAAAGTAGAGATGCTTCTCTTCTCTCACCTGAGTTTCTGCACTCCCACAGAACTGACAGAATTGGTGGGATACTTTGAGGAAAGCTGGAAACATTCCATGGTTGGGAGAGCTGTAGTCACCGAACCCAGACGTTCACATCACTGCTGTTTTTCTCCACTCATCTGTAGACAACAAAGGAAACTCCCAAATTTCAAGCATTGGTAAGGACCCAACAGCACTCTCAGTCACTCCTGTTCCTAACCTGGAGGGCCTTGTCATTCAACCTCCATCACTCAGCAAGTTACATCAACTCTTACTCCAAACATTTGTGGCATGGATCCTTCCTTTCCATTGTTAATGCTGCTGACTACCATTATTTTAGCCTTTGTAACCAAGTGCTAAGTAATTTCACTTCTTTTCAATGCTTGATAGGCATTGAAAACTTACTGAATCAGGTATGTCACAGAGGGTGTTTTAATCACCCTTTCTGGTTTTTCTCATAGAATGCGTTTGAGAACACCTGGAACAACTCATTCTGTAAACCAGTGCCACATTTATCTTTCATTACAACATTTTATTCTACCATTACTTACTTCACAAACATTTTATCTAAAATCTCCAATGACTCTAATGCCATATCTCAACTGGGAGAGAAGAAGTTCAGTCAGTCACAATCTCAATTTTCACCACTTGCCTTCCCTGTGAGCCCCCACTCATCCTACAATTCGTACTGTTCCCCAAACAGAAAATGCTCTCTTCTGACTGGGAAGGCCATCTTATCATTGTTGGCCTAGGAACTGGAATAGTTTCTAAATACAATAATATGTACTATCAACACGTATGTTTTGTTTGCAAAAAGAACATAAATCTCTACCCCAAACATTGCATATAATTTTAATATGCTACTTCCAGATAAGTGGTTTGTTGACTTAAAATTGCTTGGCCTGAAGAGATTTTTTTTTTGCTATTGTTATACTAGTACTTAGTTGAAAATTAGTACCTATTTCCCTGTTTTACTTTGTCTGTTGAAACAGACTTTAAAGAGTAATTTAGCCTCTTCTAGATTCCTTTTAGGTTGTAGGAAGTTTGAATGAACATCACCTCCATCTTAAACAAGAAAAGATCAGATAATCTATAAAATCATAACTATTCTTAAAAATCATCAGAAAGCTGAGGTTACAAGAAAACCAAATAAAATGAAATATCAGGAATGATGGTTGCATCCAGAAAGGCCTGGGACATGGGCTCTACCTTACCTGGGCCAGTGTATGTGAGGAATGTGGGGCACCATGTAAGCCTGTAAGAACTGATTTATCAAATTGCTAAAGGCTGAATGTGGGAGTAATATGAATATACAATGGCTAGGAGCCAGAGGAAAAAAAGAAGCATTCACAAATATTCTCAATACTTTTTCCACATACTTAGACCAAGCCTCATAAGGATGTTTGAAGAAAGGAGAAAACCAAAGAAAGTCTCCTTCATAGTGTGGGTCTAGGTGAAGGCAGCAACATCTGCCATAGTAAGCTCAGGAACTCTCCAATCACCAAATCATCTCCATTATGCAACAAAAGCCTGAAGCCACAGGGGAAGGACAGCAAACCTTGTTTTCCTCAGAGACAGATAAATAAAGACTCATTACTGAGGGAAGGGGGAACAGGAAAAAAAAACTCTAACTCTGGGGTTTCCATTGAGCAGGAGACCATTCTGGATCAGTATATTAGCCATCTCCTAAGACTGAAGAAGGGGCAGGATCACTAAGAAATTCTGAAACACAGAGACAAAAGATGTTCCTGAGACTGAGAAAGAACCAGGACAAAGGGAATAAAACCTCACCCTCATTACCAGGCCAGCAGGAATTAAGGAACAAGTCAAAGCTGTTATCATGGAGTGGGGGCAGCCAGTGAAGACACACTCTCCAGATGTAGCCTAATAGAAAGAGACTAAAACTCAGGATGGTTGAGACTGGGAAAAGCCCTACAACCACTGAACATCCCACACTAAGCATAAGTCATAATAGAGAAAACTGAATTTGTTGGTGCACTGAGGATAACCATAGCAATATAAAACTCAAACTCAGTGTAATCCTGGCTGCACTGATTCCCACACCTCATACACACTACCTCTTAGGGTAAACAGAAGAGAAGTGTCTCCTGCAAAGCATAATACTATTTATCTCATAGCATGTTATCCTACACACACACACACACACACACACATTAAAGATCAGAGAAAAATCAAGAAAAAAAATGCTCTTACTGGACCAAGCAATTCACAGAACCAGAATTAAGTATCTGCATGTGGGAACTATTACACAGAGCTTTAAAATAACTCTTACTAAAATTTTAAAGGATATAATAGAAAAGATGGACAGTGTCATAAATGCATGAAGAATTTCAGCAGATAATTTAAAAGTATATGGAAGAATCACATGGAAATACTAGGCTGAAGAACACAGTAACAAAGATGAAGATTGATTAAGGGTAAACTCAACAGAACTGAGAAAAAAATCAGTGAGGATAAAGTTGATAGAAATTAATAAAACTGAAGCACAAAGAGGAAAAAAATAATGATGATACAAAGAGAAGAGAACATGGGATAATATCAAACATGAGAACATACATGAAATTAAAACATCACGGCAAAGAACTACTAGAGCACAAAGGAATTCAGTAAAGTCACAGGATACAAATCAACCTACAGAAGTTTGTTGTATTTTTATACACAAATAGTGAAGCAGCACTATTTGGTAAAATTGAGAGCTAAAAACTCATTTAAAAAACTTTCTAACACACTGTAAGATAACGAATATAAAACATAATAGCAATGTATTCAGTGTTTATACCTTATGTGATATAAAATACATGGCAATAATAGCACACAAATGGGAGGGAGAAAATGGTAGTGTACTGTTTGAAGGTTCTTATGCTTCATATGAAGAGCTATTACACTATTTAAGATTGATATTTTTAAATGTATAATGTAAACTCTAGGGCAGCCATTAAAAATTTTAATTGGTATAAAACTAGGCTAATGGTAATGATGAAATGCAATAAAAGTATAGAATTGATCCAAAAATCATGTGAGAAAGAGAAAAAAATGAAGAGATAATGTACGGAAAAAGCAAAAACTAGGGAGATGATAGATTTTAGTCAAAACACAGCAATAATTACATAAATACAAGTAGTCTATCTCAGTAGATTAAGTAAAAGATTGAGATTATGAGGTTAGATAAAACACCAGACCTAATTTTATTCCATCTAAAGGAAAAGCATTTTAACTATAAAGACACAGATATGTTAAGAGTAAAAGGATAAAAGCATATACCATTGAACACTAACCAAAAGAGAGCTGGAGTAGCTATATTAAAATCAGATAAAATAAATGTAAGAACAAAAAATATTAACAGGGATAAAGAGAGACATTGCATGATGGAAAAGGGTCAATTCATCAAATTATAACAATCCTAAATGTATACACACTAACCAGAGGGTTTCAAAACTGATGAAGCAAAAACTGATAAAAATGATAAGGGAAATAAAGGCACAATTTTAGTTGAAGTTTCCAAATAACTCGGTAGTCAATACAGCAAGTATACAGAAAATTGTAAGGATATAGAAGACTTGGCCAACACTACCAAATGACTTGATCGAATTGACATTTATAGAACATTCTGCCAAATACCAGCAAAATACACATTCTTTTCAAGTACATTCAAAAAATTCACCAAAACGGACAAAACCCTGAGGCATAAATAACTCTCAAAATACTCTTAAAAATGAAATAATTCAAAGTATGTTCTTAGATAAAATGAAACTAAAGGAGAAATCTATAACAGAAGCATGTATGTAAAAATTTTCAAAATTAGAAAATTAAGCAACCCAATTCCACATAATCTATACATCACAAAGGAAGTCCCCCGGGAAATTTAAAAATATTTTAATTGCATGAAAGTGAAAAAGAGAAAAAAATCTGTGAGACACAACTGAAGTGGTTCTTAGACTTGGAGGATTATATGCTCACATGAGAAACAAGAAGAGTCCCAATTCAGTAATTTGAATTTCCAGCTACAGGAAGAACAAATTGAACCCAGATAAGCACAAAGAAGGACAAAATAAAGATAAAGGGACAAATAAATAAAATTGAAAAGAAGGAAAATAGACAAAAATCAATGAAATAGAAATCTGGCTCTTCATAAAGACTGAGTTGATACATTAGCCAGACTGACCTCAACAGAAATAGGGAAAAGATACAAATTACCAATAACAGAAAGAAAGGGGACATCTCTATAAATCCTACAGATATTGAAAGAATAACTAAAAGGATATACCAATCCCCAAAATGCTCATAAATGTAACAACTTAGATAAAATGGACAAATTCATTAAAACATACAAAGTAACACAGCTTACTTTAACAGAAATAGATATCTGAACAATTTTATGTATATAAAGAATTAAAAACATTGTTCAAACGTTTTCAACAGAAAAGTTTCAGGTCCAAATGATGTCAATGATAAATGCTATCAAACATTTAAGGTAGAAATGTCAATTTTACACCATTGCTTCCATACACAGAAGAGGAGGCAACACCTGTGAACCCATTTTATGAGACCTGCATTACTCTGGTGCTAGAATCAGAAAAAAATATTACAAGAAAGGAAAAACCATACAGCACTATCCCTCACTTAGATAGACACAAAAAATTCTTAATGAAACTTAGTTACTGAATCAAGGAATATTAGAAATGACAATACCTCATGACCAAGTTTGATTTAGTCTCGGAATGCAAGGCTAATTCATTATGCAAAAGTTAATCAATGTATTTCACAACATCATCAGTCTGAAGAAGTAAAACGACATGATCCTCTCAATAAAAGTAGAAAGAGTATTTAACAAAATTTGACACACATTCATGATAAAAGCTGTCAGCAAACTAGGAACAGAGAACTTCCTCAATCTCATAAATGGCATCAAAGAACCTTTAACTGAATTCATTCTGAATGGTAAAAGATCAAATCCTTTTCCCCTAAGATTGGGAATAAAGCAAAAATGCCCTTTTGCATGACTCTATTAACACTGAATACTAACAGTCCTTGCCAGTGCCTTTTATCAGGCAACAGAAATAAAAGGCATGCATATTGTAAAGGAAGAAATAATTCTGTCTCTACACATACATGACATAATTATCTATGTAGAAAACCCAACTAATCTACAGGAAAGCTACTATAACTAATGATTTCAACAAGTTCACTAGGCATGATGTCAATATACAAAAATAAATTGTACTTGTTAGCAATAAAAAATGGAAAATGAAATTTAAAAGTCAGTGTGGTTTATAATAGCACATAAAAACATTAAAGAATTAGGTACAAATCTAACAAAATATATGATAGGTCTCTATGCTGAAAATCATAAGGCACTGATGAAAGAAATCTAAGAACACCTCAGTGGAGAAACATTTACCATGTTTATGGAGTGAAAGACAATATTTTAAAAATAATCAATTCTCTTCCAAACTGATCTGTAGATACAATGCAAAACCAACGAAAATCCCAGCAGAAATTTTTGTAAGACTTAATCTGATTCTCAAAGTTAGTAGAAAAACACAGAATCTAGAATAAAACAATTTTGAAAAAGAGAACAAAATTGGACAACCTAGACCACCAATTTCAAGTAACAGTGTTAGATGAAAGGAACAAAGGAACCGAAGAGTCTAGAAATGGATACATGCATACATGGCCAATTATTTTTGGAAAAGGAAAAATTTTAATGGATAAAAAACCCAGAATTTCAACAAATAATAATGGATAACTAGATATCCACACGCAAAAAAAAAAAAAAAAGGAACTTGGATCCAGGTCTTCAACTATATATACAAAAATTAACTAAAAATGGATCAGGGACTCAAATACTGACCAAAATCTTTGTGACCTTAGATTAGGCATAGATTTCTTAGAACACCAGAAACATGACCTATAATGAAACCAATGGATAAATTTGACTTGTTTAAAATTAAAACTTCTGCTTCTTGAAAGATACCATTATAAGACTGAAAAGACAAGCCAGAGACCGGGAAAAGATGCTGGCAAACACGTATCTTACAAAAGACTTGTTGTAGAATATTTAACAAATTCTCAAAACTAAATAGTAAGAAACAACCCAGTGAAACTCGGACAAAAGACACAGGCAGACATCCCACCAAAAACATGCAGATCGCTGAAAAGCATGAAAGATATTCAACATCATTAGTCCTCAAGAAATGCAATTTAAAGCCACAATGAAATATTGCTGCCCATCTACTAGAATTGCTAAAATGAGAGCAGCTGACACTAGCCAACACTGACAATCATGTGGTATAACTGTGACTCTCATTATTGCTTGTGCAAATGCAAATGCCATCTTTTTAAAAAAGTTTGGTAGCTTCTTATGAGATAAAACTTACTCTTATCATAACAACCTGGCCATAGAACTCCTATGTTGGGTTTCTTTTCACCCAATTGAGTTCATTTACGTTCACCCCAAAAATCTGTACTTGAATTTTTACAACAGTTTTTGTTCATAATTCCCCCCAATTAGAAACAATCCAAATGTACTTTAAAAAGTAAATCAGGGCACCTGCATGGCTCAGTCAGTTAAGGGTCCAACTCTTGATTTCAGCTCAGGTCATGATCTCACGGTTTTGTGAGTTTGAACCCCACATGGGGCTCTGTGCTGACCCTGCAGAGACTGCTTGGGATTCTTTCTCTCCCTCTCTGTCTGCCTGTCCCCTGCTCATGCTCGCTCGCTCTCTCTCAAAAATAAATTTTAAAAAATTACAGAAATAGAAAAAATAAAATAAAAAGTAAACAAAAAACTATGGTATATCCATACAATTAAACTATTACTCTACAAATAAAAAGAATGTACCACCATAACATGAAAAATATGAATGTATCTCAAATGCTTTATGCTAAGGAAAAGAAGTCAGACTCAAAGACTGTGTCCTGATTCCATTTACATGATATTTTGCAATAGACAAAGAAATCTGATTGGTGGTTGGCCGGAAATGATGTTCAGAAAATAGACTGACTAAAAGGGGCAAATAATATGTTTGAATGATGAAAATTTCTGTCTTGATTGTGGTGGTGCTTACATGATTGTGTAAATTTTTTAAAACTCACAGAACTCTATACAAAAAAGAATGCATTTTACTGTAGGTAAATTATACCTCAATAACAAAATAAGGAATTAGTCTTCGTTATTTATTAATCCTAGCATAGCACTTAGGCACAAAAAAAATCAAATAGTAAGGAATTTGGAGTGTTGGCTCAACATCAGTTTATATGATAAAGACGTGAAGTTTTCAATTATCATATTTCAATACTTGGTATCTACTTAAAAGTTAAAAAGCCAAAGCAATCTTAAACACATTAGGAATAATTACGAAGAAGTCCAAATTACTAGAATTTGATTGGATTGTGAGCTGGTTGAAGGCAAAGATCATTTGTTACTTTTAAGTAGCAGGGTACCAATTAGATGTACACAGGGATTTGTGATCATATTAAAATAAAAACCTCATTATACTATTCAAAGTGGGCTAGATGCTGAAACAAACAGTTCCCAATAACCATGGCATAACACAATAAAATTTATTTCTTATTATACAAATTCTCATGTGGGTGACCCTGGTATGGCTAGATCTCATCTGGTCAATGACTCAGGATCCAGGCCTCCTCTGCCCTCTGAGCCCCCAGAGTCCTGTGCCGGATCCCCTGTATGGGGGTGACTTCAGAGCAAAACAGTGAAGAATGGAGGCTGGCAGTTGGGAGATTTCAACAGGTCAGGCCTGGAAATGGTATATTTTCTTTCTTTGCATCTACATTTCAGAAGTTAGAACTCACCGTGAAGTAGAGGAAATGAGTTTAGGAGCAAATAGCGAGTTTCTGCCACATGCACTGGATTCTGACTTGATTAGACTACATTTGAGATCATGTTTTATTTCAGACCTCTATATTTTAAAAGGGATATTTAGAATATTCAAACCCCATAGAAGCCCTTGATAGTAAGAAGTCTGAAATCATGCAAATGACTACACAGTGAGGAGCATTTAGCTTGATCGTTTCCTCCTCTCAGTGTCTCTCAGGTGAAGGACCCCATAGCCAGCCATGTGGTCTTCAGTCTCAACAGACCAGACCAAAGAGTCTGACCCAGATTGGAGGTCCAGTCTGCTTCTAAAGCCAGTTTGCTTCTTATCCAAGAAATAAATAGTACAAAGAATATTTTCAGACACAGGTGGAGAACACATTATATTTCATATAAACACTCATTTCACTGCAGCCCATGTAGTGGGATATCAAGTCAATATCCACAATATTATGTCATATAAAGAAAGAACTTCTCTAATCAATGAACTATGTCATCAAGGCCTAATGTCTGGGTATCCAGTCTTGAAGCTTCTATTGTGAGAACACCAGTGCAATCTACTCTTTATCTGTACCTGTTGTTCCTCAAGACTCAGTGTTTTCCATATTTGTCCATTTTGGGCTTACCATTAGAAGGCCAATCAGATTAGGGTGTCACAAATGCCAATTTCAAGAGCAGTGCAAGAGAAACTCTCCAGATGGTTTGTCTGCAGTGTAAACAACCTTCTACTTGGTCCTTATGACCCCATGTTTCTACTGATCCTTGAAATATCTATGGCAGATTGAAATGCTGAATACAGACTGTGGGATGGCTTGATTGGAGAATCAAAGTGCTGGTCTATAAGGTTTGGGGAGGAAATGTCTCTTTGTCAAGTTATCTGTTCTTTTTTGTAAAAAAAAAAAAAAAAAAAAAAAAAAAGATTTTATTTTTAAGAAATCTCCACACCCAACATGGGGCTCAAACTCATGATCCCAAGATCAAGAGTTGCATGCTCTTCTGACTGAGCCAGTCGAGTGCTTCAAGTTAGCTGTTCTTTTGAGAAACAATTCTTACTTGCTGTTGGGACCTAACAGACCACAGGAATGCCTGGCTATGAGAAACCAGGTCACCATGCATCTGGAGCTGTCCATCAACACTGGCTTTGAGGAACAAATCCTAAAGCAGTATATGTGAGACTAGCCTGAGCAGACCCTGAAGACTCCAACAACCGTTATAAACAGCTGACTTATACTCCCATTGTGCCTGTTCCTATCACCCTGCCACTGAGCCGTCAACCCATAATATGGCCTTTCTACATAATCCCTGTAACTATTTAACTGAGAAGGTGTGGTCCTGAAAGACCAGGGAAAAAAGAGCTCTTCTTAATGGGGAGGATTTTATACGGTACATTTCACCATAAATTTGCATGGCAGGAAGGTAATCAGAAGCCAGGATATGCACTGATTTAAAGGCCATGCATAATCTTCTACCTCAAAATAAAAGACAACATTTGGAGGACCGGGACACAGAGCTTTAAGGAGGAAATAGGAATAAACGTATATGTGTTCCATAGGATTTCTCATGACAAAGGAAGTTCTCTGTTTCCATGTGGACAAGAATACAGGCACACCTCAGGAGTCAGTCAGCTTTATTTCCCAAGCACACCAGTGCTCATGGTGACAACAACGATGACTATCTATGGGTTAAACATACTGGATTTTATTTAGCCAAGACTAGTTCAATTACAATCATCACGGACCATCCATCTTGCCTATAGCAGAACCAACCATAAACCTCTGGAAGAACACAGTTCTCAGACTGTACTCTCTAAATTCCATATCCCATCAAAAGGAGCCAGTGCTTCTTGGAAAAATAATTCCAATTATAATGCAAGAAAGGTAAAAGATGGGCCTGTGAAATTGTATCACACCAGAAATAAGGGAGCTGTTGAAGACACTAGTGTCATGTGGGGAAAAAACTAGATAGCCAATTTGAATAGATTCTTTGGTAGCCAGAATAATGACCCCTAAAGATGCCCATGTCCTTCTGAACCTGTGAATGTTATTCATTCATATTCATATACAGAACCTGCCCTACATGTTAAAAGGAAACAGTAGATGCATTTATATTAAGGATCCTCAAGTGGGGAGATCATCCTGGATAATCTGTGTGATCCCAGACAAGGATCTGTATGGGAGCAAGGAGAAAGGCTCAGAGTCAGGAGAAAGACATGTGAGGATAGAAGTACAATCAGAGTCGGAGAGAGGTTTGAAGGTGCTGTGCCGACCTTCAGGGTGGAAAAAGGGGGCATGAGCCAAGGACTGGAAGCTCCCTTAGGAAGATAGGACAAGCAAGAAGTCAGATTCTTCTCTAGCCCTCCAGAAAGGATACAGCCTCTGGACATCTAGATTTTGGCCTAGTGAAGCCCATTTCAGACTTCTGACCTCCAGGACTCTAAGATAATAATTTTGTGTTGTTTTGCAGCATAAGTTTACATTGATGAGTTCATCATGATTTTTTAAACATCTCTTGTTGTATTTTTAAAAAGTGGTAAAGAAAGGAAAAAAATAAAAAATGTATCCTGCTTTCCTTTCTTCTACCAACTAGATCTCAGGAAGATAAAACAGTAATGAGGAGGAAGTCTCTATCTATAAGTATTACAAATAATAAAGAGAAAGGGATGATAGAATACCACCACCTTGAAACCCCTAATAAATTAATGAAGGTAGGTGAGTAGTTTTCTACTAGGGGTGATTTAGTCATCCCAAGGGACATTTGGTAATATATGGAGATTTTTCTGTTGTCAAAACTGGAAGTAGGTGGGGAGGGGGCACAATGGCCATTTAGTGGGTAGAGGTCAGGAATTTGAAAAATACCCTACAACGTACAGAATCGTCCCCACAAGAAATAACCATCTAGCCCAAAATGTCAATAGACATTAAGAAACCCTGCTATTGAGAAACCCTGAGCTAGGCAATGTAATAATTGCAGTAAACCCTAGAAAAGAGAAACTGAACACTGCGTCCTTCTTGACAGAAGCACATGCCACCATCTGAGAAATCTAGCCAGAAAACGAAATACATTTAAATCTGATCAAGACTTCAGATCTAACAGGAGATACAAGGTCAATGGAACAAGCAAAACCACACTTAAAAAAATCCAAACTGCATTGAAATCCACCTGGGAAAAACAACATTGTTTTATTCAACAAATAGTTCCAAGGGGAAAAAAGGAAATGTAGGGTGAACCTATAGATTAATCGGGTCTTCAGAGACGTAGTAGAAAATGGCCACGTACGGATCTTATTTGGATTCTTTTTGAACTGTAATTTGCATACATATTTAGGGATTTGCTTGTTTTTTACAAAATACCTCAGTGATGTTTTTATGGTTATTAAATAATGAATAAGACTTTAATTCTCAGATATTTTTTAGGATCCAAATTTTTAAAAAAGTTTTATTTAATGGCCTTATTATTTAGAACATCATTTTATTTTGCCCCTCAGTCAACAGTACTCTCCTCCCTTATACTGAGAATGCCATTCACAAACAGCTACTAATGAGGAATGTCTGTTGTCTCAAGGCATTCACTTATATTAATTAATGAGAATTTAAATTTCTAAGAAAAGACAATCTTGAGGGGGAAAAAGTCTATAAAATGAAAAAGATAAAAGTAAAACTTAACACACGGAATATAAAACTATACTCATCTGTTTCTACATATCTGAGAAGCCCGTTCTTAACATTTCTTCTTCCTGAAAAATGAAGATCTGGAAAACCCTTTAGGTGGTCCCAAACAAGCTAAGTTGCTGGAAGAGAGCAAAGGGCTCTTGGCTCTTTGCGGGGCTTGAACCCACGAACCATGAGGTCATGACTGAGCTGAAATCAACAGTGGGGTTCTTAATCAACTGAGCCACCCAGGCAACCCCCCACCCCTGTCTAATGTTTCCATAGTGATTGTGGAGTGAAACAAGACGTTCAGTTGATGCTCCTCCACTGAGGTACCTTCATCAGGCAGACGAGATGCTGTGAGCACATGTAGCAGGTCCAGCACAAAGCCATCTTAACAGCCTTGAGAGCATCTCTCTTCTCAGAACAGTGACTCACAGTTACTGGATGTGGCTTTATATGTCACACATTATTGTTAAGTGAGTCTAAAATATGAAAACGTTTTAGTTCCCAGTAGAAACACAATTACCTTGTACAAAATTTGGATAAATAAGAACCAGTGGTCCAAAGTAAGATCCATGATTAGGCCCATGATTACAAACAATATGACAAATCAAAACAGTAAATGTTTTTCTTCTTATTACCCTCAGGCCATATGAATGGAGACTGAGAGAGTGTGGGAAGTTCTATTACAACAGTGCTTAACTCCACTGAACATGCTGCTGTGACATAAAAATATACCCACAACCCACACCCCAACCCAACCTCCAGCCTCCTACCCAGCATCACCAGTACATGTGTCAGCATCTCCTTCCTGGTTGCCAGGGCAATGCAGGTGATGCCTGCCATATCTGAATTAAGTGGGAGAAAACACAGGCAAAGCTCTTTTCTCTAGCTAATGCTCAGGATTCATCAAGTTGCCAGTTTTGACGTTAATCCAGATAACTGCCCTAGTAGTTTCTGCCAGGCCCCCTTCACCTCCTTATTCCTTACACTATAAATCATAGGGTTCAACATGGGTGTCAAAAAGGCATAGAAGAGAGAGGTCAACTTCTCCTGAAGAATAGAGGGGCTGGAGCGGGGCTGGATGTAAGTGAAAATGGCCATGCCATAGCACAAGACCACCACTGTGAGGTGAGATGCACAGGTGTGGAAGGCTTTCTTTCTTCCCTCTCTGGACTGGATCTTCAGGATGGTGGAGATGATCTGGATGTAGGACAAGAGGACCAGGCAGAAGGGTGTCATCAGCAAGACAATGCTAGAAACCATGATCGCTATCTCATTGGAGGAGGTGTCCACACAGGCCAGTCTGACCACAGCTAGGAGTTCACAGGATATGTGATCAATATACTTGTTTGTGCACATGGGCAGCTGAAAGGTGATGATGGTCTGCATGAGAGAGTTGAGAGAACCAC
The DNA here is from genome assembly GCF_028749965.1 of Puma concolor. Taxonomy (NCBI): domain Eukaryota; kingdom Metazoa; phylum Chordata; class Mammalia; order Carnivora; family Felidae; genus Puma; species Puma concolor. The sequence goes on from NC_141668.1 coordinate 12,075,838, forward strand.
TGACCCAGGATGTGATGGCCAACCTAGTACAGAGCCCTCCATGCATGATGACCGAGTATCGCAGGGGGTCGCACACAGCCACATAGCGGTCGTAGGCCATCACTGCCAGTAGAACAAACTCAATCCCACCCAAGCCCAAGGAGAAAAATAACTGGGCTGCACAGCTCACAAATGGGATTGCTTTATATTCTATTAGAAGATGCACCAACATCTGGGGGATGATGCTTGTGGCATAAGAGACATCAACAAGGGAGAGGTTGGTGAGAAAGAAGTACATGGGAGTGTGGAGTCGGCTGTCCAGTCTGATCAGAAGAACAATGAAAAAGTTCCCCAGCACTGTCACCATGTATGTGATCAAGAAGAGGACAAAGAGGGAGACCCGTGTGTCCCAGTCACTGGACAGGCCAAGGAGTATGAACTCTCTCACATAAGTCTGGTTACCCGTTCCCATTTAAAAATGTGAAGATTGTTAATCTGCAAAGAGAGTCAGAAACAAGAGAAGTGGTTGAATCAAAGAATTATAAAAATAACTTTTTATGAGTTCATTTTATATACAATTGGCTAGCCTTAATCAGATGTTTGAGACCATTTGTGGGCCAAGATGATAGGCTTTATTCCAACATATATCTATTCTGTACCAGAGGCAGCCCAACACCTTAAAAGGACATGAGGCGGTCTCAGGAAGACCCAGTTAAATACTGGAGATAATGCACTGCAATTTTAGGAGCTCACATCTTTGCCAACTTACCTCAGATTGAGAGTTAGGGGAGTTTGGTAGGTGATAGTAGTAGGTAAAATGATAATGAAAAAAAAATCTGGTTGAAAACTTACAAACACTACCTTAAATATGTCAACTAGGCTCATCATGATAAAATGGATAAATCTATTACAAGAGGCAGGAACTCACTCTTTGGGAAGAAGCAGGGACTGTGGAAAGATCTAGAACTAGAGAAACCAGGTTTGTAATATGGTTTTATTTAGCAGCTTTGTTATTGTGGCTTAGGAACAAAATTTTATGTACAAAAAAGGATAATATTATGCAACCCTCAAGTACTTTCAAGCTGAAATGTAGGTAACTTTGGAGAAAGTACTTTATGGACTGTACTGATAATAGTAGTTCGATAGTAGTCTGAATATTAGTAGTAACATAACCTCTGCCTTGGAGTAGATAGAATAGCAAACAGGATTTTCCCATGTATAACCTCCACAAACTCAGATATAAATGAAATTGGAGGCATTCTTTAATAGAACTGAGGGCTTTGGGATCATTGGTCACCCTGAGGACCTGGGAACACTTTGTTCTTTTTTATAGCCTTGATCTCTTCAGTCTTCAGTGAGATCAGAAAGGAAAGGTAATTGTGATCATATCTTGTTCTTTTTGTTTTTCTCTTTTTAACTTGATATTCTTAAGATTCTACCTCTGCATATGGGCTCAAAATAAAGGAAATGAGAGTATGGATATTTGGCTTTCTATTTACAAGGCAGAAAGGGAAGCAAATGTTCATCCTTGACCAGGGCAGAGTAGAATATATGCACAAATATACATAGGTGTATGCTGGAATGGAGTTTCTTTCGTGTTTTCTTTCATCCCAGAAGGGTTCTTTAAGTAGAACTACATGTTACAATATCAACTTTGAACACTAAGCAGAAACTGTTCAAATTTTTTTAAAGTTTCTTATAGGATTGATTCATGCTCATTATGACTCCATGTCTGTCCATTCCCTAACTTTCCTTTCCTTGTGGTATACAAAATAAGAGAAAGTAAAGGATAAGAGCAGTAAGAGGACATGAAGGCAGAAGCAGAACCCATAAGTGTCTTGCCAGGGTCTGTGAGAGAGAGGAGAAAGGCAAGACTTTCTATGCCTCTACTCTTACCTGATAAAGGACGAAACAAAATAAGCAGTTCTCCAAATGCCCATCTCTTTCATGGTTCAGCCACATACATTTTTATAAACTCTGCTGGCATCTTCCTCTAACCCTGATCTGCCTTTCAACTCCTCTGTCATGATCCTTCCACCACCACCCCTCACTTTACTTTCCTTCCATCATGGTCAGGCCAAAACAACATCTACTTACCTCAAAGGTGACTTTCAGATTTAATTCTAAAACCTCAAGAGAAAAATCTGTTCACTAATGTTGAATTTGAACAAACCTGCAACAGAAAGTAGACATTTCTTTTTCCATTCATTTGGCAAACATTTGTGAAGTGCCATTGCTGCTAGATGCTGGGATTTCAAAGTGAATAGTGTGTTTCCCTACACTTAGAGCTCATGTGGATGAAAAAGACACAGAACAGATGGTCATCACATCACTGCCCTCCCACCATTGCAATTACAAGCTGCCTGGAGAACAAGCCAGCCCATGACTCACTCTGCTCCTCTCGCCCACCCTGCACATCTCTCTACTACAGTCCTTGTCTCGTGACAAATGAGTGATCTGCTCCGAATCCATTCTCTTTTGCTTCCTGGGACCTGAAGCAAGCCACCCGGATACCCCTGAGCCTCATGGTTCTTCAATGGCACAATGTGGATAATATTGGCCAACTAAAAGGAGCTGAAGAGCCAATATTCCTATACTAATGACTGAATCAGGGCAGGTATCCATTATTTGGTTTTAATAGTGGATCTAACCTTTGATTTTATACTCTGTATCTCTTTCATCTATCTCTTTCAAAGAAGATCTTATTCCTTCATTTATTCCCTCTCTTTGCCAGCCAGGGGTTTCTCTTGCTCCTCACTGACCACTTTTCCCTCATTAAAAAAACATACAACCTCTCAATATGGGGAGAGAAACCTTTGCTATTTATTCTAATTATTTCCTCTTTCACACCCAGAGTTCTCAAACGATTGCTATCCACTTGCTGCCACTATTTCCTCATAACATTCATCCTTTAAGCCATCAAAATGTGGTTTTCACCTTTACTAAGCCATAGAAATTATACTCTTAAAAACCACTGGTGGCCAAATACATGGGCTTTCGTGTGATTTTCGCTGTTTAACTTGTAACAGCGTCAACTATTTTGCTCCTTCAAACTCTTGACTCTATCTTGTGCTTCCGCCCTGCCCTGACTTGCCTCTGATCTGTTATCTCTCATCTGCAGTCTTGGGGGATTTCTCCAAACTTTCCCACTCCACTGCTGTGAGAGTCTGGTCAGTTCTGTGCTCACCAACTGCACTGTTCCGTTTTTTCCCCCTGAAGGGATTGTAATTTCTAACTAAAATAATTGTGATCAACTGTGTGCAGTTCAGCCTCAGTTCTACATTTATCTCCTGGACTCCCCTCTGGAAGGTCCAGATGCTTTCCCCAACGGCATAATGCACATCTTATAAATGTCTCACCAAGGCCTCCACTCATCTCCCTCTACACAGGATTCCTCCTGACGCCCTCATTTCTGTCAGTGCAGCAAAGGTTCTCCCACTCCCCAAACACATTCTTGCTGGACTTTTCCCTCCTCCTCCCCGCTCCATGAGAGAAATCCTCTTTCTTTGTTTCCTTTATTACATATCTTCTATCTTCCCAGTGTCATTCACACTGACACTTGCCCTCATCACCCATGTCATGGAGTACAGGGCGTCCTTGTGAATTTTCCTGACTCCACCTCTACAGCTCCACCCTCCTACCCACTCCCTCCAAATCCCTCAGGAGATACAAATGTTTCCCCATCACTTCCTTGCACAGATCGTGATGTCTACGTGTCCACAGAATTAAGTTTTTCCTGGACAGGGGAATTTCCACACAATCCTCAATCTGGTCCTGTTCTATTTCTTTTATTTTACTATCTCTAGCATTTATCATCATACTCTGTATTTTACAACAAAGTATTTTATTAAAATAAGCTGATTAAAATAATACTGAAATAGTGGCACCTGAGTAGCTCAGTCGACTGAGTGTCCGACTTCAGCTCAGGTCATGATCTCATGGTCTGTGGGTTCGAGCCCCACGTCGGTCTCTGTGCTGACAGCTCAGAGCCTGGAGCTGCTTTGTATTCTGTGTCTCCCTCCCTCTCTGCCCCTCCCCTGCTCACACTCTGTCTCTCTCTCTCTCTCTCTCTCTCTCTCTCAAAAATAAACATTAAAAGAATTTTAAGTGATACTGAAATAGCTTACTGAAATACTGAAATACTGATAGGTTAGCTGGTTATTTTTAACCCACCAAGGCTGCTATTCATTTCCAAAGACCACGGCCTTATTTCAAAATCATTAATATCCAAATACACCTTTTGTCCACATTCATATAGTCCTTCTGGGGACTCATGGTAAACAAAGAAAACTTAAACAGACCAGCCTTTGGAAAGTCAAATGCAGGAGGAAACAAGTGTTCATCAGATGCTGAATTAACATGACCTGCAGTTACTATCATCACCTTATTATTTTGGGGTCAGTTCCACTTAAATACAGCTGGGTTGCTATCCTGGCCTAGGATAGGAAAATGAACTCAGTGCAGGATGAGGGACTTTGGATCTCATGACTCCTGTCAAGAGGCCGGAGCTTGGTCTTCTCAGATCTAACTAATTTATAGGCTCTGTAGCTCTCCCTAAATGTGTGCTTTTCACTTAAGTCAAAAAAGAAAGGGGAAATGTGGGAATATTTGTTCCATTTGTCTGTATAAATAAGTCAATGGAAACCTTTTGGTACAAGGTTAGGCAGGCAGCTGATGTCCAAAAGCAGTATTGAACCAAAATGACCACAGTTAAGAGCCACATCTATTTAGTTCTTCCTCCCGCACAGTGTGTTTTGTGTTCTCTTCTGAGAATCTGTCCTACCTCTGGATACTTTACCTTTTTTCCAGAATATTAAAATATTCTGTCAATAAACAACAGAATCCTATTTTACATATTTTCTCAACAAATCTCAAACCATTCTATGTTTTGAGCTATCATGGTCTATTCACAAATGAGTAATCCATGCTGTCTGCTCAGAAATAGTACTGAGGAATGACATCTCCTTGGACCTGATTCATCCTTGGTTCATCTCCTTGGACCTGAGCACCATGAAGGAAGAACTTCATGCCTCTGTTTTATGAATTATGGTGGATGTAGGGTAACTACTGTGGCCATAAGAAATAGAGCACGCTATGTGACTTAGTATGAAAGATGCCATAGAAATCCTCTATGAAAAATCTCATTACTAATGCCTGAAATCTGTTATTTTTATGTGTAACATCTCCTTTTGATGACATATTTAAATCTGGAAAACATTAAATGGAAAGTTTAAAATATAAAGCAACTGATCTTTTTGTGAACTGGTATATGAATGACCCTGACACTGCAGAAAAAGTCAGGGTGAAATGTAGACAGCAACCTCAAATTTTCCCAGTTAAAATATTACCTTTATAGACCTCCACTAAAATTAGCTCCAAGTGCCTCCTCCTATTATCCAGTAATTATTAGTTGCACAAATATCAGGACAAAAATGTTCTCTCCATGACAAAGAAATAAAGACACAGAGCAGGTGAACAAATTTCTCACACAACACCTTTTATGTGACACAACACACCTAATTTAAAAGTTAAATTTTAGTCAACCATTATGATCTTTTTAAAAATCAAATCTATTCATTGATTCCATGGAAACGATTATTTTTTTCTGTTATAAATTTCATGTAAATTCTAACAAGTTAAATGTTATTTTTCAATCCTATTCCACTTCTACCTCCTTAAATTCAACAATTCTTTTTCTTATCTTTTTCAAAAAAAAATTTTAATGTTTATTTATTTTTGAGAGAGAGAGAGAGACAGAGTGTGAACAGGGGGAGGGGCAGAGAGACAGGGAGACACAGAATCTGAAGCAGGCTCCAGGCTCTGAGCTGTCAGCACAGAGCTCAACATGGGGCTCCAACCCATGAACCGTGAGATCATGACCTGAGCCAAAGTCGGAAGCTTAACCGACTAAGCCACCTAGGCGCCCCTTCTTCTTATTGTTTCAATCTCCTACTATCTGGTGACATCTTTGGCTGAAAGTATATGTCATCTGAGCAAGAAGATGAACAGTGAACAATTCAGACAGTGATGCTTGCCAGTGTTAAAACCAGGATTGGTCTTTGTCTCCACGGGGCAGATAAAATTTGGCTGCCTCCCTTCATTTACAAGCAAAAAAGTTTCATGCCATCTCTGTAACTCCCTACACCAAGGTCTGCCTTCCAATAAAATGGTCCATGCTCTAAACTGCCCTTTCCTCTCCCCATCTTAAAAAGAATGTCAGCAAAGTCAAGATCTTAAGTCAAGTTAAATACATTTCTAATGGTAAATTCTCAGGAAGTAATTTTTGGTAAAATTTGTAAACACATTTGGGAGTCACGGAAGTGAGGCATCTCCAACTCATCTGTCATAATTTAAAATCTGACCGACCTCCCAGATGGGAGCTCCTTCCACGTTCACCTCCCTACAGCTCTGAAAGAGGCCTGAGAAGAAGGATATTATGCCTCGTCCCTTGTAACCATGTGTGGCTTCTCAACATAAAGTGCCCCAATGGCCTTTTACTACGCCCTCCCCAGATTCCTGATCTAATAGAACTGATAAGGCCTTGAAGAACTATGAACAACTACTCATCAAGAAAAATGAGGAACCTGGCCCACTGAGAAAATCTAACAAGCACTAAGAGAATTTTTACTATGCTGGTGCCACACAGACAGGATTATTTCTTATGGTTCTCCGGAGAGGTCTTCAGTTGCTGCTGCTCACATTTTAAAATCACTTCTAATTGCACTTATTTTCCATTGCCTCTAAAATACTTGATTACATTTTGTAAGGATGGAAATATTCAGAGTTTCACAAATGGGTGAAAAGTTTCACATACCTTTTCTGCTTACAACATTCATCGCCAAATTTACCTTCCTCCTGTCATGTGTAAACATTTAAAACTAACAATGCTTTCCAGTTCTTTTGGCTGGCTGCTTCAGTAAATTATCTTCTCCCTCTCCCTGTACATTAGGAAGGGTGAATTATTGATTTGAACAGACTCAGGAGGTATATGTACACTATAGAAGTATTCCTCAGGATCTCACTTCTTTCCAGAATTATATTTCAGAACAATATTTCTTCCCACCATTCATTGCCTATTCAAAGAGTGCATGGATGGACAAAACATTGAATCAGCCTCAAAAAAACAATCTGAAAGACAGTGAGGCTTATGGGTAAGCCCAGGTATCCATATTGCACATTCATTACAGCAATAATACCCCACAGAAAAGGGGGAAAAGTCATAAATAAGCTTTATCTCCTCTGGATGCTTTTTATGCATCATCTTTTTTAACACTCCATTGAGTCTTAATCTTACTTGCCTTTTTATTGGAGTTCTCTACAATTTTGCTGTGACAGAAATCCTGAACACAGAAATAAGCACATGAGGGTAAATCCCACAACCTACAGACATGTTTTGTCTCATGCTGGTCAAAATAAGCCAAAATCATACATTTACATACTTGAATCATCAATAGAAGTAGCACTTTAATTTAGAGAAAGATTCATCGGACCTAAGGCTAGACACTTAGATATTGTGTACATTTAATGCATCCATAATGGGCAGAAATATTTGCAACAACTTAATGTTTGGAACAGAAAACCCAAGGACCACTTGGGAGGGTCCCAAAAAGGTTTTATATCCTCAGAAGGCAACCAGTTTTCTACTTCCCATCTGGATTTGGCACCTGGAATTTCACATAAACAACAATTATTGACCCTCAGTTTCTCCAATATGTGTGATCCTCAAACCATCTTGATGACATATTTTATCATGATTTCACTCGGTAAATGCTCAGCTTCTTTGTAGGTCTTGTCCCCAGGGGGGAGTCTATGGCAGTACAATTCCCTCAGTCTGCTGTGTCCCCACAGTACAATCCCTCCAGTCCAATCTAGAGGAACTAACCCCAAAAATGAGAGTCAGGAGACCTCAGTTCTAGTCCCAGTTCACATTCAGAGTGTTGTAGGACTTGGAACAATCCACTTAACTATCTTACATTTCCATTTTCTAACACTGAAAGGAAAGTCAAATTACTTGATACACATACACTTTGGGAAGACTGAGGAAAGAGACTTCGTAGTTATTAATAATTTATCTTATTTGGAAATGTAATAACCTCCTACCACATGTTCATGAATGTAAGACATAACTATCATTTTATAGATCTGGGCTTTTCCCTTAGGTCCTCCCCAAATATGACGCAGAGCTCATCCTTGGTATCTTCAGTTTCTATATATGAATCATTCTCTTCTGCATCCCCACCATTACACGCTTTCTCTCTCTGTCAGTATGTATGTTCAGAACCAAGAACCTTTGGAACAGAAATGTATCTGAGCCCATAGCTTCAGGAAGGCAGAGCCACTTTACTAAATTGTTTAACGTATATTTATTTATTTTGAGAGACAGAAAGAGAGAGAGAAAAAGAGAGAGTGAGCACGAGCAGGGGAGGGGCAGAGACAGAGCAGGAGAGAGAGAATCCCAAGCAGGCTCCAGGCTGTCAGCAAGGAGCCTGATGTATGGCTCGATCCCAAAAACCATGAGATCATGACCTGAGCGGAAATCAAGAGTCAGACACTTGACCAATTGAGCCACCCAGGCACCCGCCCAATTTACTGCATTTGCCATACTATTTACGATGAAAAGATTGGAACATCCGAGGGTCACATCCCTGATCCAAAGACCCTAACAAGTCAGAACTGTTCTACTTCTGCCCCTCTAGACACCTCTGCACACACCCACCCTCTGCTGGTGCCTCCGTTAGCGCTCTCAAGCGTTGATTAGTGCCTAACACACAGGCGTGTCCACTTTCGTCCAAGTTTATGTTGGTTTCTACAGAATGCTTCCCTCCAACAAAGCCATGGGCCAGACCGATGAAGAGTCCCAGACTCCTCGGGCTCCTGGCTAAGGTCTCACCTGGGACTAGTTTCGATTGTGAGGGAAACAGCGACTCGAAATTCACAGGTGTCCCACAATCAGCTCCAATGCAAAGCTAATGAGGTGCAGCAGTGTTTGAACTAGCAACATGGGGCGGACAGACTCCCCTCAGGAGCTTCATTCATTACAGTGTCCATGGCTGACAGCACTCCCACTTCTCAAGGTCAGGGCCTCCATGCTGCCCTTCTTCTCCCCATAAAGCCTGTTCTTCTCCATCCTCTTCAAACTCTAACAATCCCCTAAAGCCAAAGGTCATTCCAAAAAGCCAAAGATGACAGCTTACTGAGGGTTCAGAATATTCTCCTGTAGCCCCAACCTGACATTTAGCACTCATGCCCCCTTTTTACTGAGCAGTGACTAGGTCTGCAACCACACCTGGTGAGGAAAACATCAGTTATCCCCTTGGGCTCCAAGATACCCTCCTTTCTCCTTCTGAACACAGGAGCATTGTCCTCACTCCCCTGACATGTGTGCGAAGAGCCCCCTGGGCCTGTGGCAAGCTTCGCAGGGAGGGACGCACACCCAAGTACATCTCTCACGGTACTATTCAAGTTCCAAAAATAATAGCGCTGTAGAAACAGATTTAATGCTCCAAATAGGATCTGCAAACATACAGTCTTATGGTCTCCAGGAAAAAAAAAAGTAAAGGGGATCCAAAGTCATTAATAATCAATCTCCCTGTCAGCAAATCCTTTGTCCCTTCCTCTCCCAAATACCCAGTCCCTCTCAGCACCACCATGTACACATCCACGCACTTACCCACTGTCCACACCTCCCCCCTCGATGCTCACTCAGCTATCTGCTTGTCTGCTCAGCCACCCACTTAGGCATCCCCTCAGCATCTACATGCCACCTCACCTACTTCCCTAACGTCCAGGAGTTATCTCCCAGGCATCCTCTCTTCTCATCCATGTGGGCGTCATCCCGCTTGTCCACTCATTCTGCCATGTTATCTAACGCCTGACACCACAGCACCCGTGACTTTGACAATGCTGCTGTGATCATCCAAGCAATAGAAAGGGAAAGTAGAGATGCTTCTCTTTCCTCACCTGAGTTTCTGCACTCCCACAGAACTGACAGAATTGGTGGGATATTTTGAGGAAAGCTGGAAACATTCCATGGTTGGGAGAGCTGTAGTCACCGAACCCAGACGTTCACATCACTGCTGTTTTTCTCCACTCATCTGTAGACAACAAAGGAAACTCCCAAATTCCAAGCTTTGATAAGGACCCCACAGCACTCAGTAACTTCTGCTCCAAACTTGGAGGGCCTTCTTTGTCATTCAACCTCCATGACTCAGGAAGTTATACCAACTTGGACTCCAAATATGTGTAGCATGGATCCTCCCTTTCCATTGTTAATGCTACTGACTACTACTGTTTTAGTATTTGTACCAAAGTGCCAAGTAATTCAGTGCATTTCAAAGTGATAGCCTTCATTGGACCCAGGCTCACTGAATCAGAAACTACACAGGAAGGTCAGCAAACTGTGTCTTAATGAGTCCTTCAAGTGTTTCTAATAGAATAAATTTGAGAATGCCTGGAACAATTTATTTGTAAACCACCGACCCATTAATCCTTCATTATAACACTTTATTTTACCATTACCCACTTCACAAGTATTTGGTCTATAGTCTCCAGTGACCTGAATGCCACATCTCAACCAACTGAGAGAGAAGAGGTTCAAATTCAACCAGAGTTTCAATTTTTCCCACTTCTCTCCCCTGTGAGCCCCCACTCATCCTACAATTCCTGCTTTTCCACGAACAGTAAATACTCTCTTCTGCCCAGGAAGTTCATCTCTAGGGTCTGCCTAGGAATTGAAATAGTTCTTTCAAGAAGCATTTGTGACAGACATAATAATATATACTATCAATGCGTAGGCTTGGTTTGCAAGCTAAACATGAATATAACAAATTATTTGCTCCAAACGCTATGCATATAATTTGGGTAAGCTGCTTTCAGAGAAGCAGTTTATGTGACTTAAATTCCTGGGCTTAAAAATCATAATTTGCCATTTTAAATTTTACTTAACTGTAAATGATCACTCCCATCTCCCATTTATACTTTGTCTTTTAAAACACGCCTTTAAAAGTGAAAATATATCACTCTTGTACAGGATGTTTCTAGGGGCAAAGTGAGGAGGGAGACAGGGAATACATGGGAACTCTCTGTACTTCCTGCTCAATTGTGCTATGAATCTAAAACTGTTCCAAAAAACACAGTCTCCTAAGGGTACCTGGGTGGCTCAGTCGGTTAAGCACACGGCTTCAGCTCAGATCATGATCTCACTCTTTGTGAGTTCGAGCCCTGCCTCACACTCCCTGCTTTCAGCACAGAGCCTGCTTTGGATTTGGATCCTGTCTCCTTCTCTCTCTCTCTGCCCTTCCCCCAACCCCTGCTCATGCTCTTTCTCTCAAAAAAAAAAAAAAATTTAAAATAAAGAAATTGCTATTATTTTAAAAAACCACAGTCTCCTTTAAAGGAAATAATATAAAGTTTTTCAGGTTGTTCTAACTAAAAAGTTTTGCAGTTCTAGGCTGCAAAAGGCTGGAAAGAACATCGGTTCCATCCTAAAAGAAGAGGGTAAACTGCAGAGTCATAACTAGTCCTGAAATCATCAGAAAGCTGAGATGCAGGGCAACCCAACAGCATGAAATCTCAGGAAAGACCAGCACATGCAGGCAGAGATAGGACGTGAGGTCTCACTCACCTGGGCCAGAGCCTGGGAGGAAGACAAGCCTGGGAGAGTTGCTTTCACAAAGGTCTCACGTCGGGCAGTGGATTACTAGAAGCACAGAATGGCTGAAGCCACAGCAAAAAGAGGCCCACCAGCTCCTGGGATTTTCTCCACACACTTGGAACGGTCCTGGCGAGGATGTCAGGGAAGAGTAGAAAACCAGAGAAAGCCTCCTCCGTGGTCCAGGTTTGGTGAAGGCACCACAGCCGCGCAGCTGCGGAAGGCAGGCCCTGGGCACAGGCTCCGTCTCCGTTTTGGAACAAAAGCCTGAGCCACTGGGGGGAGGGCAGCAAACTCTGTTCCCTCAGAGACGATGAAGACTCATTACTGAAGGAAGAGAACAGAGCAGGGGGAAAAACAACAACAACAACATTCTTTCATTCTTTCTCGAGGGTCCTTGGGGCAGGAGACCACTCTGTTCAGACAGGGAACCATCTCACCAGGCTGCAGGGGCGGAAAGACCACTAAGAAGGCCCCAACATGAGGCACAGCACTAAAGGATGTGCCTGAGACTGAGAAAGACCCAGGAGAAGGGGAAGAAAGCCTCACCCTCCATCACCAGGCCAGCAGGAACTGAGGAACAAGTCACAGCTGTTACCAGGGCATAGGGGAAACCTGCGGACCAACACACTGTCCACATGCAGCCTTACGGCCAGCGCCTAAAACTCAGGGTGGCTCACGACACCAGGGAAAGCCCTCCAACCCCTGAACACCCCACCCTCAGCACAAGAGAGAGAGAACGTTAATTTGCTGGTAGATGGGGACAAATACAGAACTCAAACCCAGCTCAACCCATGACTGCACTGATTGCCACACTCTCCCCAGCAAACAAGACCCAGGTCAGTCAGAAGAGATGTGCCCATTCCAACACATAATGCTATTTATCTTAGTTTATTATCCTGCATGCAAAATGTTCAGTTGTCAGTCAAAATTAAGAGGAAAAGGCAAGACAAAGTTCAGTGTCATTGAACAAAGAAATTAACAGAACCAGAATCCGATGTACTTGGTTAAAGATGTACTTGGTAAAAGGTTTAAATAACTCTCATACATTAAGAATCTACTGGAAAAAATGGACAGTGTCACAAATGCTTGAGGAATGTCAATAAAGAATTGAAAACTACATGGAGGCATTAAATAAAAGTTCTGACACGAAGAACACAGAAACAGAAGTAAAGACCGCTTATGAGCTAACTCAGCTGAGCTGAGGAACCATCAGTGAGTCTGGAAGCAGAAAGGCAGATTCAGAGAGGTCACCTGTGCGCTGCCCTTGAAGGTGGGGGAAGGGACAGCAAAGGCATGGAGGCAGGGGGAAGGCACAGGGATCCTGCGGTGGACAGTGAAGAGTCCCGAACATTTCAGCTGGATGCAGAAATGAGGATACAGCATCTCCACATACTTTCCTTCTTTGTGTGTCATGTGTATATTCGTATTTTTTAACTAATTTTCTTCTCCTTCAACTCTTTTCCTACTATTTTATATAGGGCTGTCCATGGTGGTAAATTTTATAGTTTATTCCACCATGTACAGAACATTCAGACAGGATTATGACATTTTATTTTTTTTCAACGTTTTTTTTTTTTTTTTTATTTTTATTTTTGGGACAGAGAGAGACAGAGCATGAACGGGGGAGGGGCAGAGAGAGAGGGAGACACAGAATCGGAAACAGGCTCCAGGCTCTGAGCCACCAGCCCAGAGCCTGATGCGGGGCTCGAACTCACGGACCGCGAGATCGTGACCTGGCTGAAGTCGGACGCTTAACCGACTGCGCCACCCAGGCGCCCCGGATTATGACATTTTAAAGAAGATGGTGACTCCGTATAGGAATTGCCATTTGGGAGATCAAGTGTTACTCTGAAATCTCTTATAGTTTCTTTTTTTAATTGAAGTATAATTGACATACAATATCCAATTCGTTTCAACCATACATCATAGTGAATCAATATTTTTATATAATATGAAATGATCCACACAATAGATCCAGTTACCATCTGTCATCAGACAAATTTATTATACTATTGTTGATTTTATTCCCTATGCCAAACATTACATCTTTATGAGTTATTTTATGTTGAAAGTTTGTACCTCTTAATCCCCTTCACCTACCCACCCCCCAACCATTCCCCACTTTGGTAACCATCAGTTTGTTCCCTGTATGAGTCTGTTTCTGTTTTGTTCATATGCTATGGTTTTTAGATTCCAAATGTAAGTGAAATCGTGGTATTTGTCTTTCTCTGACTTATTTCACCTAGCACGATACCCTCTAGTTCCATCCATGTTGTCACAGATGGCAAGATTTCATTCTTTTTTATGGTTGACTAATATCTCATAGAGTATATACACCATATCTTCTTTATCCATTCATCTATCCATGAACATGTAGGTAGCCTCCATATCTTGGCCATTATAAATACTGCTGCAGTGACATAGGGGTGCATATATCTCTTCAATTTATTTTTATTTCTTAGGATAAATACCCAGAAGTGGAATTGTTGGGTCATACGATATTTCTATTTTTAATTTTTTTAATAGTCTCCATACTGTCTTTCATAGTGGCTGCACCAATTTATATTCCCACCAACAGTTGTATGAGGGTTCCTTTTTTTCCACATCTTTTCCAGCACTTGTTATTTTTTGTCTTTTTGATAATAGCCAATCTGACCATTGTGAGGTGATATCTTATTGTGGTTTTGATTTGCATTTCCCTGATGATTAGTGACGTTGAACATCTTTTCATGTGCCCATTTGACATCTTTTTATCTTCTTTGAAAAAATGTCCAAATTTTCTGCCAACTTTTTATATGGGTTGTTTGTTTTTTGATATTAAGTTGGATACATTTATATATTTTGGATATTAAACCCTTATCAGATGTATGATTGAAAATATTTTTTCCCATTAAGTAGGTTGCCTGTTTGTTTTGTTGATGGGTTCTCTTTCTGTACAAAAGCTTTTTAGTTTGATGTAATCCCATTTTACAAATTTTTTGCTATTATTGCACTTGCCTGAGGAGACTAATCCACAAAAAAATATTGCCAAGACTAATATAAAAGAGCTTAATGAGTTTGGAAGCATTCCTCCCACTTCAATGTTTTGGGGATATTTTGAGTAGAATAAGTATTAACTCTTTTTTACATATTTGGTAGAATGCACCTGTGAAGCTGTCTGGTTCTGGACTTTTGTTTGCTGGTTTTTGTTTTTTTTTTTTGTTTTTGTTTTTGTTTTTTAATTTTTTTTTCAATGTTTTTATTTATTTTTGGGACAGAGAGAGACAGAGCATGAACGGGGGAGGGGCAGAGAGAGAGGGAGACACAGAATCGGAAACAGGCTCCAGGCTCTGAGCCATCGGCCCAGAGCCCGACGCGGGGCTCGAACTCACGGACCGCGAGATCGTGACCTGGCTGAAGTCGGACGCTTAACCGACTGCGCCACCCAGGCGCCCCTGTTTGCTGGTTTTTTAATAACACTAATTTTAATTACTTGTAATTGGTCTGTTCAGATTGCTTATTTCTTTTTGATTCAGTCTTAGAAGGTTGTGTTTCTAGGAATTATCAGTTTCTTCTAGGTTTTCCAATTTGTTAGCATATAATTGTTTGTAGTAGTCTTTCAGGATCCTTTGTATTTCTGTGGTGTCAGTTGTAACTAGTCTTTCAATTCTTTTTTTTTTTTTTTTTTTTTTTTGAAGTTTTAAATTTGGGTTTATTTCCTCTGCTTCCTTGATACCCACTTTATTAGGCTTCTTTTTTTTATTTTTTATTTTTTAAAATTTATATCCAAATTAGTTAGCATATAGTGAAACAATGATTTCAGGAGTAGATTCCTTAATTCCCCTTACCCATTTAGCCCATCCCCCCTCCCACAACCCCTCCAGTAACCCTGTTTGTTCTCCATATTTATGAGTCTCTTCTGTTTTGTCCCCCTCCCTGTTTTTATATTCTTTTTGTTTCCCTTCCCTTATGTTCATCTGTTTTGTCTCTTACAGTCCTCATATGAGTGAAGTCATATGATTTTTGTCTTTCTCTGACTAATTTCACTTAGCATAATACCTCCAGTTCCATCCACGTAGTTGCAAATGGCAAGATTTCACTCTTTTTGATCCCCGAGTAATACTCCATTGTATGTATGTATGTATGTGTGTATATATATATATATATATATATATATATATATATATATACACACATGCTCTTTATCCATTCATCCATCAATGGACATTTGGGCTCTTTCCATACTTTGGCTATTGCTGATAATGTTGCTATAAACATGGGGGTGCGTGTGTCCCTTGGAAACAGCACACCTGCATCCCGTGGATAAATGCCTAGTAGTGCAATTTCTGGGTCGTAGGGTAGTTCTACTTTTAGTTCTTTGAGGAACATCCATACTGTTTTCCAGAGTGGCTGCACCAGTTTGCATTCCCACCAACAATGCAAAAGAGATCCTCTTTTGGAGGATAAAGAGCTGTGCAGAAGCTTTTTGTTTTGATGAGGTTCCAGTAGTTCATTTTTGCTTTTGTTTCCCTTGCTTCCAGAGACGTGTTGAGTAAGAAGTTGCTGTGGCCAAGATCAAAGAGGGTTTTGCCTGCTTTCTCCTCGAAGATTTTGATGGCTTCCTGTCTTACATTTAGGTCTTTCATCCATTTTGAGTTTATTTTTATGTATGGTATAAGAAGGTGGTCCAGGTTCATTCTTCTGCATGTCATTGTCCAGTTTTCCCAGCACCACTTGCTGAAGAGACAGTCTTTATTGCATTGGATATTCTTTCCTGCTTTGTCAAAGATTAGTTGGCCACACGTTTATGAGTCCATTTCTGGGTTCTCTATTCTGTCCCATTGATCTGAGTGTCTGTTCTTGTGCCAGTACCATACTGTCTTGATGACTACAGCTTTGTAGTATAGCTTGAAGTCTGTGATTGTGATGCCTCCTGCTTTGGTTTTCTTTTTCAAGATTGCTTTGGCTATTCGGGGTCTTTTCTGGCTCCATACAAATTTTAGGATTATTTGTTCTAGCTCTGTGAAGAATGCTGGTGTTACTTTGATAGGGATTGCATTGAATATGTAGATTGCTTTGTATAGTATCGACATTTTAACAATATTTGTTCTTCCTATCCAGGAGCATGGAATCTTTTTCCATTTCTTTGTGTCTTCTTCAATTTCTTTCATAAGCTTTCTATAGTTTTCAGTGTATAGATTTTTCACCTCTCTGGTTAGATTTATTCCTAGGTATTTTATGGTTTTTTGTGCAACTGTAAATGGGATCGATTCCTTTATTTCTCTTTCTGTTGCTTCATGATTGGTGTATAGGAATGCAACTGATTTCTGTGCTTTGATTTTATATCCTGCAGCTTTGCTGAATTCATGAATCAGTTCTAGCAGTTTTTTGGTGGAATATTTTGGGTTTTCCATATAGAGTATCATGTCATCTGCAGAGAGTGAAAGTTTGACCCCCTCCTGGCTGATTTGGATGCCTTTTATTTCTTTGTGTTGTCTGAATGCAGAGGCTAAGACTTCCAATACTATGTTGAATAACAGTGGCGAGAGTGGACTTCCCTGTCTCGTTCCTGACGTTTGGGGCAAAGCTCTCAGTTTTTCCCCATTGACAATGATATTAGCATTGGGTCGTTCATATATGGGTTTTATGATCTCGAGGTATGTTCCTTCTATCCTACTTTCTTGAAGGTTTTTATCAAGAAAGGATGCTGTATTTTGTCAAATGCTTTCTCTGCATCTATTGAGAGGATTATATGGTTCTTGTCCTTTCTTTTATTGATGTGATGAATCACGTTGATTGTTTTGCAGATATTGAACCAGCCTTGCATCCCAGGTATAAATCCTGCTTGGTCGTGGTGAATAATTTTTTTAATGTATTGTTGGATCTGGTTTGCTAATATCTTGTTGAGGATTTTGCATCCATGTTCATCAGGGAAATTGGTCTATAGTTCTCCTTTTTAGTGGGGTCTCTGTCTGGGTTTGGAATCAAGGTAATGCTGGTTTCATAGAAAGAGTTTGGAAGTTTTCCTTCCATGTCTATTTTTTGGAACAGTTTCAAGAGAATAGGTGTTAACTCTTCCTTGAATGTTTGGTAGAATTCCCCTGGAAAGCCATCTGGCCCTGGACTCTTGTTTTTTTGGCAGGTTTTTGATTACTAATTCGATTTCCTTACTGGTTATGGGTCTGTTCAAATTTTCTATTTCTTCCTGTTTCAGTTTTGGTGGGAACTTGGAAGTTGTCCATTTCTAGGAAGTTGTCCATTTCTTCCAGATTGCCCATTTTGTTGGCATATAATTGCTCATAATATTCTCTTATTATTGTTTTTATTTCTGCTGTGTTGGTTGTGATCTCTCCTCTTTCATTCTTGATTTTATTTATTTGGGTCCTTTCCTTTTTCTTTTTGAGCAAACTGGCTAGTGGTTTATCCATTGTGTTAATTCTTTCAAAGAACCAGCTTCTGGTTTCATTGATCTGTTCTACTGTTTTTCTTGGTTTCGATAGCATTAATTTCTGCTCTACTCTTTATTATTTCCTGTCTTCTGTTGGTTTTGGGTTTTATTTGCTGTGCTTTTTCTAGCTCCTTAAGGTGTAAGGTTAGGTTGTGTATCTGAGATCTTTCTTCCTTGTTTAGGAAGGCCTGGATTGCTATATACTCTCCTCTTATGACCGCCTTTGCTGCGTCCCAGAGGTTTTGGGTTGTGGTGCTTTCATTTTCATTGACTTCCATATACTTTTAAATTTCCTCTTTAACTGCTTGGTTGGCCCATTCATCCTTTAGTAGGATGTTCTTCCATCTCCAAGTAGTTGTTACCTTTCCAAATTTTTTCTTGTGGTTGATTTCGAGTTTCATAGCATTGTGGTATGAAAATATGCACGGAATGATCTTGATCTTTTTGTACTTACTTAGGGCTGACTTGTGTCCCAGTATATGGTCTATTCTGGAGAACATTCCATGTACACTGGAGAAGAATGTATATTCTGCTGCTTTAGGATGAAATGTTCTGAATATATCTGTTAAGTCCATCTAGCCCAGTGTGTCATTCAAAGGCATTGCTTCCTTGTTGATTTTTTGATTAGATGATCTGTCCATTGCTGTGAGTGGGGTGTTGAAGCCTCCTACTATTATGGTATTACTATCGATGAGTTTCTTTATGTTTGTGATTAATTGATTTACATATTTGGGTGCTCTCACATTTGGCGCCTAAATGTTTACAATTGTTAGGTCTTCTTGGTGGACAGACCCCTTGATTATGATATAATGCCCTTCTGCATCTCTTGGTACAGTCTTTATTTTAAAGTCTAGATGGGGCGCCTGGGTGGCGCAGTTGGTTAAGCGTCCATCTTCAGCCAGGTCACGATCTCGCGGTCCGTGAGTTCGAGCCCCGCGTCAGGCTCTGGGCTGATGGCTCGGAGCCTGGAGCCTGTTTCCGATTCTGTGTCTCCCTCTCTCTCTGCCCCTCCCCTGTTCGTGCTCTGTCTCTCTCTGTCCCCAAAATAAATAAACGTTGAAAAAAAAAAAAGTCTAGATTGTCTGATATAAGTATGGCCACTCCAGCTTGCTTTTGCTGACCACTAGCATGATAGATGGTTCTCCATCCCCTTATTTTCAATCTGAAGGTGTCTTTAGGTCTAAAGTGGGTCTCTTGTAAACAGTATATAGATGGATCTTGTTTTCTTATCCATTCTGTTACCATATGTCTTTTGATTGGAGCACTGAGTCCATTGATGTTTAGATCTTTCAATTCTGATTTAATTTATTTGAGTCCTCTTTTTTCTTGATGAGTCTGGCTAGAGGTTTATCAATTTTGTTTATCTTTTCAAATAATCAGATTTTGGTTTCATTGATTTTTTAATGCTTATTTATTTTTGAGAGAGAGAGAGCAAGGGAGGGGGAGACAGAGGGGGAATAGAGGATCCAAAGTGGTCTCTGTACTGACAGCACAGAACCCAATATGGGGCTCAAACTCATGAACTGTGAGATCATGACCTGGGCCAAAGTCACACACTTAACTGACTGAGTCATCCAGGTGCCCCTTCGTTGATATTTTTAATTGACTTTTGTTTCTATTTTATTTTTTCTCTTCTGACCTATATTATTTCCTTTCTTCTACTAACTTTGGGCTTTGTTGTTGTTCTTCTTATTATTTTTCTAGTTCCTTTAGTGCAAATTTAGATTGGGGGGTGGGGGGGGATTTTTCTTGTTTCTTATGGTAGGCCTGTATTACTATAAATTTCCCTCTTAGAACAGGTTTTGCTGCATCTCAGTAATTTTAAAAAGTTGTGTTCCCATTTTTATTTTTTGCAAGAAATTTTTTGTTTTCCTCTATGATTTCCTCATTGATCCATTAGTTGTTTACAAGGATGCTGTTTAGTGTCCACATGTTTGTGTTTCTCCAGTTTTCTTATAACTGATATCTAATTTCACATTATAATCAGAAAAAAATGTTTGACATGATTGAATTTAATAAGACTTGTTTTTTAATTAATTTTTAAAATTTTTACTTTTTAAATAGGCTCCACGCCCAGCACAAGCCCAACATGGTCTGAACTCATGACCCTGAGATCAAGACCTGAGCTGAAATCAAGAATTGGATTTCTGACTGAGCCTCCCAGGCCCTCCTATTGAGGCTTGTTATATGACCTAACATGTGACCTATACTGGAGAATGTTCCATGTGTACTTGAGAAGAATGTATATTCTGCTGCTTGTGAGTAGAATATTCTGTATGTATCTATTAAGTTCATCTGGCCTAATATATTGTTTAAGGTCAATGCATCCTTACTGATTTTCTGTCTGGATGATCTATCCATTGATATAAGTGGGCATTAATGTCCCCTACTATTATTATATAAATGTTTTGATTTCTCCTTTTATGTCTATTAATATTTGCTTTATATATTTAAGTGCTTATGTTGGGAGCATAAATATTTACAGATGTTATAGTGTCTTTTTGGATCAACATCTTTATTATTATTTAATGCCCTGCTTTGTCTTTTGTTACAGTCTTTGTTTTAAAACCTATTTTTTTAATATGACTATTACTACAGCTTTCTTTTCATTCCATTTGCATGGAATCTCTTTTCCTATCCCATCATCTTCAGTCTTTATGTGCCCTTAGATCTGAGATCAGTCTCTTGTAGACAGTGAATAGATGGATCTTGTTTTTTATCCACTCAGCCTCCCTATGTCCTTTGATTGGAGCATTTAGTCCATTTGCATTTAAAGTAATTATTGACAGATATGTATGTCTTGCCATTTTGTTAATTATTTTCTGGTTGTTTACATAGTTCTTTTCTGCTCTTTTGGTCTTCTGTTTGTCTGTTTCCTTGTGGTTTGATGGTTTTATTAAGTGATATGTTTGTGTTCCTTTCTCTTTTTGTGTACATGTACCTATTATAGGTTTTGGGTTTGTGGCTACCGTGAGATGTATACATCTGTATGTATATACGTATGTATGAGTGTGTATACAATCAGTCTATTTTTAGCTGATAGTCAATTAACTTTGAACACATTTTAAACCAATTTTGAAAATTGTTAAATCATGCGATTTGACTTGACTTTTCTCTTTCCCCACTGCCACTAGTTTAGTTCATATTCTTCTAGTGTCTCTGTAGTACTGTTGGAGAAGACAGCCAGCTGGACTCCTTGCCTCTAATATCCTCTTCCTCTGAATCATTTCCAAGAGTGATAACTCTAAAATATAAGCTTTATCAAGCTCTAATCCTGTTTAAAAATCTTTATTACATCCATAATGCTGTTAAAGTTAAAAGACAGTTTGGTATTCGGTGCCCTCAGTGATGCCTTCTTTCCCTGCCTGCTTCATCCTCACTGCTTCCTCAACTTCTCTGACCTGTAATCCAGCTTAAGGACATTTTTTTAATTCTTGTGCTTTCTTCCAGCTCTGCACCTTTCACAGTTGTTACTTTGCTTGAGTTGTTGTCATCTCAATACCTTGTTCTCACTTTCCTGGTACAAGTACCATTTCTGATCCTTTCATACAGGAAGACTTCAGCAATCACCCCCAAAGGCTTACTCACTGAGAAACTTATCACATTGCATTTTCATTGCTTCACCATCTATCATCCCTGCTCTGTAGTTATGTCATGGTCAGGAATGATTCATATTGATTATTGTGTCTCAAAAGCCATTCAAGGTTACAAACACATAGTAGATTCTCCATTAATATTTCTTGAATTAACACCAAGAGATATTTAACCCACTAGTATTGACATCTTTTGACAATCTGCCTATATCACACATTGTAGGACCAAATTGTTTTAGAGTAAATTAAAATATCAAATGGGCTGTGGATTACATGAGACTTCAACCTTCTGAACACTGAGATTGTGTGATAATGTGTTCACAAATGGGAGAACTACAAATTTACTGACTTACAGAAGACACAGCAGGAAGAAAGGACTTTGAGACTTCTTCAAGGGAGTGAAAAGATGAGCTACTATCACATTCTTTCTCCTCTTTCCCCTTCCTTATCCATTGTAGAATATTTCTTCCACCTTCTTTTTCCTTATTTAGGAAATCCAGTCTCATATATTCCACTTTCTAGTTTACAAAGATCAGATAGGGCCCTGGGAGGAGGTATGGGAGAAGATGTTCAATACGGAGAATAAAGGAAGACACTGCACAGCTGACTCAACTATCCTGATTCCCAAAATACATATTGAAATTGTCTTGCCTTTCACTGGCTTTGGCTCAGCAATCTGTCCTTTCTAAGATTAACTGTATCTTTTATATTTTATGCATTAATTAATATTTTATGTACTTATTGTTCCTGAAGTCTCAAAAAAGAGGTTATGGATTTTTCAGAGATTAGACAGTTTTAATATTTATGGTACTCCTTATATGTGCAGTAAAATTCCTCTCAAACTGTTTGTATGCTATCCAGTAGTAATCTAAACATGGCTTTTCCTTGACTGGCACTAGTCGTGTACACACACCTTTGGTTACATGCCAGTCACTGTAAAACAAGACCTTCAGTTGATGCTCCTCCACTGAGGTACTTTCATCAGACAGATGAGATGCTGTGAGCACATGTAGCAGCTCCAGCACAAAAACATCTTAACAGCCTTGAGAGCATCTCTCTTCTCAGAACAGCAACTCACACAATACTGGAGAAGGATATACCTGCTGTGTACTGTTTTGAGACTAAAATATAAAAACCGCTTTAGTTCTCAATGGAAACATAAAAACCTTTTATAAAATTTGGATGATTAAGAATTAGGGGCCCAAAATAAGATCCACAACTAGGTCCATGAATACAAATAGTGTGACACATCAAAACAGCAAATTGTACTTTTTGCTCAAAGAACAAATTTATGTACTTTGTCCCAGGACAAATTTATGTATATGTCCCAGGACTTATGAAAGGAGATTGAGTAAGGGCAGGAAGTTCCATTACCGCAGTGCTTAACTCCACTGAACATGCTGCTGTGACATAAAAATACACTCACAGCCCACACCCAAACCCACCCTCCAGCCTCCTACCCAGCATCACCAGTACATGTGTCAGCATCTCCTTCCTGGTTGCCAGGGCAATGCAGGTGATGCCTGCCATATCTGAATTAAGTGGGAGAAAACACAGGCAAAGCTCTTTTCTCTAGCTAATGCTCAGGATTCATCAAGTTGCCAGTTTTGATGTTAATCCAGATAACTGTCCTAATAGTTTCTGCCAGGCACCCTTCACCTCCTTATTCCTTATGCTATAAATCATGGGGTTCAGCACGGGCATCAGAATGGCATAGAAGACAGAAATCAACTTCTCCTGAAGGATAGAAGGGCTGGAGTGGGGCTGGATGTAGGTGAAAATGGTCATGCCATAGCACAGTACGACCACTGTGAGGTGAGACGCACAGGTGTGGAAGGCTTTCTTTCTTCCCTCTCTGGACTGGATCTTCAGGATGGTAGAGATGATCTGAGTGTAAGACAAGAGGACCAGGCAGAAGGGTGTCATCAGCAAGACAATGCTAGAAACCATGATCGCTATCTCATTGGAGGAGGTGTCCACACAGGCCAGTCTGACCACAGCTAGGATTTCACAGGATATGTGATCAATATACTTGTTTGCGCACATGGGCAGCTGAAAGGTGATGATGGTCTGCATGAGAGAGTTGAGAGAACCACTGACCCAGGATGTGATGGCCAACCTGGTACAGAGCCCTCCATGCATGATGACCGAGTATCGCAGGGGGTCGCACACAGCCACATAGCGGTCGTAGGCCATCACTGCCAGTAGAACAAACTCAATCCCACCCAAGCCCAAGGAGAAAAATAACTGGGCTGCACAGCTCACAAATGGGATTGCTTTATGTTCTGCAAGAAAATGCGCCAGCATCTGAGGAACAATACTTGTGGCATAAGAGACATCAACAAGGGAGAGGTTGGTGAGAAAGAAGTACATGGGAGTGTGGAGTCGGCTGTCCAGTCTGATCAGAAGGACAATGAGGAAGTTCCCCAGCACTGTCACCAAGTACATGATCAAGAAGAGGACAAAGAGTGAGACCTGTGTGTCCCAGTCACTGGACAGACCAAGGAGAATGAACTCTTTCACCCACGTCTGGTTATCTGTGTCCATTAAAAAACATAGGATTATTAATCTGCAGAAGGAGACAGAAATAGCAGAAACTACTGAATTCAAGAACCGTAAAAATAACTTCTTAAAAGAATGCATATTGAATACAACCTGTCAGCCTTAGCCAGATGTTTCTGATCATGTGTGCATCACAATGATAGGTTTGATCCTAATATGCATTCTCCATAAGAGAGACAAGTCATTCCTTCAAAATGAGCAGATAGTCTTAGGGATTTCTTGGAGGCCTAGAGATAATGCAGTACAATTTTAGGAGCTATGTATCTTTTCAACTTACCACAGTTTCCAGGGCAACAGAGGATTATAGGTTACAATGGAGGGATGAAGTGATAGACAACAAAGATCAACATGATTCAAAGTCAAGAACAACCTTACATTATCTACTACAATAAACATGATAAAAGGAATAAACAACAACAAGAGAGAGAGAGAGACAGAGATTCAGAAGTGGCAGATGTATAGTACAAACATGGCTAGTGTCTCATGCACAGATCTGGAATTTGAGAAGCTGGATATGAATCTTCTCTTATGACATACCAAATATGTGATTCGGGTTAGAGACTTAAGCTTTTACATATGAAATGTGATAACACTGCATAACTCACAAGTAGATTTAAGGCCAAATGTAGATAACTTATGAGGAACTTATAAACTGTTATTGGTAGTTGGACTACAGCAGGATTCAGCACTAGGTATCACAACACGAGCTCTTCCCCAGAAGAGACAGAGAAACAAATGTACTTTCCTTCACATCCCCTCCACCCTACACTCAATGTTAGAATAATCATCCTAAAACACAAATTTAATCACACCACTTCCATGCACATATATATTTGGGATATCTAACTGCCTACAGAATTAAGAACATCACAGATGGGGGAGTATTCAAACACTCATTAAGGAGGACCTGCTCTATTGTTGCTTTTATTAATTTTAGCATTTATTATTATCTGGGTGCTTTAGAGCCAAGTGTTTTACTAAAGTATCCTGCAAATGCTTAAATACTTTGCATGGATATGTCAGCTAACTATTTTTAACCCATCAGAAGTATATTTATTTCTAAAGTCAATTGCCTTGATTTTAAAATAATTTACATTCAAAATAATTGATATCCAGATATGCCTGTTTTCTACAGTCATAAAGTCTCCGTTTAGACTCCTGGTAGATTAAGAAACTAGAAATATCATCTATACTTATTTTTGTTTGTTTGTTTTTAGAGAAAGAGAGAGGCTGTGTGCACATGCATATGCACGTGGGTGGGGGGCAAAGGGAAAGACAGAATGTCAAACAGGCTCCACGTCCAACATGGGGCTCAATCACACGACCCCAAGAATCACAACCTGAGCTGAAATCAGGAATTGGATGCTCAACTGATGGAGCCACCCGGGCACCCCCAAATAGTATCTATATTTTAAAAGCCAAATGAAGGAGGAAATATGGGTTGATCAGGTGATTTTAACACCTGCAATGAAACCATTCCCACATTCCTTTGGATCAGCTTTCAGCTAAATAGAGCTAGATTCCTAGCCTGCCCTCAGATTCACAATGAAATAATTGGTAGACAGTGTGCTGCACATCTAAACATTTTGTGTTAGAAAAATACAGCTTAGTCTTCTCAACTCTAATGGATTTGGGGATTTCATGCTATCCTCAAACTGTGCTATTCATTAACGTCAAAAAGTAAGACAGACTTTTGAGATTATTTGTTCCATTTTTCTCAGTAAAACTGAAATGCCCACATCCTTGTCATACAGGACTAGGGACACAGCTCTTACTTAAAGTCAGGTGTGAAAAACGAACACAGTTAGGAACCATTCTGGTTAGCACCTCCTCCTGTACAAGACCGTTTTGTGTTTTCTTCTCACTGTTCACCTCATCTCTAGCTGCTTTTTCTGAGATACTTACTGTTCCTTTAATAAATAATAATTAATAAATAAATAATATCAAAATCCTGTTTCACATCCTTTGGGTCATATCTTCCTCATACTCATCAATCCTCCAAACACACCTATGTATGTTTGGAGATTTGTTAACCCAAAACTGAACAATTTATGCTGCCTGCTCAGACATGGCATCAAAAAATGATGTAATAGTGTAGTTCATCTCCTTAGACAGGAGCACTATGCAGGAAACATTTTCGGATTCTTTTGTTCTATGAATTGTGCAGGGTAGGACAATTACTGGGACTATAACAAATAGAACACAAAGCAATATCATAGGAAGGTGCCATTGAAATATTATTTTACAAATTTTCTCCTTGTTGCCCCATCACAAAGCTTTGAAACTCCAAAAATAGCTCGCTATCCCTTTTATGATGAAATTGTTCTTTGTCAATTTTGTAGATGTAATTATTCGAAATGGGATTTTTAAAACATGAATGACCTAACCTTATTGTGATCTTGAACTAGATCATATAGAACACCAAAAGCCTTAGAGATGGAGGAGAGATCAGAAATGACACTGAAAATATATGGAAGATCAGATCTGAGGCATGGATACAGACATCACCTCTTCATTGTTAAAATAGAACTTTGACCCCAGTTAAGGTATTCTCCCAATAACCAATTATTAATATAAATAGCAATTAGAACCAAAATTCTTTCTCTACAGGACAGAGATATGCAAAAAAACAAACAAACAAACAAACAAAAACATTAGTGTTCAGATTCCTAATAAAACACACTTATCTATCTTTTTAAATAATGTTTAATGTTTTTATTTATTTTGAGAGAGAGAGATGTAGAGCATGAGCAGGTAAAGGGCACAGAAAGAGGGAGACAGAGGATCCTAAGCAGGCTCCTGGATGACAGCAGAGAGCCCAATGTGGGGCTTGAACTCACGAACTGTGAGATCATGACCTGAGCTGAAATTAGACACTTAATGAACTGAGCCACCCAGGTGCCCCAATATCATCTATCTAAAACAAGTATTTAGAAAGTTCAGTTTTAGCCAGTCATGTATTTTTTTAAATGTATATAAAGAAAATCTGTCCATCTCCTTGAAACCTATGTGACCTTGTATGTTGGGGAGCTAAACAATCTTGGGTGGGACTAATGAAAGTCCCAAATGCAAAAGCAGAACACACGAAGGTAAGTCCCACAACCTGCAGATATGTTTCTTTCGTGCTGCTCAAAATCACTCAGGGCCATACCTTCATCAAGTCAAACTGTCCACAGAAATGACACTCTCATTTAGAGAGTGATTTCTCTGACTTCTGACCGAAGAGTTGGTTGATGTCAGCACTGAGAGCATCCATCCTGAGCAGGAATATTTGCATCATCCTGACATATGGAAACAGAGAATCCCTGGGTGGCTTGGGTGGCTGGTATCTCCAAGACTGGTTTCGTCTCCTGAAAGAACAGTTACTTTATTCTCTTTGTGGTCCTGTGAACTTCTTCTAGCCTGATTTGGTTAACCTGACTTTTCACTTAATCAGAGTCCAATCCTTGAAACTCAGTTTCTCAAACATATGCAAACCTGACACACACTTGGTGACATATTTTATTATGGTCTCATGTAAATTCTTCTCTTCTTGCTACTTCTTGTTCCCTGTAGCTAAGACCAGTGTTTTCATGACAATATAATTCCCTCCGTCCGGCAAGTGTCCACAGTGCAATCCCCACAGCCAATGCCAGAAAAACCAACCCTGGGATGAATTAGGACACCTGAATCTTGCCTCCAGTTCATTCTCTGAGTGTCAAGGGTCTTTGAATAAGCCCTTAATTGCCTTACATCTTCATCTGTTACTAAAAAAGAAAATCATAATATTGTGAGAATCAAGCTTTCCAGAAATAATTGAGATAGGAGGATATAAGGCAATTGATAATATATCTTTTCTTGTCTGGAAATGTAACATATTAATATTACCACCACCTGCTAGTCACTATCAGTACCTAACAAAAGACTCCATACTTGTGAGCTTCTTTCCTAAGCGTCTCTCTCTATGTCAGGACTAAGCTTTGGGATGGAGAAGCCTATTGTACAATTATACCCAAGGCTCATGTTCCTGCAAAGTACAGCTACTTTACCACATTTGCTACAATACTTGAGAAGATTTCACCAGCCATGTTTCATGTCCCTGATCCAAGTTCCTAACAAGTCACTTCATTTCTGTCTCTGTCTCTGTCTCTGTCTCTGTCTCTGTCTCTGTCCCTGCTAAGGCCACATTCCCACAGGCTGTGGAAGCCTCTCAGATGGTAATCAGTGCTGACAAACGAGATGTGTCTGCTTTCCTCTAGGTTGAAGCTGCTCAAGAGCTCTCCCTCCAGCTAGAGATGGACCATAGTGAAGAGACATCCCAAATTCCTTGGGCCCCAGTACTCCTCAGTCACCAGGGACCAGTTGCCATTGCGAGGGACGCTACTGGGAGGACGTTGACAAGGGCTCAACAACAGCTCACACACACAGACCTAATGAGCTTTGGCAGCAGCTGCATTGGCAGGGGAGGCTGACCCAACCCCCCAGGAGCTTCCTGCATGACAATGCTAATGGCTGCCACCACTCCCAATGCACAGGCCAGGGCCTCCCTGCTGCCCTTCTCCCTGTGGAAGGCTCTCCTCCATCCCTCTGCCTCTCACATCTTCGTTACAGCCTTAGGCCAGAGAAGCCAGCTTGCTGAGCTTGGATGATGTGCTCCTGGAGCCCAAACCAGACTTTTGCCTTCAAGGCCCCAATCTAGAAAGCCATGACTGGAGCTGCATGTAAATCTGGTGGAAGCACCAATTTTGCCCTTTTGGTTCCAGATGCCCCTACATCTCCTTCTGGAGACAGGAGAGATGTGCTTCACTCCCCTGATGTATGTGCAGAGTCCAGCGGGCTTCTGTGAGCATTGCCAGTGTGGTGGACATTCTAGTACATCCTCGTGGTATTATCTAAGCTCCAAAATTAACAGCCTCACATAAACAGATTTAAAAATCTAAATTTATAGGGGCTCCTGGGTGGCTCAGTAGGTTAAGCATCAGACTTCAGCTCAGGTCATGATCTCACGGTTTGTGAGTTGGAGCCTCACATCAGGGTCTGTGCTGAAGATCAGAGCCTGGAGCCTGTTTCAGATTCTGTATCTCCGTCTCTCTCTGTCCCCTGCCCGTGTTCATGCTCTGTTTCTCTCTCTCTCAAAAATAAATAATCATTAAAAAAAAAAAACTAAATGTAGAAAAAGTTGATGAAGGAAGTATTGGCAACAAAATGGAAAAGAATTAAGATCATCCAAGATCCTTAACACAAAAAGGTGAACTTTCTACCTCTCTTCAAACTTTTGTTTTAGTTTAATTTTGTGCTTATAGAGATTGTGGACTTATATGCTGTTGAATGAAATAATACAAAAGTGACTCTTGTGCCCTTTTTTGAGGTTTCCCCAATGGTAACAACTTACAAAGCTATAGTGCAATATCATAAGATAACATGGTTTTTAACAGGCTATAATTACATAAAGAAATTGTCATATGATATACTGTGATACTGTGATATTACAATATCACAAGATACTGGCATTGATATAGTCAAGATACCTAATGTTCTATCCCCACAAGAATCCATCATCTTGTCCTTTCATAGCCACGCCCACTTCAATGCAGCCCCTACCCTCTCCTGGACCTCTGGTAATCACTACCTGTTCTCCATAATTTTGGCGATTGAAGAGTTAGATGTTAATAGAATCGAACAGAATATTGCTTCTGGGACTGGGGCTTTTTCACTCAGTGTAATTCTTTAGAGATTCATGCACGTTGTTGTATATATCAACAGTTCAATCCCTTTTATTGTTGATGACTATTCTATGGTATGTACATACCACCTTTTGCTTAACCATTCACAGGTTGAAAGACATCCAGATTGTTTCTGGTCTGGAACTATTATCAACAAGGTTGTTATAAACACTCATGTTTAGGTTTTCAGATGAGTGTAATGTTCATTTGAATAGGAAAAATCCCCAGGAGTACAATGGCAGGGTTCCATGCTAGTTGTAAATTTAGGTGTTTGGGCTTTTTGTTTTATTCTGTTTTTCATGAAACTACCAATCCATTTTCCAAAGTGTCTGCATCATTTTACATTCCTATCATCAACGTATGGATGTCCAGTTTGTCCTCATCCTCATCAACATTTGGTATTATCATGGGGAGGAGCCAAGATGGGGGAACGGCATGGAAGTTATTTGTATGTCTTGCGTCCATGAAATACAGCCAGACCAACACTAAACCATCCTACACACCTAGAAAACTGGAGGATTAACACAACAATCTGCACAATGTGAACCACAGAATTCAGCAGGTACGCGGCATGGAGAGGTGAACTTGGGGAGCGAGAAGGTGCAGGAAGGGAGGTGCATTTGTGACCGGAGAGAGGATGGACACTGGGGCGGGGGCTGGGGGGATAATATAGGAAAAGCACCCCTCCCAAAAAGCAGCTGGAGAGAAAGTGGAAAATTGGAAACAGCCACAGGGACTAAACTAAAAAGGGAGAAAGGAGAAAGGAGAGGGTTTAAATTCCATTAAGACTGTAAACAAGGGGAGTGCAAAGCCTGCAACTCTGCAGCTCAATACCTGGTGGTGCTCTGGTGGGAAGGGCAAATGCCCAGGAACAGAGTGAGGTCCAGGAGGTTCTCAGGCCACACGGGGAAAAGCGGTTCCACTGCTGGAAGGACATTTGGTAGAGGCTGTTGAAGCCACCCAGTCCCAGCAGACCCCAGAAAATGGCCACATTATCTGGTGCTGGATCAAGGTCATTAAGGGTGAAGCCTGGTGCCAGATGTGCGTTGTGATTTTCCATAATCCCTGAAAAGCTGCTGCTACACTATCTTGCAAACTTTTTCTGGAGTGGGCTGGCACCTGGTCACAGTCTCAGGGCACTGGCAGCAGCAGGGTCCAGTGGGCGTTCCTGGGTGCAGCCAACATTCGGCCATTGCTCACTCGGCCATTGCTCGGTGAGACCCTCCCACAGAGAGGAGGAGTGGGTCAAACCTGCAGTCCTTCGGAAGTAAGGGGCCAGGGAAAACAGCCGCATCTGAGACAAAATTCGGGAGAGAGGTACTGCCTGGGGCCTGGCCACAGAGTGAAAAAGCAGTGAGTGGACAAAAGCTGAAGACAGAGGACGGGTGCACAATTGCCGATCAGGGAGAACAGACTGGGTAGCTGGGTGGCGCCATTTTCACCGCTCCCACACATGCGCATATGCACCTACAAGCGCCACAACACTCCACCCCAGTAGGCTAGCAGTGCCATCTGGTGGAGAGCAGAGCCATTACACTGAGCCCCGCCCAACTGGGTCAACTTCCCTCTTCAAGAATACAAGTCTTACTGCCGGCTTAGTTTATGGACTAAAAAGCACTACATAGACTGACTTCTAGGGGAAAGTGAAATAATTTCAGTCATACTTCAATCTGTTAGCAAGTCCATCTATTCAATTTTCTTACTTTTTTTTCTTTTTTACACTTCTTTTCTTTTTCTTGAATATAGAAGGAAAAAATTTCATATTTATTTTCAATTTTTATTAAAAACATTTTTCTTTAATCTTTATTACTATATTTTTTACTTTTGTGTAAATTTTTTCAAATTCTATTTTACTCCCATCATTTTATTTTAGTCTTCTTCAGTGTATTCACCTTTTCAAATCTTCAAACGATTTCCTTTTTTTTCCTTTTTCTTTTTTTTCTCTTTTTCATTTTGTTTCTTTTTCTTGAATGCAGAAAGAGGAAAAATTCATTTTTACTTTCAATTTCCTTTAAAAATATTTTTCTTTGATTTGTTTCTACTATATTCTTTACTTGTGTGTATATTTTTTCAAATTCTATTTTACTCCCATCATCTCATTTTAGTCTACTTCAGTGTATTCATTTTATCAAATTCTCAAAATATTTCCCTTTTTTTCTCCCCTTCCCCTTTTTTTCTCTAATCTCAAACCACTTTCAACACCCAGACCACAACACACCTAGGATCTAGCATCATTTATTCAACTTGTGTGTGTGTGTGTGTTTAATTTTTTAATTTTAATATTTTTTTAATTTTAATTTTTTAATTTTAATTTTTCTACCTCATTAATTCCATTTCTCCCTTCCAAATGACAAAACTAAGGAATTCACCCCCAAAAGAAAGAGCACGAAGAAACAACGGCCAGTGACTTAACCAACACAATACAAGTAAGATGTCTGAACCAGAATTTAGAATCACGATAATAAGAATACTAGCTGGAGTTGAAAATAGATTAGAATCCTTTTCTGCAGAAATAAAAGAAGTAAAAAATAGGCTGAATGAAATTAAAAATGCTATAACTGAGCTGCAATCACGGATGGATGCAGCGGCAGCAAGAATGGATGCAGCAGAACAGAGAATCAGCGATATAGAGGACAAACTTATAGAGAATAATGAAGCAGTAAAAAAAGGGGGGAGATTAAGGCAAAAGAGCACAATTTAAGAATTAGAGAAATGAGTGACTCATTAAAAAGGAACAACATCAAAATCATAGGGGTCCCAGAAGAGGAAGAGAGAGAAATAGGGGTAGAAGGGTCATATGAGCAAATCATAGCAGAAAACTTTCCTAACCTGGAGAAAGACACAGACATCAAAATCCAGGAAGCACAGAGGACCCCCATTAGATTCAACAAAAACCGACCATCAACAAGGCATATCATAGTCAAATTCACGAACACTCAGGCAAGGAGAGAATCATGAAAACAGAAAGGGAAAAAAGTCTCTAACCTACAAGGGAAGACAGATCAGGTTTGCAGCAGACCTATCCACAGAAACTTGGCAGGCCAGAAAGGAGTGGTGGGATATAGTCAGTGTGCTGAATCAGAAAAATAAGCAGCCAAGAATTCTTTATCCAGGAAGGCTGCCATTCAAAATAGAAGGAGAGATAAAAAGTTTCCCAGACAAACAAAAATAAAAGGAGTTTGTGACCACTAAACCAGCCCTGCAAGAGAAATTTTAAGGGGGACTCTCTGAGGGGAGAAAAGATGAATATATACATATATATATATGTGTACACACACACACACACACACACACACACACACACACACACACATATATATACCAAAAGCAACAAAGATTAGAAAGGACCAGAGAACACCAGAACCTCCAACTCTACAAGCATCATAATGGCAAAAAATTCACATCTTTCAGGACTCACTCTAAACGTCAGTGGATTCAACGCTCCAATCAAAGGACAGAGGGTAGGGGCGCCTGGGTGGCTCAGTCAGTTGAGCATCCAACTTTGGCTCAGGTCATGATCTCCCAGTTCGTGGGTTCAAGCCCCGCATCAGGCTCTGTGCTGACCATTTTCTCAGAGCCTGGAGCCTGCTTCAGATTCTGTGTCTCCTCCTCTCTCTGCCCCTGCCCCACTCATGTTTTGTCTCACTCTGTTTCTCAAAACTAAATAAACGTAAAAAAAAAAAGACATAGGGTAACAGAATGGATAAGAAAACAAGATCCATCTATATACTGTTTACAAGAGACCCACTTTAGACCTAAAGACGCCTTCAGATTGAAAATAAGGGGATGGAGAACCATCTATCATGCTAGTGGTCAGCAAAAGCAAGCTGGAGTGGCCATACTTATATCAGACAATCTAGACTTTAAAATAAAGACTGTACCAAGAGATGCAGAAGGGCACTATATCATAATCAAGGGGTCTGTCCACCAAGAAGACCTAACAATTGTAAACATTTAGGCGCCAAATGTGAGAGCACCCAAATATGTAAATCAATTAATCACAAACATAAAGAAACTCATCGATAGTAATACCATAATAGTAGGAGGCTTCAACACCCCACTCACAGCAATGGACAGATCATCTAATCAAAAAATCAACAAGGAAGCAATGCCTTTGAATGACACACTGGGCTAGATGGACTTAACAGATATATTCAGAACATTTCATCCTAAAGCAGCAGAATATACATTCTTCTCCAGTGTACATGGAATGTTCTCCAGAATAGACCATATACTGGGACACAAGTCAGCCCTAAGTAAGTACAAAAAGATCAAGATCATTCCGTGCATATTTTCATACCACAATGCTATGAAACTCGAAATCAACCACAAGAAAAAATTTGGAAAGGTAACAACTACTTGGAGATGGAAGAACATCCTACTAAAGGATGAATGGGCCAACCAAGCAGTTAAAGAGGAAATTTAAAAGTATATGGAAGTCAATGAAAATGATAACACCACAACCCAAAACCTCTGGGACGCAGCAAAGGCGGTCATAAGAGGAGAGTATATAGCAATCCAGGCCTTCCTAAACAAGGAAGAAAGATCTAAGATACACAACCTAACCTTACACCTTAAGGAGCTAGAAAAAGCACAGCAAATAAAACCCAAAACCAACAGAAGACAGGAAATAATAAAGAGTAGAGCAGAAATTAATGCTATCGAAACCAAGAAAAACAGTAGAACAGATCAATGAAACCAGAAGCTGGTTCTTTGAAAGAATTAACACAATGGATAAACCTCTAGCCAGTTTGCTCAAAAAGAAAAAGGAAAGGACCCAAATAAATAAAATCAAGAATGAAAGAGGAGAGATCACAACCAACACAGCAGAAATAAAAACAATAATAAGAGAATATTATGAGCAATTATATGCCAACAAAATGGGCAATCTGGAAGAAATGGACAACTTCCTAGAAATGGACAACTTCCAAGTTCCCACCAAAACTGAAACAGGAAGAAATAGAAAATTTGAACAGACCCATAACCAGTAAGGAAATCGAATTAGTAATCAAAAACCTGCCAAAAAACAAGAGTCCAGGGCCAGGTGGCTTTCCAGGGGAATTCTACCAAACATTCAAGGAAGAGTTAACACCTATTCTCATGAAATGTTCCAAAAAATAGACATGGAAGGAAAACTTCCAAACTCTTTCTATGAAACCTGCATTACCTTGATTCCAAACGCAGACAGAGACCCCACTAAAAAGGAGAACTATAGACCAATTTCCCTGATGAACATGGATGCAAAATCCTCAACAAGATATTAGCCAACTGGATCCAGCAATACATTAAAAAATTATTCACCACAACCAAGTGGAATTTGTACCTGGGATGCAGGGCTGGTTCAATCCACAAAAACAATCAACGTGATTCATCACATCAATAAAAGAAAGGACAAGAACCATATGATGCTCTCAATAGATGCGGAGAACAGATACTCAGATCAATGGGACAGAATAGAGAACCCAGAAATGGACTCACAAACGTGTGGCCAACTAATCTTTGACAAAGCAGGAAAGAATATCCAATGCAATAAAGACAGTCTCTTCAGCAAGTGGTGCTGGGAAAACTGGACAACAACATGCAGAAGAATGAACCTGGACCACTTTCTTACATCATACACAAAAATAAACTCAAAATGGGTGAAAGACCTAAATTTAAGACACGAAGCCATCAAAATCCTCGAGGAGAAAGCAGGCAAAACCCTCTTTGATCTTGGCCACAGCAACTTCTTACTCAACACATCTCTGGAGGCAAGGGAAACAAAAGCAAAAATGAACTACTGGGACCTCATCAAAATAAAAAGCTTCTGCACAGCTTTTTATCCTCCAAAAGAGGATCTCTTTTGCATTGTTGGTGGGAATGCAAGCTGGTGCAGCCACTCTGGAAAACAGTATGGACGTTCCTCAAAAAAACAAAAATAGAACTACCCTACGACCCAGAAATTGCACTACTAGGCATTTATCCAAGGGATACAGGTGTGCTGTTTTGAAGGGACACATGCACTCCCATGTTTATAGCAGCACTATCAGCAATAGCCAAAGTATGGAAAGAGCCCAAATGTCCATTGATGGATGAATGGATAAAGATGTGGTGTGTATATATATATATATATGTATATATATACATATACACACACACACACACACACACACACATACATACATACACACAGTGGAGGATTACTTGGCGATCAAAAAGAGTGAAATCTTGCCATTTGCAACTACATGGATGGAACTGGAGGCTATTATGCTAAGTGAAATTAGTCAGTCAGAGAAAGACAAAAATCTTATGACTTCACTCATATGAGGACTCTAAGAGACAAAACAGATGAACATAAGGGAAGGGAAACAAAAAGAATATAAAAACAGGGAGGGGGACAAAACAGAAGAGACTCATAAATATGGAGAACAAACACAGTGTTACTGGAGGGGTTGTGGGAGGGGGGATGGGCTAAATGGGTAAGGGGAATTAAGGAATCTACTCCTGAAATCATTGTTGCACTATATGCTAATTTGGATGTAAATTTTAAAAAATAAAAAATAAAACAAACAAAAAGAAAACATTTATCACTATTTTCATTTAGTTTGCATTTTCCTAATGTTTATAAATGTTGAACATCTTTCTATGTGCTTATTTACCATCTGTTTATCTACTTCAGTAAAATGGATTTTTATGTCACTGGATTGTTTGTTTTTCTACTGTTAAACTTTGAGAATTCCTTGTGTATTCTAGATACTAGTCCACAGCTGAATATGTGGTTTGCAAATATTTTCTTCAGCCTGTACCTTAGCCTTTTATCTTCTCAATAGAGTCTTTCTCAGGGTAGAATTTTATAAGCTTGGTGAAATTCAGTTTATCATTTTTCACATTGTAACACAGGCTTATGTCACATCTAAGAAAACTTTTCCAGGGGCGCCTGGGTGGCGCAGTCGGTTAAGCGTCCGACTTAAGCCAGGTCACGATCTCGTGGTCCGTGAGTTCGAGCCCCGCGTCAGGCTCTGGGCTGATGGCTCGGAGCCTGGAGCCTGTTTCCGATTCTGTGTCTCCCTCTCTCTCTGCCCCTCCCCCGTTCATGCTCTGTCTCTCTCTGTCCCAAAAATAAATAAATAAATAAATAAAAAAAAGAAAACTTTTCCAATCCCTAGATCGCGTTATCTCCTATGTTTTTAAAAAATTTATAGTCTTATATTTTATAAGTCTATAATGCTCTGGGGGGGTAACTGTTTCATAATGTGTGAGAAGAAGCTATTCTTGATATACAGATTTTATACATGTTTTGTTAATTTTGCACAAAGTTATCTTATTTTTTAGTTTTTGCATAAGCGCGTTCATGGAGACACTGACCCAGGATGTGATGGCCAACTTAGTACAGAGCCCTCCATGCATGATGACCAAGTATCACAGGGGGTCACACATAGCCACATAGCAGTCATAGGCCATCACTATCAGTAGAACAAACTCAAACCCACCCAAGCCCAAGGAGAAAAATACCTGGACTGCACAGCTCACAAATGGGATTGCTTTATGTTCTATTAGAAGATGCACCAACATCTGGGGGACGATGCTTGTGGCATAAGAGACATCAACAAGGGAGAGGTTGGTGAGAAAGAAGTACATGGGAATGTGGAGTCAGCTGTCCAGTTTGATCAGAAGGACAATGAGGAAGTTCCCCAGCACTGTCACCATGTACATGATCAAGAAGACAACAAAGAAGGAGAACCATGGGGCACCTGGGTGGCTCAGTCAGTTGAGTGTCCGACTTTGGCTCAGGTCATGATCTCAGTTTGTGAGTTCCAGCCCCACATCAGGCTCTGTACTGACAGCTCGGAGCCTGGAACCTCCGAATTGCTTCGAATTCTGTGTCTCCCTCTTTCTCTGCCCCTCCCCTGCTCTCTCTCTTTCTCTCTCTCTCTCTCTCTCTCTCTCTCTCTCTCAAAAATAAACATTTTTAAAAAAAAAATTATAAGAAGAAGACGCATATGTCCCAAGCACTGGACAGGCCAAGGAGAATAAACTCTATCACGCACTTCTGGTTTTCCATTCCATTAAAAATTGTGATAATTATTAATCTGTAGAGAGAGTCAGATATAACAGAAGCTGCTGAATGAAAGAACCATAAAAATAACTTCTTGTGAATACATGTTGTACACCTCTGACTAGGCTTATTCTGAGGTTTCATACCATTCATGATCCAAAATGGCAGGTGTGATCCTAACAGGCACTATATCCACTCTGCATCAGAGTCAGGACAGTACCTTCATTAAGAACATAGGGTGGTCTCAGGGAGACCCAGTGAAAGTCTGAAGATAATGCATTACAATTCCACGAGCTCACATCTTACAAACTTAACCTCAGATTCCAGGGCAAGGAGAGGATGGTAGGTGACAATCATAGGTACAATGATAAACAATGAAGAAAACTTGGTTGCAGAGTTTTTAAAAACTACCTTGCATATATCAACTAGACCCATCCGGATAAAATGGGTGAACTTATTACAAAAGGAATCATTGGGAAAAGTCAGGTCCTTGGAGAAAGATCTGGAATTAGAGAACCTAGATTTAAATTTTGATTTTATTGGGGCACCTAAGGGGCTCAGTCGGTTAAGCGTCCAACTTCGGCTCAGGTCATGATCTCGTGGTTTGTGAGTTCGAGCTCCGCTTCGGGCTTGTGCTGACAGCTTAGAGCCTGAAGCCTGCTTCGGATTCTGTGTCTCCCCCTCTCTCTGCCCCTCCCATGCTCATGCTCCGTCTCTCTGTCTCTCAATAATAAATAAACATTATTAAAAAAATTAAATATGATTTTATTCAGCAACTCTCTTGTTTGGTTCAGTGACAAATTTTATGTATGAAGCAGATAATATTACATGACTCACAAGCACATTTAAGCTGAAATGTAGGAAATGTATGAGGAATGTCCTTGTGAAATATTAGTGACAATACTGGTATAATAGTATGGGTATGAGCACTAACATGACCTAATTTAAAGTTAATATTGGTCAACCTTTATAAACCACTTTTTAAAAAAGGAAAGGTGGGGCCCTTGCGTGATTCAGTTGGTTAACCCTCTGACTCTTGGTTTCAGCTCAGATCATGATCTCGCAGTTCGTGAGTTCAAGCCCTGCACCGGGCTCTGTGCAGATAGCACAGACCCTGCTTGGGATTCTCTGTCTCCTCCTCTCTCTGCCGCTTCCCCACTCACATGCACTCTCTCTCTCAAAAATAAATAAACATTGAATTTTTTTTTAAAAAAGGAAATGTATTCACTGATTCCATGGATATAGTTTCTGGATTATAAACTGATGTAAACTGTAACAAGTGAAACATTATTTTTCAACATGTTCTACTTTTTTTTTTTTTAATTTTTTTTTTCAACGTTTATTTATTTTTGGGACAGAGAGAGACAGAGCGTGAATGGGGGAGGGGCAGAGAGAGAGGGAGACACAGAATCGGAAACAGGCTCCAGGCTCTGGGCCATCAGCTCAGAGCCCGACGCGGGGCTTGAACTCACGGACCGCGAGATCATGACCTGGCTGAAGTCGGAGGCTTAACCGACTGCGCCACCCAGGCACCCCTCCACATGTTCTACTTTTATCAATCCAACCTACCACCTGACAACATTTTCAGGTGGAAGTATATGTCGCCTGAACAAGAAGATGAACTGAAAAATTCAGACAACGCTGTCGGCTGATATTAAAACCAGGACTGGTTTTTATGTCAATGGGGTAGATAAAATTTAGCCTTGGTTTATTCCTGCCTCCATTTATCTATGGCTGTCTTCAACACCTCCTCTATGAATAAAATACTTTCATGCCATCTCTGTAACTCCCTACACCAAGGGAGTAAAATGGTCCATGCTCTAAAACTGACTGTCCTTTCCTCTGCCCATCTTAAAAAGAATCTCAGCAAAGTCAAGATCTTAAGTCAAGTTAAATAGATTTCTAATGATAAATTCTGAGGCAGTAATTTTTGGTAACATTTGTGAACACATGGTATTTTGGAGTCATGGAAATGAGGTGTCTCCAAGTCATCTGTCAAAATCTACCTAAACTCTAACCAGTGGACCTCCCAGATGGGAGCTCCTTCCATGAGTTCCCTACAACTCTGCGGGATGCCTGAGAGGAAGGGGATGGCCCCCAAGTAACATGGCTTTGCAATGTGGTAAAGTGCCACATCCTCCCCATATTCCTGCTCTAATAGAACTGATAAGGTCTCAAAGAACTATGAGCAACTACTCATCAAGTAAGACCAGAAACCTGACCCACAGAAAATCAAACAAGCACTGACAGAATTTTCACTATATTGGTGCCACATAGAGAAGATTATTACTTAACGATTCTCTGGAAATGTCTTCAGTTGCTGTCTTTCCCATTTTAAAGTCATTTTAAAAAATCTATTTTAATGCTTATTAATTTATGAGAGACAGACAGAGCACGAGAGGGGAGGGACAGAGGGGGAAAGAGAGAGAGAGACACAGAATCCAAAGCAGGCTTCAGGTTCCGAGCTGTCAGCACAGTCAGGCGTGGAGCTCTAACTCACTAACCACAAGATCATGACCTGAGCTGAAGTCAGATGCTTAACCCACTGAGCCACCAAGGCTCCCCTAGAATCTTTTTTTTAAATTTTTTAAATGTTATTTATTTTTGACGGAGAGACATAGCACAAGTGGGAGAGGAGCAGAGAAAGGCACAGAATCTGAAGCAGGCTCCAGGCTCTGAGTTGTCAGTACAGAGCCCCACATGGGGCTTGAACTCAGGGACCATGAGATCATGACCTGGGCCAAAATTGGACACTCAACCAACTGAGACACTCAGGCCCCTAAAATCATTTTTAATTGCTTTTAGTTTCCATTGCTACTCTATGGACAAACACTCCATATTCAAATAAACTTGCAAACATGAGAGTGTTCAGGGCTTAACACAAGGGTACTTTTTCTATTTGCAACATTCTTTGCCACAGCTTAGTTTCCTACCCCAGTGAGTGATTTATTCATTTAAAACTATCTTTTTCCACTTCTTTTGGCTGGCTTCTTCAATAAATTGTCTTTTTTTATCTCCATTAGGAAGGGAGAATTGTTAGTTCAAACAGACTCAAGAGGTATGCACACTATAGAAGTTTTCCCCAGTATCTCACTTTCCAGAATTATATTTCAGAATAATAATTCTTTCCACTTTTCATGCGAATTCAAAGACTGCAGAGATGGACAAAACCTTGGACTGGCCCCCAAAATCCAATGTGAAATATAGTGAACCTTGAGGGTGAGCCCACTACCCATATTTCCCCCTACTCATTATAGAGACGATGTCCTGTACCTAAGGGATAAAAATGCTGAAAGCTTTTTCTCCTCTGAAAGTCTATGCATATCTTTGCAATCGTCCATCAAGTCTCAGTCATATTGGATTCCTATTTGGAGTCCTCTACAGTCTTAGCTCAGACGAATAAAGTCCTGAATACAAGAGCAGAGGACATGAGGGTGAGTCCTACAACCTACAGATATGTTTTATCTATGACTAGGCCAAATACACAAGAACCATGAATTCACAAACTTGATTATCAATGGAGACGGCACTTTCATTTATAGGAGGATTCACCTGAGCTGTGGCTAAGTATTTAGCTGTTGTATATACTAAATGTACCCATCATGGGCAGGAATACTGGCACCAACCCAACGTTTTCTGTTAATGGTTTTATATCCGCAGAAGTCAACAAGTTTTCTACTTCCCATCTGGATTTGGTGCCTGGCATTTCACATAATAAGCAATTATTGACCCTCAGTTTCTCCAATATGTGCGATCCTCAAACCACCTTGATGACATATTTTATCATGATTTCACTCGGTAAATGCTCAGCTTCTTTGTAGGTCTTGTCCCCAGTGGGGAGTCTATGGCAATACAATTCCCTCAGTCTGCTATGTCCCCACAGTGCAATCCCTACAGCCCAATCTAGAGGAACTAACCCCAAAAATGAGAGTCAGGAGACCTCAGTTCTAGTCCCAGTTCACATTCAGAGTGTTGTAGGACTTGGAACAATCCACTTAACTATCTTACATTTCCATTTCTAACACTGAAAGGAAAATAAAATTACTTGGTATACATATACTTTGGGAAGAATG
This sequence comes from Puma concolor, assembly GCF_028749965.1. Lineage (NCBI taxonomy): Eukaryota > Metazoa > Chordata > Mammalia > Carnivora > Felidae > Puma > Puma concolor. The sequence goes on from NC_141668.1 coordinate 12,117,862, forward strand.
AGAAAAGAGACTATATTATTAATAATTTATCTTTTTGGAAATGTAATAAACACCTACTACATTTTCATGAATGTAATACTTATCATTTTACAAATCTGGGCTTTTCCCTTAGGTTTTCCCCAAATATGATGCAGAATTCATCACTAGCCTCTTCAGTTTTAAATATGAATCATTCTCTTCTGCATCCCCACCATTACACTCTTTCTTGTTGTCACTACATCGTGCAGAAGAGAAAACCCTTGGAACAGAAATGTACCTGAGCCCAGCATCGGCAGAAACATTTTACTACATTTGCCATCTTATTCATGGTGAGAAGATTGGAGTATCCGTGGGTGACATCCCTGATCCAAAGACCCTAACAAGTCAGAGCTGTTCTACTTCTGCCCCTCTAGACACCTCTGCACACACCCACCCTCTGCTGGTGCCTCCGTTAGCGCTCTCAAGCGTTGATTAGTGCCTAACACACAGGCGTGTCCACTTTCGTCCAAGTTTATGTTGGTTTCTACAGAATGCTTCCCTCCAACAAAGCCATGGGCCAGACCGATGAAGAGTCCCAGACTCCTCGGGCTCCTGGCTAAGGTCTCACCTGGGACTAGTTTCGATTGTGAGGGAAACAGTGACTCGAAATTCACAGGTGTCCCACAATCGGCTCCAATGCAAAGCTAATGAGGTGCAGCAGTGTTTGAACTAGCAACATGGGGCGGACAGACTCCCCTCAGGAGCTTCATTCATTACAGTGTCCATGGCTGACAGCACTCCCACTTCTCAAGGTCAGGGCCTCCATGCTGCCCTCCTTCTCCCCATAAAGCCTGTTCTTCTCCGTCCTCTTCAAACTCTAACAATCCCCTAAAGCCAAAGGTCATTCTAAAAAGCCAAAGATGACAGCTTACCGAGGGTTCAGAATATTCTCCTGTAGCCCCAACCTGACATTTAGCACTCATGCCCCCTTTTTACTGAGCAGTGACTAGGTCTGCAACCACACCTGGTGAGGAAAAAATCAGTTATCCCCTTGGGCTCCAAGATACCCTCCTTTCTCCTTCTGAACACAGGAGCATTGTCCTCACTCCCCTGACATGTGTGCGAAGAGCCCCTTGGGCCTGCGGCAAGCTTCGCAGGGAGGGACGCACACCCGAGTACATCTCTCACGGTACTATTCAAGTTCCAAAAATAATAGCGCTGTAGAAACAGATTTAATGCTCCAAATAGGATCTACAAACATACAGTCTTATGGTCTCCAGGAAAAAAAAAAGTAAAGGGGATCCAAAGTCATTAATAATCAATCTCCCTGTCAGCGAATCCTTTGTCCCTTCCTCTCTCAAATACCCAGTCCCTCTCAGCACCACCATTTACATATCCACACACTTACCTGCTGTCCACAACCACCCCCCCCCCCAACCGATGCTCACTCAGCCGTCTGCTTGTCTGCTCAGCCACCCACTTAGGCATCCCCTCAGCATCTACATGCCACCTCACCTACTTCCCTAATGTCCAGGAGTTATCTCCCAGGCATCCTCTCTTCTCATCCATGTGGGTGTCATCCTGCTTGTCCACTCATTCTGCCATGTTATTGTAACGCCTGACACCACAGCACCCGTGACTTTGACAATGCTGCTGTGATCATCCAAGCAATAGAAAGGGAAAGTAGAGATGCTTCTCTTTCCTCACCTGAGTTTCTGCACTCCCACAGAACTGACAGAATTGGTGGGATACTTTGAGGAAAGCTGGAAACATTCCATGGTTGGGAGAGCTGTAGTCACCGAACCCAGACGTTCACATCACTGCTGTTTTTCTCTACTCATCTGTAGACAACAAAGGAAACGCTCAAATTCCAAGCGTTGTAAGGACCCAACAGCACTCTCAGTCACTCCTGCTCCTAACCTGGGGGACCTTCCTAGCCATTCAACCTCTATCACTCAGCAAGTTATACCAACTCGGACTCCAAACATTTGTGGCGTGGAGGCACCTAGGTGGCTCAGTTGGTTAAGCATCCAACTCTTGGTTTCAGCTCAAGTGATGATCTCACAGTTTGTGAGTTGAAGACCTGAATTGGGCTCTGCCATGCTGGTGCAGACCCTGCTTGGGATTCTCCCTCTCTCTCTGCCCCTCCCCAGCTCATACTCTCTCTCTCTCCCTTTCTCTCTCTCTCTCTCAAAATAAATAAAACTTAAAAAAAAATGTGGTATGGTGCCTTCCTTTCCATTCTTTTTTTTTTAATTTTTTTTAACGTTCATTTATTTTGAGACAGAGAAAGACAGAGCATGAATAGGGGAGGGGCAGAGAGAGAGGGAGACACAGAATCTGAAGCAGGCTCTAGGCTCTGAGCTGTCAGCACAGAGCCCGACATGGGGCTCGAACTCACGGACCGCGAGATCATAACCTGAGCCGAAGTCGGACGCTTAACCGACTGAGCCACCCAGGCGCCCCTCTTTCCATTCTTAATGTTGCTGACTGCTATTGTCTTAGTATTTGTACCAAAGCCAAGTAATTCAGTGCATTTCAAAGTGATAGCCTTCATTCGACCCAGGCTCACTGAATCAGAAACTACACAGGAAGGTCAGCAAACTGTGGCTTAATGAGCCTTTCAGGTGTTTCTAATATAATAAGTTTGAAAATGCCTGGAACAATTTATTCTGTAAACCAGTGTCTTGTTAATCCTTCATTATAACACTTTATTTTACCATTACCCACTTCACAAATATTTGGTCTATAATCTCCAGTGACTTGAATGCCACATCTCAACCAACTGAGAGAGAAGAGGTTCAAAGTCAACCAGAATTTCAATTTTCCCCACTTCTCTCCCCTGTGAGCCCCCACTCATCCTACAATTCCTGCTCTTCCCCACACAGGAAATGCTCTCCTCTGCCCAGAAAGGTCATCTCTAGGGTCAGCTTAGGAATTGAAATAGTTCTTTCAAGAAGCATTTGTGACAGACATAATAATATATACTATCAATGTGTAGGCTTGGTTTGCAAGGTAAACATGAATATAACAAAGTATTTGCTCCAAACGCTATGCATATAATTTGGGTAAGCTGCTTTCAGAGGAGCAGTTTATTTGACTTAAATTCCTGGGCTTAAAAATCATTATTTGCCATTGAATATTTTGCTTACCTGTAAATTATTACTCCCATCTCCCACTTATACTTTGTCTTTTAAAACATGCCTTTAAAAGTAAGTGAAAATGACTTCAGCCTCATAATATAGTTTGAAGTACAGAATTATGATGCTTCCAGCTTCACTGTTGTTTTTCAGGATTGTGTTAGCAATTCAGGGTTTTTTGTGGTTTCATACAAATTTCAGGATTGTTTGTTCTAGCTCTGTAAAAAAATGCTGGTGGTATTTTGACAGGGATTGCATCAAATGGGTAGATTGCTTTGCACAGTGTAGACATTTTAACAATATTTATTCTTCTAATCCTTGAAGATGGAATATTTTTCCATTATGTTGTGTCATCTCCAACTTCTTTCATTAAGTGTTACTTTTCAGAATACAGTTCTTTTACCTCTTTGATTAGGTTTACTCCTAGGTATCTTATGATTTTTGACATAGTTGTAAATGGGATCAATTCCCTGATTTTTCTTTCTGCAGCTTCATTATGGTATACAGAAATGCAAAAGATTTCTGTACATTGATTTTATATCCTACAACTTTGCTGAATTTGTGTTCCAGTAATTTTGTGGTGGAGTCTTTTGAGTTTTCTACATAGATTATCATGTCGTCTGCGAATAGTGAAAGCTTGACTTCTTCCTTGCCAATTTGGATGCCTTTTCTTTCTTTTTGTTGTTTGATTGCTGAGGCTAGGACTTCCAGTACTATGTTAAATGACAGTGGTAAGAGTGGACATCCCTGTCTTATTCCTGACCTTAGAGGAAAGCTCTCAGTTTTTCTCCATTTAAGATGTTATTAGCTGTGGGTCTTTCATATATGACCATTATGATGTTGACGTATGTTCCCTCTATCCCTACTTTGTTGAGGGTTTCTATCAAGAATGAATGCTGTATTTTGTCAAATGCTTTTTCTGCATCTATCGATGGGATCATGTGGTTCTTATCCTTTCTTTTATTAATGTGGTATATCATGTTGATTGATTTGTGAATACTGAACCAGCCCTACAGCCTAGGAGTAAATCCCACTGGATCGTGGTGAATAAATCTTTTAATGTACTGTTGGATTTGATTTGCTAGTATCTTTTTTTAATTTTTTATTTTTATATTTGAGAGAGAGAGCACGAGCAGGGCAGAGGCAGAGAGACGGAGACAGAATCTGAAGCAGGCTCCAGGCTCTGAGCTGTCAGCACAGAGCCCAACGCAGGACTCGAACCCACCAACCCTGACATCATGACCTGAGCCGAAGTCGGACGCTTAACTGACTGAGGCACCCAGGCGCCCCTTGATTTGCTAGTGTCTTATTGAGAATTTTTGCATCCATGTTCATCAGGGATAAGGCCTGTAATTCTCTTCTTCAGTGGGGTCTTCATTTGGTTTTTTTGAATTAAGGTAATGCTGACCTCATAGAACAAATTTGGAAGTTTTCCTTCCATTTCTATTTTTTGGAACAGTGTAAGAAGAATAGGTATTAACTCTGTTTTGTGTGTGTGTGTGTGTGTGTTTTTTTTATTTTAGAGACAACAGGGGAGAGGGACAGAGGGAGAGAAAGAGAGAGAGAGAATCTCAAGCAGGCTCCACGCTCAGCATAGAGCCTGAGGCAGAGCCTGATCCCATGACCCTGGGATCACTACCTGAGACAAAATCAAGAGTTGGATGCTTACCCAACTCAGCCACCCACGTGACCCAACTATTCTTTAAATGTCTAGTAAAATTCCCCTGGGAAGTCATCTGGACCTGGACTTTTGTTTGTTGGGAGATTTTCGGTTACTGATTCAATTTCTTTACTGGTTATCAGTCTATTCAAATTTTGTATTTCTTCTTGTTTCAGTTTTGGTAGTTTGTATGTTTCTAGGAATGTATCCATTTCTTCTAGATTGCCTAGTTCGTTGGCATATAATTTTTCATAACATTTTCTTATAATTGTTTGTATTTCCATGATGTTGGTTATGATCTCTGCTCTTTCATTTGTGATTTTATTTATTTGGGTTCTTTCTCTTTTCTTTTTGATAAGTCCGGCTAGGGAGTTATCAGTCTTATTATTCGTGGGGCACCTGGCTGGCTCAGTCAGTGAAGAATGCAGCTCTTGACCTCAGGGTTGTGATTATGAGCCCACATTGGGTGTGGAGATTACTTAGAAATAAAATATTTTTAGAAAAATTTTATTAATTCATTCAAAGAACCAGCTCTTAGTTTTACTGATCTTTTCTACTGTTTTTTGTTTGTTTGTTTTTTCTATATCATTTATTTCTGTTCTAATCTTTGTAATTTCCCTTCCTTTGCTGGTGTTAGATTTTATTTGATGTTCCTTTTCTAGCTCCTTTAAGTGTAAGGTTAGAGTGGGTATTTAAGACTTTTCTGGCTTCTTGAGGTAGGCTTGTGTTGCTATATACTTCCATCTTCTTACAGCCTTTGCCGCATCCCAAAGGTTTTGGACTGTTGTGTTTTCACTTTCACTTGCTTCCATATATTTTTTAATTTCTTCTTTAATTTCCTGGTTAACCCATTCATTCTTTAGTAGGATGTTCTTTAACCTCCACGTATTTGTGGCCTTTCCAAATTTTTTCTTATGGTTGACTTCAAGTTTCATAACACTGTGGTCTGAAAATATGCATGGTATGATCTCAGTCTTTTTATACTTGTTGAGGCCTGATCTATGACCCAGTATGTGATCTATTGTGGAGAATGTTCCATGTGCACTCAAAAAGAATACGTATTCTGCTGCTTTAGGATGAAATGCTCTGAATATATTATATATATTATATTACATATATTTATATATATTTATATAAAGACCACTTATGAGCTGACTCAGCTGAGCTGAGGAACCACCATGAGTCTGGAAGCAGAAAGGCAGATTCAGAGAAGTCACCTGTGTGCTGCCCTTGAAGGTGGGGGGGAGGGACAGCAAAGGCATAGAGGCAGGGGGAAGGCGCAGGGATCCTGCGGTGGACAGTGAAGCATCCCGAACATTTCAGCATCTGGATACAGCATCTCCACATACTTTCCTCCTTTGCGTGTCATGTGTATATTCGTATTTTTGACTAATTTTCTTCTCCTTCAACTCTTTTCCTACTATTTTATATAGGGCTGCCCATGGTGGTAAATGTTACACTTTACTCCATGGTTTACATAATATTTAGACCAAGATAATGACATTTTAGAGGAGGTATGAGGTCCATGTAGGAATTGCAATCTGGGAGAAGATGTAATGTCTCTCTAAAATCTCTTTTAAATCATGTAACTTGGCTTTACTTTTCTCCTTCATTCAGATTCCTCTAATGTCTCAATAGTACTGCTAGAGAGGTCAGCCAGCTGGTCCCCTGGCCTCTAAGCTCTTCTTCTGCTGAATCATTGCCATGGCAATAATTCTAAAATGTAAATTTTATCAGGTCATATCCCTGCTTAAAAATATTTGCCAGCTCCATATTGCTATTGAGTAAATCTAAAATATAATATGGCATTCAATGCCCTCTGTGATCTGAACCTTCTTCACATGCCTGCTTCATCCTCACCATTTCCTCATCTTCTCTGTCCTGCAAGCATGGCTCCAGGGAATTTTTGAACTCTGTGCTCTTGTCAAGCTCTGTATTTTTCACTGGTTGCCCTCTGTTTGGGTTGTTATCATTTCAGTAACTTGTACTCACTTTCCTCATCTAAACAAGGAACATTTCTTGTCCTTTCATATAGGAAGACTTCTGGACTCACCCCAAAGTCTTACTCTCCTTGACTATTCCACCTCATTAGTTTACAAAGACCAACTAGGGGTCCTGCCGTGTGGGGGAGGAGGAATGGGAGAAAGTGTTCAAAATACACGCTAGAGGAAAACACTGCACAGGTATCTGGATTCAACGAATGCATATAAAGTTCTCTTATCTTTCATTGGCTTTGGCTGAGGAATCTGTCCTTTCTAAGATTGACTACATCTTTTATATTTATACATTATCTCAAATTTTGTGTGCTAATTCTATGCTTAAAGTCTAGGAAGAGAGTTAATACTTATTTCAGAAATGGGATGGTTTTAACATTTAAATGGCACCCTCGTATATGTAGTTAAACTCTTCTCTAACTGTATTAGGTGGTGCCCCAAATGTGGCGTCTCCTTGGCCAGTAGTAGCCTCATCTAAATACCTTTAGTTATATTCCTATCACTGCAAAACAAGACCTTCAGTTGATGCTCCTCCACTGAGGTACCTTCATCAGGCAGACGAGATGCTGTGAGCACATGTAGCAGGTCCAGCACAAAGCCATCTTAACAGCCTTGAGAGCATCTCTCTCTTCAGAACAACAACTCACACAATTACTGAATGTAGATACAAATGCTGCTCAGTAATTTGAGTCTTAAATGTGAAAATGCTCTTGTTACCAATGAAAACACAATAACTTTATATAAAATTTGAATGAATAAGAACCAATGGTCCAAAGTAAGATTCATGAATAGGTCCACAATTACAAACAGTGTGACACATCAAAACAGCAAACTGTACTTTTTGTTCATTACTGCCAGGACATATGAATGGAGATTGAGTAAGGGTGGGAAGTTCCATTACCACAGTGCTTAACTCCACTGAACATGATGTTGTGACATAAACATACACTCACAGCCCACACCCCAACCCACCCTCCAGCCTCCTACCCAGCATCACCAGTACATGTGTCAGCATCCCCTTCCTGGTTTCCAGGGCAATGCATGTGATACCTGCCATATCTAGTTAAGTGAAAGAATTCACAGGCAAAGCTCTTTTCTCTAGCTAATGCTCAGGATTCATCAAGTTGCCAGTTTTGACGTTAATTCAGATAACTGCCCTAGTAGTTTCTGCCAGGCACCCTTCACCTCCTTATTCCTTATGCTATAAATCATGGGATTCAGCACGGGCATCAAAATGGCATAGAAGACAGAAATCAACTTCTCCTGAAGGATAGAAGGACTGGAGCGGGGCTGGATGTAGGTGAAAATGGTCATGCCATAGCACAGGACGACCACTGTGAGGTGAGACGCACAGGTGTGGAAGGCTTTCTTTCTTCCCTCTCTGGACTGGATCTTCAGGATGGTGGAGATGATCTGGATGTAGGACAAGAGGACCAGGCAGAAGGGTGTCATCAGCAAGACAATGCTAGAAACCATGATCGCTATCTCATTGGAGGAGGTGTCCACACAGGCCAGTCTGACCACAGCTAGGAGTTCACAGGATATGTGATCAATATACTTGTTTGTGCACATGGGCAGCTGAAAGGTGATGATGGTCTGCATGAGAGAGTTGAGAGAACCACTGACCCAGGATGTGATGGCCAACCTAGTACAGAGCCCTCCATGCATGATGACCGAGTATCGCAGGGGGTCGCACACAGCCACATAGCGGTCGTAGGCCATCACTGCCAGTAGAACAAACTCAATCCCACCCAAGCCCAAGGAGAAAAATAACTGGGCTGCACAGCTCACAAATGGGATTGCTTTATGTTCTGCAAGAAAATGCGCCAGCATCTGAGGAACAATACTTGTGGCATAAGAGACATCAACAAGGGAGAGGTTGGTGAGAAAGAAGTACATGGGAGTGTGGAGTCGGCTGTCCAGTCTGATCAGAAGGACAATGAGGAAGTTCCCCAGCACTGTCACCAAGTACATGATCAAGAAGAGGACAAAGAGGGAGACCCGTGTGTCCCAGTCACTGGACAGGCCGAGGAGAATAAACTCTCTCACCCATGTCTGGTTATTTGTTTCCATTAAAAAATGTGAAGATTATTAGTCTGCAGAGAGTCAGAGAGAACAGAAACTGTTGAATGAAAGAACCATAAGAATAACTTATTCTTAAAAGAATGCAATCCTAATGATATGCCATAGCTAGATATGTTCAATCATATGGGCCAAGTTGATAGACTTGATCCCCTGTATCTACTCTACATAAGAGGGGAAACATAAGGATGTGATGTGGTCTCAGGGAGTCAAGTAAAGTTTGGAGAGAAAGCAGTGCAATTCTGGAAGTTCTATATCTCTCCAGTTTACCCAAGTTTCCAGGGCAGGGGAGAACTGTAGGTGACCATGGGAAGTAAAATAAGCAATGCTGGTAAGCATGGGTCAACATTCAAGCACAACCCTACATGTATCTGGTGCACAAAACATGATGAAATGTATAAATAAATTACCAAAGGAAAAAGATTTGGAAGAGTCAGATACAGACTGCAAATAAGGCTGGCATCATGGAAAAATCTGGAATTAAAGAACTTGAATATGAAACCTGTTTTCATGACTTATCAGATATAAGATTGAGTTAGGCATTTAAACTCTTACATACAAATGGGCAATGTTGTGTAGCTTACAAGTATGTTTAAGCGCAAGTGTGGATAACTATGGGGAAAGTACTTCATAACCTCTCCCTGGGAGCAGTGCAATTCTCTGTTTATCAGTGTAAGTTGTAGCAGGAGCTCCACGCTGGAGAAACAGAGTAACAAGTGCTGTGCTCGCCTCTTCTGGCCTATCCACGATTTCAGACAAAACAGGAAGCAATACCTTTAGTAGACTGAAATCTACCAGGTGGGAAAATATGGGTCTTTTGAGAATTTGGTGTCTTTGGTCTTTGGAAGGAGAAGAGTGGTCATTGTATCTTATTCTTTCCTTTTATTTTGCTACCCTTTGTTTCCCACTCTTTCTGACTTACTCTTCCTATTTTTCTACAACTCTGGCCCTTGTGTATGGTCTCAGTAAAAAGGACAGTATGGAAATGGTTGCTTTAGCTTTCTAGTATAAAAAGAGGGAGAGAAAACAAATCTGTTAACTTTAGGTGACTCTTTAGCAGATCTGCATAGGAAGTAGACATTTGTTTTTGATTAATTTGGCAAATATCTCTAAGTGCCATCTTGGCCAGATGCTGGGAATTCAAGGGCAGTATTATACTTCCTTGTGCTCCGAATGCTCAAGGGGAAGAAACAGACACAGAACAGATTGTCATTTCCATCACTGTACCCCTGTTGCATGTGCGAGCTGCCTGGACATCAAGCCAGCCCATGACTCACTCTGCTCCTCTCGCCCATCCCGCACAGCTCTCTACTACAGCCCTTGTCTTGTGACAAATGATTGACAGTGTTGGATCCTAGAGAAAGTGGGACCTGTAGAGCCCGAAAGTTTTTGCCTTAAATCTGTTCTCTTCTGCTTCCTGAAGGCTAGAGCAAGCTACTGACCTCTCTTAGCTTTATATTTCTTAATTTGTAAAATGTGGGAAATTTTGGCCAACTGAAAGGATCATTGGTGAACTCAAATGTTTGGAAGATCTACGGTCAGTCCAGTAGTGACTGGATAGGCAGGGGCCCAGCAGTCAATGAGGACAGTTGGTCAACCTTTCATTTCACATTGATCACATTTGGGCTCTAATTCCCCTTTCTACCAACCAGAGTTTCTCTTACTTCTGGTTAATTCCTTTTCCATCATTATAAAAACCCAATTTTGGGGGAGCCTGGGTGGCTCAGTCGGTTGGGTGTCCAACTTCGGCTCAGGTCATGATCTCACAGCTCGTGAGTTCGAGCCCCGGGTCGGACTCTGTGCTGACAGCTCAGAGCCTGGAGCCTGCTTCGGATTCTGTGTCTCCCTCCCTCTCTCTCTCTACCGTCCTCCACTCATGCTCTGTCTCTCTCTGTCTCAAAAATAAATAAACATTAAACAATTTTTTAAAAATTTTGGGGCAGAGACTCTGTGCTACATAATTACCATTCTGATTCTCTCTTCCTTTCACATCCAGAGTTCTGAAATGATTGGTGTCTAATTGCAGGGTTTATTTCCTCATAACATTCATCCTTTAAGCCATGGAAATCTGGCTTCCATCTTCACTAATCCATAGATATTGCCCTCTTGAAGGGCACTCATAGCTTTCTTTCTTTTTTTTTTTTTTTTTTTTTAATTTAATTTAGTTAACATGCAATGTAGTCTTGGTTTCAGGACTGGAACTCATGGCTTTCTAATCATCAGATTGATGGGATTTATTCTACGTTACTTCTTTATTGTTTAAATAATTGAACTATTTGTTCCTTCACACTCTCAACTCTGTGATGCTCTTCTGTCCTGATTTTCTCCCCATCTAACATTTTTGTCTGTAGTCTTGGATACGTATTTTAAATTCTCCTGCTGCATTACCGTGAGAATCTTCCAAGATTATGTGCACAGAATGTGTGCTTTTCTTTCTACAGCTCGTCCTTGGAGGACTCGTCTAAAACTATAATCATTGTTTTCAACTCAGGATCTTCCAACTCAAGCCCACGATGATCTCCTAGACATCTCTGCAAAGTCCAGATGCTTCTCCAACAGCTTAATGAATGATTCCTAAATATCCCACCAATGATTCAGCTCATCTCTCCACAACCTGTACACCATCCAAGCTCCTTTATCTCAAGCAATACACTACAATTCTCTCTCTCCCAGGACAACATGTTTAGTTTTTTCTTCTTCCTTACACCGAACAGAACAAATCCTCTTCTTTCATTCTGTATTTATGAATCCCTCACCTCTCCCTTGGACTTCATTCACACTGATAAAATACCACCACTGTGTTATCACCCTCCATCCGGTAAGCACAAAACTTCCTTTTGAATCTCACTGATCCAGCCTGCACCCAGTCCTGCTAATACTTAAATAATTTTCATGGATACATCAGCTAATGACTTTCAACTCATCAAACAGCATATATATTTCTCAAGTCTGTTGCCTTTGTTTTTAAGATTTTAAAATTTAATTAATTGATATCCAAATATGTTTGCTTTCTACAATGATAGAGTCCATTTTTGGACAGGTGATAGATTAAGAAAATAGAAATAGCATCTGTATTAATTCCTTTTGTGTGGAAATTATCCTTTTTGTGCCTATGTTGGATGTAATTGTTCTAAATGGAATTTTTAAAACATAAATTACTTGACCTTATTGTGAACTTCAAAATAGGTCACGTAACAAAAAACTGAGACCCCTACAGATGGAGGAAGGATCGGGAATGACACTGAAATTATAGGGAAGATTGTGTCTGAGGCATGGACGCAGATGTCAACTCCTCATTGTTAAAACAGGACTCGGATCCAGTTAAAGTACCTCCAGGTGCCTTCTCCCATTATCTAGTTATTAACATAAGCAGTGAATAGAAGCAAAATGTTTTCTCTATATGACAAAGATATGCAAACAAAAAACAAGTTTTCAGATTCCCAATACAACACATATTATCTAAATATAACAAATTAGAAAGTTCAACTTTAGCCACTTATGTAGGTTTTTTTTTAACTTAAGTACAGGAAATTAGTCCATTTCCCTGAAATCTACATGACCTTGTGTGTTGGGGAGCTAAACAATCTTGGGTGGGACTAATGAAAGTCCCAAATGCAAAAGCAGAACACACGAAGGTAAGTCCCACAACCTGCAGATATGTTTCTTTCGTGCTGCTCAAAATCACTCAGGGCCATACCTTCATCAAGTCAAACTGTCCACAGAAATGACACTCTCATTTAGAGAGTGATTTCTCTGACTTCTGACCGAAGAGTTGGTTGATGTCAGCACTGAGAGCATCCATCCTGAGCAGGAATATTTGCATCATCCTGACATATGGAAACAGAGAATCCCTGGGTGGCTTGGGTGGCTGGTATCTCCAAGACTGGTTTCGTCTCCTGAAAGAACAGTTACTTTATTCTCTTTGTGGTCCTGTGAACTTCTTCTAGCCTGATTTGGTTAACCTGACTTTTCACTTAATCAGAGTCCAATCCTTGAAACTCAGTTTCTCAAACATATGCAAACCTGACACACACTTGGTGACATATTTTATTATGGTCTCATGTAAATTCTTCTCTTCTTGCTACTTCTTGTTCCCTGTAGCTAAGACCAGTGTTTTCATGACAATATAATTCCCTCCGTCCGGCAAGTGTCCACAGTGCAATCCCCACAGCCAATGCCAGAAAAACCAACCCTGGGATGAATTAGGACACCTGAATCTTGCCTCCAGTTCATTCTCTGAGTGTCAAGGGTCTTTGAATAAGCCCTTAATTGCCTTACATCTTCATCTGTTACTAAAAAAGAAAATCATAATATTGTGAGAATCAAGCTCTCCAGAAATAATTGAGATAGGAGGATATAAGGCAATTGATAATATATCTTTTCTTGTCTGGAAATGTAACATATTAATATTACCACCACCTGCTAGTCACTATCAGTACCTAACAAAAGACTCCATACTTGTGAGCTTCTTTCCTAAGTGTCTCTCTCTATGTCAGGACTAAGCTTTGGGATGGAGAAGCCTATTGTACAATTATACCCAAGGCTCATGTTCCTGCAAAGTACAGCTACTTTACCACATTTGCTACAATACTTGAGAAGATTTCACCAGCCATGTTTCATGTCCCTGATCCAAGTTCCTAACAAGTCACTTCATTTCTGTCTCTGTCTCTGTCTCTGTCTCTGTCCCTGCTAAGGCCACATTCCCACAGGCTGCGGAAGCCTCTCAGATGGTAATCAGTGCTGACAAACGAGATGTGTCTGCTTTCCTCTAGGTTGAAGCTGCTCAAGAGCTCTCCCTCCAGCTAGGGATGGACCATAGTGAAGAGACATCCCAAATTCCTCGGGCCCCAGTACTCCTCAGTCACCAGGGACCAGTTGCCATTGCGAGGGACGCTACTGGGAGGACGTTGACAAGGACTCAACAACAGCTCACACACACAGACCTAATGAGCTTTGGCAGCAGCTGCATTGGCAGGGGAGGCTGACCCAACCCCCCAGGAGCTTCCTGCATGACAATGCTAATGGCTGCCACCACTCCCAATGCACAGGCCAGGGCCTCCCTGCTGCCCTTCTCCCTGTGGAAGGCTCTCCTCCATCCCTCTGCCTCTCACATCTTCGTTACAGCCTTAGGCCAGAGAAGCCAGCTTGCTGAGCTTGGATGATGTGCTCCTGGAGCCCAAACCAGACTTTTGCCTTCAAGGCCCCAATCTAGAAAGCCATGACTGGAGCTGCATGTAAATCTGGTGGAAGCACCAATTTTGCCCTTTTGGTTCCAGATGCCCCTACATCTCCTTCTGGAGACAGGACAGATGTGCTTCACTCCCCTGATGTATGTGCAGAGTCCAGCGGGCTTATGTGAGCATTGCCAGTGCGGTGGACATTCTAGCACATCCTCGTGGTATTATCTAAGCTCCAAAATTAACAGCCTCACATAGACAGATTTAAAATATACATGTACAAACAAACTGATTAAGGAAGTATTAGCAACTACTGAAAAAAATAAAAAAGAATTAAGATCATCCAAGATCTTTAACACAGAAGGGTGAACCTTCTAACCCTCTTCAAACTTTTTTTCAGGTTTATAAACACATAATTGACAAACAAAATTGCAAAATATTTAAAGTGCACAACATGATGATTTCATATGTGTGCACATTGTGGAAGGATTGAAATTTTATTTTTAATTAGACATTGTAGTTTAAGATCATGTGGATATACATGCTGTTGTAAGAAATAATACATAAATATCCTTTTGCCCAGTGTCCCCCATGGTAAGTAATACCCTGCAAAGCTATACTGCCTTGCCATCAGATAACACAATATGTAACAGGATGGAATTAAATAAATATTAAATTCTAATCATATGATATATGAGGTGATATTATAATATCACAAGATATCGGCATTGATGTAGTCAAGGGACAGAATGTTCCATCAGCACAAGAATCCTCCATGTGGTCCTTTCATAGCCACGCCCACTTCTGTGCAGCCCCTACATCTTCTTACCCTCTCCTGGACCTCTGGTAATCACTAGCTGTTCTCCATATCTATAATTTTGGCAGTTCAAGAATTACATATAAACGGAATCATATAGTATATCCTTTCTATGACTGGCTTTTCACTCAGCATAATTCTCTGGAGATTCATCCGGGTTTTATCTGTCAATTATTCATTCCTTTTCAGTGTCGATGGGCATTCTATTGTGTATGCGTACACCTTTTACTTAATCACCCACATTCTGAAGGACATCCAGAATGTTTCTGGATGGTATTATTATAAATAAACTTGTTGTAAACACTCACATGTAGGTTTTCATGTGAGAATAAGCGTTCATTTCATTAGGATAGATGGCCAACAGTAAAATGACTGCTCATAGGACAGTACAAATCAAACTAACATATACACAAATGGAATCCCAGAAGAATAGAAATAAAAGAAGAAAGAATAAATATCTGAAAAGATAATGACAGGAGATCTTTCCATAAATAATGAAATCCACCAAAGCACAGATGAGTTCAGAGAACAGTAAGGAGGATAACTAGAAAAACAAGCAAACAAATAAAAACAACTAGAGATATCATATTCCAACTGCTTTAAAGAAAAAAGGTGAAAATCTTGGAAGTAATGAGAAAAACAGACATGTGAAGAAAAACAAAGATATGAATTAAAAAACTTCTCTTTAAAACTATGGAGCCTGGGTGGCTCAGTCAGTTAAGTGTCCGACTTCAGCTCAGGTCATGATCTTGCGGTTCCTGAGTTTGAGCCCAGCATCGGGCTTGCTGCTGTCAGCCTCTATCCCACTTCAGATCCTCAGTCTCCTCCTCTCTCTGCCCCTCTATCCCCTCTCTCTCAAAAATGAATAAACATTTAAAATAAAAAAGAAATAAAGAAAAAAATTGTTTTAAACGATGCACGCTGGGGGTGCCTGCGTGGTGCCTAGGTGGTGAAGCACGTGGCTCTTGATCTAGGGGTTGTGAGTTGGAGCCCCCAGTTGGGTGCAGAGGCTACTTAAGATAAAATCTTAAAGGATACAAAGAAACAAACAAAAAACAAAAACAAAAACAAAAACAAAAAAGATGCAGCCTGGAAGGCAATGGAGTGACAATTATAAAGTGCTGCTAAAAAAAGAGAAATTGTCAAGTCAAATTTCTATACCCAGAGAAAATATCTTCCAAATATGAAGGAGAAAGAGGAGTTCACCAGACAAACAAGCAATGAAAAAAAAATAGAATTTATTGCCAGAAAATCCACACTCCAAAAAATGTTCATGGAGGTTTTTCAGGCAAAGGGAACATGACGCCAGGCAGAATCTGGATACACACAAAGATGTGAAAAGTGCTAGAAATGGTAAAATTGAAGATAAACATAAAACTTAATTTTTTAAAGATTTAATAGACTACAAGATAATAGTCTAAAGCAGAGGTTACTTTGCGTCATCTTGTAAGAAGGACCCAGCATGTGGTCCGGAGCCTCAACAGACCAGACCACAGAATGTGATCCAGTCAGGGGATTCAATTGCTTCTAATTTGGTTTTCTTTCCATTTGGTTTGCTCTAGGATCCAGCAAATACGAAGTACAAAGAATATTTAAAAAAAATTTTTTAATGTTTTTTATTATTGAGAGAGAGAGACAGAGCATGAGCAGGGAAGGGGCAGAGAGAGGGGGAGACACAGAATCCAAAGCAGGCTCCAGGCTCTGAGCTGTCAGCACAGAGCCCAACACGGGGCTCAAACTCACAAACCACGAGATCATGACCTGAGCTGAAGTCGGATGCTCAACCAACTGAGCCACCCAGGCACCCCCCCCCTTAAAAAAAATTTTTTTTAATATTTCAAAGTACAAAGAATATTTTTAAAAATCAGGATGCAATTGAAATAAAAGTAGTAATTGGAACATTTAGCGGATAATTGATGATATTAAGGAATTATTTTTAAATTGAATTAAATGTAATAGTATTCCGGTTATAAATTTAACAATTTCTGTCTCTTAGAAGTGCACAGTGAAATAATCGTTTCAGGATAATTGAGGGAAGGGGAAATGGTGAGGCTATATATAAAACAAGACTGGCCATGATTCGATCATTTGGACGTTGAGCACTGTATGCATGAGATTTCCTCCTCTTCTGTAGGATTTTGTAATTTTATATGAGAAATGTTTTTTAATTCTACCAAAAGCTGATCATCTTAATGTATAAAATAATGAGGCAGCTCCCTCCATGTTAACCACAAAACGGTTTCCATGATATGTTGTAGAGGAAAGAAAGCAAGACATAAAGTAGCTTGTCTGGAATACTACCAGTTAGGTTTAAGGTCTAAACATACACAAATATGTACTGTGTTTGCCTTTAGAGAAGACTGCACTCGTGTGAAGAGATTTACAGTTTGTAACACATGCTTTGGTACTGTTGGGAAAGTTTTGCCAGGCACAAAAGAAAGTAATATGTTTTAAAAATCAATTTTCAGAGCATCTGGGTGGCTCAGTTGGTTAAGCGTCTGACTCTCGATCTCAGCTCAGGTCTGGATCTCAGGGTCGTGAGTTCAAACCCCTCACTGGGCTCCACACTGGGCATGGAGCCTACTTTTAAAAAACATTAAAATTAAAATTAGAAAAATCAATTTTCAAAATCTTCTCTTTGTCCCCACCAGCACTATGGACTTAAGGATGTTTCTTAACCTCTCTGTGCTTCCAGTGCCTCTGCTATGGAAAGGGACTAATAAAAGTGCTTTCCCCCAAGGGTAACACTGAAAATAAATTAGTTAACTTGTGAAAAGTGCTTCCTGTCTTGCCTTGTAAGAACTCGATCTCACAATTTTACTTGTATTGTTGAGAAAAGGAAATAAGGAAATGGTCTAATGCTTGAGGACTCACAAGTCTCAACATGTAACATATTACTCAGAATGATCTGTTCAAGAGTCCAGGTGTCTCCCACTGAGAAACAACAGCTTGTGTTTGTCATATATGCTCTAACCCAGGGGCTCTTAACCGAAGGGGAATTTTGTCTTCCAGGGGACATTTAGTTTTCTAGTGGGTAGAGGCCAAGGATGCTACTGAAAACCCTACATTGGACAGTCTCCTATGACAAAGTACGGACATTGGACAGTCTCCTGTGGCAAAGTATGGACATTGGACAGTCTCCTATGGCAAAGTATAATACAGCCCCAAACATCAACAGCATCATGACCAGGAAACTGCTCTAACCTATGACCAGCATCTGGTGCTGTTTCTTCCAGACAGCAGAGCAGTCACATCCAGGTTCCAAAAGGTAAGTTTGAGAGGAGCATTTTTCATGGTTGCCTGTCATATCAAAAATCACTTAAATGCATCATTTTAAGATTAAGAATCTACCAAAATCCTTTATTTGCCTTTATATGCACAAATAGCTAAATCAAGATTTTTTTGATTAAAAGATATGTGTGTTCATAGATGTTCTCAGATTACGCACATTAATTTAAGTGCCACTATTCACGGTGACCAATTATCCTAAAGGCCTACAGAGATGAAATGTTGGGGTCCACAAGAGAAACAAGGCAACCTTGGGTAAGCAAATGTTCCCAAAGGGCTTGTTTTTCAGACAAACCTTAAGGATGTATTTGTGGTTACTCAATACTGAATCAGATTTTTATTCTCAAATATTTTTCAGTTCCCAACTTTTAAAATGAGTTTCCTCTTAATGGCTTTAGTGTAGCATTTCCTCTTCTGTTGCCCTGCATCTGACAGCTCTTTCCTCTCTCCTGTGGGTCCAGAATGTTCTTCGTAAGCATCTACAAAATTGGAATGCCTGCGGTCTCCAGGTGGCCCGCTAGCATTTAATGGATTGGCGCTGGCTAAGAAAATGCCACCCTGAAAAAAATATAATCTATGCAGTGAAGAGAAAACCGGAAATTTAACAGATAGACTCTGAGATACATGATATTATGTTCTCGCATACCTAAGGCCCACTCTCAACATTTCCGCTTTCTCAGAAGGAAGATCTGGATGACCCTTTGGGTGAAGGACAGAAACAAGTTCTGAAGCTGGCAGAAGGGAGGGATCATGGGATGGGAGGTGGACAAAAGTCACACTGGGACCACACACCAGTCACACAAATGGGGCACAACATCTTCACATATGCCCCTCCTTGCTGTTGCTGAGCGCATTTGTATTTTTGACCAATTTTCTTCTTCCACATCCTTTCCCTTACCATTGTTTACAGGCTATGTTTATGGTGTCCTATTTTTTCACATTAGTACACAGGTAGCAGAGTATCCACGCAGGACTTTGACATTCTAGAGGAAGAATGGACTAAACATGGGAAGAAGGAAATACGTTGATTTGGGGCTGTCAAAGGTGTGAAATGTAAGCAATTATCTGTCATGATTTTTTTTAAACCAGCGTCTGAACCTTCCTTCTGTGTTTGGGGTATCCACCCTGAAAAGAGGCTAAAATGTTCCCAGCATCCCTTGCAGCAAGAACACCCAGGCTCTGTCACTCAGGTGCTTTCGTGCCAGATTTGGGACAAGGATTTGCAATCAAAAAAGGGAGGAACTGCCCAGAATTAAATGTTCTGAGGCCGGTACTTGAGGCAAAGCAAATCCAGTTTCTAGAATCAGCTGTGATTAACAGCGCACTAGGGATATCTCTGTCTGGGTCCAGGAAAGACCGTGGGATGTCTGCAAAGGACCAGTCTGCAGAATGATTTTTTTTAACCATTTTTCATGATGCGGTCAACTCTCCGCCTGATTTTGGAGATTTTGTGAGCTATTTAGTGCCTGTGTTTTCTGCTTACATTAGCCCGACTTCTCCTCTCCTGCTTGCAACCAATCACTGTATGATCATATTTGGAAACTTGGTAAATGATAGGAATAGTACAATGAGTGGGGTTTTTTCTTCTTTCCACTTTTCTATTTCACTATCATAACAGAAGAAGGGGAAAAAATGGGCTTTCTTTTTTGTCTGTTCATCTGCTTTTTCTTTTGAAAGCTTGGCTCTGACTCTAACTACAGGGAGGAGACCCCCGAAGAATGGTGGCAAACATTAACTCTGGAAACTTCAAGGCACCAACCTCAACTCACTCTATGGCGACCTTTTTGGCACCTAGATGACAGGTTTGCCCTATAAAAGGATGACTCATCACAGAGAATCAGGAAAAGCACTTCAAACTGTCTGTCAGCAATTGCCTCTCTGGACAGCTTTCAAAGCCCGCCATCTGTCCCCACCAGGGTCAATTTTCCTAGCTTAAGCATTTAGAGCTAATTGAAAAGATGTATTTGGTTTGCTTTTCTAGCTACCTTTATTCTCAGGAAAAATCTTTCCTGTTTCCTTCTCTCTCAATCCTCTCAGGATTTTTGCCCTACCAGAAACCCAGAGGGAAGCCTGTTAGGTTTGTAGAGGCATATGCCCTTCCTCACATCATGAAAGGAGCCTGACTACTTCTGTCCAGTTGTAAAGCCTTTTGGTTTTCTATTTCCTTTTTGAAGAAATGAGATGCAACTCCCTTCCTTTTATCATATGGAGTTTTCTGACTGTCCCTGATGTAAAGTTCATGGGCATCTAAGAATACTTCTCAAAAACCTTTGGCATTAGTAACCAACAACTTCTTTTTTTAATTTTCTTTTAATCTTTATTTATTTTTGAGAGAGAGACAGAGTGTGAGCAGGGGAGAAGCAGAGAGAGGGAGACACAGAATCCGAAGCAGGCTCCAGGCCCTGAGCTGTCAGCACAGAGCCGACGCGGAATTCGAACTCACGAACCATGAGATCATGACCTGAGCAGAAGTCAGACGCTCAACTGACTGAGCCACCCAGATGCCCCAGTAACCAACAACTTCTGCAAATTCTTTACGACAGTGCTTCCATGAGTGATCTGTCTAAAAGTCTGAATCCCTCCAAAAGCGAAACATTTTAGCATAACATTCTAATACTATTTAAAAATATTTTTTTAAATTTTATTTTAGAGAGATAGAGACAGAGACAGAGCGTGAGTTGGGGAGGGCTGGGGGGTGGTGGGAGACACAGAATCTAAAGCAGGCTCCAGGCTCTGAGCTGTCAGCACAGAGCCTGAGGTGGGGCTGGAATCCATGACCTGTGAGGTCATGACCTGAGCTGAAGTCAGACACTTGACCTGCTGGGCCACCCGCATGCCTCTCAAATACTATTTTTTAATGAGCAGATTCACTTTTAGCTCCCCAAATCTTCTAAGAACAGAAACTCCCAGAAGTGCATCTATAAACCTTAAGTTGATGTTCTAGCACAATTACAGTCAGCAAAATGACCATAATATGCAAAATGCACATACATGGCACGGGCAGCAGGTCAGTTTTTCCTGAAAAATGGACCTGTGAGCTGATAGAGAAAATACAGGCAGCAGTTAATATGATGTATGTGGGGAGGGTGCCCTGGGGAGTGGGGAAGTGAACAAGACCTTGATTTCTGGGAAAGAGAAGCATCTCTGTACAGCTCCGGTGATGGGAGGTATCACAGAGCTGTGTGCTGCCAGAGGAGCCTGGATAGGTGGGTAAAATCAAAACTTAGAGGCCATAAAAAATTTTAGCCTCTCATGACCAAAAGGGAGCTGATTATAGGTGCCTGGCTGCAGTGTGGGGAAAGGGTTGTTGAATACAGGAATAGACATGGGGCCAACCGGGTTAGAGGTGAGGCCGCCCTGGGGAGAACCGACAGCAGGCTGAAGGAGGGCAAGGCAGTGGGAATGGAGACGAGGAAAGGAATCTGAAATCCAGGAGGTGAAACTGACGTTGCTTAACTGTGCATTGACTTGAAGCCTGCGGCAAATTCTTTGACTGAGTTCCTGGTTCTTCTCTTGGATGGTTGTCCACACACACTGCCACCCTCATGACTTGACCTCATCTCCCTCTCTCTCTCAGTTCCTGCTATTCCCTGACCATGCTCAGCACTTTTCTACCTCAGATCTTTGTCTGGGCTGCTCTCTGGAGCAAGACCCTCTTCTCCAAATACCCGTATGGCTCATTCCACATCTCCTTCAAAGTTCTGCCCAAATACTCTATTCTCACTGGGACAACTGAGACCTTCCTTCCCTCCACACAACTGATCTTCCTATTTTATATTTTCCTATAGACTAATCATCTTCGAACACCCCTAAAATGAATATATCCTTTTCTTATTATTGTGTTTATTATGTATCTTCCCAGTAGGGTATAATCACCACGAGGAAAAAGATTTTAGTCTGTTTCGCTCACTGATCTATCACCAGCTCCTAGAAAATGCATAGGATGCGTAAATGCACACTGAGTAGTTGATGAAAGAATGAATAAATAAAGGAAGAAGGAATATCTTAATTATCACAGTTGTCCTGGTGAGGACACCCACCAAATACCAAAGAAATCTTTCTTTACCTTCATGTCTCATCTGAACTTTGCTTGGTATGCTTGTTTCCATGTTGCTGATTTTTATACATATCAAAACCAGGTGCCTATGTTTTCTGAATGAAAATAAAATGAACTCAAATTCTGCAGCTTGTCAAATCCACAGCTTGAGAAACGTGGTAATAAAGAACATCCTATAAAGAGAATTAAGGTCAAAATGTAAGTCCATTCATGAGTTAAGTCATCCAAACTATCACTTTAAATATGCATATGCTGGGGCGCCTGGGTGGCTTGGTCGGTTAAGCCTCCGACTTCGCTCAGGTCATGATCTCACGGCCCCGGCCCATGAGTTCGACCCCCGCGTCGGGCTCTGTGCTGACCGCTCAGAGCCTGCAGCCTGTTTCAGATTCTGTGTCTCCCTCCTCTCTCTCTGCCCCGCCCCTGTTCATGCTCTGTCTCTCTCTGTCTCAAAAATAAATAAACATTGAAAAAAAAATTTTAAATAAATGAATAAATAAATAAATAAATAAATATGCATATGCTTAGGTACTACATTGCAATAACTACATCATCTTGGTTTTCATGGTCAAAAAGAAGACACATTTGAAAGTTGTAGCCTCTGGAATCTAGAAGATAAATATTGACCAAACTACTCGTCGTTTGCCTTTAACTGACTGTCTTGAACATTTTAACTGAATATGCTCAGTGGCTTGAGAATTAATATTAGCTAAATACTTTCTGTCACTGTATATTATTACTTTTTTATTTTTTTTAAGTTTATTTATGTATTTTGAGAGAGAAAATGAAAGTGGGGGAGGGGCAGAGCAAGAGAGTGAGTCCCAAGCAGGATCCACACTGTCAGAGCAGAGCCCCACAAGGGGCTCGAACGCACAAACTGTGAGATTATGACCTGAACCAAAGTCAGACACTTAATGGACTGAGCCACCCAGGCACCCCTACCTCACTTTTTTTTAATTGAGACATAACTTTTATACAATAAAATGTATAGAATTGAGTGTTCAGAGCTGTGAGTTTTGACATATATGCCCTATACTCTCCCTCCAAACAAGATATAATACATTTCCAGAAACTCCCTTTGGGCCTCGTGCCCCATTGTAGCCAATACACGCCCACAACAACAGCCAATTTCTGATCTTTATCCCCATAGATATCAGTCTTCCTATTCCTGCAATTCATTAAAATGGAATCTTCAGTATCTATTCTTTTGGGTCTCACTTAACTGCACTCATCACCTAACACAGATGTTTATTTTTAAAAGATGTTTCTTTCCTGTCTCTTCTCAATACTGCAGGGACTTGTGTTTGTTCAATGATGTATTACTGGTACCCAGAGCAGGGACTTGCACATAGAAAGCGTACAGAATTGGGGCACCTGGGTGGCTCAGTCGGTTAGGCGTCCGACTTCAGCTCAGGTCATGATCTCACAGCTCATGAGTTTGAGCCCCGCGTCAGTTTCTGTGCTGACAGCTCAGAGCCTGGGGCCGGCTTCGGATTCTGTGTCTCCCTCTCTCTCTGCCCCTCCCCCACTTGTGTCTGTCTCTCAAAAATGAATAAATGTAAAAAAAAAAATTTTTTTTTAAAAGAAAGTGTACAGAATTATAAGGATATGCCGTTCAGTTAGGGTGCATGTGGCTATAAAGGGGTAGCCTAAGGGGAGCTTTGTGGTGGGAGAGCAGTTATGTATCTTGATTGGTGCTTACACAAATCTACACATGTGATACAACAGCATAGAACTACACACACACACACACACACACACACACACACACACGAGTACATGTAAAACTGATGAAATCTGAGCCAGCTCTGTGGCTTGTCCCAATGTCTGTTTCCTGTCTGTGACATTGCACTATAATTACGCAAGATGTCACCATTATGGAAAACTAGGTAAACGGTGCACAAGAAACCCCTGTTCATTTTTTTTTTTTACATCTCCCTGTTAATCTATAACTATTTCAAACTAAATAGTTTTTCAAACTGTTGAATGATTTAATTAATTCATTAAGCACAATATTCAGGTATGTTTTTAAAAATAAGAACTTCAAAAGGAAGATAATATTTGATAGTGTTCAGAGTAGCTTTCTTTGGATCTCATACTGATGGCAGATTTATTTTTGTCTATCTAGATGTTTAAATTCCTCATGGGAAAAAAATGTAACTTTAGACTTTCACTTTTGTTTTGGTTTGGGTTTCATTTTGTTTTGTTTTGTTTTTTGTTTTTTTTGTTTTTTGGGGGGCTTTTTTGGTCCTTTAGATATTCTTTGAGTCTCTTGCCAAAGAAAGAGGCATTCAAATAATCCTTGAAACGTAAAGATATCAACCCAGCCCCCTAAGCTGAGCCCCCTGTTTGCCCTAAAGTGAGAACATGTCCCCGGAACCTAGTAAACCACGTGGTTGCCCGGGGAAGCTGCTATGGGCTGTAGATACCAGTGGTCTCTCTCCAGCCAGCCTCTGAAAACTGCTTGATGTCTTCCTCCACTGGAGAGTTGATTTGTCTAGCCTGGCACTGGACAAGCTCATTGGAAAGAACAGATGTGGTTTGTAGGTTTTAGGTAGTTTGCCTAAAGGAAATATTTTCTCCCTGCTCCTCCCACCTGAAACAGAAAGAGAAGTTTCGTGGGCATGTAAGGGCATTGTGCTCCTAATGCCATTGGAAAGCCATGCCTGTGACTCATTCTTTCCATTCCTAGAAGGCAGCTCAGCTTTACAAATTGAACCTATTTATTTATTTGGGGGGAGGGGGGCTCAATTTTCTAGTTTTTTTTTTTTTTTTTTTTTTAAATTTTTTTTTTTCAACGTTTTTTATTTTATTTTTGGGACAGAGAGAAACAGAGCATGAACGGGGGAGGGGCAGAGAGAGAGGGAGATACAGCATCGGAAACAGGCTCCAAGCTCCGAGCCATCAGCCCAGAGCCTGACGCGGGGCTCGAACTCACGGACCGCGAGATTGTGACCTGGCTGAAGTCGGACGCTTAACCGACTGCGCCACCCAGGCGCCCCTCTAGTTTTTTTAAAAATTTAAATCCAAGTTAGTTAACATAGAGTGTAATAATAATTTCAGGAATAGAATTTAGTGATTCTTACATATAACCCTCAGACTCTTATTTATTTTAATGCAAAACAACCTCCTTCCTTCTCCTTTCTGCTCCTCTACCCGATAGGCCCTTGGCAATAATTTTCAGAAGGTTTTTGGAACTAGCAGCCTCCAATTGTGCAAAATGTCGCTGATAGCACTCCAGTGAGAAAGCTCTGTCAGAACCAAGAGCTAAGAAAGAATTTGATCCTTTAAAAGGAAAAAACAAGAAAAAAAGCACATTTATCAAGACTAAAAGATTTTCAAGTGGTTTTGTCATTTCTTTTCATCCAGCTCTGTGAATTGCCAAAGTGTGGGAGCCCCACAAGTTGCCATCTATGAATCTTATTGAATCAGGAGCATCTCCACCACAAAGCTCCAGCCCCTCGGGCCTCCAGTGGGGCCCAGAAGGAAGGAAGGAGGCTTCTATGGACAATAAGTCTCCTTTTCATTCTCTTTTCCTACCTTACAAACTCCAGGATGTTTATCTGTCTCCTTATCACTTCTCTGAGATAACCTCCTTTTAAATGTGTTTTGAGCTGAAATAGTAGCACAGATGAGGGGGTTTTTACCTCTAAGAGTTTCTGGAATATACAAGTTCCAGATGAGAGGGCGGGAGGACCTTTTCTCGGGCAAGGTCGCAAGCAGTGCGAGCGGCTGGAATGGTGGATCTTCATGAACCCGTGAGGCATAGGAAGGTGCATCCAGGAGCTAAAGACCCTCTGTGAGCCCAGAGGGGGACAAAGCTTCCTTGAGGAGCATCTGTTTCCGTTTTACTCCACCTGTGTTACTGTTGTGCCTTCTTTCTCATCTCAAAATTTCACAGTCCTGACACATTCCTTTTTTTCTTTAGCTATGTGGAAAGGGAACTCTCTCCATTGCCATGACCTGAAAACTGAGGTGCAGAGAAGAACAAGGGTTACTCAGCATCACACAAAAATCAACCCCAGAGCACAGCCCCCCCCCCCCGCCACCCCCCCCCCCCCATCCCCGGTTCTCTACCTTCCATCTGTTCTTTCCGTTGCACGACCCCTGGAGCTGAGCACACTCACACCGGTTCCACATGTTGGGGGCACAGGCAAGGGCGATCCACCAGCCGGCACTCACACGCTCGGCACCCAGGCTGGGGTGCAGCCTTGATTCATGATGGCAGAGGCAGACACAGCCCTTCCTCTCCCATCCCCTTTTGCCGTCTCCCCCTCCTGACCCTCCCATCAAAAACAGCTAAGAGAGGGGTGCCTGGGTGGCTCCGTCAGTTAAGCATCTGACTCTCGATTTCGGCTCAGGTCATGATCTCACGGTTCTTGAGTCAGAGCCCCACATCGGGCTCTGTGCTGACAGGGAGGAGCCTGCTTGAGATTCTCTCTTGCCCCTTCCCCTCTCATGCATGAGCGCGCGCTCTCTCTCTCTCTCAAAATAAATAAACCTTTTTAAAAAGCTAAGAGAGATGTTTCAAATAATCAAAGAAAAAAGGCTAATGTGAAACAAGAATGCTGCCAATACAGATAAAGCCAGGTCAGCGGCCTTAGGTATATACCATGGCTACCACATTTGGGAAAAGTGAGTTTATGAGGTTGTGAAATGAATCCACTAAATTAAAATAGCATTGGAGGACCGTATTACAGGGGAGCTACATGAGAGATTTTTGCTAAAGAAACTGCTTGGCAGACATCACCTTAGTCAAGTAATAAGCATGAACATCATTTGTAATGGGGTAAGTGGAAATCACGTGACATCTGATAGCATGAAGAACCCAGCGTCAACTTCTGTGATACTCTGGCCCAAATGCATAACCTAAAGCTAATGACGAGGAAATAGCAAGAGAAATTCAAATTGAGGATATACAAAGACACCGGCTGTAGTCGTCAAAGGTGTCAAGGTCATAAGGTGAAGGAAAGACTGAAGAAGACTCAAACAATGACAATCAAATGTAACGCGCGTAACTCCTTGGAGCGGACACTGACAGCTCCTTCAGGGGGAGCATGTGGTCTCCAAAGGTCAGGGAGGTTGTGGGATCCGTAATGAGTTGGGCAAGACTCTGACTCAAATGTCCAACGTGTTTCTATCAAAATCATCCAACTGGCCATTAAGACACGTTGTTTAACCTCAACACGGAAGTGAAGTCCCTCCAGGAGAGTAAAGTTTGTGATCTCAGGCCCATCGAGTTTTCATAAATAATGAAAGTTGAGGCATCCCTTCCACCTCACCCTCCCGGGGCCAAGGTGGGGTTTGCTGCCTCAGGGCTCTCTGCCTTTAGAAGAGAAGAGCCACGGTCAGTTCAACCTGTCACCTCGTGTGTCATCCGCCAAGATGCCAGCAAGGGTCCAGCATACAGCCTCAGCTGCTCTGTCCTGAGTCTCCTAACTCTCGTGGCCCTGCCTTCCCCTGCCACCACTGCAGTTACGCTAGCAAACAGAGCTCCAGGCGGCTCACAGGCTGCTTCTACAAGAAGGGCCAGGAGTCAAGCTTTACCCTGTGCTTGGCTGAACCGGCCCCATTTTTTCAGGGTCTTTATTATTGCCTTATAGAAAACTTTTTGTAACCTCATTACATAATTGAAATGTTTTGCTCATTCCCTGACAGTCAGAAATCCGGCATGCATTTTCTCAGCCCTCTCTACCTTTCCAAAGGCTCGAAGACCAGCACACAATAATGCACTGAGTTACTGCTTTCATAGCTTCCAATTCATCCATCGCCTTTGCATTCCACCTGCCGTAAGAGTCCTTTCTCTCAGCCTCCTAATGGATCTGTTCCATAGTTTGAGCTCCTCCCTACTTCGGCCCTGCCTTTTATGCGCCATATGAACACCCATGACTTTCTGGACTTGGTAGAAAGACATGAATGTGACCCCACATGGATGTGTGGCTTGTCCTGTTTCCCATCAGAGCCCCAAAGCCCGGGATCCTAGAAATGAAACCAGAAAGTCCCATTCTGTTTGGATTTTTCATATCACCTGTCAATCTAATGTTGTCCTCCAAAAATAATCTACTTTTCCCCCCCAAATATGTTAATTGATATGGACTTGTTCTCACCAGCACACATCCCCCACCCTGCTATGAGCTACCTGGCATCTTTCACAACACCGAATAACCCTAACTCTGCAATTGAACCATCAGTTTTAAAGCATATGCTTCATTTTTAGAAATGAGACCATGGGGTGCCTGAGTGGCTCAGTCGGTTATGTGTCCGACTTCAGCTCAGGTCATGATCTCTCAGTTTGTGGGTTCAAGCCCCATGTAGGGCTCTGTGCTGACAGCTCAGAGCCTGAAGCCTGCTTTGGGTTCTGTGTCTCCCTCTCTCTCTGCCCCTCGCCTGCTTGCCTTCTGTCCCTCTCTCTCAAAAATAAATAAACATTAAAAAAATTTTTTTTAAGGAAATGAGGCCACAGCATCTTCTTTTCTCCTCAAAATACATCTTAGGTACCATTACCACTTTCTCAGGGTCTACTTCAGCTTCTTGAAACTATTTTTCTATCGGTTTAGCAGCCATGGCTAAGCAATGCCCTTGGCTCAGTTCTATAACCTGATGGCATTGAAACACTGGAGGGCAACGCACAGCAACAAAGCAGGCTTCATGCTGCCCAATCCGACACACAATCTGAATCCCAGAGAAAGACCAATCATGTCTTATCGCAAGTGTGTGTGATAGATTCTAATCCATGCAGAGGTTTTGGAGCAACCTCTTTTTTATATTCTACCTGTTTCCAAACTCCATCCACGAGCACAGGGCTTTAGTCCTATATTCTCAACGTTTATCCTAAGCATGTGTCTGCAACCAGCAGCAACCTTTCTTCCTGGGTCTTCTCCCTTTTCTTTGCCAGCCCTTTGGCAAATGCTCTGTGTCTGGTCTAGCCATTTTTCTTGCTCCGTTCAGCTTCCCTACTTATTCCGAGGCTGAGTTGGGAAGGGGGAATGAGATGGCAAAGGAGAGGTGGCAAGATCCTTACCAGACTGGCCTCTGCAAGGATTGTCTAGAAGATATATGGGCTTATAAACTGTAGGTACTAAGTTTAAGCTGGTAAATCTTCCTAAACTCCCCCACACCCTAGCTCATATTTTGAAAATATGCCCCCTTTCTCATTGTAGGCTCTATATGGATCAGGCTCTAGGAAGGAAAGAAAGGAGAGAAAAACCCATTCTTTCACACATGCTGTAATCTGTACTGAAAAGGATTTCAGTCAACATGTAGAGAGCCTCCATAATGTTTGGAAAAGAAGATACTGAGTGCATCAGAAGTCAGATGGGTACATGCATATCCAGGGATGGACGTGTAAATGTATAAAAACATTTCTACAGGATAATTTGTCACTATGTATCAAAAACCCTCTAAATGCTAATCTTTTGGCTTGTTTCAATTCTCCTTCTAGGAATCCATCTTATAATCAGAAATGCAGATCAAGAGGTAAATAATACAGGGGCGCCTAGGTGGCTCAGTTGATTGAGCGTCCGACTTCAGCTCGGGTCATGATCTCATAGTTCATGAGTTTGAGCCCTGTGTCAGGCTCTGTGCTGACAGCTCAGAGCCAGAGCCTGCTGGGATTCTGTGTCTCCATCTCTCAATGCCCCTCCCCCACTCATACGCTGTCTCTCTCTCAAAATAAATAAACATTTTTAAAAAAAGGTATTTTTAACACAATTATTGTGACTACCACAGTTCTGGAACAATTTAATTTCCAAAATGGAAAATGACCAAATGCAATTTCAGTAAAAGAGTTGGGCTGTTACACAGCCATTAAAAAACTATGTTTAAATGTATGTATGTGTGGTAAAACGTTCAAGATGTAAATCATGGGTAAAAGAATACAACATGGAATTGTATACAATATACAAAATAATCCCAATTTTATAAATACCTAAATATATGTACATATATAGACTCTATATAGGTAGATACTTTATAGATACAGATGTATAATAATCGATTGGAATGTTAACTAGGGTTATTTCTAATATTGGGATTATATATAGGTGATATTTTTTCTATTATTTTTGGTATTTCCTCATTTTCTCTTTTTTAATTTACTTATTTTTGAGAGAGAGAGAGAGAGAGAGCGAGCACAAGTGGGGGCAAAGAGAGAGGTAGAGAGAGAATCCCAAGCAGGCTCCTCACTGTCAGCACAGAGCCCAAACAGGGGCTCAGACTCATGAACAGTAAGATCATGATCTGAGCCGAAATCAAGAGTCAGGCACTTAACCTACTGAGCCACCCAGGAGCCCCTCCTCATTTTTTTAAATATTTACTTTAGAGAGACAGAACATGTTCGTGAGAGTGGGGGTGAAGGGCAGACAGAGAGAGAGAGAATCTTAAGCAGGCTCTGTGCTCAGTGCCTTTGCATGGAGCCTGACATGGGGCTTGATCCCACACCCTGGGATCTTGACCAGAGCTGAGAACAAGAGTTGAACACTCAACTGACCAAGCCGCCCAGGTGCCTCTCTTCACTTTTTATAATAAACACACAGTACTTTTATCATCATAAAAATGTTATTTTAATATAAATAAGTGAAAATATTGGCAAAAGTCTGTCCATGCCTAGATCTTATAAAGCTAATATAGCTATGGTACAAAACCTGGCAAAGTCAGTATAAAGAAAAAAAACCCCACAGATCAATGTGTCCCAAAGTTGGTATTCTACAGAAGTCTGACCCATATATTTTAATAAATAGGAATGGTTTCCTTTCATTTTTAAGTAAATATATAGAGTGTTGCATTAAATAAATTTAAGGAGTATTATTTACTACAGGATTGCTCAGAGCCTTCAATATGCTAACATGACTTTGAATTTGCAAAAACATATGTAAACATGGCATTTCTTAAAGTTATTTAAGTAGTTCACTTACTAATATGTTCCTGACCACTATTCCACAGAATAAAAATCTAAAACTGCTGATTAGATGAAGTTCATTAAAAAAAAAAATAGATCAAAACTCCTAAAAAAGGAAGGATTAGTAATTTTAACAACTTAATGAAAACATAATTTACCATAATTAAGTGCATATATTCTATGAATGTAAGAAGTTAAACCTGAAAATCTCCTGGATCAATAAAAAAAAAGGAAGAAATTTAGTAAGATGCTTTGTTCACTCCATATTTTATATATTTTGGCACACTAGAAATAAAAGTATATTTCTTTAACATGATTAAGTATTATCTCTCCACTTTAAATCAATAGCTAACATCTCACTTAATAGGTTCTTTAAAACAAAACATCAGTAGCATTCCTTCAGAACAGCAATGGCAGTTGGAAAATGTAGTGACAAAAAAATGATATTTTAGGTGAACAAAATAAACAGGCCATAAATAGGATTTACATCAGTGTCTAAAGTCAAAACCTCACAGAATCACAGTGGTTACATACCTGGCTTTTCGTTTGACTTCTTCAGCCCCTCTGCACTTGCCATTGAAAGTACATCAGTCCTATTGGGAGCCTGCACCATCTGTGAGGGATCTTTCTCAGCAATCCAATGGGTATCCAACCTAATGGGGATGTGTAGTTTTCTATCCACAGCAAATAAAACAGGGGTGGTGGGTTTTTGTTTCTTTTTGGCAGTAGCCGAGGGTGAGGACAGACCCCACCTATCTACCTTGTAGATAGAGAGAGACTGCTATGAGCATCGCCTGGCCATCGCTAGAACCCCCCCACCCTGGGGGCTTCCAGGTCAGATGGAGGCCCTAGTGGGTTAGGGGCAGAACTGGCAGTTAGCTCAAGGGGTGCGGTGGGTTGAGAAAAGGGACTTTCCTCACACCCAAGGGTCAGTTGGAGTCTCTTGCCTTTTAGAACGCATGAACCTCGGTCAGCTTCCAGCCTCTTCCAGGACTTCCAGCCTAGCAGCGAGAACCTGGAAGAAAAAAAAGTCGGGGAGGGCGGGGGGTGGTGATGAGGGCACGACATCTGTCTGGCTCAGGAGGTGTGGGTGGGTTGGGAGGCTTCTGCTGCCCCCGAGTCTGTTGGAGCCGCCCCCTAGTGTCTTCAGGAAATGGGAATTTCCTCCATGAATGGCCAACCTAAATCCAACTTGCCCAAGGGTTATACACCTGAAATCCAGGCCCCGGATCTGAGGGATTGGGGCCCTAGGAGGAGGCTAGCTGAAAGAAGCGGGTGGCCTTGGAGGCTCCCTTGCCCCCAGGCTCTGTTAGTGTCGTCGCCAAGGAACATCCGTAAGCCAAGAAGTGTCCATGAGTGCCCCCTAAGAGTGTCCAGGCCCGCGCCAGATCTGTAAAGACTTGTTTCTGGATCCTTTTGAGTAGGTTATTTTTCTTCTTTTAGAAGGATGTTAGTGTATTTTGGTTTTCTTTCTCCAAACCACCCTATTTGAATTTCCTACATGGGATTTAAAGAGAGACAGACCGAGAGAGAAAGAGACCACAGATTTAGGGTGGGGAGGCTATCTATTTCAGTGACCAGGAGAAAAAAGGCCAAGGCATTTTTTCAAGTCAATGTAAAAACTGAACATTTGAGAAATCTATAAAGGGAAATAGGTAAAATCCTTCCAGGAACATGCTGGTTAGCCTAAATGCTTCTTCTGTTAGGAGGCAGAAACAGGAAATTCCATGTAAAGATGGCAGGAGGCTAGGTCACAGAATCCCTTCCATCAATATCTAATGAAATTAAGGTAAAGAAAGGTGTACAAGCATAAAAAATACATTTCTTAGTATAAAGCAAAGAAGGAATGGGGCACAACATCATTCCATGAAGCCTAAACGTGAATATAATTTAAAAAATGCATAACATTTACTGAGCCCTTCTATGTACGAGGCTCTCTTCAAAGATGTCTTATGTAAGAATGGATATTTGAGGCCAGGATGTTTGGCTCCAAATCCTCTGCAAAAACAAACAAAAAACACGATTCTGGTTCATCTTTGAATGATATTTAAACACTCTCCCCTACTCATTCTGCCAAGAGCTCCCCCAGAGCCTGAGAAATTATACTGAAGGTGGGTTGACAAAATGCTAGGAATTCTTGCTGTTATTGGCCAATCCTGAGATAGTGGACTGGTGAGGCGCGTAGCTCTGGAAAAAGACAGTAAAATCTTTCAAGGTAGAATCATCTCTCTACATCCAACATAGTCTTCACAGAGCCCAAAGAAACCTTTAGCACTCGCAGTTTCCTAGGGTTCAAAAGTGCTGCACCCCAAGAAGACATATCCAGTCAAGTGCAGAAAACTTTGGTTCAGAACACTTTGCAGTATTTCAGACATCCTTGCTGTAGAGACACATTTAGCTGAGCAATTCTTTGGCTTCTTAGTTGAATTCAAGTTCACTTAAAAGTGACACTGCTAGGTACCAGGGGGGTCCTGGGTGGCTTAGTTGGTTAAAGGTCTGACTCTTGATAATCGGCTCAAGTTCGTGAGTTTGAGCCCTGCATCATGCTCCACGCGGACAGTGCAGAGCCCATTTGGGACTCTCTCTCTCCTCTCTCTGCTCCCTCTATGCTCTCTCTGTCTCTCAAATTAAATAAATTAACAACAACAACAACAACGACCACAACAACGTGACACTCCAGCAAATTGTGAGAAAAGTATTTGTTTTCAAGCCATCCAGCTACGAAAGTTTCGTTATAGCAGCCCAAAGCGGCTGGGACTAGTTAAATACCTTTTAGGGGGGCGCCTGGGTGGCTCAGTCGGTTAAGCGTCCGACTTCGGCTCAGGTCACGATCTCACGGTCCGTGAGTTCAAGCCCCACGTCGGGCTCTGGGCTGATGGCTCAGAGCCTGGAGCCTGCTTCCGATTCTGTGTCTCCCTCTCTCTCTGCCCCTCCCCCGTTCATGCTCTGTCTCTCTTTGTCTCAAAAATAAATAAAAACGTTAAAAAATTAAAAAAAAAACCTTTTAAATTAAAAATAGCAGGTGCAGTATAATCCTCTTTCTTTTTTCTTTTATTTCCATCTATTGATGAACTGTATTGCTTTCATAAAAATAAGGAATTTGTCGTCCTAAAAACAGAAGATAGCACTTAACCATTCTTTAAAAAGAAAAATGAGTGGCTCCAGTTGGTTAAGCCTTGGACTCTTGATTTTAGCTCAGGTCACGATCTCACGGTTGTGAGATCGAGCCCACGTCAGGCTCTGCTGGGACTCTGCACCCCCCCCGCCCCTCCCCAACTTGTGCTCCCACACACAGGCTCTCTCTCACAAAATAAGTAAACTTAGAAATAATAATAATAATAATAATAATAACAATAATTTTCCCACCAGTCTTCCCTCATTTCTCCCCCATCCTTCCACTGTTCCTATTTTGATTATATTTATTGCTCAGTGAAGTTCCTAAGACTCTGAGCAAACTTGATTTCTAAATACAAAATGTCCCAAGATAAGCTTTACAAATGTTCTTCTTTGTACTTGTGTTTGTATTAATTCCATTTTACAAATCAATTTCAGTCCCTATTAAAACCCACAGGGAGGGACATAGGAGGAAGTGAGGGAAAAAAATGGGGAGAGAAGGAATCAACCAGAAGGGCCCTCCAGTAGCCAATTTCTCTTCCTGGAGGCCTTTATCACAGACTATACAGTGAAGAGTTACATTCCGTGTAGGTAAGTGTCCCCCTCTCACCCTACAAGTCCCTTTGTTATGCAACATAGAGCTCTTAGGGGTATGGAGGAGGAAAAAAGGCTCAGGGAAACACTCAGGGAGTGAGGCCCACCCAGTGTTCACCCTCCATCTCTGTAAATAAAGAAAAGCCCCAGGGAGTTGTCAGTAGTGGCCACAGGCAAAGCCCCAGTGGAGACCTGAAGCAGCTGAAGCAGCAGCAAATTCCAAATGAATAACCCGGGGGGGGGGGGGGGGGGGGGGGGGGGGGCGGGGGTGTGGAAAGGGGCCTGCCACAGTCAGAGCTCTCCAGAGGAACAGACCCACCGGGACAGATACACTCGGTGTATCTGTGCAGATAGTACATCACACACGGATTTATATAGAGGAGTTGACGTGGGCGATTGTGGAGGCCAACTCTACAGTCAGCACACTGAGGACTCACCGGTGAAACTCCAGTCCCAAGGCCAACGGGCTCAACATCCAGGGAGAAAGGACAGGAAGAATCCTCTTACTCAGGAGAGGGTCAGCCTTTCTGTTCACTGGTACAACCGCCCCCATCTCCTGCTCTCTGGAAATCTGCAAGCCGCCTGTCCTCTCTCCTCGCCTCCCTGCCAAAGCCTCGTCTCCCTCAGAACGGCCCCACCAGGCCTGGCCACAGAGTGGAGGGCAGACATGGGGGTTCAGTTCTCAGGGGTTTCTAGAAGTGAGCAACCAGCTTCCCAGACACAGAGGGGCCGTCTCTGACTAGAAAGTCCTCTGAGGGTGAAAGGCAAAGCCAAAGTCTGGGCATGTTTGTGCAGCTGAGTGGGGTGCTTGGGGAGCGGGTTTCTGTGGAGGCAGACAGAGTGTTCCTGAAAGACCTGGGCTTCTTTGGCGTTGAGTTTTCTCTGTCTCTCACTCATTCTCTCTGCCAAGGCAGCTGCATTTCTCTCTTGCCATATTCCTCCTCCTCCCAGACACTGAGAGTCAGCAGGACACATGCCTGCCTGCCCCCACTCTCTCCCCTGACACACTCACAAAACCCACCATTTTCAGTTGTTTTTCCTGAGCATTTGGTCACAGACTTTGAGAGTGAAAACATCTCACCCAACCTCCTTTATGGAAAAAAAGAAATACTGAATGCAGACAGCAGAGTTAGCATAGGTAGCAAGAAAGCATGACCTTGACATTTCAATACCCACTGAGGCCAGTGCTTTCAGTACAAAATCCCCCTGGCAGAGATCCCTGGGCCAGCCCTCTAGGCTTTGCTCCTGGGGGGGGGGGGGGGGGGGGGGGCGGCTGGCAAGAGACAGGGCAAGTGCAGCCTGCAAATCTCCTCCACCCAAGACAGCACGGACCTCAGCCAGCTAATCCCCTGCCAATGGGGGGCCCGGCTGTTCCACTCAGCTCCTCTCCTCCCACAGCTGCCTCCCCACACGCCAGCCCCCTAGGCCCTCCTCCTCTGAAATCACCGATATGCTCTTTGAGGACCCGCATTGGGCCTGGGAAGGAAAGTTCAACCTGGGGTGAGGGTCTGGAGAGGAGGGGAGAGACACCAGGAACTAGTACAGACAGCCATCAGTTAAGAATCTCATATCTCGAGGGACGCCTGGGTGGCTCAGTGGGTTAAGCCTCAGACTTCAGCTCAGCTCATGATCTCCTGGTTGGTGAGTTTGAGCCCCTCGTGGGGCTCTGTGCTGACAGCTCTATGCTGACAGCTTGGAGCCTGGAGCCTGCTTGGGATTCTGTGTCTCCCTCTCTCTCTGCCCCTCCCCACCTCTCTCTCAAAAATGAATAAACATTAAAAAAACAAAAACGTCGTGCCTCACACGTTATCATATGTGTTTCAACAACCCTGAAAAGCACCAGCTTTAAGTGGCAGTAACAGCCAAGTGTCCTTTTGATAAGGTGTTCCACCCACTACACTTTCTACCTGTAAAGAGGGGAGGTTATCTGGGGGACAGAGGCAAACAAATGCAGGAAGAGAAAAATACTGTAAGCACAAAAAAGGAGGTGGGATTTAGAATTGACGGTGGACTGCTGGGTCCAGGACGGAAAGGGAACTTAACAGGTCAAACTCGCTCAGAAAGAAGTGAAACAGAAGCAGAGAAATATGCAGACACAGGCAGAGATTCAGGCGGTGAGACGGTCGGCTTTGGAGATGGGGCCCAAAAGGCAACGAATTTGGGCAGCCTCCAGGAGCTGAAAAAGGCAAGGAAGTGGATTCTACCCCTAGAGCCTCCAGAAAACACACCCCTGTTACACCTGGATCTTAGCCAGTGGGCTCCTGACCTACAGAAGTGTCAGATAATAAATGTACTGTTTCAAGTCCCCAGATTTGTGGTCGTTTCTTACTGAGGCCCCAGAAAGCAAATGCACTCCCCAGCTGGTAAGCTGGTAAGCGGCAGTCGATACAGAGTCTAGTTTTTAGTAGCCACACCTTTCTTTCTCTCTCTCATGCCCAATATCTGTCACCTATTTGTTGGTTAGTAAAATTGTTGACACCTTCGTGTTTTATGTGACTTATAAAACAAAACATGGGCTACTTGAAAATAATTCAATGGTTATGAAGATATCAATTGCCAACTTCTTCACTCTTATCCCCGCCCTTCATATAAGCGATGCAAGATTTTCTTGTAATCGTATGCTCCATTCTAATGCAACTTGATGCTTTTAATTAAAAAATGTATCTAGGACCCATAGATTAAATTCGTCCTTAGAAATAAGTGTGCACTGTTTACAGAAAAATATATTATAATAGGTCAACTGCTCACTTGTTCATGAATAGTCTCAGATTTATTTTTCAACAAATTGCCCAGCCTCACTCTCTGGACGGGTGCTGGGGTCTCCGCCCCAGATTTGGGGCCGCATCTTCCTGCAGAAACTGATACAAAGCGAGGCCTCTGCGGTCCAGGGACTGCGGGCCAGGCTCCGCCCCAGCGCTGCGGCCACCAATCAGCTCCCGGGACGCCCCCACTCCCCCCGCATCCCCCCTCCCACCCCGTCTGCCTGCGACTTTCCACGTCCCCAGCGTCGTCGGCCGCCCAGTCCCTTCTCACCTGAGAGGCGCCTTCCCTTAGGGAACTGACGCTGCCCCCTACGAGCAGGTCTTCTCTGCCCCAACCCGCGCCGCAGGGAAGAGCGGGGCAAACGGTGAGTGGCCCAAAGAGGCCTGCTAGTGACACAGGCCACTGCTTGAAGTGCGGTGGCCCGGGAGGGGAGACCGGGGACAGAGGGATGCCCGGGGAGACTGTGCGTGGTGTGGGGCAGGGAAGGATGGGGACTGGTGTGGGCCTCTGCGGGGCCCCAAGGGGAGGGTGGCAGACGTGTCGAATAGAGGACTTCTTGCTGTTTACCTCTCGGATCCTTCTCTGCAGTCTCTGCAGCTCCGTCTCTCTTTTCTTCTTGCCGCATTGTTTTTCACCCTTGCTTGTCAGGAGGCTATGGATGAACTTCCCCTTCCCCATTTTCTTGCTCTTTTGTGTGTGTGTGCTCTGCAAGGAGCTACGGAGATTTGAGCTAAAAGGGAGCCCTGGAGGTGATGTTACCTCATCTCCTGCGGCCTTGCTTTTGAATTATTTGGGCGTTGCTTGCCTTTACAGGAACACTCCCACCCCACCCCACCCCTCGAAATGTCCTCACCTACTCCAGTGTTCTAGGCACCCAAAGGCTCTGAGCGTGTCAGCTCTGTGGGAGGGAGGTGCAGGGTGCCGGAGGGGTGGTGGTGAGAGTAGGTGTGGAGAAGCAGGCTGAACGTTTAGTCTGGAATGCCTTTGGCCTTAGCAGTAAGTGCCGGATTATAAACAGTTCCCCAGGGAAACAGCCCAAGCTGGCCAATGAATGAGTTGGGTCAACCTGCAATGGACTGTGAATGCCTTACCTATAGAAACGAAGGATTTATGAATCACATAATCATGAAACTTCTTGGAACACGTGCAAGTCAAATTAGACATAAAGGACCAAATGTATCTAGCAGACCATCCATCCATCCATCCATCCATCCAACCATCCATCCATCCAACCATCCATCCATCCGTCCATCCATCCGTCCAACCATCCGTCTGTCCAACCATCCGTCCATCCGTCCGTCCATCCGTCCAACCGTCCATCCGTCCGTCCATCCATCCATCCGTCCACCCAACCATCCGTCCACCCGTCCACCCGTCCATCCGTCCATCCGTCCATCCGTCCATCCAACCATCCATCCATCCATCCATCCATCCATCCATCCATCCATCCTTTCATATTCCAAACTATTTATTTGTCCATTGACTTCATTTCAATACCTTGCTTTCTTTTTTGCTTTGGTTTGATTTTTTTTAATCATTAAGAGGCATTATAAAACATCTAAGAATGGTCTAGAGAATAATGAATAAAATGCCTGACCACCACCTAGATCGAAAAAATAAGATATTGCAGTACCTTAGAAGCCCCCTTCTCCCTCCCCCGAGAGGTGACATCTCTCCTGAAGTTTGTATTAATTATTTCTTTGCTTTTCTTTATAGCTTTGTGGTTTGTGTGTGCATTCCAGAAACATATATGTACATATTTGCTTTCCCTTTTAAATTTTCATATTAATGGCAGTATACTGTACATACTCAAGTTTTTGAGATTCACCGTTGTTGATGGTTCCTTCATTTTCACTGTTTATGGTATGAGTATACTATAGTTTATCCCTTCTCCATTTAGGCTGTTGCTAGTTTGGAAAAGGTATTAGCTATCTAGTGCTATACAAATTAC
Source organism: Puma concolor (assembly GCF_028749965.1). Taxonomy (NCBI): domain Eukaryota; kingdom Metazoa; phylum Chordata; class Mammalia; order Carnivora; family Felidae; genus Puma; species Puma concolor. Next base: position 12,157,350 of record NC_141668.1, read on the forward strand.
CTCAAGACTTGGCTTAACACAAAACAAAACAAAAACCTATTAGCTCAGTTTCTGTGGGTCAGGAATCCATCTGGGAATCTCTGACTCAGTATCTCTCATGGGCTGGGCTCTAAGCAAGGTGTCGAGACTACAATCATCTGAAGGCTGAGGGTAGAGGGGAACCCCTTTCAAACTCCCTCAGGTGACTCTTGGCAGGCCTCTTGGCCTCACTGGCTTGGGTTGGACACATCAGTTCCTTGCCAAATGGGCTTCTATTTAGGAGTTAGTCAAAACTTGGAAACTTGCTCCCCCCAGGGTAAAGGCTCCCTGAGAGAAAGAGAGAGAGAAAGACGAAGGCCAGATTCTTTTTGTAACCTAATCTCAAAAGCGACATGTGTTCTTCTATTAGAAGTGAGTCACTATTTGCAGCCCACACTCCAGGGAAAGGGCTTACACAAGACCATGAATATCAGGAGGCAGGAATCATTGGGGGCCATTATAAAGGCTGCCTACTACAGGGGATATTAACAAATAATGTTGTTCTCCAACACTCTTGTACATGTCTTCTGGTTCTCATGCACAGGCTCACTCTGGTTCCCTGGATTGTATACCTAGAATTACTGGGCTGTAAGATTGGTGTATGTTCAACTTCATTAGGTTATTTCCAACCGTTTCCAAAGTATTGAGCCAGTTTTTACTCCCTCCAGCAATGGATGAGCGTTTCTGTTCCTCCACATACTTGTTATAACTTGGTATTATCAAATTTCATTTTTAGCCAGTCTGGTGGGCATGAAATAGTGTTCCATTGTGATTTTAATTAGCATTTCTCTTCTAACTAATGAAGTGTCCACCTTTTCATATATCTGTGAACTCTTGTGCATCCTCTCTGAAATCCTGGTTCTTGTCTTTTCCTCATTTTCATAGTGGGTTGTTTGTCTTTTTCTTATTGACTCATTGGAATGCTTTCCTTATATAATGTGGAGGATAATCAATCCTTTGTCAGCTGTATATGCCACAAATACTTGCTTTCAGTTTGGTGCTTAGCTTTTCTTTCTCTGTATGTCCATTTCTCTTAAAGAACTAAGTTTTGAATTTTAATTTCAAGTTACCAAGATTTTCTTTTATACTTTGTCTTGTTTGAGAAAATTGTTTTCTCAAGATAATACATTAATTTTACTACATTTACCTCTAAAAGCATTTATAGTTTTGCATTTGGCAATTAGTCTTAATCCACCTGGAAACTGATTGTTATATTGTTTATTGCACAGGGATAATCAATTGTCTCAACACTAGTGATCTGAATAAATTTGGTTTTTCATATATGCATGAATTTGTTATAAGCTCCCTAATCCTATAGTTATCTATTTCCCTCACTACTCTACTTTTAGAATAAGTCTTGAAATATGGTAATAAAGATCCTGCTATTTATTTTATTCTTCTTCAGGAGTGTTTTAACAATTCTTGGATCTTTGACCTTCCATATAAATATTTAAATAAACTTGTCAAGTTCTCCATAACAAGAAACAAACAAGCAAACAAACATACCCACTAGAATTTTGATTGATATTGCATTAACTTTATATATCAATCTGTGGAGAAAAGGCCTCTTTAAGATTTGTACCTGGGGTGCCTGGGTGGCTCAGCTGGTTAAGCGTCTGACTCGATTTCAGCTCAGGTCATGATCTCACGGTTCGTGAGATTGAGCCCTGCAGGTGAGATCAAGCCCTGTGTGGGCTCTGTGCTGACAGCATGGAGCCTGCTTGGATTCTCTCTGTCTCTCTCTCTCTCTCTCTGTGTGTCTCCCAAAATAAATAAGCAGTAAAAAAAAAAAGATGTTTCACCTTTTCATCTATGAACTTGGTATATAATGCTATTTATTTAGTTCATCTTTAATGTTTTTCAATATTTTGTAATATTTTTATTGCTTTCCTTTTGCTTACTTTTATTAAATTTATTTCTAAGTACATTATATTTTTACCGCTATTGTAAATGTTTTCTTTTATAAGTTTATATTGTGTAGCTTATTGCTGCTTCTGTATCATTCATTTGCCTTTTATATATTAACTGTATCAAGCTTGATAAACTCCATTAATAGTTCAAATATTACCTATAGAGTCTTTCAGATTTGCTACATAGGCAATCATATCACCTGAAAATAATGACGGTTTTGTTTCTTCCTTTCCAATCCTTATACCTTTAATTTCTTTTTCCTGTCTTACTGCATTGCCAGTATAAAGAATAAAAGTAGAGAAAGGCATCTTGTTTTATCCTTAACATAATAAAGAGAAAAGATTTCATTAGGTCAACTTTAAATATTGCATTTGCAATGGTTATTTTGTAATTGCCTTGTCCCATAAGAAAGTTTGATTCTTCTTCTGGTAAGCACTTTTATTATGAGGAGATGTTTTATTGAATGCTTCTTCTGGAGCTATTCATTTTCTCATATATTTTTTCCATTTAAATATGTTAATATGATGAAGTGTAGTATTCAATCTTTAATATTAATTCAACTTTGCATTCCTGGAACAAATGGCCGATGGTAAATATGCAATAACTTTTATGTAAAGATACAAAGATAAACATTAGATATCTGCATTTGTATATGTGAATTGAGATTGACATGTAATTATCCTGTTTGGTTCTAACTTTATCTGTTATTGATATCATCTCATAAAATAAGATGAGTAGTATTCTCACTATTTCTATTCTGTAGAAGAATTCTGTGGAATTTGGAAGAATTTGGTCTAGGTTGTAATTATCTGGTCCTTGAGTATTTCCTCGAATCACCAGCAAAACCTTTAGGGAGTGAAGTTCACTTTATCAGAATGTATTAAACTTGTTGTTTCAGTTACTTTAAGGATTTTAGGATTATTTAGGTCTTCTTATGGAATCAATTTTCATTAAACTTGTTTTCTAAGATATTTTACCATTACATATGTGTATTATTCAAACTTAATAGAATAAAATGGTTTTATAATATTCTCTCATTATCTGTTTAAACAGTTTCATCACCTATTATTCTGACCCATTTTTTCATTATTAATGTGTGTATATATTTTCTCATTTTATTTTGACTAATTTTGTCAGAATTTGGACTACTTTATTATCTCTTTCACATACTTACACACACACACTCACACACACACACACACACACACACACACACACACACACCCCTTAGGGGTTTTTTTCATTAATTATTTTATTAGTACTTCTTGATTCTTTGAATTTTTATTTATTTTCTAAGCTTTTAAAAAATATTTATTTACTTTTGAGAGAGAGAGAGAGAGAGAATAAGCATGTGATTGGGGGAGGGGCAGAGAGAGAATCCCAAGCAGGCTCCACGCTGTCAGCACAGAGCCCTACACAGGGCATGATCCCACGAAAAGTGAGATCATGACCAGAGCCAAAATCAAAAGTTGGTCACTTAACCAACTGAGTCATCCAGGCACCCCTTATTTTCTAAGCTTTTAAGGTATATGCTTAGCTTGTTAAGCTCTTAAAACTATAAAATTTTGTCACTGCTTAACTGTCTCTCACAAGTTTTGATATGAATATTTTGCTATCATGTAGCTTTAAGTATCTATAATTTTGATTATGGTTTCTTATTAAGCCATGCAATTTTTTGGACAGTGTACTTTAATTTTCAGTTATTCACATGAAGATTCTTTGATTTATCTTGCAGTAAATGTTGCCTAATTCATAATGTAGTCAGAGAATGTACAATATCAAGTGCTTTTGATTTCTTGAAGCTAGTTTCATAACCTACCATACAGTGAGTTTCATCTGTGTGCTTGAAAGTAATGTGTAGTTTCTAATTATATAATGTCCTATATATACCTTTAAAGCAAGTGCATTAATTATGGAATCCAGATCTTCCATATCGTTACCAATTTTTATCTGTTTGAATTATCAATTACAAAAATATGTATGTTAAAATCTCTCACTCTGATGGTAGATTTTGAAATTTACCATTATAGATCTGTATATTTTTACTTTATATATTTTGAGGCTATGTTACTAGTGAATTGGAGTAAATTGAAAATTTTATCATAATGTAGGGATTCAATATTGTGGCTACCTATTAATGCTTTTTGTTTTAAATTCTTAATTTGCTCAGGTATCAAATCAAGGTTTCTCTGGGGCGCCTGGGTGGCTCAGTTGGTTGAGTGTCCGACTTCGGCTCAGGTCACGATCTCACAGTTCGTGAGTTCGAGCCCCACATCGGACTCTGTGCTGACAGCTCAGAGCCTGGAGCCTGCTTCAGATTCTGTGTCTCCCTCTCTCTCTCTGCTCCTCCCCTGCTCACACGCTGTCTTTGTCTCAAAAATAAATAAAGATTTAAATCAATCAATCAAGGTTTCTCTGATTAGTGTTTACCCTGATTGGTGTTTACTTCCAAGGAAGATTTATCTTTCTTTCATCCTGTGGCTTTAAATATTTCTGAATCTATGTTTCAAGGATATATATCGTGAACTTATTTGTATTTTTTAAATGCTGGGTTTTAAAATTATTGTTTGACAGGGCATTTGGGTGGCTCAGTTGGTTGAGCTTCCAACTTCACCTCAGGTCATGATTTCATGGTTCATGAGTTCAAGCCCTGCATCAGGCCCACTGCTGTCAGCACAGAGCCTGCTTCAGATCCTCTGTCCCCATCTCCCTCTGCCCCTCCCCTGCTCACGTTCTCGCTCTCAAAAATGAATAAACATTTAAAAAAATAAGTAAAATAAAATTATCGTTTGACAATTTATAACTTACCACTGAATAATTTATTCCAGTTATATTTATTGTGATTAGTAGTGCAAATAGATTTATTTCTGTAATTTTATTTGCTTATTATTTTTTATGCTTTGTCTGTCTCTTTTATTCCTCTCCCCTCTTTTACTCCTTTGTGTCCCCATTTTACTGCTCCTCTTATTTGGAAATTACATGTTGTAACATTTTAGTATGAATGTTTTAGGAATACTCCAAAATTCCTAAATTTTATAACTTAGTTGTATGATACATTTAATTCATAACATTTATTGAGGTAGAACTGAGAGATAAAATTTGCATATATAAAAGATGTACAATGTGATATGTATAATTATTAAATGATTACCACACATGCTAACTAATACACTGATCACCACACATAGTTTACCGTTTTTGTGTGTATGAGAACAACTGAGATCTATTTTTTTTAGCAAATTTCAAGTATATATACAATATTATTAACTATAGACACTGTACTATACATTAGATCTCCAGAACTTATTTATCTTACATATCTGAAACTTTGCAACCTTTGACCTATATATCTCCCCATTTCCCCCACCTCCCACATTCTAGTAACCACTATGCTACTTTCTGCTTCTGAGTTCGACTATTTTAGATTCCACATACGAGATCATACAGTATTTGCCTTGAATTATTTCAAAACTTAACATAATGCATTCAAGTTTCATCCGTGTTGCCACAAATGGCCAGATTTTCTTCTTTTTTATGGCTAAATAAATTCCACTGTATATTCATACAACAATTTATTTATCCATTCATTCATTTGCTAGACACTTAAGTTTTTTCCATACCTCGGTTACTGCGAATAATGCTGCAGTGAACATGGACGTGCAAATATCACTTCTAGATATTGATTTCATTTCCTTTGAATATATACCTAAAAGCTGGATTCCTGGATAATATGGTAGTTCTATTTTTTTTTCTTTTTTTTTTTTTTCTTTTAGAGAGAGAGAGAGAGAGAGAGAGAGAGAGAGAGAGCAGGGAAGCGGGACAAAGGGAGAGGGAGAGAGAAATAATTTTAAGCAGGCTCTATGCCCAGCTGAGAGCCTGATTGATGCAGGGCTCAATCTCACAACCATGAGATCATGACCTGTGCCATTTGTATGTCTTCCTTTGAGAAATGTCCGCTTACGTCCTGTGCTCATTTTTTAATTGGACCATTTACTATTTAGTTGCTCGAATTCCTTACGTATTTTGGATATTAACCCCTTGTTGGGGATGTATGGTTTACAAATATTTTCTCCGATTCCGTAAGTTGTCCCTTCACTCTGCTGATTGTTTCCTTTGCTGTGGAGATGCTTTTCAGTTTGAAGTAGTCCCACTTATTTATTTTTGCTCTTGTTGCCTGTTGCTCTGGATCCCTTTTGGGGTCATATAAACATTTATTGCCCAGATCAATGTCAAGAACTTTCTTCCCTATGTTTACTTCTAGTAGCTTTACAATTTTAAGTCTTTAATGCATTTTGAGTTGATTTTCATATATGGTATGAGATAATTGCCTAATTTCACTTTTTTGCATGTGGGTATACAGTTATTTCAATACCATTTATTGAAGAGTCTATTCTTTCCCCATTGTGTGTTCTTTGTACTTTTGTTGACAATGAGTTGGATACAAATGTATGGGCCTATTTCTGGGCTCTCTACTTTTTTCCATTGGCCTATATGTTTTTATGCAAGTACCATAGTGTTTTGATTACTATAGCTTTGTAGTATAGTTTGAAATCAGGCATTTTATGCCTCAAATTTTATTCTTCTTGCTGAAGATGGCTTTAGAAACTTGAGTTCTTTTATGGTTCATACGAATTTTGGAATTTTTTTCTATTTTTGTGAAAAAATGCCATTGGAATTTTGATAGGGATTATATTAAATTAATAGATAATTTTGGTTGGTATGGACATTTTAACCTTAATTCTTCCAATCTATGAACATGGAATATCGTTCATTTATTTGTGTCTTCAACATTTTTCTTCAACGTTTTATAGTTATCAGTGTACAGATCTTTTACCTCCTTGGTTAAACTGGTTAAGTATTTTATTGTTTTTTTTTTTGTTTGTTTGTTTGTTTTTTTTTTTCAACGTTTATTTATTTTTGGGACAGAGAGAGACAGAGCATGAACGGGGGAGGGGCAGAGAGAGAGGGAGACACAGAATCGGAAACAGGCTCCAGGCTCCGAGCCATCAGCCCAGAGCCCGACGCGGGGCTCGAACTCACAGACCGCGAGATCGTGACCTGGCTGAAGTCGGACGCTTAACCGACTGCGCCACCCAGGCGCCCCAGTATTTTATTGTTTTTAATGCTATTGTAAATGGGGTTGTTTTCTTACTTTCCTTTACAGATACTTCACTGTTAGTATAGAAAAACATAACTAATTTTTATATGTTGATTATGTTTCCTGAAACCATACTGAATATGCTGAATTCATTTATTAGTTCTAACAGTTTTTTGATGGAGCTTTTATAGTTTCTATATATGAGTTTTAATTCTATACTAAAATCCTCCAACCTGGCTTCTGTAATTTTTTAACATATTGATCACAGTTATTTTATTTATTTATTTATTTTTTAATATATGAAATTTATTGTCAAATTGGTTTCCATACAACATCCAGTGCTCATCCCAAAATATGCCCTCTTCAATGCCCAATCACCTACCCTCCCCTCCCTCCAACCCCCCATCAACCCTCAGTTTGTTCTCAGTTTTTAAGAGTCTCTTATGCTTTGGCTCTCTCCCACTCTAACCTCTTTTTTTTTTTTTTCTTCCCCTCCCTCATGGGTTTCTGTTAAGTTTCTCAGGATCCACCTAAGAGTGAAAACATATGGTATCTGTCTTTCTCTGTATGGCTTATTTCACTTAGCGTCACACTCTCCAGTTCTATCCACGCTGCAACAAAAGGCCATATTTCATTCTTTCTCATTGCCACATAGTACTCCATTGGATCACAGTTATTTTAAAGTAAGTCCCTAAGAATGCAAATGTCCAAGCCACCTGTGAGTCTATTTCTATTATTTGTTGTTTCTTTTGAGTTCTTGGCCATGTCATCTGATTTTTAGCCTTCCTCTAAATTTTTGATGGTGTGCAGGACATCATGAATGAAAAATTATAAAGTTATGGTTGATGTTATTGTTTGTCAAAGAGGACTTTTGGGGGGATGGGGAACAGATAAAGTACCAGAAGATTACTTTCATACTATCAAAGTTGAGTTTTAAGCTTTCTTAAAACTGGTACATTTGAAGTTTTTCCTTTACCCACCCTTAATGCTTACTCCTAAGGTGTCATTCTTATTGATACGCCATGGATTTTCTCAACCGAAAGCAGAGTGTTGATAAGAATCACTTACTTCTGTGGGACTTGTCCTCTACTGCTTTGTTCCCAGAGCAGTACAATTACTGAATTGACAGCTCAACTATTTAGCATGTTAGCGTCTATTTTCAACAAGTTTTTTTGGGGGGGAAGGTGGGGGGTCTATCCCTGTGTGCGCAGAGCTTGAAAGTCAGTCAGCCAGGGACAAATTAAGGGGAACTTGTACACAGATTTTTACATTCACTTCTCAGGGACTTCTTCTTGTCTGAAATGTTGCCCTTTGGGTTCAGTTGGTTTGAGAATCCTGAACCAGTAAGATTGACACTTTCAGCTCGTGAAATGCATTGTGAACTGGAAACTGTCCTAAAGCAAAAAGCCACAGCAGATGTGGAACTCATGTCCTGTGTTTTTCTTCCCTTGGGACTGTAGCTTCTCAAGTTCTCCCTGTGTTGTTTGCTCTTCAAAGTCTTCCACTGTTTCCTATATTTTGTCCAACATCTATTGCTGTGAATTTTCAGTGGAAGTATTGTTCCAAATAAGGTATCCTCTCAACGCCAGATTTAGAAGTCTCTTACCATTTTGTCTTACAGTTTAGATAATTTATCTAATATTATTTTATTTCTTCTTGAGATACATCCTTTAGAATTTCCTTTAAAGAGCTTTTGAAAATAAATTCTCAGTATTTGCTGGTCATTTTTAAGACACTTATAATAGAAGATAATGCCAGGACAGCACTAGGGGTCAGAAAGCAGGGAGGGTAGCATTTGACTAGGCACCAGTTTTAGATTATTATGGATGGTGCTGCTTTGAATATTCTAGTGCATGTCTTTTGGTGACATATATATACATCTTGGGTATATGTATATACCTAAGAGTGGTATTACTGAGTAGTCCTATTTTTTTTCAAAATTATTTTTGTAACATTTTAAAAATGCAAAATGTCTAAAGAAAAAAATTACTGGCCAACCCACCCCACTTCTTGAGGTAGCCAAATATGTCCTTATTTTTCCTGCTAGATAAACATAAATACACAAAAGGAGCATTACAAAATTTTCACTGAAAGTATATATTGGGAGCATTCAAGGTATAACTTGAGCTCATCCTTTTTAGAACTCCATAATATTTTACAGTATGGATTTTTAACAAATTGTTTATTCACCCCAACGTAGCCAAGTATTTCCAGAACGTAACATCTCCAAATTTATTTCAGTACTTTCAGGATTTCCTGGCAATTTCTGTTACTCGAGGTAGAAACTGGAAAGAAAAACAGAAACGCTAGAGAAAGTATAAATAAGGAAGGATATAGGATTTAAAACCGAGCTAGTAATGTGCAGTCTGAAAGAGAGAGAGGCTAGAACTAGCTGAAGTTTTAGCAGATATGGAAAGAAAATGATAGGCTGACCTCACGTTCATGTATCTTGTCCATCCATCCGTCAAGTGGACATTACGAAGTACCGGTTTATGGCCACATGAAGTGGAGAATCTGAAGAAGAAGAAGAAGAAAACATAGGCCTAGACTTATGTTTCCTCTAGTGTGGTGAGTGGTAATGAAACGGTGAAGTAATACAGGATGTAGTAATCTATCCCCTTTACCACCGAGTGTGCATTCCTGTGGAAGGTCCAGCCTGGACACTGCTTTGCAGGAGGGGAGAAAGCTGTTTCATGGTCGCTTCCTGAGAAGTTTGGCCAGGGACACCTTCTCCTTAGGCACCCAGAGAACAGGGGCCAGTGCAGTGAGGGGTGAAGGGTGAGGAAACAGGTGAATGTGCAGAGGCCACACAAATCTTTCAGGTCTTTGGGACCGGCAGCCATAAAAGGGACAGGTGGTTTTCCCCCAGCTTCTCATGTTGAGCTCACCAAGCTAGATGAGCAGACATGGACTCAAGACAGGGCCATATAGTCCAGTCCCCGCTCAAAAGTCACCTGTTACATCCCACTCTTTCTTGACTGAAATGAGACAGGACGAAGAACAAAGTTCAAGAATCCCCCACACAGGGAGAAATCATATTTATAGAGGCGTCGCTACCAGCTACTTGAGCAAGGATCTTTTTATCTATTTTAGTTGATTAAATGTATCGTTTTTTAATCACAAAATGACACATATCACCATTGAAATGTTAAAGAGGGGTGTGAAGTAAAGATACTTAAAAGTAATCTACTCTTAACTGTCTGAACTGATTCTAATATTTTCATGTGTTTTCCATGTAATTCCTGTGTTTATATAAGCATATATATTTTAAAAGTTTTTCGCACAAAAATGCAAGCTCTCCATTCTTACTACCATGTTAAATGTTCATTAAAAATATGAATATAGCTACAGCCCAACTCCTGGCACATATATGTAGATTTAACTCATCCTTGTCTTACATACAAATCTATATTTACCAACCCCTCCCTTGTTGGTAAATAGTCTCACGGATTTATTTTTTTTTTAATCGCCCTGCCGCACTCCGGGAGCCCTGCCGGGACACCGTGCGGCATTCGTGACTGCATCCTCTCCCAGAACCCGACACAAAGCAGGGCCTCTGAGGTCTGGGGGCGGCCGGCCAGGCTCCGCCCCCCTCCCCCCCCACCGCCGCAGCCGCCAATCAGCTCCCGGGATGCACGCCCCCCCCCCCAGCCCCTCTCCGCACTGCAGCCAGTCTCCCCCCACACGCCTCCCGCCCCCACCTCCACCAATTACCAAATCCGCAGGCTGATTGCCCTGTCTCCTTGTCACGTCTCTGCAGAGGAGTCCCTTCCCCCTCCGAAGTAGCCCGGTGTGCAAACTGCTGGATAACGGGTGAGTCTCGTCCAAAGACGGTTCTAGAACCGGGGCAGGCCCCCCGGCGCACCGATCAGGCCCACCGATCAAGCCCGCACGGCCCGGGGGGCGGGGGAGGGGGGAGAAGGACGGACCCGCCCGGGGTCCGGGGGAGCGCGGGGGAGGGGGCGCCTGCCGGGCTGCGAAGGTAGTCGGCTTTGGGCCTGAGACCGCTTGGGCCTAAGGAGGCGGATGGCTTCCAAAGAGGATTCCCTGCGGTCTCTCCATCCCTGTGTCTGGTTCTGCTCCTTTTCTACCACTCTGGCTCTTATTTCTTTCGTGCTTCATTCTTGTTCTCCAGGAATTTATGCCTTTTAAAAACACTTCTCATAATGAAATGTTCCAAAACTGCAGATAGGTACAGACAATAACGTAGCAGAATTATCAGATGCGAACATTTTTTTATTACCTTCGCTTCAGCGCACTTGGTCTCCCCCACTCCGCCGTGTGTGTGTGTGTGTGTGTGTGTGTGTGTGTGTGTGTGTGTCCCCTCCTTCTAAGAAACAAAACCTGACCGTGAAAATCCTTACTCCACCAAATCTCGTGTCCATCCTCAGATGTTAAGTTATATTCTGTCCTTCTCATGTATATTTTTGTACTTTTATTGTATTTATCTTTATGTAGGCAATATGTGCGTTTTTGTTTTGCCCCTTAACATTTTTCGTGAAACTCAGTATTTGGGGGTTTTGCCTTGCGGTGCTTCCAGTCGTGGCATTTCAGACTGGAAAGGGACTTAGCAAGTTTCCAGCCCTCCTCCTTCATCATCTGGGAGCCCTGAGCCCTGTGGGAGGTAAAGGATCTGCCTTCTCACTTTCACACAGGTGGTCCTTCACTGGGCAGGAGCCTGAATTGAGGTTCTCTTGGTTTCTGTTCCCTGCGTTCCATGTTTTATGCCACTGAGCTCACCTACCCACATCCCCCTGTTGGCTCTTGCTGATATGATTCGGTTTGGGGAAGGATTTAAAGAAGAAAGGAAATTGGAAAGGGGGTTGAAGGGAGGTGCCGAAAGGAAATATGACTTGGATGCATTTTCCTGAAACACGAAGTGAATCTTAGCACAACTTGAATATTTATTTTACTTAAGAAGCACTGGTGTCTTACTGATCTAAGAACGTTGTAAGTATTCACTCACCTAATTTAAGCCTTGTAAGAGATCTGTAATATAGGTACTAATTTCATCATCCCCGGTGTACAGGTAAAACTGAAGTGCAGAGTAACTCTGGGGAAGCCACTCAGCCTGTGAAGTGTAGCACCGCGATCTGAATCCAGGGCATCTGGTGACAGCCTTGAGTTTCTAACCGCTGCGCCACCCTGCACTTCACATGCTGGAACTAGCTAGCACCTGAGGGAGGTGAAGGCTCCAGACGAAGTGAGGAGCAACAGTCAGCTGGTTACTGGAAGCGAGTTCGAGGTAGAAATGGGAACGGAAGTGGACCCAGATGCATAAACTCTGGCTGCCTATTGTCTGTCTGCAATATCCTCTCATTTTTCACTTACAGAAGTAACGTATGTAACAATGCAGAGCTCTAGGAAAGTTGCCCTCTGCTGTTCCTCAGGGCAAACGGTATTAACAGGTAGAGACGCAGCGTGCCTTCTCCCACCGCAATACGAATACGTAAAGGGCTAGTTTTTACTATAAAAACGAAAGCATTGTCAACAGCTTCCTACAGTTTTTATTTTCCCCTTGGCAGTGCGTCAAGTACATTCCCCCCAACCAAATGAAGATCTAAGCTCCTCCTAAGAACTGATACCCTATCATTTATTCAGCCATGCCCTGGGTTTATGTCCCTAATCCCGTCCACTCTGCCAGGGTGGGGGCCGTCGCAGCGCCGAGCCCACTGGGCCGGCGACACAAAGAAGCGCTGTCCCCTGCCAAGCGCCGCCCCTCGGGCTGGCGGTCGCGCCCGGGAGGAAGTGGGGAGGAGGAGACTCCTCGGGAACCCCTCCTCCCGGTGCCCGCTCGCCAGCCTGCCCGGCGCCGCCCGCAGGGAAGCCCCTTCCCCGCAGCACCGCGCGTCCCCTCTGCGCCCAGCCCTGCCCCCTCCGGCTGTCCCCGTGGAAGTCGCAGGGCGACCTGGTGAGTGGCCCTCTGCGAAAGCGCAGGAGGGGCAGCCGGCGGTGGCCTCAGCCCGGCTCCGGGGAGGGCGGTGCCGGAGGCCGAGGGGGCGCGATGGGGGCGCGGGCGGACCTGCGGCAGCGGCGCGCCGCGGGGCCGGGGGGGGGGGGGGGGGGGGGCTCCCAGGCCGGGGACGGACCTCTCGCTGACCGTGTCCGCGCCCCTGCTGGTGATGTTCTCTGGCCTGGGCGCCGCGTCGCCGCTGCCGCAGTGCTGCCCCTCTCCGGGCTCTGACATCTGATGTTTGTGTTTGCGTGCTTTGTGTCGTCGAGACGCGCAGGCCCGAGCGGGAGCACGGCATCTCGTCCGCAGCTGCGTCGGAGGAGAATGCCGCAGCCCAGGGAGGAGGCAGGGCTCGCGCGGGGTCACACAGGTGGCTGGTGACAGAGCATCACTTCTGTCTTACTGCCCTTTGATCTTTGCAAACACCGGCGCGGGGACTGAGCTCCCTTGCCCACTCTCACCGGCCCGCTGGAGGCTGGTGTGTGTGTGTGTGTACACGCGCGCGCTGGCGCGTGTAAGTGCAGGAAGGGCCAGTGGTCTGTCTGTGTACCCCTACCTCACCCCAACCGTGCCAGCGGGTCTGGAGCCATTCCCTGCCAGGCAGAGCTTTTCCGCTTCGCTCCCCTCCTCCCCATGCTGTCCTCCCCCGCCCCCCACCCGTGTACCTCCCCCGATCCCAGCCCCTCTCCCTTCCTCCCTTGACGTCACCGCCAAGCTCTTTGCCTACTGGTTCTGAGCCTGCGTAGGATAGTCTGGCTGGGGTGGGAGCCTGGAGGTTAACGGAGAGGATCCCACACCAGAAGAAGGTATCAACAGCCCCTCGAGGTTGAGAATGACCTGTCTTGCACGTTGTCCCTTTGATAGAACGCTCTGCTCTCGGGGGCAGGCCGGTCACCACTCCGGGGCTCCTGCGTGATGCCTTCTCCTGGGAGTTTCCTGGTGAGAGAACTGAGCAAATATGAGTGAGGGAAAGAAAGCCCCAGGGGAACTCAGGAATTAAGGGAATGTAGTGAGATAGGAACAGGGGAACAGAAAACAGCATTTTGAATCGTGCTTTTTAGGGAATGGGGGAGGGATGGGACAGGGCCACGAGGAGGCCTTCAAAAACATTGGTAATGGTCTGTTTTTTAAGTTGGGTAGTAGCTACGTAGGAATGTTTAATTTTTTAACTTGTTTTACCATCTGTGTCCTTCCACACACATTACATATTCCTTACCATTAAAAAAATTTTAATGTTTATTTTTTTGAGAGAGAGTGAGTGTGGGGGAGCGGCAGCGAGAGAGGGAGACACAGAATCTGAAGCAGGCTCCAGGTGTGAGGCTTGAACTCATGAATCATGAGATCATGACCTGAGCCGAAGTCAAATGCTCAGCCTACTGAGCCACTCAGGTGCCCCATTGAAACCATTTTTAAGTGAAAAACAAGTAAGATTGATCTGTAAGTATGTAGGACAGAATGCAAAAGAAGGGGGAACCCACCCCAACTCTAGTTTAGTTGGTGGACACTGGAAAGGATATTGGATGTATACAGGGAAAAAGAAACAGGGGCTCGTGGAAGAAAATGGCATGGAGAAGGGAAGACCTATAGGACTGGATGTCTGTGGTATTACTCATTCATCAAGGCCAAGGTAGCTATTTGCTGGAGAAGTGATCCTAGGCCTGCCCTTAATACCCACATCCATCTCCCAGTCACCCATCCATGGAGTACGTCTTCATTCTCCTGGGGAATCCAAAGAATCAAACATATCCCCTGATTTCAGACACGTATCCTGCTTTGGGGATTCGAAATCAAACCATAATGCAGGATGTGGCACATTATCCAAGACCAGCCCACTACCCTCCTTCCCTTCCAAATACAGCTCTTACAGGAAAACACCATTTAGGTAGCATGAGGCCTCTTTGTGGTAGGGGGAGGGATTTGTAGAGTTACAAGTTGTGCTTGAGGTACTTTCTGCTTTATGGGTACCTTGGGTTCCAGCAAGCTCAGAGGCCAGAGTTGGCCCAAAGGAGAGAGAGCAGGAGCCATGGAAGGAGAATGGAGGATGAAGAACTTAGAGAAATAAAAGGGATTCCCCCAGGCCGTGTCCATCTGCGTTCCCCAAGCTAGGAGAGCAAACAGGGATTTGGGCATAAACAGGAAGCATTTCGTTTAACAGTCAAGTGCTGCAGTCCTGGATATAACTGGTTAACGTGGGAACAGAACCAGCTGCAAAGTTCAAGGGACCCCACAGAGGAGGAAATCAGATTTCTTGGTGGGTAAATGCTCAACCGATTGGGAGATGAACAAAGACATTTTAGAATAAGTGAGAGATGATCGGTTGAGCAGGCCAATGATGTGCATACTCATTCATTTAATGTTTGCTTGAAGTTCTATTATCTGTGTTATTTTTCACTGTGATACACACAGCAGTTCAAAGGATGCAGACTTGTGCGCCTCATCCCTTCCTGATGCAGTGAATGTTCGCATGCTGAAATGTGGCCTCCGTAGATTTTTTTTTTATCGTATATAAAATCCTGGTACTTAAGAGGCTTATCTATTTCCGGTATTTACAAGTGTGGACTCCAGTATAAGATTCCCCAGGTTTGAATCCTGGGTCCCACCGCGCACACCTGTGTGACTTGAGCAAGTAACACATTCTCTGACCATCACATTTTTTGTTTTTGCCCACCTATAAAATGGAGATAGTGATAATACATACCTCACAGGTGTATTGTTAGGATCAAGGAACTGATGTAAAGCACTTCCAGTAACGTCTGGAGCCTGGGAAGCACTGTAGTGTCATTACTACTACTAAAACGATTACTATTTTCATTCATACAAAAACGGGTGTGTGTCCTGTGTACGGTGATTTGAAAGTTTCATTTAAAACACACCTAGGGTGTTCTACGTACATGCAAAATTTAACGCATTCTTTGTAACAGTGATGGGATATTCTACAATATAGATGATCATACTTTATTCAGTCATTCTCCCTCTCAAAAGCTGGCTTGCCACACACACAGTGTTGGTATAAAGCTGAGGCTGCACTCAAGTCCCCACTCGTGATGCAGGACGGAGAGGAGGTGAGCTTGAGTGTCCCCACCAAACCCCACTCACCTCGGGCCACTAGTCCAGCCCAGGACACAGGTAGAAGGAGGCAACTCCACAGGAAGAGCCCTCTTCATTCTGGTCCCCTCCTTTTCAGGTGTCCAGGCCATCTGCCTGTGTCTTTGTCACTTTTCCACAGATAGTTCTTCTCCCATGAACTAGCTGGAAAGACAGCTAGTGAGAGAAAAATGTGAGTTCCCTGCTCTGAGCGTTGGAGGATCCGCACTGGCAGCGACAAGGGCCCCCAGAGGAGGGATCTGACGGGCGGCTCTTTCCGGGTGGGGCGTGTATGGGTGGCTGCCTGGGGGCTGCGTGCTGGGGTCTTATGTTGCCATAATGGGCAACTGTGGGGTGCCACAGTTTGTGGAAGTGGGGTAGGTGTGCTTTAGGGTAGAGAGTTGCACCCACAGGAGTCACAGATGGTTCCAGAAAACATCCTTCGTCATTTATCTCCTAGGTTTGCATTTATCTGTCTCCATTCATAGTTTCGTATGGCAGCGAGCATCCTTGTACATATATCTGTAATGCTGCTCTTATTTCTGTAAGCAGGGTAATCAGAAGAGGGATTGCTGGTCTGGGGACAGGCTCGGCCCTGAAACGGAGCTGCCACTCTGTTGACAAAGCAATCTGTCAGATCGCTCTCAGCTTCTCGGCCCGTCCGGCAAATTGCAGTAGTGTCCGCTTAGCCTTTTAGACATTGGGCATTATTGTCTGCCTTCACCTTCTCCGCCTTCTCCTCCTCCTCCCTCCCTTTCTCCCTCACCATCTCCCTTTTTTGACAATCTTGTGGGCAGCATCATGCATCCTATCGTGAATTGCCTGAAAGTGAGATTGAGCATATTTTCACAGACTAATTGGCCATTTAAATGTCCTCTTCTGTGAATATCTTCTCTTAAAAGGATAGGATTTCAGCAGATAGAAACATGTGGGAGAGGGAACAGGAAGGAAAGAGAATCTAAAATGACAGCAGGGTATGTCCAGGGATGCCAAGTGTTCTGGAAACTGCAGAGTGGCCGGAGACGTGGCTGGCAAATGGAAGGAGCAGCCCGCCCCGGGGACCTTAAACCCCAGGACAAAGGTGTCAGATTTAACCCCGTAGGAAAAGGCGAAGCTCCAGGAGGGGGTTCTCTTCTGGGAACTAATGTGATCTGTGGCTTTGGGAGAACAGAGGCCAGATCATCAAGACCCTGGTGACTTAGAAACTGGATCACTTCAGTCGAGGAATGAATTACCGAGCACCCGAACTAGGTTACTGGCAGTGTGGTTGGAAACCATGAACGATGACCTTGACAGGCCTGTGACCAGCTGGATACGGGACAGGAGAGAGAAGGGACACAACCGTGCCTGTGTGGTTTGCCGTCCTGGCTATTTGTGGACACCAGGAAGAACGGAGAAGGCACAAGCCCTTGGCAACCAATCACTTGCTGATTCTGTGGTCTCAAAGCTTCTCTGAGGTAGATGTCTCCTTAACAACTAGGGCCACTAAGCTCACACAGTTTGCCTAAGAGGAGCTAGTTTAAAGGGAAAAGAATAAATTTAGTACTTCTTTAGTTTTAGAGGCCTCTGCAAATGGTAGAACGTGCTCCTTCAGGAGGGATCTTGGGTTTATTCGTTACCTCAGAACCAGGGCCTTTTTGTCTGTGCCTTGGACCTTTACAAAGGCCCGTGGAAATATTTGAGAACTAAATGTAGTCATCGTTAGTTTTAGTGTCAGCATTGGCTCCAAAATGTGAAAACTATAAAATCAGAATCATTAGGGGCACCTGGGTGTCCCAGTTGGTTACGCATCCGACCCTTGGCATCGGCACACGTCACAATCTCATGGTTCGTGAGACCCAGCCCCGCGTCGGACTCTGTGCTCTGGCAGCATGGAGCCTGCTTGGAATTGTCTCTCTCTCCCTCTGTCTCTGCTCCTCCCCCCATCATCTCCCTCTCAAAATAAATAAACTTAAAAAAAGTCATTAAATGCTTAGTCCAGTATTTGTAAATTCTAACATTAGGTTTGCTTGTTGTTCACTTTGTAAGAATTCTCTATTATGCACGTTGGCAAGTTAAATAGCTTACCCTTAACCAAATAATTATAAGCAAACATACATGTGTATGTGTGTATATACACATATAAGTGTATATATGTATATATATATATAGGTATATGTATATATATATATATAGGTATGTATATATATGAAATAAGTAATTGAAAGGCACTTAACCTGTTACTTCCTTTAATCCTTGGGACAACCTGATGTGGTAGATACTCTTATCCCTTCTTAATGAATGAGGAAATGAGGACGGAAATGTGCTGCCCATCTCACAGTCAGTAAGCGAACAGCTGAGATTCAAGCCCTGGTAGCCTACCTCCAGAGTCTGGGCTTGGAGCCGCTTTGCCATATTGCCTTCAGAGAGAATATTCTCTGACAAGGGAAACAGAAAGTAAAGAGGTTACGGGCCCAAGACTAAAAACCTGGGACTTTTCAGAAGGGGTAAGAGAAGGCTGGAAAGTAAATGGGTCAGCAGGTTGAAGATGTTGCGCTTGGCCCAGGCAGTAACGTTACTGGTGGTGACAGCCTCGGGGACCGGCCCTGTCCGGTGCCACCGGGTGGGCAGTGAGAACGGCAAGCCCTCGGTGTCCTGATGATGAAAACACATCTGCTCTTGAGGGGATCGCTCCAGTGCCGTGCCCACAGTGGAGGTCAGACTGTAGTGCATCCCAAGCAGGGAGCTCACAGGGAAGCAGCAGAGGATTTATGCGAGGCCACGGCCACAGACATACACACCCGTCTCCACGGTGTCTGGGCACAAGTGAGAATCGGCCATCGTTTCATAATGTGTTGCATACATTCCGCTTCTGGATTCAAGCCACAGAGGACTTCCGCTTTCCTCTTCTCCAGCTGTGACTGTGACCAAGGACACTTCTCAGAGGACGCAGGCTTTCCAGACTGAAACTCTGGGGTCCCCGAGCTGCACTTAGTGAGATCGGTGTGGGAGCTGAGTGGGGTGGGGACAGCATGCTGCACCAGTGTGTGTGTTTCTGGTGGCTGCTGTAAGACATTCCCACGAACTGGGGGACTTCAAACGGCAGAAATCTATTCTCTCCCAGTCCTGGGGGCACAGAAGTTTGAAGTCAAGGTACTGGCACAGTGGTTCGGTCTGCAGGTTCTGAAGGAAAATCTGCTCCTCGCCTCCCTCTCTTGGCTTCTAATGCTCACCAGCAACCTTTGGCCGCCCTTGGTGTAGATATATCACTCCCATCTCTTAGCATTCTCCCCTGTGTGTCTTGTCTGCATCCAGATTTCTTCTTAAAGGACGTGACTCATTGAATTAGGGCCCGCTCAAATCCAGTATGGCCTCATCTTAACTGGATTGTACCTGCAAAGACCCTATTTCCAAAGAAGGTCGCATTCACAGGTACCGGGAGTTAGGACTTGAATGTATCTCTTTGGGGACACAATTCTGCCTTCATTTCTGTTTGTTTCCTTCTGCGGTAGAAAAGTGCCGGGCTCTTTTAGTTTAACCACAGGAGTTTAGGAGGACTGGTCAGGGTGCGACGCACTCTCCTGGATTGGATACCTTGACCCCCCTTGGTGAGTCCCTGAGTCATTTCATAGAGTCAGTCTCGTCTGCATAGACAGAAGAATTGCCCCAGCTGGGGGAGCAGTGAACTGTCTGGCTTGTTTATTTATTTGTTTATCTGTCCTTCCCCAAACTGAGTCTTTGATTTTCTCTCTACAGAAGCCGATCCAGCCATGGCGACTCCCTCTGCTGCCTTTGAGGCCCTTATGAATGGAGTGACCAGCTGGGATGTCCCCGAAGATGCCATCCCATGTGAACTGCTTCTCATTGGAGAGGCCTCCTTTCCGGTCATGGTGAATGACATGGGCCAGGTCCTCATTGCTGCCTCCTCCTATGGCCGAGGCCGCCTGGTGGTGGTGTCCCACGAGGACTACTTGGTAGAAGCCCAGCTCACTCCCTTTCTCCTCAATGCAGTGGGTTGGCTTTGTTCTTCCCCTGGGGCTCCCATTGGCATACACCCGTCCCTGGCACCCCTGGCCAAAATCCTTGAGGGTTCTGGGGTAGAGGCGAAGATTGAGCCCGAAGTGAAAGACTCCCTGGGGGTTTACTGCATTGATGCCTACAATGAAACCATGACAGAAAAGTTGGTCAAGTTTATGAAACGTGGAGGGGGCTTGCTCATTGGAGGCCAGGCCTGGGACTGGGCCAACCAGGGCGATGACGAAAGGGTGCTTTTCACGTTCCCTGGCAACCTCGTGACCAGTGTGGCCGGCGTGTACTTCACTGACAACAAAGGGGACACAAGTTTCTTTAAAGTCTCCAAGAAGATGCCCAAGATCCCAGTCTTAGTTAGGTAAGTGCATTTACCCCAGTGGGGATTTGGTTGCAGGTTCAAAAACAGACATGGTTCTTGTCTTTAGGTTGCTCCCAGGCTAACAGAAGAGAACCTGGCACTTAGGCATTGATTCACCCTAAATCAACCAGATTTTAAAAATACCCTGAGGCACAGGAGGGTTCCTGCCTTCTCAGACCAGGCACTCAGACCAGACCATTGCTGTTGCCTCCCAAGACCAGACCACTTGGCTCTTTGAGCAGAGAAACTTCTTAGTGACCATGATGTTCCCTGACGTCTAGCTTGAAATATGTTGTTTGTGCTAAGTCTAAGAGTTAGGGGAGGATTTTATGTCTGCAGGCAAAAGACCTGATGATGGAGAATGAGGGACACCAATGACGGGTACAGAGACAGGCGACATGGAAGGTTCTTTAAGAGCACTAACCAGCCTGTTCTGTACACACTATGCTCCAGCATCTCATACAGTGCTGGATGTAAGCAGGTTTGTAGATGCTCAGTAAACATGTGTTGGCTGGTGACTGGATGGATGAATGAGGGAGAGTAGAGGCTGGTGTCATTCCAGGAGTAGAAGAAGTGTACCAGGCCACACCCTGTTGTACATTAAAACTCACAGCATCCTTGGAGCAAAGAGCACTGGTATTTCTGACTGGTGGGAGCATGGTAAAGTAGGGTTGGGTGAGGAAGGCACAGCAGGGTTAGAACAGACATACAGATCATGGGCTGTGGCCTCTCCTTGGCATGGGACATTTGAAACAAAACCCCATATGTGCAAGGAGGAAAGACACGGCTATTCTGGGGCATAGTGACTGATCAAATTGATCAAATTTCAGTTTACCGATGACCTTCATCCTAAGGAATAGGGAGGGAAGGCTTGGCCATAATTCTCTTTCTTAACTACCTAACCCCCCTTACTTGCCTTCAAAGATGTTTTTCTCTATCAAAACCATACTTCTTTTTCCTTTGGCTCTACCTAAATCATTTCTCATCATCAGTGATTCTGAATTGCGGGTGGAGCTCGGTTGTGTGTGTGAGTGCATACACACTCATGTATGTGTATGCACACGTGTAAAATCAACTGGAAGACTGATGCTTGAGGGAAAATCAGAGTTAATAAGGCAAGTATGCAGACTCTGTTGTGGAGATTGTGGGTTTTAGTTTTGGTTGTTAACTAGGTGAGACGGCATCACAATCATTGACTGTCTTTACTTCTACAGGTAGCTATAGCGAAGCATTGCTCATATGTTAAGTGGGTCATTTTAGACGTGTAGATGGATTGAAGATGGCAATACTGATTTTCCTGAGCTGAGCGTGTGCATGTGTGTGTGTGAGGGAGAGAGAGAGAGGCGTGAAATACTGATTAAATGCATACGTTGAGATTAGTATGGGAAAAGAGAAAACAAGAACCCTCTCCTCCTCTCCCCATAGTTTTAATATTCACTCTCTTGTAGCCAAGGCTGAAAAGTAGACGTTGAGGGATATTTCTCCCACCTGATGTTGTTGCAGTTGCTAAACTATATATTTATCCACATTCATTAATTATAAACCTAAATCTGGGGCCCCTGGGTGGCTCAGTCAGTTGAGCATCCAACTTAGGCTCAGGTCATGATCTTGCAGTTCTTGAGTTCCATCCCCACATCAGGCTCTGTGCTGACAGCTCAGAGCCTGGAGTCTGCTTCAGATTCTGTCTCCCTCTGTCTCTGCCCCTCCCTTGCTCGTTCTCTCCCTCTCTGTCTCTCTCTCTCAAAAATAAACATTAAAAAATTTTTTTAATTATAAACCTAAATTGAGTGAATTTTACTTTATGTAAATTAGACCTTAATAAACCTTTAAAACTAGCATTTTTATTTATTTATTTTTTATTTTTTAATTTAAATTCAAGTTAGTTAATGGGTGCCTGGGTGGCTCAGCCCATTGAACGTTTGACTATTGATTTCAGCTCTGGTCATGATCTCAGAGTTTGTGGGTTCAAGCCCTGCACTGGGCTCTGCGCTGACAGTGTGGAGCCTGCTTGTGCTTATCTCTGTCTCTCTCTCTGCCCCCTGCTCCCCCGTTCATGATCTCTCTCTCTTTATCTCTCTCTCTCTCAAAATAAATAAACATAAAAAAATACAATAAAATAAATTTAAGTTAGTTAACATACAGTGTGGTATTGGTTTCAGGAGAAAAAATAGATTTTTTAATAGGACTTTAAAAAAAATAATCAGAGACAATCAGATTCATGTCCAAGGATATGCAATGCAGCACTATTTGTAATAAGGAAGAGTAGTATAGCTAAATAAATTAGAGAATTATTAACCAACCATTAAAACTATTTCCAAGAATATAGTTTTAGGCATGGGGAAAAGGGCATGGAAAAAACCTCTCAGGGGGTACTATGAAATGAAATAAAGTAGGATACTAACCTGTTATTCAGTATGTTCCCACTTCTGTTCAAAAAATATAGCTATGTGTAGAAAATATTATCAAAGGAGAAGGCCATAATATCACTTCACATACAAGAACATTAAAGACAAGAAAAATAATTTAGAAGTCCTGTTAAAGATCTTCCACATCTATCAATGCACCATTCTATGACATAAACAAAAAATATAAAACCAAATTTAAGTCTCTTAGTTCAATTTTTTTGACATCTCTGATATACATATAAATGTGTGTGTGTGTGTGTGTGTGTGTGTGTGTGTGTGTGTGTGTGTGTGTATTGCCAATTGCCAATACTTTTGAATTATGTTTCTTCTTCATGGATGGTCTTTTAAACCACTTTTTCAATATTGTGGGATCTATTATTTTTTTAATTTTCATTTTATTTAAAAAAATTTTTTTTAAGTTTATTTATTTGTTTTGAAAGAGAGACAGCACGTGCATGAGCAAGGGAGGGGAAGAGAGAGAGGGAGACAGAGAATCCCAAGCAAGCTCCCCGCTGTCATTGTGGAGCCCAATGCAGGGCTTGATCTCACAAACCAGGAGATCATGACCTGAGCTAAAATTAAGAGTTAGATGTTTAACCAACTGAGCCACCCAGGTGCCCCTAATTTTCATTTTAAAAAGTAATGTCATAAACTCACAATACAACTCTTTTCATCTTCATATATTATTTTCCCCATTCATCCATAATTTTACATCATTGTCCTCTTAGTATACATGCTAGTTTGAATTCTACTCACGAATATTTTTCATTCTATATAATCTTTAAAGTTATATTTGATTCACTTCATAAGAATGCAGTGCATACACCATATTTATTTAATCATTTGCCTGCTGTTGAGCATCTCGATCTTTCTCTACTCTTGTTCTTATAGATAGTACTGCAGAGAATATCTTCAAAACATTTTAGAAGTATTAGACAATACAAGACACCAAGATGATTCTATTAGAATTCAAGGGAGATTATTTCCATCACCGGCTGAGCGAGGTTCAGATGGAAAGCCCCTATGGATTTAGTTACTCTGCCAAAGTATCTTATTTATTTTTAAACCCTCATTTAAACATAAGAGTGTGAATTAAGCTAACCTTAATCTTATTACTTGCATATTTCTTACTAAATTAAATTCTACATACGATCCTGGGATCCTCTTAGCCTTCTAAAAGAGTAAACTGTCCACAGGTTGTTATCAAGATGAATCACATTTTTAGCAGAGGAAGAGTCTAATTTATGATCAGAAAAATAATATCCCTAAGTAATAAAACCAGATGATCTACTTTTAGCCGGGTGAGAATACCCACAGTTGTCAGGACATGAGCCTCCTAGTCACTGCCCTGGTTTCCTGCCTGGAAAGCAAAGCGTCATCATCTGCATTTAGAACACTAGCCTCCATGGGCCACCTGGGTGGTTCAGTCGGTTAAGCTTCTGACTTCGGCTCAGGTCACCATCTCATGGTTTGTGAGTTCAAGCCCCACGTCGGGCTCTGTGCTAACAGCTCAGAGCCTGGAGTGTGCTTTGGATTCTGTGTCTCCATTCTCTGTCTCTGCTCCTCTCCCGTTTGTGTTCTCTCTCTCAGAAATGAATAAACATTAAAAAAAAATTTATTTTAAGAAAAACACTAGCCTCCACGTGCCCTGTAAGACCAAGCCACATGTAGGCTGTTCCCTGAGCGATTTCTACTCTCCTACCAGCTTCATTCAGTGCCTCGATTGCACCTTGGCTCTGAGGCCAGTGGCACTGCACTTTATGTGCAAAAGAAGCCTCACCTTCTATTAAGTATTTCATTTGAAAAACACTGGGTCCATTGTCATAAACTACCTGGTCCCATTGCAGGACTCAATATTCATATAACCTGGAAAAGGCCCAGATTTTAGAGTAGGCAGACTTCAGTAAGTTCCCAAGCTCTGTCTGGTGCATGTGCTATAACCTGGTGTTGGAGCCACCCTCTCTAAGCCTCATCTTCAAAGTGGGATTAACAATGACTACCTTTCAGGGTGGTTGTGAGGATTAAATGAATGAAGAAAACATGCTCAAATACCTAAGGCACTTTAATTATTCTGACATCCAGCCTCCACACTATGGTATGTAAGTTGTAGGATGCCATGAATATCATCCCCAACCACTGATGATTACCTAGCATCCATCATTATGCTGCTTTACCCCAGGTCATGTGTGTTCTCCAAGTTGTGTAAAGTATTGGCCTTTTAGGAAATTATTTATTTATTTTGAGAGAGAGAGAGAGCGAGAGAGCATGTGCATATGTTTGCATGCAAGAGGAGAGGGGCAGAGAGAGAGGGAGAGAGAGAATCCCAAGCAGGCTCCAGGTGGTCAGCACAGAGCCTGACACCGAGGCTCCATCCCACCAACCTTGAGACCGTGACCTGCGCTGAGATCAAGAGTTGGACGCTTAACCGACTGAGCTACCCAGGCACCGCAAATATTGGCATTTTTACCCATGTTTCCACCTACTTCCTCTACCAAACTGAAGCTGCATCATCATGATCAGTTGCCATATTTTATCCTCTTTATACATTTAATAAAACAGGTACTAGGGACCGAATTGGCTCCACCAATAAGAGATGTGACGTAAATTAAACGCATCATTAGATGACCAACCTAGGGAGGTTTAGGAGAGGAGGAGGTTAGGGAGACAAACCAGAATAGTTTGTCTGGTCCCTCTTTTAAATTTTTTTTTTCAACGTTTATTTTATTTTTGGGACAGAGAGAGACAGAGCATGAATGGGGGAGGGGCAGAGAGAGAGGGAGACACAGAATGGGAAACAGGCTCCAGGCTCTGAGCCATCAGCCCAGAGCCCGACGCGGGGCTCGAACTCACGGACCGCGAGATCGTGACCTGGCTGAAGTCGGACGCTTAACCGACTGTGCCACCCAGGCGCCCCTGGTCCCTCTTTTATTTTTATTTATTTTTTTTTTTAATTTTTTTTTTCAACGTTTATTTATTTTTGGGACAGAGAGAGACAGAGCATGAACGGGGGAGGGGCAGAGAGAGAGGGAGACACAGAATCGGAAGCAGGCTCCAGGCTCTGAGCCATCAGCCCAGAGCCCGACGTGGGGCTCGAACTCACAGACCGTGAGATCGTGACCTGGCTGAAGTCGGACGCTTAACCGACTGCGCCACCCAGGCGCCCCTGGTCCCTCTTTTAGATAAGAAGTCCCTTATCTCACTTTTACCAAAATCTCAGGCTTCTATTACAGAGTTCTTTTAAGGAATGTTGTTCGTTCATACATTTATATAGCCAGCAATTTACTGAATATATTCTATATCCCAGGCAGTATTTTGTATGTCAAGACAATGATTTCCAAAGATCTAGTAATTAAAAACACAGAAACCTTCAGTAACAAGACCTGGAAGAATTTACAAAAAAACAAATAACTGTGTTAGGAAGAGGGCTGTGATACTGAGTTTCACTGGAACCTGGAAACCTGTGATCTTCCTGCCAGTATATGCAGCAAGACATGCATGCAGTTTCACCTCTTCTTCCCTCTTCCCACTTCCCTGGAAAGTGCTGGAGTAGAACACCCTTGTCCTCCTTTTAGCTATTACTCCATTGAGACTGGTTTTCTGTCTACGGTGATCCCCATATATATTCAGTCATCAGAGATGCATAGAAAAGAATGTTATACCAACGGTCGTGCTCTCCAATGTCTGCATGCTCCAAGTTCCTTGGCCCTGTGAAACCTGAATTGACGAACCTTACGCAGATATTAATTAATAAGCTTACTTATAACAAGGATCCACAAATCGTTGGAGGTCATTGCTTGTTACATGTTAGGAATATTCAGAATGCTAACTATAGAATTTTATGTCAGGATCATGGCGGGGCGTGGTGGGGGTAAATATCCTCACCTAACTCCTACTCTGTCCTCACGGCATGCTTAGTTATGTAGGCTAAAATGGCATAAACTGGCTCTCAAAAAATAAACAAGACATTTCAGAGAGCGAATCCAAGTGGAAAGACAGGCCACGTTAGAAGAGTAATTGCTAGGGGCTCCTGGGGGCTCAGTTGGTTGAGCTTCTGACTTCTGCTCAGGTCATGATCTCGCGGTCCGTGAGTTTGAGCCCCACGTCGGGCTCTGTGCTGACAGCTCAGAGCCTGGAGCCTGCTTCGCATTCTGTGTCTCCCTCTCTCTGTCCCTCCCCCACTCATACTCTGTCTCTCTCTCAAAACTAAATAAACATTTTAAAAATGTTTAAATAAAAAAAAAGAGGAATTGCTAAATCACAATTTAGATTGCTTTCCCTTTTTTTTTTAACGTTTATTTATTTTTGAGACAGAGAGAGACAGAGCATGAACGGGGGAGGGTCAGAGAGAGAGGGAGACACAGAATCTGAAACAGGCTCCAGGCTCTGAGCTGTCAGCACAGAGCCCAACGCAGGGCTCAAACTCACAGACAGCGAGATCATGACCTGAGCCGAAGTCGGCCGCTCAACCGACTGACCCACCCAGGCACCCCTTTCCCTTTTTATGAACATTTTCTTCCAGTTTCAAAATACATGCTTGCTGGAAAATAACAGAAATAATCCAGAAGTAGGCAAAGTAAAAAGGGAAAGATCTTCATCTCTGCCTGTCCCTCTGCCCCTGCTGATTTGTTCCTCCAGAGTTTGGACTCTATCTTTTCTGCCTTTTCCCCCATTTGTGTGGGAGGACGGTGTGGAAGAGCTGGGGGAACAGAGAGACAGAGACAGAGACAGAGAAACCTGCAACTTGGTTTTCCACTTAATTATCTTGAACATTTTCCACGTGCATCTTTCTGATAATGTGCATCATCCTTCAGAATGGCTGAATAGCGTTTTGCGTTGGATTGTTCCATAAGTCATTTAACTATACGCCTGTTAGCACACAGTAAAGTTACTTTCTAATTCTTCTGTAAATAAAGATATAATGAATATCCTTTCACTGAAACCCACACAGGCTGGATATACACTTATTCATTTTAAGTGCTTGGCAGTTTCCTTTTAGAAATTTCTTATTTTGGAAATCTTCAAACGTATATATTCTTAGAGATAGAAATAAGAGCAGTGAACAAACACGTATCCGTCACCCAGCCAGTGCAATTCTCAACTACCAGCTAACTGTCTCCACTCACCACCTTCCAACCCCTTTCCTCCCTCTTCCAGTTTGTTTTGAGCAAGTCTCTGACATTGCATCATTCTGTCCATAAAATAGCGTATCTCTAAAAGACAAGGACTGATCTTTAAATGTAACCACACTACTGTTATCACATATTTTAAATAGCATTACTTTTTCTGACCTAGCAAAATATCAGTAACAATATCATTTTTTGAGAGCATTCTGTAAGTACTCTCTCTTACGTACATATGTCTAAATTTATCCCTTAGAGAAACTGGATTATTCATATTCTCCATAAATTACTTAATTTTTGCATACTTGATCTAAAAGAGATCTCTAAGACAACTGTTCCAAACTCCCACTGAGATTTTAAAACTGAACTTGGCTTTTATTTCCCATGTTTTAAAGCTATATTTTGGTATCCTGAAAACTCCTGAGTTTTTTTCATGGTGTGTACATTTTGTCAGAACATACCCTTTCTAGCAACTGGTGTTTTTCACCTTGAATTCTATTTTGTCTAGTATGTAGTTACTATTCCCTATTTTTTTTTGTTTTGCTTCTCTTTTTGTTTTGTTACTCTTTCTATGTTTTTTTCTAAAAGGTTTGTCTCTTAGTGTAAAGCTGATTTTTTAACCTAATCATAGTGCCTCTGCAGTTTACAAGGTAAATAATCCATTTATATAATCAAAAAATTGATGTTCTAGATACTATAATCTTGCTCAATATTTTGTTATACTTTCTCATTGCTTCTTTTAAAATTTTCCTTTACAGCCTTTTGCTCCATTGGTTGAGTTTCTTTTTCTCTTCTCACTATTTGGAAATTACACAGGATTTTTCTATTCTTCTTGTAGCTATCCTTAATTTTTTCCCACATCTTTATGTAAAAATTTTTCACACTTATGGGAACATTGCAAGAATAATGTAATGATAACCATACCCTTCACCTAGATACGTCAGTGACTAGATTTTGTCACATATACTGTATAAACACACAGAAACAGATTACTTTGCCTAACCATTTGAGAGAAACCTACAGACGGAGTAACACATCACATCTAAATACTTCAATATATATCTCCTAGAGACAAGGGCATTTTCCAGTATAACCATAATACAATGATCTAAAAAAAAAACAAAAACGGTGCCATCAATACAACACTATTATTTAATGTCCATGTTCAAATGTCTGCAATTACCCCAACAACATCTTTTTTAGATTTTTTTTTTTTAATATAGGATCCAACCAAAACATTTGCCAGCTTTTCTTATCTTTCAGGACACTGGTGTTTTTGAAGCATCTAGCCCAGCCATTGTGTGGAATGCCCCTCAGTTTGGATTTGTCTAATTATTTTCTCATGATTATACTCAGTCAAACATTTTTTGGCAAGAATACTACATAGGTGACATTGGGCTCGTTACAAGGTATCGAATTGGGAGGCATATGACATCAGTTTTATTGTTACTGGTGATGACAGAATTGGCTATTTAGTTAAATTGGAGTTTGCCAGATTTTCCTAGTGTAATAGTGCCTTTCCCCCCTTTTAACCAGTTTAACCTACGGTGTGACAATTTGAGAGTATTAATGTCCTGTTCACCAGCAACCTTCCACCCAGTGGTTTTAGCACTAGTTGATGATCTGTGCCCGGGTCAATATTTACAAAAGTGATTACTTCTACTGCACACGGGTACTTCCTGCCCCTTTCTTAAAGATTCATGTCAAACATCACCTCTTCCAGAAAACCTCTCCCACCCTCTCCCATTCTGACATGGATGTCTCTCTTCTGAGCACCTGTAGCAACCTGACCTTCTAGTTGAATGTAGGTTTTATGTGTAGATTTCTGCCAGAATTGGTTGGGATCCCTCCCTACCCCCACAACATTTGTTGTTGATTTTGTGGTGGTTTTAAAATTTTGCTTGAGTACCACTCTGTACTCATGGACCCTTTTATATTTTTTTTGTTTATTTATTTTGAGAGACAGAGAGAGTGCGAGCAGGGGGGGGGCAGAGAGAGGGAGAGAGAGAACCCCATGTAGGCTCTGTGCTGACAGTGCAGAGCCGGATGTGGGGCTGGAACTCATGAACCATGAGATCATGACCTCGGCAGAGACCAGGAGTCAGATGCTTAACCGACTGAGCCACCTAGGCGCTCCACACATGGACCCTTTTAAAAAAAATCAAATATAAATCATTTATAGTGTGTGTTTTTTGAAGGTCATACTGTCTCAAATTTGGCAAGTGCAAAGCCCTATTAAGCTAACTCCTAAATCATTTGACACGCCCCATCAGTTTTCTTGTATTTACTCAGTGTCTGGTACAACAAGACGTTGCAGGTTCATGTTGTCCTTTTCTAGTCCAAAACCAGATTCAGCCATTTCTTCAAGAATTCTTAGTTCCGGGGCGCCTGGGTGGCGCAGTCGGTTAAGCGTCCGACTTCAGCCAGGTCACGATCTCGCGGTCCGTGAGTTCGAGCCCCGCGTCGGGCTCTGGGCTGATGGCTCGGAGCCTGGAGCCTGTTTCCGATTCTGTGTCTCCCTCTCTCTCTGCCCCTCCCCCGTTCATGCTCTGTCTCTCTCTGTCCCAAAAATAAATAAACGTTGAAAAAAAAAATTAAAAAAAAAAAAAAAAGAATTCTTAGTTCCTTTTGGTGGTGAATGGTATTTAGAAACTATGGTCATCACAGTGTACTCACTGCTGTTGGACTGTCCTCATTCCTGGGCTCCTCAGAAGACAGCCAGGAAATATTGATCTCATAATCATAAGTTCATACTGATACCCCTAGTTTTAATCCAAAACCACAGGGAAGATTCCCTGTTTGTATCTTCCGTCTCCCATAATGTGAATACTGGTTTCCACAACTTCAGTATTTACTCATTAGTTCAGTCCTACAGTGCGCACAAAATAATTTCATGATTACTATTCCCACAGTATAGCCAAGAGCATAAATAGTAAGTTTTAAAGACTTCTTTGTATTTATTTTTATCCTCAGAATATACTTCACTGAGCGTAGAATGTCCGAGTACTGTGTTCAGAAGGTACTTGGATTGTTTGTTTTCGTTTAGTCCTACTTTAATTTAATGTGGGTTTTTGCCTATATTTGCTTATTTAATTCTATTTTTTGAATGCATTAAGTACTGACATGGTTGTAACAGCAAGGCACACTTATTTATTTTTTTTAAGTTTACTTATTTATTTTGAGAGAGAGAGAGAGAGAGCATGCACGAGTGGGGAGGGGCAGAGAGAGACGACCTTAAGCAGGCTCTATGCCAGGTGCGGAGCCTGACAAATGTAGGGCTTGATTAACCTCCATGAGATCATGTCCTGAGCTGAAATCAAGTGTTGGACTCTTAACAGCCACCAGGCTCCTCTATACATAGTATGTTCTGATCACAGTGGTACTGCACTAGAAATTAATGGGATAAACATATCTGGAATATCTAAATACTTGTAAGTTAAAAAATACATGAATACCCTACAAGTCAAAAAAGAAATTGCCAAGGAAATTAGGAAATGTTTTCAACTGAATAAAAATGAAAACACAACATGCCAAAAATTGTGTAATGTAGTTAAAGTAGTACAGAGAAAGAAAGGTATACTTTTAAATGCTTTTATTAGAAAAAATGAAAGGCTTAAGTTCAGTGTCCTGAATTTCCACATCAAGAAGCTAAAAAAAAAGGAAAAGAAAAGAAAGAAAAGAAAAGAAAAGAAAAGAAAAGAAAAAAGAAAAACCTGACCCAAAATATGTGGAAGGAATAAGAAGATAATAAAGATGAGAGCAGAAATCAATGAAACAGGAAGTAGAAAAACAATAGGGAAAATCAGTAAAAACAGAAGTTGGTTAGTTGGAAAAAATCAATAAAGTGATAAGTCTCTAGATACATTGATCACAAAAACAAGAGATGAATACAAATGATAAATTCCAGGGATGGAATACAGATGATTAATATAGATCCTACAGACATTAAGATATAAGGGAATATTACAACTGTATGCCAATGCATTTGACAGCTTTCCACAGAGAGACAAACTGCTAGAATTGACACAAGAAGAAACAGAAAATGTATGTTAAAGGAGTTGAATTCTAATTTAAAACATCCCGATACTAAATGCAATCTGGTATCCTGGATTGGATCCTAGAAAATATCAGTGGGAAAAGGTGAAATTTGTGTAAAGTCTGGAGTTAAGAGCATTTTACTAACTTTAACTTACTAGTTTTGGCAAACGTACCATAACTGTGTAACATGTTAACATTTGGAAAACTGAGTGAAGGGTATATTGGAACTTGGTACTATTTGCAACTTTTATGGTTTCTTATTTTAAAATAAAAATTTTATTTAAAATAAACAACAATGCAAAAAAAAAAAAAATAAGGAGATAGCTTCACTGATGAATTTTACCAAACATTCAAAGAACAAAAGATACTAACCCTACATAAACTCTTCAAGAAAGCAGAAGAGGAGGAAACTTTTTGCAACTTAATTTATTACACTAGTATTTCTCTGATACCAAAACCAGAGAAAGACATCACAAGAAAACTACAGAACAATGTCCCTCATGCAGATGCAAAAATTCTTTTTTTTTTTTTTAATTTTTTTTTCAACGTTTATTTATTTTTGGGACAGAGAGAGACAGAGCATGAACGGGGGAGGGGCAGAGAGAGAGGGAGACACAGAATCGGAAACAGGCTCCAGGCTCCGAGCCATCAGCCCAGAGCCTGACGCGGGGCTCGAACTCACGGACTGCGAGATCGTGACCTGGCTGAAGTCGGACGCTCAACCGATTGCGCCACCCAGGCACCCCTTTTTTTTTTTTTTTAATTTTTTTTTCAACGTTTATTTATTTTTGGGACAGAGAGAGACAGAGCATGAACGGGGGAGGGGCAGAGAGAGAAAAATTCTTAATAAAATATTGTAAAAAGAATAAAAGTAATATATAAAAAGGATACTACATCATGGCCAAGTATGGCTTATCCTGGGAATGCATGGCTGGTTTAACACTCTACCATGGAAGTAATTCATCATACTTTTTTTTTTTTTAATGTTTACTTACTTTTGAAACAGAGAGAGACCAAGCATGAGCAGGGGAAGGGCAGAGAGAGAAAGAGAGAGACACAGAATCCGAAGCAGGCTGAGCTGTCAGCACGGAGCCGGACGTGGGCCTTGAACCCACGAACCATGAGATCATGACCTGAGCGGAAGTTGTACATGTAACCGACTGAGCCATCTGAGCACCCCAGTAATTCACCATATGAGCAGAATGAATGAGAAAACCATATAATTCAGTACACATGTGCACACACACACACACACACACACAAAAGCATTTGACAAAATTCAGTACCAAATCATGATAATATTTTAGCCAACTAGAAATAAAAAGGAACTTCTTCAATATTGTGAGAATCATCTTTGAAAAAGCTATAGCTACGAATGTGCTTAATAGGGAAATACCCTAAAATTGAAAACAAGGCAAGGAAGGATATCTGCTGTCACTGCTTTTATTCAACACTGCACTAACGATCATAGCCAGTTCAGTAAGGCCGGTAAAAGAAGGCACAGAGATGAAAAATTAAGAAGTAAACCTATGTTTATTAGCAGAAAACATGAGATCTATGTAAAAAAAACACTCTTTAAAACTACAAAAAAAGCACTATGATAATTGAAGTTAGTAAGGTTGCAAGATACAAGGTCAATACAAATCAATTACATTCTTATATACTAGCAGCCAAAAATTGACAATTGAAATTAAAAATAATCCAATAAAGATAGGACCCCAAATCATGAAATACTAATGAATAAAGTTAATGAAATGTTTTAAGACCTATATCCTGAAACTATAAAACATCACTGAAATTAAGTAAAGCCTAAAGAAATAGAGAAATACATCAGATTGATGAATCAGAACACTCAGTAATTTTAAGATGTCAGTTTTCCCCCAAATGACATAAAGATTCAGTGCAATCCCAACCAAAGTTCAAATGGACTCTAAAATTAATGCAAATCAAAGGAACTAATATAACCTAAGTTCAAGACTTACTAGAAAGCTAAAGTAATCAAGATACCGTGGTGTTGGCATAAGGACAGCCATACAGATCAGTGAAATGACTACACGTGGTTCAGAAATAGGCTCACAGATCCATGCTCAATCTTTTCAACATATGGTTCTGGAGTAAATGGATACCCTTATGGAGAAAAGGTGAATCCTGACACTTATCCTGCTCCATACAAAACAAATAACTAAAAAGATCTGGCCCTAAAAGCCGAGGCTAAGATTCAAAACCATCTTTTCTTTTTCTTTTTCTTTCTTTCTCTTTTTCTTTCTTTCTCTTTTTCTTTCTTTCTTTCTTTCTTTCTTTCTTTCTTTCTTTCTTTCTTTCTTTCTTCCTTCCTTCCTTCCTTCCTTCCTTCCTTCCTTCTTTCCTTCCTTCCTTCCTTCTTTCCTTTCCTTTCTTTTTTCTTTCTTTCTTTTTCTTTCTTTCTCTTCCTTTCTTTTCTTTCTTTCTTTCTTTCTTTCTTTCTTTCTTTCTTTCTTTCTCTTCCTTTCATCCTTCCTTCTTTTTTCTTTTTCCTTTTTTATGTCAAAAACTTCTAAATGAATGCACAGGAGAGATTATCTGTGACCCTAGGTTAGGCAAAGATGGACTAGATAGGACACAAAAAGTACATGAGCCATAAGAGGAAATGATTGATAAATTGAGCTTCATAAAATTTTAATAACTTCTGAAGTTCAGTAGATAATATTAAGAAAACAAAAAGGAAAGAGAAAAGAAAGAAAGAAAGAAAAAGAAAGAAAGAAAGAAAAAAGAAAAAAAAAGGGAGAAAGAAAACAAAAAGGCAGGCTATAGACTAGAAAAATTATTTGCTGTATTTGTATCTGACAATGGATTTGCATTCAGGATACATAGAGAACTCTTACATCTCAATAAGAAGACAAACGATCCAATAAAAAAAATAAAAGGACAAAATATTTCAACATACTTCATGGAAGATAAGCTATGAAAGGCCAGTAAGCCCATGAAAAGATTCTCAATATTGTTAGTGATCAGAGAAATGCAAATTAATGTCACAATTAGATACCATACACCCCACTAGAACTGCTCCTAAAAAGACTGACAAGAAGTGTTGGTAATAATGTGGAGCGACTGGAGCTCTCATACATTACTGTTGGGAATGTACAGTTGGAAAACAGTTTGGCAATTTCTTATCAACTTAAACCTACTCTTCCCATACCACTCAGACATCTCATTCCTAAGTATTTATCCAGAACAGAAAACACGTCCACACAAAAATTCTACACATCATTGTTCATGGCAGCAAGCCCCCAACTGGAAGCTACCCAAATGTTCATCAACAGATGAACAGATAAACAAAATGTGACATATCCACCCAGGGACATACTACTCAGCAGTTAAAAAAAAGGGGGGGATAGATTACTGATAGGCTTAATAATATAGGTGGCTCTCAGAAATGTACTCTAAGTGGAAGAAGCCAAATGCAAGAGTATCTACTTTGTGATTCCATTTATATGAAGTTTCAGAAAAGGCAGACCTAATCTACACTGAAAGCCAGCATGTCAGTGGTTGCCCGGGGACTGAAGTGACTGAAATAGGGCAAAAGATAGCTTTATGTGGTGATGGAAATGTTATGTATTTTTATTGTGATTATACCAGTGTATAAATGTAACAAAATCTCATCAAGATGTACACTTTAAATGGATGGATTTTAACACGTCTGCGAGGTTGATTTTTTCAAAGTTGGCATATTCAACACAATATCAAAGGAGAACAAAGTGGGACTCACTATACTTGAGACTCACAGTAATCAAAAGAGAAAAGAGTGTGGTATTCGTGAAAGAACAGACAAACTGAATGGAATAGAGAGCCCAGAAAGAGACCCACATAAATCTGGTCATCTGATCTTTGATAGAGGAACAAAGGCCATACAATGGAGCAAAGAAAGTCTTCAAAAATGATGCTGGAACTGGACATCCACAGGCAAAAAAATGAAACCTAGGCACAGACCTTATAGCTTTCATAAAATAACTCAAAATAGATCACAGACCTGAAGGTAAAACACAGAACTGTAAAACTCCTAGTAGATAACATAGGAAATAATCCTAGATGATCTTGACTATGGCTATGACTTTTTAGCTATAATACCAAGGAAACATGAACGTGATCATGGGTAGGCTGGGCTTCATTAAAATTGAAAACTTCTTGGGGTGCCTGGGTGGCTCAGTCGGTTGAGCATCCGACTTCGATCAGGTCACGATCTCACGGTCTGTGAGTTCGAGCCCTGCATCAGGCTCTGTGCTGACAGCTCAGAGCCGGAGCCTGCTTCAGATTCTGTGTCTCCCTCTCTCTCTGGCCCTCCCCCCATTCATGCTCTGTCTCTCTCTGTCTCAAAAATAAATAAATGTTAAAAAAAATCGTTATAAAATTGAAAACTTCTCTGCAAAAGTCAACGTCAAGAGAATGAGAAGACAGGCCACAGACTGGGAACACATATCTGCAAAAGGCACATCATATAAAGCATTATCATCCAAAATATATAATGAACTCTTAAAATAACAATAAGAAAACAATATAATAAAATGGTCCAGTGACCTTAATAGACACCTCACAATAAGATGTACAGATGTATGATAATCCTGTAAAGATACTTCATATCACATGTCATCAGGGAAATGCAAAGTAAAACAATGAGCTGTCACTACACTGAAAATCCAAGACATTGACACCACCAAATGCTGATGAGGATGTGGAGCAACAGGAACTCTCGTTCACTGCTGATGGGAATGCAACATGGTACAGCCACCTTCGAAGACAGTTTCACAGTTTCTTACAGACTAAACTACTCTTACCATATGATCTTGCAATCACACTCCTTGCTGTTTACCCAAAGGAGTTATATCCACACAAAAACATGCAAGTGGATATTAGTAGCAGCTGTGTTCATAATTGCCAAATGTAGAAGCAACCAAGATGTTCTTCAGGGGGTGAATGAGTAAGTAAATTGTGGTACATTCAGAAGTGGGGTATTATTCAGTGCTAAAAATAAATGAGCTAATAAGCCATGAACAGACATGGAGGAAATTTAAATGCATGATTAATGTATGATTGCGACTGGATGACATCTGGAAAAGGCAAAACTCTGGAGACAGTAAAAAGATCTGTGGATGCTAGGGGCAAGAGGAGAGGATGAATAGGCAGGACACAGAGTATTTTGGGGGCAGTGAAAATACTTGATGATACCATAAATAGGGATACATGTCATTATACCTTTGTCCAAACCCACAGGATGTACAACAAGAGTGAACCCCAATGAGAACCATGGGCTTTGGGTGATAATAATGTGCTAATGTAGGTTTGAGTGTAACAGATGTACTACCCTGATGGGGATGTTGGTAACGGGAGGCTATGCGTGTGTGTGTGTGTGTGTGTGTGTGTGTGTGTGTGTGTGTGTGTGTGTGTGTGGGGGGGGGTGGTATATGGGACTTCTGTGTGCTCTCCCCTCAATAGTGCTGTGAGCCTAAAAGTACTCTTAGGGGCCTTTGGCTGGCTCAGTCAGTACAGCTTGAGACTCTTGATGTTAGGGTCATAAGTTCAAGCCCATATTGAGCATGGAGCCTACTTAAAAAAAATAAATAAAGCATAGTTTTTTTAATTGGCATGTTAAAGCCTGAAAAAAAAGAAAAAACTTTCTCATTCTCTTTCCCTCTGTTTGTAATCTGTTCTCACCCCTGTATGATAACCAATTTCATTAGTTTCTTGATTATTCCTTCCTATTTCTTTTTACAACAGTGTGTGTGTGGATACATATTGTGCCCAGTATTTCACAAATTAAAGGAAGCATGCTATGAATACTCTTTTACACCCTGCTTTTTTCAATTAATATATCTTGATAATTATGCTTTGACAATATTTAGAAATCTCCCTTATTTTTTTTTTCCATAGTGGCGTTCTGTTTGTCTCTATGAGTATACCATAGTTGATTCAACCAACCTCTAATGTACAGGCATTTGTGTTGCTTTCATGTTTTTGCTATCATAAAGTTGCAATGGATAACTTTGTTTTAAGTGTTTTCATTTTATTGAAATTGTGCCTTTTGGCTAACTTTCTAGAGATAAAATTGCTAGGTCCAAGGATAAATGTATGTATACTATTGTTAGAAATTGCCAAGTTCATCTCCATGTTGGGTTGTACCACTTAGCATTCTCACCAGCAGTGGAGAGACGATGCCTGTTTCCCCCACACAATTCTAACAGAATAGTTATCAGACTTCTGAAGCTTTGTTAGCCTGATAGCTGGGAAATGGTATTCCAATATAGTTGTAACTTGTATTCTTTTTTCTGTTTTAACTTTATTTATTTTTAGAGAGAGGGAGAGAAAGCATGAGCAGGGGAGGGGCAGAGAGATGGAAAGAGAGAGAGAATCCCAAGTAGGCTCTGCACTGTCAGCACAGAGCCCGAAGAGGGGCTTGAACCCAGGGACCATGAGGTCATGATTTGAGCCAAATCTAAGAGTCGGACACTTAACTGACTGAGCCACCCAGGTGCCCCTTCATTCTTTTTTCTAGAAGTAAATCAGTGTGTGTTAAGAGTCATTTAGGTTTTTTTTGGTTGCAAACTGTCCTTTTACATGTTTTGCCCATTTTCAGATATGTTTTTCGTGTTCTCATTTTAAGAGTTCTTTACAGACTAGAAATATTCATCTTTTATCTGTGATTACAGCATGTTTGTTTTTTTAATGTATTTAGTATTTCTGCCATTCAAAAATGCATATGTAGCTAATTTTATCAATCTTTTCTCTTAGCACATTTGATTTTGGGTCATAGTTAGGAAGCCTTTCCTCACACCTAGATTAGGAGATTTCACTCTTGGTTTCTTCCAGTACTTGGGTGGTTTCCCTTTTAAAATTTACCGCTCGGATGCATTTGGAATCTTGTCTTGTGTGTTGTGTGACAGAGGGTATCCATTTTATCTTTTCCCAAATGCCTATCCAGTCATCCCAACATTTATGAAATTATATTTATAATTTATGATAATACATTTATTATTTACATTTTATTATATAACTATATATTATATAATATTATGCATTATATATTATTACATAAATATTTACTATAATAAGTTATTATAATATAATTTATAATATAGGTTATTTGAAATTATTTTTATGAAAGTATCTTTTCCCAGTAATACAAGATGCCACCTTTATTATACACTAATAGCCATATTTACTGTGTTGCCCTTATTTAGTAAGCTTTATATTTTTAGATCTGAGTTGCGAATTAACTAGTTTTTATAATCTACGTCTCCAAATTAAGAACGCCATTTGTCTCTTTCTCGCACTTTTGCATGCTCACCCTCTACCTCCCAAAACAGCGGCACCTTGGTTCCAGTTTGGTTTTGCCTCAGTTTAGTTTAACGTCATGGTCCTGCTAATTCGGGACTCTTTCTTAGCAACTGCAGCAAGTATCAGAAGACCTTTCTCAGCATTACTTATAAATTACACTGGTATTCGTGCCCGCCACTGTTTCGTGAAGCCAATCTGTTTGTCTGTTGTACTTGTTTTTCTTTTTCTAGACCTACAGGGTAACCTTAGGTACATTTTGGGGAAAACTTTCACGAGTGGTACGTTTTCTAAACCCTTGATGTGGTATCAGTATTTCCACGTGCCAACGAAGAGTTTTAGGCGGCTGTGTGTGCCACACAGAGTGCCTTCACTGCCCTCAAATACTTTGTTTTTAGGGAGTTTGTTTCACTTCTTTGTAGGTAATTTGTTCTCTTTGGCTTTGTTTTCTTTCTGGCGGCCTTCAAGGCTTTTTCTTCATGTTTGAAGTTCATTAGCTTGTCAGTAACCAGCTAGATCCTGCACTTCTCATTTACCCTGCTTTGCATTCGGGTAGTCCTGTCTTTCTGAGAACTGAAATCAGTTTTTCAGTGCAAGGAAATTGCATGTAATTGTAGGTTTCTTGCTCCTTTTTTTCTCTTTCTTTGCTTTCTTAACTCCCGCTTGCTAGATCTTCTCCTTTGTCCTTCATTCTCTTTTTTCTGCTGTTTAGCTTCGTGCCTTTCAGCACTGCCCTCTGGAACGATCACTTGACTCAGTTTCCCTGTTGACTTATTCATAGTGTTCATCCCCATCAAGATTTACTTTCTGCCATGTATTAAAATTGAGATTCCCTGGCAATTATACTTTTATTCTAATGAGTAACTTATTATAGCAGCCTGTTCTTGTTTTTTTTGTTTTTGTTTTTGTTTTTTTTGGAGACAAAGTATGTCATCTCAAAACTCCAATAATCTACAATATTTATGTAGGACTTTCTTCTTCATTTATCACTGTTACTAGAGTGTTGGTATTCTCTGGTTAGTTTCGTGCTTCTCTTTCACGGTGTTACTTTTCATCACATATTCAGTGATTCTTGTTTATTTAAATGTTAAGTGGCATTGAAATTCTAGATTGGTCATTACTGGTTACTGAGGTGTATTTTCTCAGGACAAATGATAATCCCTACTCTTCCTGTTTTCTTGGTCTTTTTCTTTCACATAGATGCAGTTACAGATTCTTCTGTTTTAAAGGGTTTCTGATCAGTCTGATTCCATTTGATTTCCATTTTCTATAAATTTCTCACTGGCCCAGTTTATTGATTGTGCCCTTCTCCAAACCCAGTGCTATCATGGATTTATTCTGATTTTAAAACTTAATGTTTCATTTCAGAAGAGAATGGGAAAGAGAAGTAAAAATCCAGTTCAGATTTTTTTCAGTTTATGAAAGAAAAATTTTTCTCCCCCTGCATAGAAGTCATGGCTATTAGACATAAAAGACACTCTGAGGGTGCCCCCCAGCTTAGTATGAGCAGGACCTCACCCAGGGTCATCGTCTAGATGAGGTTCTAGCGACTCAGTGTCTGGACCTCAAGTTTGCACATTCAGTATCACCCCCCTTGTCATAATAGTGTATAAACCTTGATGCCAGTGTATTTATCTAAAACACAGGGGTGCCTAGGTGGCTCAGTCAGTTAAGCGTCTGACTCTTGGGTTTGGCTCAGGTCACGATCTCACAGTTTCTTGGGTTCAAGTCCCGCGTCGGGCTCTGTGCTGGCAATGGAGCCTGCTTGGGATTCTCTGTCTCCCTCTCTCTCTGCCCCTCCCCTACTTGTCTAGTTTTTGTCTTTCTCAAAATAAATAAATAAACTTAAAAAAATAAAACAATAAATAAAGCACAGTGACCTACCTCTTCGCTGATTTCACCTATAAAACAACTGCATGAAATTTATACACAGAACTGCTTCTTATAAGAATTCAAACACATTTTACATTTAATTTTATATGCAGGTATAAAGTCATAAAATTTTTTTTTAATTCATATTTTTAATTTTAGAATCACCAAATTAAAGACAGACTGTCCAAGATATTGCTTGAGAAATAGACATGTCACAAAACTAGAACATTCTGCGT
The DNA here is from genome assembly GCF_028749965.1 of Puma concolor. NCBI lineage: Eukaryota > Metazoa > Chordata > Mammalia > Carnivora > Felidae > Puma > Puma concolor. Next base: position 12,198,756 of record NC_141668.1, read on the forward strand.
GGCCTGGCCTGTTGGGCAGGTGATCGTCAGAATCAGAAGCAAGATTATGATCACAAGGTGGTTGGGTAAACTGAGAATCAGAGCAGGAACAGCGAGCTGAATAACTTCGGAGGTTACTACCTGAAGGAGCTGGAGAGTCACTAGGGTGATACCTTGTCTCCAGGAAAGGCTAGTACCCACTGAGAGCACCGCAGTCTCCCCGTCGGTTAACTGGAGTTCTCCCATCCAGAGGACACGACTCAGCTCTGCTGTCCGCCTGGCTCCTGTTTTCCATTGTATCTTGGCAGCTGCCTTCTGCAGTTACCACATCTTTACAAAAGTGGCACAGCCAGTTCTGGGATCTCGAACTTATGGAGGTCACTCCACCTCTTACCCCCTGAGGATCCCACTAGGTGGCCAGGGCTGCATCTCCTGTTTTGGGGTTACAGGTGTCCTGAGGTGATAGGGGTCCGTTACCCAGAGACGGGTACAGATGGTGCTGAGAAAGACCTTATAGTGTGGATGTCACTCCAGCGAGCCGGCAATGAGTGGGTGGAGTGCTGGGTGTCAGCAGTCAATCCTTTTAGGTTCAAGTTACCAGGAGGGTCTCACTAGAGTTGAAGCCACTCAGCTCCCCTGCCCCACCTTTTGAGATAATACTGGTGCCACCAACTCAGCTCTCCATTGACTTTATTTGCAGAAAATTGGCTGCACAGAACTTATAAATAAGGTTCTTTATGAGAATGAAAACATGATTCACCATTCAGTTATTTATATAATGTGCAAAAGGCTGAAATAAACACTTAAATCTGGAATATTTAAGATATAATATTAGGTAAACACAGCAAGCCTTCCTTTGAGATTTCCTTTGGAGAATTTGGGTTGTTTTTTTTTTAAATAAATTTGTGTTGCATTTATTCATCTTTGAGAGACAGAAAGAGACAGAGCATGAGTGGGGGAGGAGCAGAGAGAGAGGGAGACACAGAACCTGAAGCAAGCCCCAGGCTCTGAGCTAGCAGCACAGAGCCTGATGCGGGACTCGAACTCACTGACTACGAGATCATGACCTGAGCCGAAGTTGGACGCTTAACTGACTGAGCCACCCAGGAGCCCCTGTTTATTTATTTATTTTGAGAGAGAGAGAGAGAGAGAAAGAGAGACAGACAGCACACACTTGCAAGTGGGGGGGGGGGGGAGTACAGAGAGAGAGGTCAGAGAGAGAATCCCAAGCAAGCTCTGAGCTCTTAGTGCAGAGCCCAACGTGGGGCTTGATCCCATCAACCAGGAGATCACGACCGGAGCTGAAATCAAGAGTAAGGCCCTTAACCGACAGAGCCACCCAGGCGCCCCTGCTTTGGAGAGTGTGTCTTCCAAGAATGAGTAGACCAGAATCAACGTCCCCCTGTCTTCCCTCTGACCAGCCTCCGTACCCAGGGAGGTCAGATATGCCCACCTTGTTCTCCCAGCTGCCCTGTGAGAGACAAAAGTGGTCATATTAGGAAAGCTGCTGCCTGCTGTATGCTGGGTGCTGTCCCCGGGGCTTTCTGTGGCTGCTCCTTGAATGGAGAACACTTGTGTGTCTTTGCAGCTGTGAGGATGACCTCTCCGAGGACAGAGACGAGCTCCTGCACGGGATTTCAGAGCTGGACATCAGCAACTCAGACTGCTTCCCATCCCAGCTGCTGGTGCACGGGGCTCTGGCCTTTCCCCTGGGGTTAGACTCCTACCATGGCTGTGTCATAGCGGCTGCCCGCTACGGCCGGGGCCGGGTGGTCGTGACCGGCCACAAGGTATTATTCACCGTTGGCAAACTGGGCCCCTTTCTGCTCAATGCTGTGCGCTGGCTGGACGGGGGCCGCAGAGGCAAGATCGTGGTGCAGACAGAACTGAGGACACTGAGCGGCCTGCTCGCAGTGGGGGGCATAGACACCAGCATCGAGCCCCATCTGACCAGCGACGCGAGTGTCTATTGCTTTGAACCCGTGAGCGATGTGGGGGTCAAAGAGCTGCAGGAGTTCGTAGCAGAGGGCGGGGGACTGTTCGTTGGAGCCCAAGCCTGGTGGTGGGCCTTCAAGAACCCTGGAGTGTCCCCTCTGGCTCGGTTCCCAGGAAACCTCCTCCTCAACCCCTTTGGCATCAGCATCACAAGCCAGAGCCTCAATCCGGGGCCCTTCCGTACTCCTAAAGCAGGGATCAGGACCTATCACTTCCGCTCCACTCTGGCTGAGTTCCAGGTCATAATGGGCCGGAAGAGAGGGAATGTGGAAAAGGGCTGGCTGGCAAAGCTGGGGCCGGACGGGGCTGCTTTCCTCCAGATCCCCGCAGAGGAGATCCCTGCTTATATGTCTGTGCACCGGCTCCTGAGGAAACTGCTGAGTCGCTATCGGCTCCCGGTAGCAACGCGAGAGAACCCTGTTATCAATGATTGCTGCAGGGGTGCTATGCTCTCCCTGGCCACTGGTCTGGCCCACTCGGGAAGCGACCTCTCTCTGTTAGTGCCAGAAATCGAAGACATGTACAGCAGCCCCTATCTGCGCCCCTCGGAATCTCCTATCACCGTTGACGTCAACTGCAACAATCCAGGTAAGGAATGGGGGCAGGGAGAAGGAGAACTCAGCATGGGGGCCGTGGGGACGGGGCCTGATGGCCTCAGAAGGCCATCGCCACCCTTGGCCGTGCACTTTCCAGGAGATGGGGGTTGGGGATTTAGGTGACATTTAAGCACCTGAATCAGGGCGGCATGAAGGGAGGGAGGCGGGCGGAGCTCCCCAAGGGGCTATGGATGTGCTGGACGGGGATGGCGTCACGGAGGAGGGATAAAGTCTGCCCTTCTGTGCATCGGCAGGCACCAGATATTGCTGGATGAGCACCGGACTCTACATTCCTGGAAGGCAGATCATAGAGGTCTCGCTGCCTGAAGCTGCTGCCTCTGCTGATCTGAAGGTAAGGCCAGGCCCCATCTCCCATGTGACGCAGAAGCCAGAGGTCCTTGCTGTCCGGGTTGCCAGTTAAAAACCCTACTGGCCATGTGAGGCAAGGACTTACCCCATTTTAAGGGTAAGACAACTGAGGGGGCAGGTGGATTGAAAATATCAATCTAGTACACCTGGAACTAATGTGACACTGTGTGTCAACTATACTTGGGTCGATCAGTAGATCTGATGCATTGCGGAGCCCAGGACTCAAAGCTCACCAACTGCTAGCTCTCAAGTTCTGTGCCTTTCACTCATGTCCTGCAGTGGGGAATAAGAAGGGCAGCAAACAGGAGTGCCTGGCTGGCTCACTCGGTACGCAAGCGACTCTCAATCTCAGAGTCGTGAGTTCAAGCCCCACGTTGGGCACAGAGCCTACTTAAAAATAATAATAATTTAAAAAATAAAATGCTTCCATTAAAGTAAAATAAAATAAGGCACCACATGGAGGGAGGGACCCCGGCATGCAGCAATGTTCAGTCAACCTCATTTCCCTTTCCATGCCCATCTAACCTCCCACTGGAGCCCAAGGTCTTTCTGCCTCTTCCCTGTGACACCGAAGACTGTTCCTGCTTCCCTGTTCCACCTTCAGCTCTGCCACTGTCACACACACATATCACAAATTAAGTAGCCATCCTGCTCAGCCCCCTTGAGAGTTGTGACAGGTAGGGTCTGTTCTGTGCCTGTACCTCTCCTGGAATTCTCTAGCATCAGCCTGGGAGAACCATCCCAGGACTCTGCGAAGTGCAGGGACTGCTCCACTGGCCCAGGAGGGGGGCCCTGGAGAACAGGAGGAACTGAGTCCATCCTCCAGGCCATCAGCCGGTCACGCTGCCCTTCACCAGGCCTCCTCTCTAGTCAACAAAATGCAGGAGTCCGCAAGATCCCCTCTGCCCTATTACCAATGCCAGAATGGCCACAGTGAAATAGGCAACCCAGTATCCTGTGGGTTTCAGAGACACCCAGGGGCCCGGGAGTCGGCCCTCCTCAGCATTAGCATGTGGGTTCCACCCGGTGCCCCTCACTTCAGCGTCCCTGGGAGGACATTACACGTGGTTCAGTCCACGCGGCCCTGAGGAATGATGGAATTGCATGGGTTTGGCACACATGGTTCACAAATGGTGGAAAAACTGGGCTTGCGTGGGGTCATGGCCCAGTGATCCTGACTGTCCCCACCTCCTGGGAGCCTTCCCTTTCCACCTGCACACTCCCCGAAGTGACTCTGGGCGGGGGGGGATCTTCTGCTCCAGATACAGATTGGCTGCCACACGGATGACCTGACCAGAGCCAGCAAGCTGTTCCGAGGCCCGCTCGTGATCAACCGGTGCTGCTTGGACAAGCCCACAAAGTCCATCACCTGCCTCTGGGGCGGCCTCCTCTACATCATCGTGCCTCAGAGCAGCAAACTGGGCTCCGTGCCCATCACTGTGAAGGGGGCTGTGCATGCCCCGTACTACAAGCTAGGTGAGTGGAAGCCGTGGGGTGCACGCCTGCAGGAATGGGTCGTCTGGGGCTGTTCGGTGTAGGAAGAGAGACACATGGGTTGGTAGAGGGAAGGAGAGAAGGACCAAACCACATTCATGGGGAGGGACTTCACAGAAGGAGAGAGAGGGGATGTGGTTGTTCATGACCGTGCTGTTCTCCGCCTGGGCTCAGGTTGTATCTTTTCACGTTAAGGGATTTGGGAAAGTGAGTTTCAAGCCCCATGGCCTCTCTTCCTAGGGGAGACCTCGCAGGAGGAGTGGAAGAGGCGTATCCAGGAGAATCCAGGTCCCTGGGGAGAGCTGGCTACGGACAACATCATCCTGACTGTGCCAACTGCCAATCTCCGTACCCTGGAGAACCCTGAGCCATTGCTTCGCCTCTGGGATGAGGTGATGCAGGCTGTGGCGCGGCTGGGGGCCGAGCCCTTCCCTTTGCGTCTGCCCCAGAGGATCGTCGCCGACGTGCAGATCTCAGTTGGTGGGTGCCCTGGGCGAACCAGCCCTCTGTGCACGCTCCCCTTGGGGCCTCTCCTTTCTTTTTTTTTTTCCAACAGCCATCCAGTGGGCGGCCAGCAGGTTAAAAATGTTTTTCTAGCAAGACATATAAGATGTAAGTCTTGCCATCTAGATGAAAAGGGGGAAAATGGATCTAAGAAAAATAGACACAGCCATATCCCCCAACAAAAAACGGGAAACTACCTAAATGTCCAAAAGTATGGAATGGTTAAGTGATATATGGTGTGTACCTTCAATAGTCATTGAGGAAGATATTTAAAGTGATATTTTGATGGCAGAAAGAAATATGATGGGATTATGTGACACAAGAAAAGCAGGCTACAGAACTATATGAGCAGCACATTAAAATATGTAACAGTTGACAGGCGCTTGGGTGGCTCCGTTGGTTAAGCGTCAGACTTCAGCTCAGGTCACGATCTCACAGTTCGTGAGTTCGAGCCCCCATGAGGCTTTTCACTCTCAGCCCGGAGCCCACTTGGGATTCTCTCTCTCTCTCTCTCTCTCTCTCTCTCTGCCCCACTCCCACTCTCCCACTCTCTCTCTTCCTCTCTCAAAAATAAAAATAAAGTAAAACATAAAAGTATGTAACAGTCGAAGTCAGCATGTCAAGAGAGGTCTTCAACAGCAGGAACCATTCAGAGAATAGTGCCAGGCTTTCACAGCAGCCCCAGCAGGGAATGTCAAGGAGAAACTAAGAGTGGCAGAGGGTCTGGACCTAGGTCACAGTTGTTGGGAGAAGGAACTGAACAACTTTGAGAAGACACTGAATGAAGAGATCTGTGCCAGGGGGTCAAGAAGCCTAGAAAACCAGGGGGGGTGTGGACATTAAAGAACGATGGAAATTTCTCTGGACCCCAGTTTTCTTGCCCCTCCGGAGATGATCCCTATAAAGTAGTGTCAATGTGGGCAACTCCACATCTAAATATTGAGAAGGGGAAACCACCGTCAGGAGTTTTTCAGTTTTGAGAGAAGGGTATAATGAGACAAGTTCACATGGACAGGACACTCTCACAAAAATAGAAATTGAAGAGGAACACAAAGGGCTGTCTGTAACGTGCATCAGTCCTGCAGCCACACCCTCTCGGGTGGGAGTGGGGTGGGGGCACCCATCCACCATGAGAGGAGGGGGGAAGCCCAGGTGGGTCTTGCGTGGATCGTCCTTCTGAGCATTACGGTTTCTGGGAGTCCTGGTACAGATGCGTGGGGAGCATCCTAACCCCTCTTCCTCCCTCCTGCGGCCCAGGCTGGATGCACGCAGGGTACCCCATCATGTGCCATCTGGAGTCTGTGCAGGAGCTCATCAATGAGAAGCTCATCAGAACCAAGGGGCTGTGGGGCCCCGTCCACGAGCTCGGCCGTAACCAGCAACGGCAGGAGTGGGAGTTCCCCCCGCACACCACGGAGGCCACCTGCAACCTGTGGTGTGTTTATGTGCACGAGACGGTCCTGGGCATCCCTCGAGGCCGCGCCAATATTGCTCTGTGGCCTCCGGTTCGGGAGAAGAGGGTCCGAATCTACCTGGGCAAAGGTCCCAATGTGAAAAACTGGAATGCGTGGACCGCCCTGGAAACATATCTCCAGGTACTGGGCAGCAGTGGAGGGGGATGGGAACCTCCCACTCAGGGGACCGGCAGCGCAACCTTGTTAGGTGACGTTCTAGTGACCCAGGAGACCTGATGGAGCCCAAGTGTGACAGTGCTATTTGATGAAGCCTCCCAGTGGACATGACTGCCTCAGCCCCACCCTCACACCATGATTCTGAGGAGGTTCAGTAGAGTGGATAGAAAGCACCACGAAAGCTTAAACTTGGTAGAGGCAAAAAGAGTACTTAAATACAGTTATCATCTCTGGCTTTAAACCCAGACATACCTGAGACTGAAGCCAAGCCGTGCCACAAAATAGCCCTCTAAAACCAAACACCCCCCTGCCCTGCTCCCCACACACAAGATATGGGATGGGACCTGTTGTTTCCTTACAGGAGGCAGATCTTCTCCCTGCCTCAGTTTCTCCCTCTTAGGCAGTCCCAGATTCCTCACTGGCCTGGACACGAGGTTGCCCCTGCCTTTGAACTACTGTTCAACACGCCAGTTCCCTCCCTGCGGTCGCTGGGGCAGCGTCTCACCACCTGGGATTCTGGAACTCAGTCTCCAGCCAGGCACACTCTATTCTGGTTCTTGCTCTGTTCGAATCCGCTGCCCTGAGAACAACAGTGAAAGTGCCTGCAGACCTTAACCTTGTCGTTGGGCCGCTTTCACCCCAGGGACAAAAGGTGCTCACGTGTGAAACCCAGCTGACGCTGTTCCAGAGAATGGCTAATGTCCGTCCCAACTGTAAAGCACCATAACCCAGCCTCACGTGGGCTGTTGCCAATGGTCTCAGGACAGCTGCCTTTTCCTAAAACTATGTCTTACGTAACTTAATTCTAGCCACCTAGACTGTACATAATCTTCTGTGTCTATAGGACTCACCTTCTTTTCCCTAAAGGCCATGTTCCTAGCCTTGCAGACTGACATAGGCCTGTGGCCGATGCAGGCTAATGTCAGGGTAAGGGTGGAGGTTCCCCAACTACTGGGGTTTAACTTTGCAACTGTTGAAGATACAAGGATTTTTTCGCGTCAGCCTGTTTTGCATCCCTGTGTGATAACCTGTGGTCACTTTCACGATCTAGTGAGCTACATGAATAACGATACTGGTGGTAAATACTGATAATAACCTTTACAGTTATTACCACAGCCATCATTTATTGAGTGTCTGCTCGGTGCTGAGCACCGTGCTAGTTCAGAGGCCCTTCCGAAGATAAGATCAAGGATGGCCCATGAGGCCAGCAGCCACAACGGGAGACAGGGTCAGTGACAGAGATGAAACTTGTGTTTCAGAGGTTAAATACATTAATTTACTATAGTGTCTGCTGGGCCTTCTTTCTGTGGATTAAATGTCTCATCTTGCTGCTGCTTTCTCTTCCCAGCTACAGGAGGCCTTTGGGTGGGAGCCGTTCATCCGTCTCTTCACTGAGTACAGGAACCAGACCAACTTGCCCACAGACAATGTTGACAAAATGAATCTGTGGGTGAAGATGTTCTCCCACCAAGTGCAGAAGAATCTGGCTCCGTTCTTTGAGGCCTGGGCCTGGCCTATCCAGAAGGAAGTGGCTACCAGCCTGGCCTATCTGCCTGAATGGAAGGAAAATATTATGAAATTATACCTCCTCACACAGATGTAAGGAGTGCCCAGCGAGGTGGCAGGTAGAGAGGTTTGGGGAGGTAGGCAGAGATGGGGATTCAGTCCTCGACCTCTGTCTCTTAGGGTCCTAGCCTTGCCCTCTCAGCTCCCTGCCCCTGTACCTGACTGCCTGGCTCCATCCCTAGAAAGTGGGTTAAGAACACAGCAAAAAGGGGAATCCTAATTTCTCAGGAGCAAGGCCTTCTGTTTGTGAGTCTCGTTCCTCTGCTCTCAGCTGTCAGATTCCCTCCTGGCCCTATACTGGCCTGGTTCTGAGAGCTTTGACACCTGCCTTCATGCCAGCCCTTGGCTCACCATTGGGGGCCATGGCCCTTAGGGGGTGGTCCTCATTCTAACATCCTGAGGACTCTCTGGTCTTGTATGTTTTGACCAGCTGCTCCAAAAACCTGACCCTAGAATCTACTGCAGCACAAATTTACCAGGATAAACAGACAGTTCCTTGATATTCTGTGTCTTAGGTCATTTTCCAAGAGCGTGAGACACAATCTAGTGTACCAGAAAGAGCCCATAGCTGGGGTTAGCTCTTGGGAAAGTCACTGTAGCTCTATGAGTATGAGGTGAGGACAAAAATCCCTGCCTCACAGGGTGGTCGTGAAGACTCAGACCAATAGCTCTGAAGAGGCCTGCGAATACAGTACTTGCACGTCTCAGAGACTGCTCCGCGTTCTGCTGGCCCACGGAGTAGTGAGCTTAGTACGTCCTCTTTTCTCGCCACAGCCTGGAGGTTAAGACCATCATCTCTCACAGCAGACTCCTTGCATCCAAAGCCTGGTTCTTCCACCTGTTAGTCACGTGACTCTGGGCAAACTGCTTATCAAATGGGATCTATTTCATAGAATTATTGTGAGGATTAAATTTTAGCACCTCTAAAAGGAATTGGGACAGTACCAGGCAGTTGGCAGGTACTGAGAAATTGTCAGCTTCCGTTGTTACTGTCTAATGAATTCGGTATCATTGTAGAGCTAGACCGCCCTTTTAGATGGCATTTACAGATGGCAGTGTGATCTATCCCATCCCATCCTACACTTTATACACCAGCCTCTGAAAGCATTGTGGAATCTTGCTTTAGCATCTACAGGATCCACAGGCTCTAAATCCACAGTGGGGTTTTAATAGCTACTTGGGGTTTAGTCTCTTCATTCAGTTCTACCTTTCAGGTAAAAGCCCTTCCTTGATTAGATCAAGAGTGGAAGTCACTTGAAAAACTAGAACAAATCCATGAGGGTGTTTGTCTAGCAAACAATGGGCACCCGGCTTAGTGATGGTGTCTATATTTCCAGAGTGGCACAGATTCCTATCGCTGCCAGAGTTCCTTACCAGTTTGGCAGATAAAGTCCACACACACAGAGAAATCTTTACTTCAGAACCAGCTAACTGGATATGACTGACCCAAATTTCATTTAATTACAATGCAAAGACTTTCTTAAGTTTTCTTCTGATCTTATTCACAACCTCCCATTTTCTGTGTAATTTGAAGTAGAGTTGAGGCTCTGGGATTAATTCGTACACCCAGCCAGTTTCCTTTAGATCACTTCTATTCATTTAGTTGTTTTAATACACTAATTTATTCACTTTGTTAGGAACTGGGTGGAGGCATAGGCAATAAGATTGGACCCACAGAGTATTCTTCTGTGGATTCCTTTATTATGTCATTTCTCAGTCCTAGAATTATTTTCCTCTATTTCATGAATGTCTTCCTCTAGATGCTTTAAACGTAGATGTTGGACGTTCATTCAACATTTGAAAAAATCCTGCCAATTAGAGGGTTTTTGAGTGTGTGCCAAATAACATACTTGTTTTTTGTTTTTAATATAGATTAATTTAATCGTCACAATAATCTGATGAAGTGGAAATGTATCACTCCCATTTCAGGAATAAGTGAGCTGAATTTTATGGAGATCAAGTAAAGTGCCTGAGGCTACATTGCTAACAGGTGGTAGACCTGGGATTCGAACCAGGGCCCTCTGATTACTGAATGGGTGTTAGTAACGAAAGTGCTTTGAATAAGCAAATCAGTGAGTAAATGAAACCAGTCAGCAAACAGAAGGACCTTTATGTCCTTCTTGCCAGCTTTTTGGCTGCCTGTGCTCACCCCCCATCCAATTTTATCAGAACAGAAAGTCCCTTTGTTTACCCCAAATGCCAGTTCAAAGGAAGAATCTACGGTAGGCTCCTAAAGTGTTTCCCAAAGACAGTGTGGGTCTTTCAGGTTCAGTTTATTCAGGTTTCACGCATTATCTCTAGGGCACCATGAACGCATTCTAGTAGCTTACTGGGTTTTGAATGATGGGTTATTTTGGTAAAGTGCCTGACTCCCAGAAGTCTCAGACATTGCATGTTCTCAGTGAGGAAATCAGATTCTTAGTCCTCTAGAATAATATTTGTATGCATTCTGGCCCTCTTTAGTTCATTTTTAGCATTGCGGCCCCGGGGACCTCTTAAATATATAAAGCTATTCATGTCACTCTTGTGTCTAAAAGCTTCCAGTGGGACTTTGAATTTAAGATGATGAACTAAGCATATAAGTTTACTTCCCCTCCCTCCCCAGGCCCCACTGAAATTGAAGTCAAGAAATGCAAAAGAGAATTGACACATCTCAGCAAAGAAAACGGAACAGATTTGATAATAACTGAAGAAGATCTCAACACATTTCTGGAAGAGAGAAGGTGGATGAAGCATGATAATGAATGAAAGAGTGAAGGTGTCTTTCAGACAGAATAGAAGCTGATCTGAACAACCTAATCCCAAAGAAACATGAGCACCTGAAGAGTCTATAGAGTTATACCTTATACCCGTTGTAAATCTGAACCCCGTCCTATCCTACCCCAACCATTGTGCAGAACACAGGCAGTATTGCGATTGGTACCCATTAAAAATCTGTTGTTCTTGTTGTTGTTGTTGTTTGTACAGAAGTTGATTAAGCTGCCTGAGGAGAGGTAGAAGTTGGTGCCCCAGAATAAGATTTCTCTTTTTTGGAAATAAGTGACAACCCCCCCCCCCCCCAGCCTATCAGCTACTTCTCTGTCAAAATCCCTCTGCAAATGCCCAAGTGCTTCTAGTTCCAGAAGAGGCTTAACTAGAGAAACAGACCCAGCCATACAATGGCAGAGGATACCCACGCCAATTCCTATAGAAGTTAACAGTTATATTGATTCTTAAATGCAAACGGTCAGCCCAGTAGTTTGGGCATTAGGAGGTGGAGGGGGAGGACCAGGGGAGAAGCATGTAAGAAAAATAACCAGTTAGAATTGGGAGACTTGAAAAATACAACCAACTCTAGAGGAAACAAAGTGAACATGGTGAACAAAGTGAACATGAAAACAGAAGGCTACAAAGGAAAGAAAAACTGAATAAAAAGAGCCCTTTGAAAGTGAAATAAAACTACCCAAAATATTCAGTAGACAGGCTGGAAAATAAAGTTGAGGGCAACTCCCTAGATACACAACAAAAAGAAACAGTAGAAAAAAATGAAGGAAAGCGATCTAATCAATCAATATCTAAGCATTAGGACTTTTTGGAAAAGAGAACATACAAAATCTAGGTGAAGAAATTTTTTAAAAATTGAAGAACAGAAAGAACTAAGTCTCCATATGGAGGGACCCTGATATCACCTATATCTGGACACGATCTTGTGAAATTTTGGAATATTAAGGAAAGAGGGAAGATATTACAAGTGCCCAAAGAGAAAATAGTCATCATAATTAGCTCAACTAAAAAGCGATGAGAAATAGACTGGCAGCAGATTTTTCATCAGCAACACTGAGTGCTGGAAGCCAATGGAGCAGTTTCTTCCCTTATGGAAAATATTTGGATCCCGGATAACCTAGCAAGCCAAACTGTCAAGAGTGACGTCAAAATAAAGACATTTTCTGACAGGCAAGTTTTCAGAAAGTCTACCTACTTTGCACCCTTACTAAGAAAGTACCTTGAGGAAGTTCTCCAAGAAAATGAGGAAGAAGACCAGGAAAGAAGAAGAAATGGAATCCAGGAAACAATGGACCTCACCTAGGATGTCTCACTCTAGAGTGACAGTTGTCCAGCAGGAGGTCTCACTGTAGAGTGACAGTCCAGCAAGATGTGTCACTCTAGAGTGACAGCTGTCCCAGCAGGATGCCTCACTCTAGCAGACCCATTTCAGATGAGAGCACACAGTCTCAGGCTCTTTGGGAAGAATATACATTCTGTTCCATAGATCGTATCATTGAGAAGCTGGAATGTTTGAAAATATGGAAGACATACATGCTTCAGTCGGCAAAAAGAAAACGGAAGTATGTCGAGACATTCAGGTCCAACTGTGAAACAAAAACTCGTGGAATGTACGAAGAGATGCAATTTGACATTGGCGGTAGGTACCTTTCCTTACAAGTGGCATAGGAATCATGAACACTGGGTTTTGAATGGCAAAAAAATGCCCTCGCATCTACTCGGCTCTCAGTAAACACTATTTACCTAGACAAAATAATGTAGATGCTGTCTGTTGGTATTCAGTGTTCTGATCAGCCTAGAGACAAAACATGAGAAGCTTAATTTTTTATTCAGAACTGAAATGGAATAGAACGAATCCTGACAAGCTAAGAAACAAGAGAACAGAAAGAGGTTGAGAATTGGTTGGGGGAGGAGGGGTGGAAGGAAGAGATGGGCCACTTCTGCATTCACAGCGAGAATGAGAAGATGAAGTCTGCAGTTAATGGAACAAGTACTAGAGGGCAGTATACTGTCCAAAGTTATAAATGAAATTCAACAGAAGAAGTCTTAAAAATGGCATTATCTATCGAAAGCTTGGGAAAGGACAGGCAAAGGAAAGGTGGGGATAGTGTAAGTTAAATCCTTATCTTTTGTAATGGGGAATTATTAAAGATTGTCTAAAGTTAATAAGTCAAGAATTATTGTTGAGACATATTATTTAATGTTAGCAAGTTAGTTAACAGAAGATCTAAAAATAGAAAATGTTAAATGCATTGCCTCTAGGGAACGGGGCTAGGGTTAAAGAGGGTGGGGTGGGAAACCGTGTTTTTCATTTTAAGTCCTTCTGTACTATTTAATTTTTTACCTTGTGCATGTATTACTTTGAAAAATTTTTAATAAACTCAAATAAAAATTATCCAGTGACTTCATATTGACTAAGATATGCTCCAAACCAAACCCTTACAATGGCTTATGAGGCCCTCAGATATTTGGATCCACCCAGTGTGTCCAGGTTCACTGTTCTTCCCATTACTCTCTAGGTCCGGCCACACTAAATCTCTTCCAATTATTCACACTTCACCTTCCCTTGTTTCTGCAGGTGTTCCACAAAAAACAAAGCTTGTCCCTGATCTCACCATGTAACTGAGATTAAGCTTACTCTCTAGCAGATTTTTAATATTCATTGAGTGAAGGAACACTCAACAGGTGTTGCATGAAGATTGCCAACCAGTGTTCTTTCCCAAGAAGGCATGATATTTGTCCCTATTCTATTCCAGGGAACATTTCAAGATCATAATGGGGCTGTAAGTCTTCCTGCATTCCTATTCATTTGACGATTTGGGTAAGTTTTAGTCTTAGATGAGACCAGGTCATGTCAAAGATTTCTATCCATCTGTCAGTCTCCTTGTTATGTTCTTTGCCACTTTGCTTGAACATCATAATCTGTTTTCTCCAATTCTCCCTCTGCCTCCCACCCCCATATTTTGGAGAGGCAGTCAACTATGTAGGAGAAATCTTCAGGCTCCCAAATTTCTTGTGTTTTGCTATTCCTCATCTCTTGGTGGCTCTTCCTTCCCCACTAGTTTACTTTCTTCTGTTGTCCAACTCCCAAGGCCAGGTGGAGCTCTCTAAGGAACATTGGCCTTACAGCCATATATATTGGCCTTACAGCCATATATATTGGCCTTACACATTAGGCTGCTATATTTAGTCCCTAAACCAATGTCCTCACATTGGTGAGTCGCAACCTCACCTAAGGTATATGCCAGCAAGCCACTAGGTAAGTAGGTATGGCATTAGATGTTGACTGGTTTTGCTGGCAAAAGTAACACATTCTATGCCTTCTTTCAAGATGACATCACTTCTAGGTTCTTTATTCCTTCAATGCTTTTGGACCCCTACTTAGCTTCCATTTTGAAAAGGATTTCTTTCTTTGACCCTCATCATTAGAGTCAGAAGTGTGGTAGAGAAGGTGTGTGTGTGGGGGGGGGTGGTGATCCTCTACTTTTCAAGCATCTTCTAACTACACACACACACACACACACACACACACACACACACTCCACATCTAATTCAAGAGAGCTATAGAAATGCTACTGATTCATTTGGATTCATACACATTTGAATGCTATAAAGAAGCATTTCTTTGAGAGGAAAGGTTGTGTACATTGTTATTGGCAATGTTCTCATGCTGGGTGCTTAGTTTTATAGGTGTTCATTATATTAGGAAAAAAATAGAATAAATGAGTAAATTAGAAACAAAACAAGCATTGATCAGTGATGACAGTTATCAGGAGCCAAGGACTATGTTAACACAAGTATGTGTACATGAAGGTCATTAAAATGTTACTTCTGTTCATCTGAACTATAAAGGAACTCAAATATACATAATTAAGAAATATGTACGTGTGGGTACTAAAAATTTCTTTGCATGAACTGCCTTAAATTTGGCATAAAATTCACTGTCACAGACTGCCAAAATTATTTAGTATAATTTGAGTTCAGAGATAGTACAGGTGGGTGGGTGGGAGAATGCTGAGGGTGGGAGCCAGGAGGGCAAAATGATCAAATGTAAAACATAAAGACAACCAAATCAAGGAGTCCAGGAGAGGCCCCACAGACCGAGACATCCCCCCCATTCCCCAACACAACCTGTAATTCTGGGCCCAAGTATATATAACTGGCTATACCTATGCCAAGTCCTGTTATCTGTGAAGTGTTTGCTTTAAGTAAGAGCCAAGTACCTGGAAGAGGTCATGAGCTCTCCTTGTAGCCTCCATCAAGGTAACGAGTGGGAGATGCCAACTCCAATTTTTTGTTTTATTTTTTAACAGTTTCTCCTGTGGTTCTTACTGTCAGAGCAGCTTGGGGGCCACACAAAGGAAGCAATAGTAAGTCGTAATCAAGGTTTCTGATACTTATTCACAAGACATTTGGCACTGTGAGCTGGTCCGTTGGTAACAGTCAAAATCTAGAGCAGACAAATCTCGAATCCTCGTAGGAAATGGAGATTAAACTATAAAAAGGCGAACAGTGACTCACATCAGTAGTGTCAGAGTGACCTTTGGATAACACCTACAGAGTCTCTGGTACTGGATGAAGAAGAGAATTTAATGGGATGGATGGGATGGGGAGGGGTGAATATCCTCAGGTCTAACAGATGATGGTATTGACGCCCTCCAGCCAAAGACCACCAGAAGCACCCCTCTAGCTGAACAAGCTGGGTTAACTCATTGCGGCTAGGGAAAAGCACACACTGCAGGGAACTGGGCATCTCAGTAAAAGGTGTTTAAAAGAAACGACTAGAGAATTTGGCTTTGGGCGAATCATTTTGGGGAGGGTCTAAGGAAGCAAGGCTTCGTTCTGGATTGGATGCTGTCAAGACGCAGGGGCAATTCTATGATTGTCTCAGGAAATCTCATCTATTGGTAAAGGGATGCCTAAAGTGGCCATAGAGCCAGAACTGGTCTCTGAAAAAGTAGCAGGTCCTCATTTTAGGTAAGAGAGACGGATATTTGGTATTTTGTGGTTGCCCAGAGATCTTGCTCTTGTTGCTTTATCATGGTCTCAGAGTGATCTTGTTTGACGTGGATGTTCCATGGAATGGTTTATGTACAAAGGGGAAAAACAGTGCCTAGCTGTATCAGACAGGCTCCTGAGGTCAGGAGCTGCTTTTTTTTTTTCTTTCTCAGTGCTAGAGGATGAAATGAAGAGCCTCTGTTCCTCTTACACAAGATTAAAATATGCATTTCTCTTCATATGCCTGTTGGCCATCCGGATGTCTTCTTTAGAGAAGTGTCTATTCATGTTTTCTGCCCATTTCTTCAGGGAAATACAAATCAAAACCACACTCAGATACCACCTCACGCCAGTCAGAGTGGCCAAAATGAACAAATCAGGAGACTATAGGTGCTGGAGAGGATGTGGAGAAACGGGAACCCTCTTGCACTGTTGGTGGGAATGCAAATTGGTGCAGCCACTCTGGAAAACAGTGTGGAGGTTCCTCAGAAAATTGAAAATAGACCTACCCTATGACCCAGCAATAGCACTGCTAGGAATTTACCCAAGGGATACAGGAGTACTGATGCATAGGGGCACTTGTACCCCAATGTTTATAGCAGCACTCTCAACAATAGCCAAATTATGGAAAGAGCCTAAATGTCCATCAACTGATGAATGGATAAAGAAATTGTGGTTTATATACACAATGGAGTACTACGTAGCAATGAGAAAGAACAAAATATGGCCCTTTGTAGCAACGTGGATGGAACTGGAGAGTGTGATGCTAAGTGAAATAAGCCATACAGAGAAAGAAGATACCATATGGTTTCACTCTTATGTGGATCCTGAGAAACTTAACAGAAACCCATGGGGGAGGGGAAGGAAAAAAAAAAAAAAAAAGAGGTTAGAGTGGGAGAGAGCCAAAGCATAAGAGACTCTTCAAAACTGAGAACTGAGGGTTGATGGGGGGTGGGTGATGGGTATTGAGGAGGGCACCTTTTGGGATGAGCACTGGGTGTTGTATGGAAGCCAATTTGACAATAAATTTCATATATTGAAAGAAAATATGCATTTCTCTTGACTGAGCATAGGGATGAGTTGGGGGAAAAAATAATATCACAAGGTGCCCAAGAGCAACCCCTGGAAAGGGTGGTTCCCTAATGATCCCCTAGACTTGGAGCAAGTCTTGGCTGTAATTCAAAATGAGGCTGGGACCACAAGTTAATACTAACAGGCCACTTACTTACTCTCCGAAACGTTCCCACTTCTGAAATGTAGGTTCCCTGAGCCATTCCTGAGAAGAATATAAAGTAGGCATTAGGGAAGCAGTTTGCTTTTACCTAACAGGAAGAACATAACAGTAAGATACCATTACAATCCATCTAAATGCACTTGCTAGTTGAGCCACACAGGAAAAATTGGAATTTAAAACAGAAACTGAAAGGTGCCTTTATGTTAGTTAGATATAGAATGCTTTCGGGGCACCTGGCTGGCTCAGTCAGTTAAGCGTCTGACTCTTGACTTGGGCTCAAGTCATGATCTTATTATGGTTCATGAAATTGAGCCCCTCATCAGGCTCTGTGCTGACAGCACAGAGCCTGCTTGGGATTCTCTCCCTCTCTGCCCCTCCCCTGCTTGCTGTGTACACACTCTCTCTCTCTCTCAAAAATAAGTCAACTTTTAAAAAAATGTATATTTAAAAAAGATCTATAGTGCTTTGATAAAAGGAGTAGCAGAAACCATTTTCTCCAGGGCTCAAACTTCCCTTATGGAGCTCATAGTCTCTGGGAGATAGGAGAGTAAAGCAGTAAAGATCTGTGGCCTCACTGAGATTTTAAATATTTTTTAGCATAAAACTAAATGAAACCACTGGAAAAATGCTTTACCAAGTTAAATTAAAATTCTTCATGTTTGATCTGCCCTTTTTTAAGAAATGTTCAAAGAGGGGCACCTGGGTGGCTCAGTCGGTTAAGCATCCGACTTCAGCTCAGGTCGTGATCTCACAGTTGGTGAGTCCAAGCCCCTCATTGGGCTCTGTGCTAACAGCTTAGAGCCTGGAGCATGCTTCAGATTCTGTGTCTCCTTCTCTCTCTGCCCCTCCCCCATTTGCACTCTGTCTCTCTCTCTCAAAAATAAACAAACATTTAAAAAAGTTTTAAAAAAAGAAATGTTCAAAGAAATGTTCCCTAAACATTCATAAAATCATTATAAAATTTTGGCTTCTGTAAGATGCATGTTCCACATTTGGGCATCTCCTTCCAATCTGGCCATTGGGTCACCTATAAATTCACTCAATAAACATTTATTGAACACCTACTACAATGCTAGTTAGAGGGTCTGGAAAAACACAATAAACATAATAAAGCACCTGTCTTCATAGTGCTTATGTTCCAGTTTGAACATTAAAATGAACAAATAAACATATATCGAGTATGTTGAAGTATAAAACAAAGTTAAGACTGAGAAGTGAGTGTTCGGGGGAGGAGGGCACTGGACAAGGGGTGTGTTTGCTGTTTTATGCAGTGAGGTCCAGGAAAGCCTCTCTGATAAAGGGGACGTGTGGCAGATTCTTGAAGGAAATGAGGGAGCAAAGCATGCAGATAATTCAAGGCAAAGAGAGGTAAAATTATACTTGGCATACTGAGAGCAGCAAGACAGACAAGAATTTCATCCCCGTAAGAGTCAATAGCTATTTCTTGGATATAAGCTTTAATTTCTGACCTTAGCTTTATGACAGAATCCACTGACTTAATGGAAACTCACAACTTTTGAGTTATCTCTCCTCAAACTTCAAAGTCAAAGCACGCTTCTCACTCTGAAATATCCCTGTGACTGAAGAGTATGAGGGGCTCAACTTAGTGGCTGCTGTGACCTCTACCAAAGGTACTGAATGAAGACATGCCTTTAACTTTTATATATTAAGTTCTGGGTCCCTGTTGATGGCCTGATGGATCCAGTAACAAGTGGACTTTGGAACCACATTCATGGGAGAAAACTGATTTGGAAGCAAATGACTAAATTTGCACAGCAGTGCAAGTTTTAGACTTCCATACTGATGTCCATCAGGACAAATGTGTCATGGGAAACAGCCTCAGTTATCCTTGGCCTCCTAGTCCATATCCCTCTTCCCCTGCTAAGCTGTATAATATCCATTTGACCTTGGTTAAAATTAAAAGACACATGGGGGCACCTGGGTGGCTCAGTAGGTTGAGCATCTGCCTCTTGGTTTCGGCTCAGGTCACGAGCTCACGGTTCGTGAGATGGAGGTCCACACCAGGCTCTGCACTGACAGCACGGAGCCTGCTTGGGATTCTCTCTCTCCTTCTCTTTCTGATCCTCCCCCACTCACACACACACACACACACACACACACACACTCTCTCTCTCTCTCTCTCTCTCTCTCTAAGTAAATATATAAACAAAAAAAATTAAAAGATACTTGGATCATAAGTATCGATATAAAATGAAAAACTTTGAGAAGGAAAACCTTGAAATTACAGTAATTCTCAGAATAAATCAATTTGGAAATAATTGTTTATACTTGCAGAAAAATCTAAAAAATAATGTTATTGATCCCATAGGACTGGGAGCTTTGATATTCCTTCTCTACATGGATTTTATTGTAGAGATATTGGCCTTCAGTGATTCCCAATTCTCATACAGCAGCCCCTCTGGCCTCTTGACATCTGCGACCCTTGTGGGTTTGTGCATGAAGACAGATAAACCACACTGGTGTGGGTACAATTATAGGAACTGGGTCTGTTGTATACCTACCTAATGGGTCTGATATTTCAGAGCCAGAGGAAAAACATCCACACTCAGCCTTGGGCTAAGTCAGCTCCACTGGTTCAGGGACAACTGAAATCTTCAGTACAAAACCAACCGTTATGGAGATGGGACAAGTTTGGAAATGTATGAAGACTCCTCTCTTGTTGCTGATGTGAAGAAGACATCTTCAGAATGGATATCTGTGGAGTGGTAGTGGTATGTTCCAAGACACCCCCTGTGACTGCAATATTACTGCTCCTGCCACATACGTCCCACATCCTAACGATCCAAAAAGAAACTATAGGCCCAGGTTGGGGAACCTGGCTGGCTCAGTCGGTAAAGCATGCGACTCCTGATCTCGGGGTTGTGAGTGTGTTGGGTGTAGAGATTACTTAAAAGAAATCAATTTTAAAAAACAGGCCTAGGTTAATTTCACAAAGACGCCAAAGGAGAAAATGAAAGCTCTTCTAACTGCGATTAAGCGCCGGCCATCTGTCAAGAGTAGCAGCAAATTCCAGCCTCACTGCTTTAAATAAATAGGCAGGCAGGAACTTGCCCTAGAGATAGACCATGCTAGAATCTGAATGAGGGTTATCATACATGTACTAAAGAATGAAAAAATGTAGTCGGTGAGGCTTTCCTACATGCTCTCAAGTTAACGGCTTTGCTCTTTACTCCCACTAAGGCACAATTTTGATAAGTGCACTTGAGCATTTTAACTTTAGGAGAGATCCTTGTAACAGTACATGTGTTAGCCTGGATCCTCCAAGCAGCAGAAGCCAAGATGAGGTCAGATGCGCAAGAGATTTATCTCAAGGGAAACATCTGTGAGAGAAAATGGAGAGGGACCAGAAGAGGCTGGGAGAGCCATGGGACTGTGAGGGAGGTTTCATCCGCTGAAGGAAGAGAGCAAACACAGGAAAGGCTTCTGTGGGGCAGGTCTCAGAGAAAGTCCTGTCAAGGCCAATAGGAGTCCTTGAGCCAGAGTCACCCATCAGAAGAGTCCCATGTACCCCAGGAACGGGCCTGCCTCAATAGCCTGAGTACACTTAATCACCAGCCAGGAGAATCCATGGCCCAGCACCCAGGATTCCAGGGTGCACCAGCTGTGGCTGCCTGTCACTTACATACCCGCTCCTTGCAGTTGGAGATCGGAGTGGAGCCTTTGCACGGCCCAGTACTTATTCTTCAAACAGCTGCGGACACCTGTTCTGGATCATCTTAAATAGGGACTTAGTAACCCTCCCCAGCGACTCATACCAATAAATGCGCATAGGTGCATTCAACCATCTCTATTCCTAAATTAGACCATGGCTAATCCTTCCCAGATTCTTGAGGCCCTTCAGGGAAAGAATATATGGGACCACATTAAGTTTAACTCAGAGCTAAAAATAATTGAAGAAGGAAGTCAGTGACTATTAATGCTAGCCCATAATTAGAAAGCTTAGGTATTAAGTAACCCCTGCATTTGGCTTTGTGAGAAAATGGAATTACTGCAAGAGTTTTCCTCTGTTCGACAAAAACGGGCTGGTGTACCAGTGGTTAACAGTAAAAGTTCTGATCCCTATGCCCCTTGCATGTGCTAGACAATTAAGTATCATATTGCTCGTGTATACTTATTAGGTATAACCCAGAAGGAGTCAGTCATTGTAGCACAAAGGACAGGGGTTGGCATGCTTGGCCTGAGCTAGAACAGACCCACACTTGGACCTGGAAATGGCTCCATTTCCCCCTGAATCTTAAGGGAGAGGGAGAAGGAGATTATCTAACAAAAATGGGATCTGCTGAGAAAGGGCAGTAGAGGTGGGGTAGGGAATAGATGTGGAGGAGGGAGTCTCCATGTTTACGACACAGCATTTCTTAAAAAACCTTCCTCCAGACTGCAGACTACAATCCAAACTCCTGGGTTGCCATCCAAATTCACTCCCACAAGCGCGGTTCACCAATTTCGGTCACAATGAACATTTTGTCTTTCTCAGATCAAGCTTTCACAAGGACATCTCCATGCTGTGGACTACGATGTGGCCTCATGTTATAATGCCCTTGACTCTTGTCTGCTCACAAATAACATTTATGTTTTTCAAAGCTAAGTTTTAGTGGCTCCGTCCCTGTACGTTCATCTCTGATGACTAAAAATAATGGCCTCTTCCTTTCTCTTTCCTGGCACTGATTTTTCAGCTGATTATGACACCTACATAAATCCTTATGGTATTACAGCTCTTTCGTGTCTACTGTCTTCTTAGATTTACTGACTACAGTATCATCTCCATCTCCCAGAGCACCCCACAGAATATGTGCCCGGTGAGAATATGCTGATTTTCATGGAGGAGTCTCTGTTTTCCCCTAGGCTGGAGGAAGGGTCTGGAGGTCTGCACATGAGCAATGACCCTTTAGTCTGACCCGTGTTGGCCACCATCTTTCACTTGCTAGGTTTTAAATGGACCTTTGTGCTGTTTCTTGTTGTTTTGTTTCCATTCTTCAGCCAACTTCTGTTCCCAAATGGAGGTACCCTAATGACCACAGGTACCATCTGCTCGCTGGCCCTGAAAAATTCACCTTTATTTGAAGCCCTTTCTTCTATTAGATCAACACCAAAAATACTCACAGGTGTCCTACTAGAATCGTGGCACTTGACCATAAAGTGTGACATTGATGTAGGCAGAGACTGGTTAAAACCTTAGAGCGCAAACACAAAAGGGCCCCTAGACTCCGCATTTGACATGGAACTTTCCTGACACACTCCCTCAGTGGCTGGCTCCCACCCTACTTCTCCAAGGTTTTGTTTCCTGGTATGAAACCTATGAATTCAACTAACCCCAGCTCACATTGGGCTTCCACCCTGAAGTATTCTCAAATTCCGATAGGTCTTAGCCAAATCGCATGCCTTGTATAGGTTTCTCCTTGCCTCTTCTATCTGAAACCTGACTGCATTTGGTCCTCTGACAAACAAATTTCTGCTAGTCCTCCAAAGACTCGGTTATTTACGAGTTCAGCACACATTTCTTGAACATTCACTATATGCTTATTCACTTATTCAATCACACACTTTCATGCAATTATTAAGAAACGGAAGCCTGCTACATGACAAATGAAACTCGGCAGTGAGGATACAATGACGGACACGACGGAGACAGATGGCACACTCAGCAAGAGAGCCTATGGGAGAAACCAACGGTAATCGGTGGTCATACAAGCAAGTGTGGAGTGGCAACCTGGGAAAGAAGAAGAAAGAGAGGTGTCTGGTGTGGTCGGGAGCAGGATTTGGTATAATCTGGAGGTTAGGAAATTATTTTCGAGGCAAGTGACTGCTGCGCTAAGGTAAGAAAAAGCGTCGCTTTCTAAGAGAAGAAAATTTCACTTTCCTAGGAAGGAGTGTTGCACACTGAATACACTTAAAGAAAACCCCTGAAACAAGAATATCTTTGGCACCGGTGTCTCTTCTACTCCCAGACGCAGTACTAGCTTGAGTGTCCTGCACAGCCTGGAAACCCCACGAGCACGGGCTGCGCGGGCGGGTGCTGACCACCAGGAGGCAGCCTTTCAACGCAGGAAACTATTCTCTGGCGCTGCACCCCACCACTGGAGGGGAGGGAGGCGCTTCCACGCCAAAACCCCTAGGCGCTGGGTTACACTGTCGTCGGGCGTTGCTAGCCCCGAATCTGGTTTACTAGAGACCTGGCGTTTGCTTTCCGGCAAAGCTCCCCTCTCGTACCCCAGAACTCTCGGAGGGCCTGAGAGAGCCGCTTTCCGCCCGAACCCCGCAGATCGAGGAACTCCACCTCCTGGGAGCATGAGTCAGGTACCCTGATGGAGCTCCGCAAACTGCGACACCACCTCAAGCGCAGCGGGCCGGGAGGGGCCTCTCGGAGGCGAGCTGCCCCTCGCCCCGCCCCCTCTCCTGCCTGTCCCGCCCACGAACCGCCCCAACCGCGCCGCGCCGCGCCCCGCCCACCCCCGGGCCGCCCCGCCCCCGGGCCGCCTCAACCGGGCGGCGCCCCACCACGCCTGCCGCGCCTCGCCGGCTCCGCCCCACAGACCGCCCACTGAGCCCCGTCCCTGAACCACCCCAACCCCGCCCCGCACGCCAGCCCCTGGATCGCCAGCCGCGCCCCCTCCACAAGGCGCCCAGACCGACCGCCGCGCCCTGCCCCCGGGCCGTCCCCCCAGCACCTCGCCGCATCCTCGCCGCCTCTGGGTCCCACTCCGCGCCCTCTCCACGCGGCCCCGAGACCGCCCACCGCGCCGCGGACCGCCCCAACCGCGCCCCGGACCGCCCCAGCCGCGCCCCACCCCGCCTGCCTCCTCCATCAGGCCCCACCCCAGACCGCTTGCTGTGCCACCGCACAAGTTCCCCGTGCCCGGAGCTAGCGCCACGGACCCGGCTACCGATCGTGAGTTTAACAATCCGAGAGCGTTGCGGGTGGGGCGGGGGCCGAGAACCTGGGCTCGCTGGGGCGCCGCTTGGTGCCAGAAGCATGCCCAGGAATGTTCCCTCATTCAGGGTGTTTCTCTCTGTCTGGGTCCCGGGTTTCCTTTCGTGTACCCAGTCTGGTGCTGTTTGCTATTTTTCTGAAAACACTTTTCTCTCGCCTCTTTGAACCTGTGAATCAAAAATCTTACCAAGATGTATGCATGTACGTGCGCATGTCTGCGCACACGCGCGCACCTACTTCTTGAGAGTTGAGGTCAGGGTTCGGAGGAACTATTACTCATCTCTTGGGTTTTTTGTCTGTTTTTCCTGTTAGGCCCAGGGTACTGAAAGACTTCCCTTTCCAAGGTAGTTAACATGATCTTGATCTCAGGCTGCCTGACTTCTTTCGCTGCTTTTTCCCTAGTCCTAAACCAGAAAGCTGAGATCACTCGCCCTCATGGCCCACGATGCTCCATGTGGGTACCGGTTCTCTTTTGTGAATTCACTTTCCTGGGAGCATTACTGAGAAAGAGATGGTTAGATGGGCCGGGAAGTTAGAGGGTGATCAGGAGCTGGACTTCTATAGGAAATACAGGACATGTTCAGGGATGCTAAGCCTGCTAGAGGTTTGCAGAGAATGTATGTAGCAGGGACAAAAAGTCTGGAACACAGGGGAGAGCCCAGACCATGGAGGTCTTAGAATCCAGGGCAAGGCACTCAGCTTTTACCTTATGGAGAGTGGATGAAATCAGAGAGTTTTTATTACGAAGTGAAGTGGGTAGGATGGTTTGAGAAGATGGTAGATGAGAATCCATCCTGGGACTAAAGCCAGATGGGTTTAGTCTGGATGTGAATACAAGCGGAAGGCACTCACTCATGTTGGAGAGATCCGGTGCGAGAAGAACCAAGTGAGGTAGCCGACTGTCTATGGAAACAGGAGAGAGGAAGGAAGGAGGCAAAGGTAGAGGAAAACTTTGGTGTCTTAGTTTCGATTCTTCCCCAAAGCGAGGCCTGCTACAAGGACTGGAGCCGGGTAGCCTATTTGGGAAGTGAGCCCCAAATGCAGGTGAGGAAGTGGGGAGGGGGAGACCAGGAAGGAGGGAAAGGCAGCGAAGGGCTGAGCTGCTCACCACTGGGGCAGCTGGAGCTGAGCCCCTCAGGTGCTTGCTGAGGGACTCCTGGACACACGTAGGACAGCCGCTGTGGCACGTAGTCCACATGCCCTCCACTTCCCCGGGCTCAGGGCCACTGCAGGGCTGCCCCTGTGTACCTGCGGAAGTGAGGAGGCGTTCGAGTGCCCAGGAAGTACCTCCATGGCAGTTGCTGAAGTCAGGGGTAGGCCGAGGGGAGCAGACAGGCACCCAGAACATGGCCCTTGTCATTTGGGGAAGTTAGAAAGGTCAGCATAGGGACAGACCCTCATGTTTTCTCAGCACTCACTGTGTACCGAGAACAAGGTGTTTTCATGTGCATTCTCTTAATCTCCAAAAACGATCCTCCAAGGGATGTATTATTCTTTTTATAAGTGGGGAAACTGAGGCTTAAGTAATTTATCCAAGAGAAGCTGCTTTAAGGGAAAAAATAGCTGAATTTTAGGCACACTGACTTTTTAAAAATGTTATTTATATTTGAGAGAGAGAGAGAATGCATAAGCAGAGGAGGGGAGAGAGAAAGGGAGACACAGAAACTGAAGCAGGCTCCAGGCTCCAAGTTGTCAGCACAGAGCCCAAAAGAGGGCTTGAACCCTTGAACCGCGAGATCATGACCTGAGCCTAAGTCTGACGCTTCACAGACTGAGCCACCCAGGCTCCCCAGGCACAATGAATTTTAAAAGACCCCTGGAAAAAGAAAGCTACCCACACAGAGGTAGGGAACTCCTAGTTAGGGCAACCGTGATAAGTTGGGAGGCATTTCAATTCATTTAGTCAAAACTGTCCCCCAAAATGCAGTTTTCTGAAAGGTCACTTGACCGTTTTGTCCATAGAGATGCAGCACAATACTAAGTCAGCTCACACACATGGCTGTCACCTTGTACCAGGCTGTGCAGGACCCAGCCCCGCCCCCCTCAGCCATTCAGGTCGTGTTCTGCCCTGCCCAGGGCTACTTTGGGCTCCTACACATGCCACGTCTCAGCTGAAACGTCAGGTTACGCCTTGAAGGTCACTTCCTCATCTAGGCCTTTCCTGTCACACAATCTCAACGGACTCTCCAGTTACTTGATATCACATCACTTTCTTATTTTCATCCTAATGGTTAGGAATTGCTGTGTTTATGTTTGTCTACCGATTTATTTATTGTCCTTCCCCTGCTGAAATATCAGATTCATGAAAGTGAGGGCCTTGTCCGCGTGTGCCTTGCTGGGCCCCCTAGTGGTTGGCACACAGTGGGGAACCCAGTGAATGGTTTAGTTTGAATGCGTTTAGTTGTGTTTTCACTTGAAGCTTCATCAGTTCTGACCAAGCGCAGCCTTTCATCTCCTCTGCAGCAGCTGGTTGAACCATGGCGACAACTCCTGCCAGTGCTTTCGAGGCCCTCATGGATGGAGTGACAAGCTGGAATGTCCCCAAAGACCCCATCCCTAGTGAACTTCTTCTTATTGGAGAGGCCGCCTTCCCGGTGATGGTGAATGACAAGGGCCAGGTCCTCATTGCTGCCTCCTTCTACGGCCGAGGCCGCCTGGTGGTGGTGTCCCATGAAGGCTACCTGCTGGATGCTGGCTTGGTTCCATTTCTTCTTAATGCAGTGGGTTGGCTCTGTCCCTCACCTGGGGCTCCCACTGGAGTGCACCCATCCCTGGGATCACTAGTAAGTATCCTGCAGGGCTGTGGGGTTCAGGCACAGATTCAGCCGGAACTGGGGGCCCCCTTGGGGGTTTACTGCATCAGTGCCTACCATGATAAGATGACTGCAGAGCTGATCCAGTATGTGAAACGTGGAGGCGGCTTGCTCATCGGGGGCCAAGCCTGGTATTGGGCCAGTCAGCATGGTCGTGACAATGTGCTGTCCAGGTTCCCCGGGAACCAGGTGACAAGTGTGGCTGGAGTGTACTTCACCGACATCTATGGGGACAGAGGACGGTTCAAGGTCTCTAAGAAGGTACCCAAGATCCCACTCCATGTCAGGTGAGTGGTGTTTCCCTACGGGGAGTCGGACGCATGGTAACAATAGATTTGATCTCCCTCTTGGATGAGCTTCCATTTTCACACACGTGATTCTCCACTCTGTTTTGGAAGCACCACAAGGCAAACACAGGGAGGGAGGCTGGGTTCTCACCGCCACCCTGTTCTGTGTCCAGATAGAAGTGTTTGCTTTATTCATCTCTCCGTCTCCCGTGTCTAGTGCCCAGGATGGGGAGAGTGCTTATCAAGATCTCTTAAACAAATCAAAGAACACTGGTTTATTTGTGTGAGCTCAGCCCACTGCCAGCCCCATACAGCACACCAAGTCCTACTACCTGCTCATTTATATGCTGGTGGAGAGTTAGGCAATTAAGAAAACAAATAAATATAAACTCTAGCAGGTGTTGATAAGAGCTACAGGGAAAGTAATGCAGGATAAGTGGACAGTGACAGGGAGGGGAGTGGAGGGCACTGAGGGTCATCAGGGAAGGCTTATCGGTCAGGCCCCGTCAGGACTAGTTGGTGTTTGAAACAGAAGGACTTAATATAAGAACTTGACTATGCAGGTGAGGGAGGAACTGGAAAGCCACACAAGAGACAGCACAGTAATGGAGGGCTTAGTGACAGCATGACCAACAGAGGGAGGTGGCCTTGTGTACTGGAGCCCAGGTTCTGAGTCACCTGGTAGGAGCCTGTGTAGCAGGAGCTGGGACCCCAGATGGAGGGGTGTCTGTGGGACCTGGCATCTCAGAGTAGACACCGTGAGTGCCAGAGACACAGCCTGAAGAGAGAGACACAGACCTCGTCTCCTTCTTGTTGCCTGCCTGCCTTCAGTCTTCTTTCTGCCTCTGCCTCCCATGGGCGTACCCACCAGAAGCCCGAGAGCAAGGAAGCCAGGGAAACACAATTCCCTAAAATGGAGAGCATGACAGAGGAGCGTGGGGAGTGGATAGGAGTGCAAACAAGAAAACGGCCACCTTGGAAGGCTTCTCTGGTCTGGTCAGGTGATAGCTAAGAGATCTGAAAGAATTTCAAGAATGAGCCATATGGACATCTGTGAAAAGAGAACTGAGGAGGCGCCTGGGTGGCTCAGTCAGTTGAGTGTCCTACTCTTGATTTTGGCTCAGGTTAAGATCTCATGGTTCGTGGGATCAAGGCCCACATCGGGCTGTGCTGATAGCGTGGAGCCTGCTTGGGATTCCCTCTCTCCTTCTCTCTCTGCCCCTCCCTAACCTGCATGTGCTCCCTTTCTCTCTCTCTCTCAAAATAAATAAATACACTTTTAAAAAGAAAAGAGAACTCAGGCGGAGGGGGGAGCAAAGGTGAAAGCCCGAAGCAGAAGCCCGCCTGATTTGTTGCAGGAACACTGAGGAAGCTGGTATGACCGGAGCTGGGTGAATGAGGGCTGGTGTAAAAGGATGTGAGGTAGTCCTTGGCAGCGCTCTGGGTCTTACTGGAAGTGAGAGAATTTGGGTCAGAGGACTGACAGGAAGTACCTGCATTTCAAAAGGGGCCTTCTGATTGATGAAGAATAGGCTGTAGGAGGCAGGACTGAAGCAGGACACCAGTCAGGAGGCTCCCGAAACAGGCTACCTAAGAGGTACCGTGGCTCACACCAGGGTGACGGCAGTGGAGCTGGAGGTGAGACTGGAGACCCAACAGGCATGGCTGATGGATGAAAATGGAGTGAGAAGGGAAAAAGCGACAGGAGTTTGGATCTGAATGCCTTAAAGACCAAAGTTGCTATTTATGAAGTGGAGGAAGACTGAGAAGGGAGTTCAGAGGAGACCAGGAAGTTTAATTTTGGATACTTGGGGGTTGGGGTAACGGTTAAATCAGTGACTGTGTTTGGTGACATGTCACAGAAGCCTTACCGCAGTGGATTAACCATGCAGGATTAAGTTTTCTTGTGTAGCACAAAGTTCAGGTAGATAAGCCTGTGGCAGACTCCGTGACGTGCCAGGTTCATTCATTCTCTCTCTGTCTCTGCACCGTCACCTCCACCCCTCCCGTCATGGCGTATCACCTTATTCTTTATGGTCACAAGGCTGCCCCTACTACTTCGGGCACTGTAAGTATACCTAGGATAAGCTAGGATATCCACACCTGCTGAGTAGATCCCTTTCAGTTGAGAAAATATAATATTTTTGGAAGCCGCGACCATTAGACTTGCTGTTCACCTGGCCAGCTCTGCTGCCAGAGGCTCTGAGGGGCTGAGTGTTTTTAAAATTTTTCTTTTTAACGTTGATTTATTTTTGAGACAGAGAGAGACAGAGCATGAACGGGGGAGGGTCAGAGAGAGGGAGACACAGAATCTGAAACAGGCTCCAGGCTCTCAGCTGTCAGCCCAGAGCCCGACGCGGGGCTCGAACTCACGGACCGCGAGATCATGACCTGAGCCGAAGTCGGCCACTTAACCGACTGAGCCACCCAGGCGCCCCTGCTGAGTATTTTTAAAGGCGCACTAGCAACTCTGAAGAAATCAAGTTGCTGATGCCAGGAAGAGCATACACTTGTTGGGTGAGCAGCTAGCAGCACCCTGGGCCGTCAGCCCCAAGCCCTGGTGCCCTGGGACCTCCTTCCCTCCGAGAGGGGCGGGAGGGGATGGGAGGGGACGGGTCACTCAGAAACCTCAGAGTGGATCTGATCCACTCCAGCTTGTCTTTGATTCTAATTCTATAGGACAAACAGGAAATCCCATGAGCCCAATTCTACTTAATTGTTCCAGAGGCTCTTGTCCGGCAAACTAAAGCTATTTTTCTTCATCTACACGTACATTTTTTTCATCTCTGTTGCTGAACCTGAGTTATGTTTTGTGTTGGTTTCAACTTTTAATTACGGAAAACTTCAAACATGCAAAAGACCAGTCCCAGGAGCCCCATGCAGCCCTGACCTGACCTTCAGAAGAGCCAACTCATAGTCAGTTTTACCCACAGCCCTACCATTACTTGGAAGTAAATTGCAGACATATCATATTTCTTTTTCTTTTTCTTTTTTTTTAAAGAGAGAGAGCACAGGCCGGGGAGGGGAATAGAGAGGGGAACAGAGGACCCGAAGCAGGCTCCGCTCTGACAGCAGTGAGCCTGATGTGAGGCTTGAACTCACAAACCAGGAGATAATGATCCGAGCCAAAGCCAGCCACTCAACCAACTGAGCCACCCAGGTGCTCCCATCATGTTTCAATATGTATGTCTAAACATATAAACTCTTTCAAAAACAACCACAAGGCACCACTGTCATTCCTTAATGGCATCATTTATTTCCATGATTATCTTTTTTTTTCAAAGTTTATTGGAACTGGTATTTATTAAAACCCAAATATTTTGACTGATACGACTTTTATGTCTCCTGTAAGATATGAGTTTCCTTCCCAATTCTTTTTATCTCTTGCTTTTTTTTTGTTCTGTTTTGTTGTTGTTGTTGTTGTTGTTGTTGAAGAAACTAGGCACTTTGTCCTGCCTGAACAGTTTCCTTCAGTCTGAAGTTTTAGATTGCATTCTTACGGTGTCATGTAATATATTCCTTTGTTCCCTGTATTTCCTGTACACTGGAAGTTAGATGTAGATTCTATGGCAGGGATTAGCAAACCATGGCCTGTTTCTGTAAATAAAGCTTCAGTGCAACACAATATGCCCCTCTGTGTACATGTGGTCTGTGGCTGCTTTCGAGCTACAATGGCGGAGTTGAGTAGGATCAACAGAGACCATGTGGCCCACAAGCCTAATGTCTATTATCTACCCTGCTGGAAAAGTTTCCCACCCCCCAATTTAGAAGCTTGATGAGCCTCATGTTTGAATTTTTGGCCTGACCACTTTAAACGTGGCAATGTGTGTATGTCCACAGAATGGAACATAATGTCTGTTTCTCTCACTGTGATATTAAAAGTCATTAATAATCATTGCCTAGTCCTAGATCCATTAATTCATCAGTGACTATAAAATGGTAGATTTAGGGGCGCCTGGGCGGCTCAGCCAGTTAAGTGTCTGACTCTTGATTTTGGCTCAGGTCATGATCTCACCATTCGTGAGTTCAAGCCCCACTTCGGGCTCTGCACTGATATAGCTGAGCCTGCCTGAAATTCTCCTCTTTTATTTATTTTATTTATCTCTCTCTGCCCCTCTCTCACCTGTTGTGTCTCTCTCTCTCTCAAAATAAATAAAAATAAACTTAAAATGGTATATTTAAAATTCTAGCATTCCTTTTATCCAGTATTTAGAATACTTGTATAAAAACATAATTCCCTTCATCTACTATTTGCATACCCTGGCATAGTCTGCTTAGGGAAGGCAGGATAAATGCTGGATTTTCCAAAGCACTGAGTTGGACTCCCTAGAATCTTCCAAAGGTCTCCACTGTGTCTTATTTTTTTTAAATTGTCCTTATGAACTCATGGATTGGAACACTCACATAATAAACATGTTCCATCATGAACCTGTTCAAGTCAAACTAAAACTTTGTGACCCAGCCTTAATGGACTTCCTTGTTTCAGCCTCATGTTACACATTTCCTGCCCCAGACCCAACGTCAGCCATTTCTACAAGGAGCCCTTATTCCTTTGAGTGGGAAATGGTGTTTAGGAGCCAGAGACACAGTGGTGTGCTCACTGCTCTTGGGTTGATCATTGTTTCCAGGCCTTTTGAGTGGCAGAGCTAAGAAATAAGGATTTTGAAATGATAAATACGTCAAGAGCTCATTCTGATGCTTCAAATTCAACTTCAGAGCTATAGGGTTTTATTTCCTTTCAGTGATCTTATTACATCTGCCTCCTTTTTGTCCCATGCTAAATAATCCTAGTTCTGAAAGAAAGCACCCTAATAACTCATTTGTTTTATCCCACAAGACACATAACAGTTCCCAATAACAGTACCACCAGCACAGTTAAAGATTATTTTCAGTTCCTTTCATCCTTATTATATATTTTATGAGGTATATAAAGCCAAATTACCATCTTTTAAAGTCACTTAGACTAGTTCTTCTCTTTGTGGTTATACCACTAAATGGATACACATGTAGATTCATTTGGATATTTTACTTTTGCTGTTTGGAAGTGCTTTTGTGAATTAATTTTATTTTATAATAATTTAGCATAGCTATGTGGATCTAAAGTAAAATCTTAAGAAGCCAATATTCTATCCCTGTTCCTTTATATAATTTTTTTCTCCCTTTTTAAAAAAAGAATCATTTTACTCCATTGTTAGTATACGTATGAACACACACACACACACACACACACACACTGGTGTCCTTTTTCTTGAAAAAAGCAACTGTATACGATACATATTTTTCTCCACCTTACTTTTTCACTTAATATTGTTTTCTAGATATGGCTCCATAATAACCTATAGATATGCACTATATATTTTATTACACTGAAATGTATGGATGTAGTATAGTTTATTCAGATAGTGTTTTACTGACAGATTTGAGTTTGTAGTATTTAAAAATTTTTTCCAGTTATCTTACTATTTCATCTATATTGCAGTAAATGCCTGTGTGCATATGTCTTTGTAATTTTGCATATCACTGGAAATGGGATTGCTGAGTCAAAGGATAAATGCACATGTAATTTTTGCTAAACATTACCAACTATCCCAGAATTGGGTTCCCCAGGAACCCAACTCAAAGACTGAGACAGTAAGCAGAAAGTTTACTAGGAGGGTCTCTCCGAATCAGCACCTATGGGGGAAGGGAAGATGGAAGGATTGGAAAAGAGAAATGTGTCCATGGGGCAAAGTTTAGTAGCAAAATTTTTAATGGTGTTTTCACTAGTAAGTAAAACACGGGGAAAACTATAAGTGTCTAACAGATGGAATATTGCTTAAATAATTATGGTATAGGGGCACCGGGGTGGTTCAATCGGTTAAGCGTCCCAACTTCGGCTCAGGTCATGATTTCACAGTTCATGAGTTCGAGCCCCGAGTCGGGCTCTGTGCTGACGGCTCAGAGCCTGGAGCCTGCTTCAGATTCTGTGTCTCCCTCTCGCTCTCTGCCCTTCCCCCTCTCATGCTCTGTCTCTGTCTCTCAAACATAAGTAAATGTTAAAAAAAAATTTTTTAATAAGATAAAATAAAAATCTTTAAAAAAATAGTAATTATGGTATATCTTACTCTTTAACTCCTTAAAGACTTATTACTTAAAGGAGTAAGAAAATACTGATGATACAATAGACAAAATTAATATATAAAACTATATTAAATGATGCCAAATTAGTTAAGATGTGTACAGATAGAAAATAAAAGTATTAATAGTATATCTCTAGAGATAAGCTGATAGGTGATTATTATTTTCTTCTTTAAACATTTGTTATCTCCAAGTTGTCTATAATTATAACCTGAAAAAAATTTTATATCACTCCTCTGCCTTTGTATAAACCCTTACACAACAGGAAATTTTCCTCAAATTACACTAAGATTCTTTCTTTGACCTTATGTCTTATATTGCTCTATTAATGCAGCAACAAAATGGGTAAAGATGCAAATTTCATTACCATATCAGTTTTCCTTCCCTCTTTCTAGAACCTGTCAATCCACTCTTTCACTCAGCTAAAATGTGCTGAGAGCCTGTGAAACTGTAGACACTATTTTGGGCTCTGGGCCTACAGTAGTGTTTAACTGAAGTCCATACTTGATTGACCAACAGAAGTGTTGGGAATGTTCAGGTAATGTATGAAAATAAGTTTTCCATGTTATCAGTTTTCCTTATTTGTAAAACTTTTACTGAAATAACAACATGACAGTGAAATATCTGGATATTTTTAGCTTCTCATTGTGTCCCCAACAAAATTTTGACCTTTACACATCTTCTGTCATCATGCATCATTTTTGCTAGTTGTTGTTATGTACTGCTATTTTGTATTTGCTTAAGAACATTTTTCTATTTTTAAAAGTAATGTTCTTAATGAGAATTTTTAGTCACAATATACGTGCCACAGTTGGTTTAACTGTGTCCTTTTGTTGAGTACGTAGACATTTTCTAACTTGAGTATTTCGAGGGGGGGTATAGCTTGTACATCAGCCACACACATCTTTAAATTTCTAAAATATTCCCCCAAATTCAAAGACCTCAAGGTGTAACATTAGGTTTCTCGTCTTATAAAGTTTCAAGACAGTTGTGGGGGTGCCTGGGTGGCTCAGTCAGTTAAGCATCTGACTCTTGGTTTTAGCTCAGGTAATGATCTCACAGCTCATGAAATTAAGCCCTGCGTCCGGCTCTGTGCTGACATGACAGTGCAGAGCCTGCTTGAGATTCTCCCTCTCTTCCTCCCTCTCTCTCTCAAAATAAATAAACTTTAAAGAAGTTTTTTTAAAGACATTTGCAAATCCAGTTATTCAAAAAAAATAACACTAGTAGTTCAATGGCAAAGTTCATTTTAAGACCTGGTTTTCAAATTTCTCTTCCTACTCTGGGAAGCCCTGGACCAGACAATTTATTCTTCTTATTCAGTTTCAAGCTCAAACCCCCTTCTCAGAGGAGTCTTCCCTGATGACCCTATTGAATCTAAGACTAACCTCCCCGTGTCACTCTTCTGCATTTATGGCCTCGACATCAGTGATCACAACCTGCACACCCCCGACCTGTGCACTGGCTGGTGCCTGTCCAGCCAGCCAGAACGTTAAGCTGCACCAATGCCTTGCTCTTGCTTGTCATGTCTGCTGCTTTCTTCGCAGCGCCTGCTGTGTGAAACACAGTATAGAGCGACAAATGTTTGTATACCATATAAATTAATGGATATGTAGGTGAATACATACCCAAAACCATGAAGGAGAAAGAAAGGGTGGCTAGTATGCTAGTGTTAACCCCACAGATAAGTTCATGTTAAGGAATGTTCTGCCAGGGGAGCTCAGCCAAAAACTGGGTTGAAGCTGGCTGAGAGGGTCACGTCTAAAGTCTAAGAAGACCTGATAATGTTGAGCCCAGGCTCTCAGCTCAGATTCCTGCCTCCTTTACCTGGCGTCCCCTTAGAGGTTTTTAGGGAACTTTCCTGCTGGCAAATCTTGGTCAAAGGCGCCTGGACTGACCCAGCAGGTTCACTGACTTCAAAGTCCTGCTGGAGGCCCTGGAGCGTCATAAGGGAAATGCTCTGCGAAGGGGAGGGGCATTCTCCAAAAACCCAAACAGAAGATACTCTCAAGGTCTTGTCCCCAAGGGCAAGCGCTGACTGCACACCCATGCTTATATAACTGAGAGAGACACTGAAGTTACTTTAATATGCAAAGTCAGGGGGTGCCTGGGTGGTGCAGTCTGTTAGGGGTCTGACTCTTGATCTCAGCTCAGGTCATGATCTCATGGTTTATGAGTTGGAGCCCTGCATTGGCTCTCTGCTGTCAGCAGAGAGCCCACTTTGGATTCTCTGTCCCCCTCTCTGCCCCTCCCGCACTCGCTTTCTCTCAAAAAAAAAAAAAAAAAAAAAAAGAACAAAGTCAGATCCAAAGGCACTGGCTAGGGAAAACAACTCCCAGAACAATAGCTCGTGACATTTATACGTGGTGTAACCTAGAAGGTCTGGAATATATTAGGAATTGCTCACGTGAAAGTAAACACATGCCAGCAGCTTATGCATCTTCTGAAGGTGTTGTGTTCTCTCATTTGATCCTCACCACGGTCCAAAGAGTTTCCAGGTAAAGACTGTATGCAATGGGGCTAGATCCCAGAACTGCCCTCTCCACCAAATCTGACCAAATGAATGAGCAATGCCAAGTAGAGAGCTGAACGGGAGGCTTCGAGGCTGGCAGGTGACTGATGTGTGGCACGGTATTTCCATCTCCTGACCCCACCCCCAACCCAGACGCAAGAAGAAAGCTACCACCACAAACCCAAGAATTATCATTAATGCCTTCTCATATTCTAGAACGAACACACTGGGGAGTATATAAAAGCACCAGAGCCACTGCAGGACTTGGTGGAGGCAGAAAGGGAAGCCGGAGCTGCCATCTTCCATGCATAGTGGTGGGTGGAACCCCTCAGGCGTGTTCCACACCTGCTCGGGTGGGGTAGGCATAGCCTTAGGTCCCCAAAAGTGCAGGGACTAGCCCCCAGCAAGGACGGCAGTAGGCCCAGGTGATTACTTTGCCGTTTGATTCATGCCACACACCTCAGGCAACAAGAAAGTGGAAAGCAGCCATATCCCAACCTCCGTAGAATCCAGGAAGGTGGATAGATGTGGGGGGTCTGTATAGGCAAACGGGTCCTGGAGCATATGAAGGAGAACTGAACCAAACTATTTCAGAACATGCAAGAGATCTGCAGCAGCTAATTGGGGGAACAAATCTGTACAATAACTCTATAAAAACACCGTAATACATTGGAAAGGGAAATACAGAAAAGACAGAAATTTAGTATGGAAAGACGACAGAATCAATCAGGCGTGGGAGAAAAATGCGACCCAGTGAACAGAAGCAGATTCCCTGAGAATGTTTCAGGCTATTAAAGTTCTATTTAGAACTTTCCAAAAATATATGTTAAACAAGTAACAGAATGAAGTGAAAAGGAGGACGTCAGAGCAAAGAAAACAAATTAAGAACCAAACACCTCAGGAAAAAAGGCAATTAGGCATCATAAGGAATAGGATAGGGAAGGCCAATGTATGGTTAAGGGGACAGTGGCTCACTTCCCACTAAGCCCTCTCTTCATAGTTGTCATTATTGTGAGGTTCTTTAAGCTGCATTCAGAAAGCCATTACATGGGATGCCTGGGTGGTTCAGTTGAGCGAGCATCTGACTGTTGGCCTCAACTTAGGTCTCGATCTCAGGGTAAGTTCAAGCCCTGCATTGGGCTCCACACTGAGTGTGAAGTCTACATAAAAAAAAAAAAAAAAAAAGCCACTGCACGTATCACCTGTCTGCTTAGGTGTGACCTAGTGTATTACCTGAACACTATCACCTCTCGCTTCCCTTCACTGTCAGCTCCGAAGGAACACACATATTTCATTTTTCATAAACGCAGTATTAGTTGCACCTTCACATCTTTTTAAAGTCTCCTTTGCACAAACTATATGCGTTGACTGCCATATACCCACTTGTGGGCTTAATCCAAAGACTCAAGCAATTGAAGGAGAGTTTTCACTGTGTGGACAACATTGGCTAGAGGCAAACCACCCTGGATTTGCTTCCTGTCCCTGCCAGTTATTAGCTAAGAACCATGGAGCAAACTGCTTAACTTTTTAAGCCTCATTTGTGAAGCGAGAGTAATGTATTTCAGTTTTATCATAATGATTAAAAGAGAGAATCCATGTGTGTGGATACCTAGTATATATTAAGCCTTGTTAAGCAATAGCTACATTCATTATTTTCCAGACTTCAATACCATTGATAGTATGGAAGATTTGAATATTGGTAAATCGATATCTGAGATCATTAATATTGCCCTCATAACACTGTCAAGCATTCTGTTGAGAATTACTTGGTATCCCATCTACGTTTGCTCTTCCTTCCATCTTTCCTTTGTCTTTTGAGAAACATCCCATCTTTTAACAAAACTCTTTCAAAAGGAATTCAAGCTTATTGTCAAGAACATACAGCCCACAGAGAAATATATACAGAATAGTAGATCGTCTTTTATCCCACACTGCCAGGCCCTATCCCCAGAGGACGCCTCTGGACTGAGGTTGCTACTGCTCTTAAAAGCTTGATGCAGATAATCTAATTTGCTCATCTGTGCATGTGCTTGTGTGCTGAAAATTGGTATGTTATTTAATGCATCATGTTTAAGAAAGTCTACTTTCTTCCTTATATTCTTGCCTCAAATTGGTGGAATGCAGCATCCTAGGCTCTCTCCCCATCATCCTCAGCGTCTGGGAGATATTGCACCAGTGTTCTCTGATCAAGCGTGTTTTTTGTTCTGCTCAAATCATCTCTCTCCTCTTTTTTCTTTTTTTTAATGTAATTGACCCACTGGATGCTGACAGATCCATTACCATCCCAAATGCAATTATGAGTTCATCAAATTTTAATTTGTTTTGTGCCAAGTTTTTGCTCTCAGCATTTTGTTTTTAGGACCCTAAAAATTGATGAAGATTGTATCTTTGGTAAAGTGTAACTTTTACCCATGGAAAACATTCACTTGGTGTATTTTAACTCTTTCCTCTTTGAATTTAGTTGCATCTCATATTAATACCGGCACTTCTGCCTTCTTTTTGTTGTGGTTTTTTCCGATACAGCTTTGTTGATACACAGATTTCCTCATTTTCAGTCCTTCTGTGTCAGTTTTGAGTATGTCTTTTACAAGCAGCTTATACCTAGATATTTTTAACCTGAGCTAAGAGGCTCAGTCATTTCATATAGAAATTTAACCCATTTATATAAAATAATAATTTCAGTGTATCTCTTCCTCTTGCCTTATTTTCTGCTTTTATGCTTTCTTTGTTTCTTTCTGCATTCTTTTTTTTTTTTTGACTAAGTTTTCTCTATTCCTTAAAGTCCCAAACACATTTGTAGATTATACATTTTATTTCTATTTTTCCAGCAGTTACCTTAGCATTTTAAATTTAATTTTTAATTGCCAGAGAAATTACACTCATACATTCTCCCTATTTGAAAACTACCAGTGAGGAAAAACCCCTGTGACCATCCCTTTCAATATCAGCCCTTTCTCTCCATCCCACGATCCAAAAGTTTATTGTGGCTTTATCCTGACTTTTTTGACATATGTATTGACATATATTAACATTGTTTTATTTTTGTCTTACATAAATTGCATCCCCAAGTTCTGCTATTTTGCAAATTGTTTTGCTCAGCACAATGTTCTGGACATCTGCCCATGTTAATTTGCATGGGCTTACCTGTTGTTTTTAACTGATAAATAGCAAGCCATGGTATGATTAATGCCATTTTTTTATTTGTTCCTCCTTTATGCTGAAGAGAAATTAAGGAGAAGCTGTGCAAGAGGTACTTTTTTCAATAATGTTTTGCAACTTAAATGGATAAACTATTTTTTAACAACACTTGATTTTTATGATGAGACAATAAAGTTTTGTAAAGATAATTAAAATTGCCTATAATCCCACTAGCCAAGATGGTCACTGAAGATGTTGTGATAAATAGACTTTAGATTCTGCCTCTGGTTTCATGTTTTCTATTTGCTTTTTCATTTTTGGTGGTTTGTTCCAAAAATTTGGCTCATTTAGGGCACAGTATCTTGGAATCTGATTTTTAAATATTTTCCATGAAGCATTTTCCAATATTATCTTATAGTTATTTTAATTATCACATGGTATGCCATCTACAGTTAACCATAACTTATTTAACCAATGTCCCGTTGTTTGACATTCACAAATCTATCTACAAATTGGTTTAAAAAAATCTTGACATACAAAAGTTTTTTTGAATTTATTACGTTTAGACCATTTCTCCATAAAAAATGACAAATACTCTCATCAGATTTGAGAATTTTTACAGTGTGTGTGTGTGTATAAATCTTTAAGTGTAGTATTAAACAATTTACTTGTATTTCTAGCTCAGAGCTAGCAATCTGATGTTTTTACAGTTTTTCTGGCAGAAAATTAGCTCTGAGAAATACAGTAGGGCTACTTTCTCTAGGAATAGACTATTTTTTTACTAACTTATGTATATGTTTAATTACTTAAAAAGATATGAAATTCAAGCCAGAATATTCAACAACCAGTTGAGTAACATGGGAAGAATTCCTGGCAGTGTTTATTTGGAGAAGGTGGACTTTAAGATGTACAGATAAGGCCACTACGTCACTCCTCAGTATTTCATCAAATCCACTACAATGTCGGTTATAAGATAAGCACCATTTTTGTGTCACGAAGTTAAGAGTCAACACTGCCAATTAAACAGCGATATGCCATCAGTTAGTCGTTCAAAGGTGAAAAAATCTGCCTCAGATCCGATAAGGTAAATGGTATTCCATACTTGAATCCTAGCAGTTATCAGTCAGAACCAGGAGGCTGGCACGAACTGTCCCCTCTGCACCCACACCGAGAACTCCCTATCTAGGAGCTTGTTTTCGGTGCTTCTGACCCTCTGTCCCCGTGTCACCCTCCAGGTGCGGGGAGGATCTCAGGCGGGATCAGCAGCAGCTCCTGGAAGGGATCTCAGAGCTGGACATCAAGACGGGGGGAGTCCCCTCGCAGCTGCTGGTGCACGGGGCCCTGGCCTTCCCGCTGGGGTTAGACGCCTCACTCGGCTGCTTCCTGGCAGCCGCCCGCTATGGCCGGGGCCGGGTGGTCCTCGCCGCCCACGAGGGCATGCTCTGGGCTCCCAAGATGGGGCCCTTTTTGCTCAATGCTGTGCGCTGGCTGGCCAGAGGCCAGACAGGCAAATGTGGGGTGAACACAGGGCTGAAAAACCTGTGCGCCTTCCTGTCGGAGCATGGCCTGGAGTGCAGTCTGCAGCCCCATCTGACGCACGACTTGAGTGTCTACTGCTGCAAGGCCTACGGTGACAAGGAGGCCAAGCAGCTACAGGAGTTCGTGGCTGAGGGTGGGGGCTTGCTGATTGGGGGCCAGGCCTGGTGGTGGGCCTCCCAGAACCCGGGCCACTCCACTTTGGCCGGTTTCCCTGGTAACGTCATCCTCAACCGCTTTGGCCTCAGCATCCTGGCTCAGACCCTTGATCCGGGCTGCTTCCCTGTCCCCACCCCCGAGATGCGGAGCTACCACATCCGCACGGCACTGTGTGAATTCCAGGCCACGCTGAACCGTGGGGCTGGGAACCTGGAAAAGCGCTGGCTGGCAAAGCTAGGAGCAGACGGTGCGGCCTTCCTACAGATTCCCGCGGAGGGGGTCCCGGCTTACGCGTCCTTGCACCGGCTCCTGAGGAAGATGCTGCGTCTGTCAGGCCTCCCAGCCGTGAGCCGGGAGCACCCAGTGGCTGGCGATTCCTGTGAGGCCGCGGTGCTCTGCCTGGCCACGGAGCTGGCACACTCTGGGACTGACTGCTCCCAGCTGGTGCGGGAGCTTGGGACGGGGACCTGCGGCTCCCTTCTGGCCCCCTCAGATCAGCCCATCACTGTGGAGATCGATGGCAGCAACCCAGGTACAGAGCGAGATGCCCAGAGCAGCAGGCCCCGGGGCGGGGGGGGTTCCTCGGGGTCACAGGACATTGCAGGTACTGAGCTCCAGTGGGCCAGCGTCATTCCCTACCACGTACTTCAGGGAAGATGGGGTCAGGGTTCCACTGAGGGTTTGGGGGGCATGCATGCCGGAAGCATGGGTGAGCTGAGGTCTGCAGGGCAGGGGCTGTGCCTCTGGGAGGGGCCGGGAGGCTCCAGGGTGCCCCAGAGTCAGCTGGGCGAAGAACTCAGCCCTTCCTATGGCTTTTGTCAGGCAACGGGGACTGCTGGGTGAGTACCGGGCTCTACCTCCCGCATGGACAAAGTGCAGAAGTCTCGCTGTCCGAAGCTGCGGCCTGCGCCGGTCTGAAGGTAAGACCAGAGTAGCCACTGCCAACGCCCCAAACCCCAGAGCCGCTTGGCTTTCCTCGGCTTTCGGCAGCGCTCCCAGGAGGCCAGGAGGGACCATTCTGCCCATTTCACAGGTTTCATAGACGAAGCAGATCTATTTCAGGGGGCCTGAAGGAGCAACTGGGATGCGAGAGCTACTGTCACGCGTAGAACTCACACCTAAGCCCTCGCACTTCCACGTGTGGTGATTTTACGTTCCCACAGGGATGTGAGGGGCCCCAGGAGCCCCATCACATCCTCAGAACCTCACCCACTTCGCCAACAGCACACGGCCTTTCTGTGTTTTACGTCATTACCCTGACCCCTGAGGCTGTGCTTCATCTGGTCACTCACACAAGCAGGCCCTACAGGCAGGATTAACACTGTCCTGCCTCAACCTGAGGGTCACTTCCTGCCACAGTCAGGGGCTCTTCTGTATCCGCCTTTCGGGAGCTCGCTTACATTCCACCTAAAAGAAGAAACCCCAGGACTCCGGACAAAACAAACCTCAACCCGTGTGACCAGAAAGGGTGTGGGGGGCCCTGGACAAGGGCGGGGGGAAGTGAGAACTAGCCCTCCCTCCTCGGGCCACATCTCACCGCCTCTGGACGGCTGGCCCCCTCTGTGCACAAAAGGTGGCCCAGGACCCCGTCTGGCTCATCCTGGCGTTGGAATCACCACACGGCATAGGCCCTGACACGAGAGCCCAGGTCCCACCTGGTATAGAGATGCTGCAGGGCCCTGGTCCGTATCTGCCTCAGGGCTGTCGTGCCTGGTCTGTCTGGTGACACTCCATCGTTGGGCTGTTTAAACCCCCAGAAGAATGATCCCACACACCGTTCGTTCCCTATGACTGCTGAAGGACAACCTCATAGGTTTCACGGGTAGCTCACAGAAGGGGGAAGCTGGTGTTTGTCGGGTACCCGCCATCCAGCCAGCACACACAGGGCCCCCCACACTCACCACAGAGACGTAGCTCCTGCTATGCATGATGGACTCACCTCCCCAGATACAGGTTGGCTGCCACACTGATAACCTGACCAAGGCCAGAAAGCTGTCCCGAGCCCCTGTGGTGACTCACCAGTGCTGCA
This sequence comes from Puma concolor, assembly GCF_028749965.1. Taxonomy (NCBI): domain Eukaryota; kingdom Metazoa; phylum Chordata; class Mammalia; order Carnivora; family Felidae; genus Puma; species Puma concolor. The sequence continues at coordinate 12,241,425 of NC_141668.1, forward strand.
TGGACAGGACCACGCGGTCGGTCTCCTGCCTCTGGGGCGGCCTCCTCTATGTCATCGTGCCGAAGGGCAGCAAACTGGGCCCCATATCTGTCACCATCAAGAGGGCCGTGCCCGCCCCATACTACAAGCTGGGTGAGGAGACAATGCCGGGGATGCTACCAGAGTCGCAGGCCGGTTGCTAAGGGGGGCTGGGGCGGGGACTGGCACACAGAAGGGGGAAGAAGTGTTCAAGATGTAAGTAGAGGTGGGGTGGGGCTATGAAACACCCTGTGGCTGTGGAGACTTCCGGGCAGAACTAAGGGGAAGCCCGTCCTTCACTTCATGGCACATAGACCCACATGTCCAGTTCATTGCTTCAGTGACCTCCTCCTGGAGTTCAAGGTAAGCTGGAGAAGTGGGGAGACATGCCCATGATATTTGTTCCCAGGTAAGACATCGGTGCAGGAGTGGAAGAACTGTGTCCAGGAGAGCCTGGCTCCCTGGGGAGAGCTGGCCACAGATAATATCATCCTGACGGTGCCAACGGCAGACCTCCGTACCCTGGAGGACCCCGAGCCTGCACTCCACCTCTGGGACGAGATGATGCAGGCGATAGCCCGGCTGGCAGCCCAGCCTTTCCCTCTCTGCCGTCCCGAGAGGATTGTTGCCGACGTGCAGATCTCAGCCGGTGGGTACTCCAGGGCTGTGCTCCTCCTAGTCAGCGCACACCATTTATTCCGTGTTTTGCCTTTTTTCATGTCCAGTATGTGAAAGGTATAATCTCACCAGTAAAGGAAAAAAGACCTTGATGGGGATGCAGAGATGTTCACGTGTGAAAAGGTGAACATCTACAAGGTGAGATTTCACAGGATGGCAGGACAATCTCAGAAAAAAAATTGCTCCTGGGGGTTCACAGATAGTGACGAGCCATCTCTTTGTTATTTCAAGGAGAGGTTAAAATAGAAACATTGCTCCAAACAGAAGTGAGTTGGCAATGGAAAGGAGCAGTTTATGTTCAGTATTGAGTGGTTTACATGAAAGAAAAATGAGGAGATCTGGTTCTGACATATTGACATTTCCTTTGGACCTTCTCTTTAAAAAAGGAGAAGATGACCTCTGCTGATGAGTATAAGTCTGCACGACAGTGGTTTACGTGGCAGAAGAAATGACACTGTTCTCCAACCCAGACACAGGACATGGTGTCACAGACTCACAGGATAGGAAAATCACACAAAGTGAAGCACTGAATTGTAGCAAGAATGGCTGTGTAAAGTGTATGCATATCCTTCAGGGCCACAGCGAGATGGAGGGCATAACTCTGGCGTGAGAGGCTGGGCAGGGAGCCAGGGACCGTTCAGTTTCTGACCGGGTAAAGGAAGCCATCTACTTTCCGATCAACATGGAGATTCCGGTGTTGCGGAAAGCAACCCGGATGGTGAGGGAAAGTTACCCGGCAGAAAGGAATGAAGGGAGATGGGTTTGGGTACCCCCTGCCCCTCATCTCTTGCTTCTGCGTTCCCAGGCTGGATGCACTCAGGATACCCCATCATGTGCCACGTGGAGTCAGTGCAGGAGCTCATCAATGAGGCAGGCATGAGGAGCGGGGGTCTGTGGGGACCCATCCATGAGCTGGGTCACAACCAGCAGCGACAAGAGTGGGAGTTCCCCCCACACACCACTGAGGCCACCTGCAACCTCTGGTCAGTCTATGTGCATGAGACGGTCCTGGGCATCCCCAGGGCTCGGGCCCATCCTGCACTGAGCCCTCCAGAACGAGAGAAGAGAATTAAAACACACATAAGAAAGGGAGCCCCACTGCATGACTGGAATGTGTGGACAGCTCTGGAAACATACCTACAGGTACGGTAGAAGGTCAGGGAGTTGAGAGCCACCAGAACCCTCCACCATGTAGCATCCTGGATCCCCTTCACTGCCCCCTCCAGACTGGGCACAGGTAGGGGGGGGACCGGACCACATGGTGGGGCTTCCCAGGTTATATATCTCTAAGATAGAGATAATGACACCTGTCCCACTCGCCATCTGTACTTTGTAATGTTAAGTAAGAGGAAGTGAAAAGTATTATGAAAAACAAAGTAAGTGGACAAAATACAGCCTACTGGTCTACTGGTCATGAGCAGAAGTTCTGAGGCATTCCTGAGACTGGAGCCAAGCACTTCCACTTACTGGTTCTGACCATGGTTGCCTAATGAGTGCTCCAGAAATGGGTGTCATTCTGTTTTTCTTTGTTTTTCCTAACCTTAGTTCTGTGAATTAAGAGAATGTTACATCCCTTCATCCATCCGTTTGTAAAAACAGTGGTATAAGTCCGGCGGGACAACTGCATTACAAGAGCTTTCTAGGAGATAACTGTTATCAAGGCTCTCTGACTTCAGTCACACCACTTGAACCTGAAATGTCTTTAGAACGAATACCAAAGTCATGAAGTAGGTAGACTTCCTGTGAAATAAGCACAAAGCCCTGTCCCCTCCCCAACCTGCTCTGAATATTAATGTTTCAGAGTTCTCAAGGCTGTTCCCCAGATCAGATCTCTTATGCTGCCTACCACAGCCCTATATGGCAGTGGTATGGCCTGCTTTTCACAGAGGCAAATACCAGATTAAAGAAGTTCAGCAGCCTCTCCCATATCACTCGTTTAAATGATGGACCCGGAACCTAAAATCAGAAGTTAATGACACAACTCAAGCTTTGGCACTGCCTCTCAATCACTTCTCTTCCTCTTATTTTTAAAAAAAATATTTATTTATTTTGGGGAGAGTGCAAGTGGGGGAGGGGCAGAGAGACGGGGACAGAGGATCCGAAGTGGGCTCTGCACTGACAGTCTGACAGCCGTGAGTCTGATGTGAGGCACGAACTCACAAACGCGAGATCATGACCTGAGCTAACGTCGGACACCGACTGAGCTACCCAGGCGCCCCTCTTCCCCTTATTTTCTAAGAGTGAATGGAGACAGTGCCACTCAATGAGATGACTTTGCACTGCCTCAGTTCTGTATTCTTACACGGCCGGTCTGAGGGTCTACATGGAGACAGACCTTAAATAGTAGCTTGCCACCGAAGTGGAAGTTAAAGCCATAAATTTCACCCTACCCGCCTACCCACTCACCATGGAGCCTTGAAGATCATTTTGCAGAAGTTATGGAAAGATCCATCATCTTGGGGTCTGGGACTCAGTCTCAGGATGGGCAGGCACCTTCTGATTCCTCTACCTGCTCGCCACCCTTCCTCCCACTGTTACCCTGGTACAGGTGCTCACTGCTCGTCTCTGCTCTGTGACAACAGCCTCCTTGCCTCAACCCCCTACTGTCCATCATCCACTCTACTTCCAAAATAATCTTAATACTCCATGATTAAAACTCTTAAAGTGATCTCCTCTACATACAAAGTGAAAGCCGCCTAGCAGGGGGTACAAGACCCTGCCAGCTTCAGATTTTTACCAGCTTCATCGCCCAGCTCCCGTGCCCCTCGAGTTACCCTCCGGTACTCCTAACTCCTTCCCACTATGAACACATCTTGCTGCTTCAGCTTCTCGTCCCCCAGTCCCCAGATTTCCTTCCTTCCTGTGGCTGAACTGTGCTTGAACATCTTATGTACCCATCAAGTCAGGTCCCCTGTCAACATTCAGTTCTATTGCCCTCCTCTCCTGACATTATCTCCTTGATAAGCCTCCTTTTTTTTTTTTTACATTTATTTACACGTCTGTCTCTCCCACTGACCCGTGACCTCTGGAAGACAGGAGCTCTTAATCACCATTGTTTAGTGCAATACCTGGCACGCTATAGGTATTTAATAAATGCTGTATGTGTAAGAAGTGTCTGTTGATGCATTAATTAATAGTGATGAGCAGGACTGTCAGAGGCCAGGGCAGTAAGATCAGAGGGAGGTCTGACTTCAGGATGTTATCCCTTTTGGCTTCTATACCCCAGGGTCAGAATTCTCCTCCACAAAAGAGGGGTGGTCTGGGACACCCCAGGATCCCTACACATTCTATACCTCTGTAGTCTTAGCCAAGACTACATGAGGGAGGCTCATGAATGGTCAAGGGGAAGAAATCGCTGTAACTGAAATATACTTCTGAACATGCATGTTGCCGGTGCTTTCAAAACTTGGTACCTGATTCTGCCCCTTCCTTCTCTTCTCAGCTCCAGGAAGCCTTTGGGTGGGAGCCATTCACCCAGTTGTTTGCTGAGTACCAGACACTCTCTGGCACCCCCACAGACAAGGCTGGCAAGATGAATCTGTGGATGAAGAAGTTCTCGGAAAAGGTGCAGAAGAATCTGGCTCCATTCTTTGAGGCCTGGGGCTGGCCTGTCCAGAAGGAAGTGGCTGCCAGCCTGTCCTGTCTGCCTGAGTGGCAAGAAAACCCCGTGCGGGTGTACGTGCGTCCTCAGGTATAAAGGATGTGCAGCAAGGCAGTGGGGGGGTGGTGGTGGGGAGGAACGATCACTCGCCAAGGCCACCACCCATGTTTCCAGCTTAGCTTCTTGAGCCTGAGCCCCACATCCATCCCTGAGCTGTCTTCAGGAAGGCAGCTAAGGTCATAAGACAAAATGACCCCAACTTTCTCAGGAAAATGCCCTTGTTACTATTTCCCTGGTCAACCGACTTGCTTCACCACCCTCCTTCTCCAGCAGAGGACCTTTCATCTGCGCATCTTGAGGTCCCGCAGGCTCGTGGCTTCTACTTTTGACCAACAGTTCTAACGACTATGGGTTACCATAACAATCTGACATCACTCCCTCACCCCTTCCAGCCTTGAACATGACTGTAAATTTCTTATGCTTTGGGAAGTTTTCTAATAGCAAGAGAGACAGGCTGGTATAGAGAGCCCTGGACTTGTTCGGTTCTGTGGGAAATCCCTTCAACTCTCTGTGCTTCTGTATTCTCATCCACGACTTGGGGATAAAAGTCCACTGTTTGATAATGGTGAACATGTTCATCCACTGCAAAATGCACACACATGCAAGGGCATTCTTCAGCTTTTGCCAAGTCCCATGGTGGCCTGGCCTGTCTATCCAGTCTTGTGTGGACAACCTGAAGACTGAATCCCACCTCAGAGTTGGCCACTTGAGGTAGGTATGCAGTCTATGTAAGACTATGTAATGAGTACAGGTGTTGTTCCCAGACATGGTGATGATAGTTACTGAGATCCTAGCCTGTCTTACGTCCTTTCTCCCACCTCTAGAAGGACTCGTGGGTATGACCTAACCCAAAGAGTGGTATAAATTCAAGTAAGATGGCATAAATTCAAGCTCAATGTTACAAAGCCACTTGGTCTTTTTGGTTAGTTCCATCTTCTAGTACTTTTGTTTCAACCAAAAGTAAAGTCACAGTAGTAACTCCTACCAGGTCCACCAGCCTGTTTGTTGTTAGCACAAAACAGGTGACTGACTCCTCTGGTCACCAAAGAATCAAGGTGCTGTCCGGTGATAACAACAGCTGTACTGAATGAAAAGTCTTTGTGTGTGACAGCCTTTACTCAGGAGTAGGATTACCGGATGCAGCAGACCAAATTAACCCTGAGCTTTCTAATAATGCATTCCAGCCCATCCCAACTCTTTGGCTAGGTGGAGTTCTAAATGGAGCTACATCTCCAGGATTAATGGGGTGTGGCCATTTTTCTCTAGCTTACTTTTAAACCATATTTTGTGGTTTGAATATCATTCCATGAACTGTGTTCAGAGTAGAGTAGCTCTTCCAAAGAAGAACTGACTTAGGAAATGTCTTTTTTGAATCCCATCCTCCTCCTCCCGATTCTAGGATAATTTCCTTTTATTTCACTACTATATTTTCTCAGGTGCTTTTCACATGAAAGGTGCTCAATAAACATTTGTGAGTTCAAAGAACAGTAATGACACCAGCTCACAATGAGCGATCAGTACGTGCAGGCACTGTGTGGGGTATTTAATGTGAGTTATCTCATGGAATTTACACAACAGACCTTTGAAGTAGGTACTATTATTATTCCCATGTCAAAAATGAGGAGACAGATACTAAGGAATATTAAATAACTTCTGAAGTCACCCAGATAATAAGAGGAAAAGTCAGGGCTTGAGTGAAACCCCTGGCAGTGAAAAACTCCTCCATGAAAGATTTATAATTTAAACAAAAATCTAGCTAGAAAATGGAAGTTCAACAAACTTCTGACTTACTTCATGTTAACTACTGAATTTTTACTAAATATCAAATTTAACCTCCAAAAAGTATTGGTACCTGATTTTCTGGTAGTCTCAGCATGTGACTAGTCAGCTTCCATATAGGTAGAGAAAGGAGGTGAACCCAGGAAATTCAACTCCAGAACTGGTATTCTTATCCATGATGTTAAGGAAGACTGCATGGATGGATAATACCGGCTTTAAGAGGCTGCCATAGAACACAAACAATGAAGCAACAGAAAGAGAAATCAAGGAATCTATCCCATTTACAATTACACCAAAACCTATAAAATACCTAGGAATAAATCTAACCTAAGAGGTGGAAAATCTATACACTGAAAACTACAGAAAGCTTATGAAAGAAATTGAAGAAGACACAAAAAAATGGAAAAAGATTCCATGCTCCTGGATAGAAAGAACAAATATTGTTAAAATGTTGATACTATCCAAAGCAATCTACATATTCAATGCAATCCCTATCAAAGTAACACCAGCATTCTTCACAGAGCTAGAAGAAATAATCCTAAAATTCGTATGGAACCAGAAAAGACCCTGAATAGCCAAAATGGTCTTAAAAAAGAAAACCAAAGCAGGAGGCATCACAATCCTGGACTTCAACCTATACTACAAAGCTGTAATCATCAAGACAGTATGGTACTGTCACAAGAACAGACACTCAGATCAATGGAACAGAATAGAGAACCCAAAAATGGACCCACAAACATATGGCTAATCTTTGACAAAGCAGGAAAGAATATCCAATGGAACAAAGACAGTCTCTTCAGCAAGTGGTGCTGGGAAAACTGGACAACGACATGCAGAAGAATGAACCTGGGTCACTTTCTTACACCACACACAAAAATAAACTCAAAATGGATGAAAGACCTCAATGTAAGACAGGAAGCCATCAAAATCCTCGAGGAGAAAACAGGCAACAACCTCTTTGACCTCAGCCACAGCAACGTCCTACTCAACACGTCTCCGGGGGCCAGGGAAACAAAAGCAAAAATGAACTGCTGGGACCTCATCAAAATAAAAAGCAAAGGAAACAATCAGTAAAACTAAAAGGCAACCAACGGAATGGGAGAAGATATTTGCAAATGACATATCAGATAAAGGGTTAGTATCCAAAATCTATAAAGAACTTACCAACTCAACACCCAAAAAACAAATAATCCAGTAAAGAAATGGGCAAAAGACATGAATACCTTTCCAAAGAAGACATCCAGGTGGCTAACAGACACATGAAAAAATGCTCAACATCACTCATCATCGGGGAAATACAAACCAAAACCACAATGAGATACCACCTCACACCTGTCAGAATGGCTAACATTAACAACTCAGGCAACAACAGATGTTGGTGAGGATGCAGAGAAAGAGGATCTCTTTTGTACTGCTGGCGGGAATGCAAGCTGGTGCAGCCACTCTGGAAAACAGTATGGAGGTTCCTTAAAAAGTAAAAATAGAACTACCCTACAACCTAGCAATTGCACTGCTAGGTATTTACCCAAGGGATAGAGGTGTGCTGTTTCAAAGGGACACATGCACCCCCATGTTTATAGCAGCACTATCAACAATAGTCAAAGTATGGAAAGAGCCCAAATGTCCATCGATGGATGAATGGATAAAGAAGATGTGGTATGTATACACAATGGAGTATTACTCGGCAATCAAAAAGAATGAAATCTTGCCATTTGCAACTACATGGATGGAACTGGAGGGGATTATGCTAAGTGAAATTAGTCAGAGAAAGACAAAAATCATATGACTTCACTCATATGAGGACTTTAAGAGACAAAACAGATTAACATAAGGGAAGGGAAACAAAAATAATATAAAAACAGGGAGGGGGACAAAACAGAAGAGACTCATAAATATGGAGAAAAAACAGGGTTACTGGAGGGGTTGTAGGAGGGGGGATGAGCTAAATGGGTGAGGGGCACTAAGGCATCTGCTCCTGAAATCACTGTTGCACTATATCCTAACCAATTTGGATGTAAATTTAAAAAAATAAATAAAATTTTAAAAAAAGAGGTTGCCATAGAGACAAAGACAAACCCTGACTCTTCCCCCACACACTCTGTAGTGGAAATTGGAGCCCTTCTTTCTTACAAATGGCTCTGCTGGTTGTTTCTGAGTTCACAATTAATTATAACTGTTACAATGTCAGGGTATTCTGTATCCAAGTACATTTGCTCACAAGGATGTCAATGTAGGTCTCAACATCAATAAATGCTGTCTTCCAGGAACTGTTATAAGTGGTTTTATTTTTTATGTTCACAACAGTCCTACGGAGTAAGTACTATTACTATTTCCATTTTGCAGAGAAGGAAGTAGAAATACAGAGCTAAGTGGTCAAGCCCAAGTTGGACTGCAGAGCCCAAACCTTCAGCCAACATACCACGTGCTTCCTGGGTCTGCTACAACCTCCAGCTCCTCTTGCATGAAACTTGCATGTATAGGGGCACCTGGGTGGCGCAGTCGGTTAAGTGGCCGACTTCAGCCAGGTCACGATCTCGCGGTCTGTGAGTTCGAGCCCCGCGTCAGGCTCTGGGCTGATGGCTCAGAGCCTGGAGCCTGTTTCCGATTCTGTGTCTCCCTCTCTCTCTGCCCCTCCCCCATTCATGCTCTGTCTCTCTCTGTCCCAAAAATAAATAAACGTGGAAAAAAAAAATTAAAAAAAAAAAAAAAAGAAACTTGCATGTATAGGGGCGCCTGCGTGGCTCAGGTGGTTAAGCGTCTGACTTTAGGCCAGGTTATGATCTCACAGTTTGTGAGTTCAAGCCCTGCATCAGGTTCTGTGCTGCCAGCTCAGAGCCTGGAGCCTTCTGTGCCTCCCTCTCTCTGCCCCTCTGCCATTCATGCTCTCTCTCTCTCTCTCTCTCTCTCTTTCTCTCTCTGTCAAAAATAAATGTTAAAAAAAAAACTTGCATGTGTAGTTATTGAACCAAAAATGACCAGATCAAAACTGCTAAAACCAAAAAACGTTATTTCTAGTTACTCAAAAGAAACTACTTAATGATAAGGGTCATTCATCTAAGGTACACATCCTTTAATACCATGACCCTGGCCTATCTAGTCTGGAGGATTTTAAAGATCTGATGCTTTAAAGTAACAGCCTGGTGGAGTCCTAGAAGCTGGTCTGAAACACAGGACTTGTATCCACATGTCCTTTGCTCATTCTTAAGGGTACCCCAACTTGCATTCTTCGTGTCTCAGAGCATGGGACAAGGAACCACATGTGTTCTTATAGCCTGTTAGATCCAATATCTGAAATACCCAAATTCGTAGAATACTGGACAAATTTCAAAGGAAAGACATCACCCTAGGGCAATTTAGGGAAGTAGTAAAGGCTGCTTTACAGTTTTTGAGGTGATAAAAAGGACTCTACCTATATCTTCTTCCCTTAGCACTAGACAGCCACTGACTTATTAGGATGGACAATGAATTTCAAAACCATTAAAGCACTAATGGTTGGTCACACTGAACAGAACAATAAAATCTCCTACTTCTCTAGCAAATACTGTTAAAATGAAATAACAAGCCCTGCTAAAGGAAATTCAAGTAATGTCTACCTTGAGTGAACTTAGGCATTGGAGATGCTGGGGCCACCTATGTTGTTCTTTGTTTCCTCCTTGTGGCCACTCAGGAACATTACAACTCCTTGCTATCAACAGTATTGTTCCCATAGTGGCAAACTCGGACCGTGCCTTCATTTTAGTTTACGAGTTTATCCACGTGACTCTTCTCATAAAATTGCTAGCCAGATGCTCTTCACTTCTTTTTTTCTAATTTTTTTTAACATTTATTCTTCTTTGAGAGACAGAGACAGAGCATGAGCAGGGAAGGAGCAGAGAGAGGGAGACACAGAATCCCAAGCAGGCTCCAGGCTCTGAGCTGTCAAGCACAAAGCCCGACACAGGGCTTGAATTCATGAACTACGAGATCATGACCTGAGCCGAAGTCGGACGCTCAACCAACTGAGCCACCCAGGCCCCCCAGTATGGTCTTCACTTCTTAAAAAATATTCTAAGTGAATTTGTTAAAGCAAAGAAATATGACTTTTAGAAGAGGACAAATACACAAATTCCCTGAAGGGGTAATTTAAACCTACCATCCAAATCTTTCTTTAAGGTCTCAAAGAGCTTGTCTTTATTACAAAGGCAAACATCTCACCAAAGACACTGTGGCTTTTGATCTTTCACTAGAGATACACAGAAGAGGCCAAGTTTCACTTGTACTATCCATGAACAATCTCCCAAATCAATTTGCTCTACTCAAATAGAAACAAATTCATCTACTATTTACCTAATAATATTGTTAATGTGGATTTAGAATCTTGGCATACAATAGAATCACTGCCTTTATTAATTACACATGTGAAATTTTAGTTGATACCTATTATTAAGTGTGTAACTTTCACTTGGTTTATACCACATGAACTATGCACTTGATGTAAGAAAAAAAAATCTACTCACAGAAGGACATCAAGTGTTACAAACTACTTATCGAAAATTGAGTAATGATACGATACCAGCCATGAGATGGTTAAGGCTAGTAAGAGCTCTGCCCAAAATAAAAATGTAAAAAGCATATTAGGAAATAAAATAAAATTCAATTTACCAGGGATTTCACCCATACCTGTGTCAATGATCACCTTACCAAATGGGACCCATGATCAGGGAATTGTGACTACCCTGAAGACCAGTATCTCAGACCTCGGGGGTCTTTTCTCCTTTTGGATCTCTGTTCTCAAACTTCCTGTCAAGGACTCTGGCCCTGCTGCAGGACTAGAAAATGAGGGTTCTGAAATCAGCAACTATGTCAGGCCCCAAGATCTTGAAAGACTGCAGAATTAAATACACACAGAGAATTTCTGCATCATCTCCAATAACCTGGCTGTGGTCAAGCCCTGGGGCATGGGACAACTGGTATACTGGATCCAAAGTAATAGAGAACAAACCAATCTGAAACCAGTTGGCCAAATATACAGTTAAGAGTAAAATTTCAGAGGCACCTGGGTGACTCAGTCGGTTAAATGTACAACTTTAGCTCAGGTCATGAACCTCACAGTTCGTGAGTTCAAGCCCCGCATCAGGCTCTGTGCTGACAGCTCAGAGCCTAGAGCCTGCTTCGGATTCTGTGTCTTCCTCTCTCTCTCTGCCCCTCCCCTCACTCACTCTTTCTCTCTCTCTTACTCTCTCTCAAAAATAAATAAAAACATTAAAAAAATTTTTTTGAAGAGTAAAGTTTTAGTCTCACATGTTTATGCCAACTAAATGTGTGTGTGTGTGTGTGTGTGTGTGTTGTGTGTGTCCACGTAGTATTTAAGACTCTAAGCAGAATTATGCAGTGGTTACCTTAATTAGAGTGGGTGTTCTATTGGGACCTCAAGCTACTCCTATAGTAGCAGGAAACTGGTTTATGAATGTGATACATGGTTGCCCTTAAAAGGATTTAAGCTAATGTATCCCTTTAATTATACCCACATCCTATATTCAGCTGTAAAAAGACAAAAGAAAAACAGATATTGTTGAGGGATATTCTACCCTATTTTTCTTTGCCTTTACTTGAAGCAAGACTCCTTGGTGTAGGCAGTTCTCAGTTGAACATAGTAAGTGATTTAAATTAACATGACTAGGGTATTATGATTTTCTATCAAAAATATTCCATCCTCTTGGACCCCTCCAGAAATAAGGAGATTCTGCGGTAGGTGTTGGAACACTGTCTTAAAGTTTTTAAAGATCAAATTAAAAGGTAGCATGGAAATTATCTGAATCTGTGCAAAGGCCAGACAATCTGAAGGAAGAAGCAGTAAGTTACAACTCAGAAACAGGCAGAACTTTGAACTTTACTGGCCATAATTCATTTCTTAAAACATAGACTTTAAAACTGGGGGTTGGGGAGTATTTTTAAGAACACTGTTGGAGGGGACCAAGATGGCAGAAAAGCATAGAGTTTTTTTGTGTCTCTCGTCCCTGAAATGCAGCTAGATCAACATCAAACCAACCTGCACACCTAGAAAATTGATCCGAGGATTAACTCAACAATCTGCATGACTTGAACCACAGAACTCATACGTGATGCAGAGAGGTGAACTTGGGGAGAGAGAAGCCAGGGAAGGTAGGGAGTGTTTTTGCTTTCAGAGAGAGAACAGAGACAGAGGGGAGAGTACAGGAAATGCACTGCCCCTGAAAGCAGCTGGAGAGAAAGAGAAAGACTGGAAGCACCCATAAGGGAATTAAAAAGAAAGGGAGAAAAGAGAAAGGAGAGGGTCTGGATACCATCAAGACTCTATGTAAACAGAGGAGTGCAGAGTCTGAGACTCTGTACCTTGATACCTGGTGGAGCTGTGGTAAGAAGGGCAAATCCCTAGGAGCAGACAGCGAGGTCTGAGGGGTCCTTGGGCCACACGGGGAGAGGCAGTTCTCTTGCTGAGAGGACATTTGGTAGAGGCTGTGCAGCCTTCCCACAGGCAAAGGTCCCAGTGGACCCAGGGAACAGCCACACTTGCTGGTGTTGGAACAAGGACGTTAAGAGACAAGAACAAGGTGCCAGATGTGTGCTGTGATTTACCATAATCCTTGAAACGCTGCTGCTACACAATCACACAGACTTTTTCTGGGGTGGGCTGGCCCCCAGCTACAGTCTCTGAGCATCTGCATCAGAGTGGTCACGTGAGCATTCCTGGAAGTGGGCCAGTACCCAGCCATTGCTTGGTGAAACTCCACCCCCAGAGGGGTGGAGTGGGTCAAAGGGGCAGGGCCCTCAGAAGCAAGGGGTTTGCAACACAGCCCCATCTGAGATAAAACTCGGGAGGGAGGTGCCACCTGGCAGGCTGATGTCTTGGTAGCAGACAGGGTAGAAGTGGGGAGTGGGTGGAGGCCAAACACAATGGAGGGGTGCTTGACTGCCGGTTGGCAAAAACACAAAAGTTCTGATACCAGAGACTGGGTAGCTGGGTGATGCCATTTTCCCCTCTCCTGCACGTGCACATACACATACCACAACAATCCACCCCAGGTAAGTTAACCAGTGCCATCTAGTAGAGAATGGAGTCGTTACACCAAGCCCCATCCAACTGTGTCAACCATGCTCTAGAGGAACATAAGTCTCTCCACCTGCTTAGTTTACGGAGTATAAAGTGCTTCATAGTTTGACTGCTAGGGGAAACTGGATGTAATTTCCATCGTATTCCATTCTGTTCACTGGTCCATCTATTCATTTTTTTTCTTTTTCTTTTCTTATTCTTGAATACAGAAAGAGAAATTTTTTATTTTTATTTTTGTTTCTATAAGAAAGATTTTTCCTTAATTTTTTTCTACTATATTTTTTACTTTTTTGTAACTTTTTTACTCTATTTCACTTTAATCATTTCATTTTATTCTATTTTATTGTATTCACTTTTTTTAAATTTTCAAACATTTTCCTTTTTTATCCTTTTCTTTTATTTCCCTTTTTCCTCTATTCTACCAAGCTTCCTTCAACAACCAGATCAAAACAAACCTAGGATCTAGCATCCTTTATCTGATTTTTTGTGTTTTTGATTTTTATTTTTTATCAATTATTTTTCTTCCTTGAAAATGATGAAACAAAGGAATTCACACCAAAAGAAAGAACAGAAAGAATTGACAGTCAGGGACTTAACACAGATATAAGCAAGATGTATGAACAAGAATTTAGAATCATGATAATAAGAATACTAGCAGGGGTGGAAAAAAGCATAGAATCCCTTTCTGCGAAGGCAAAAGAAATAAAATCTAGTCAAGACAAAATTAAAAATGCTATAACTGAGATGCAATCTTGAATGGATGCCACAGCAGAAAGGATGGATGAAGCAGAGAAGCGAATCAGTGATATAGAGGGCAAATTATGGAGAGAGTCATGTAGCAGAAAAAAAAAGAGGTAAACTAAGGCAAAACAGCACTATATAAGAATTAGAGAGCCAGTGACCCATGAAAAAGGAATAACAACCGAATCATACACTTCCCAGAAGATGAAGAGAGAGAAAAAGGGGTAGAAGGTTTCTGTGAGCAAATCATAGTGGAAAACTTTCCTAACCTGGGGAAAGACACAAACATCAAAATCCAGGAAGCACAGAGAACTCCCATAGATTCAACAAAAACCAACTATCAACAAGGCATATCATAGTTCAATTCACAAAATATACAGACAAGGAAAGAATCATGAAAGCAACAAGGGAAAAAAGCCCTTAATCTATAAGGGAAGACAGATCAGGTTCGCAGTAGACCAATACACAGAAACTTGGCAGGCCAGAAAGGAGTGGCAGGATATATTCAATGTGCTGAATTGGAAAAAATATGCAGCCAAGAATTCTTTATCCAGCAAGGTTGTCATTCAAAATAGAAGGACAGATAAACAGTATCCCAGACAAACAAAAACTAAAGGAGTTTGTGACCACTAAACCAGCCCTGCAAGAAATTTTAAGGGGCACACGCTGAGGGGAGAAAAGATGAAACAAAACAAAAAAGACCAAAATCAACAAAGACTAGAAAGGACCAGAGAACACCACCAGAAACTCCAACTCTACTGGCAACACAATGGCAATAAATTCTTATCTTTCAGTACTCACTCTAAAGGTCAATGGACTAAAGGCTCTAATTAAAAGGCACAGGGTAACAGAATGGATATGAAAACAAGATCCATCTGCATGCTGTTTACAAAAGATCCATTTTAGACCTAAAGACACCTTCAGATTGAAAGTAAAGGGATGGAGAACTATGTATCATGCTAATGGATGTCAAAAGAAAGCCAGAGTAGCCATACTTATATCAGACAATCTAGATTTTAAAATAAAGATAGTAACAAGAGATAAAGAAGGGCATTATACCATAATTAAGGGGTTTATCCACCAAGAGGACCTAACAATTGTAAACATCCATATGGAAGCACCCAAATATATAAATCAATTAATCACAAACATATAGAAACTCATTGATAATACCATAATAGTAGGAGCCTTCAACACCCCACTTACAGCAATGGACAGATCATCTAAACAGAAAATCAACAAGGAAACCATGGCTTTGAATGACACACTGAACCAGATGGACTTAACAGATATATTCAGAACATTTCATACCAAAACATCATAATACACATTCTTCTCAAGTGCACATGGAACATTCTCCAGAACAGATCACATACTGGGACACAAATCAGCCCTCAACAAGTACAAAAAGATAGAGATCATACCATGCATATTTTCAAACCACAATGCTATGAAACTCGAAATCAACCACAAGAAAAAATTTGGAAAGACAACAAATACTTGGAGACTAAAGAACATCTTACTAAAGAATGAATGGGTAAACCAAGAAATTAAAGAGGAAATTAAAAATTACATGGAAGCCAATGAAAATGATAACACCACAGCAAAACACCTCTGGGACAGGGCAAAGGTGGTCAAAAGAGGGAAGTATATAGCAATCCAGGGTTTCCTAAAGAAGGAAGAAAGGTCTCTGATACACAACCTAACCTCACACCTTAAATAGCTGGAAAAAGAACAGCAAATAAAACCCAAACCAGAAGACAGGAAATAATAAAGATTAGAGTAGAAATCAGTAATACCAAAATCAAAAAACAGTAGAACAGATCAATGAAACCAGCAGCTGGTTCTTTGAAATAATTAACAAAATTGATAAACCCCTAGCCAGTTTGAGCAAAAAGAAAAAGGAAAGGACCCAAATAAACAAAATCAAGAATGAAAGAGGAGAGATCACAACCAATACTGCAGAAACACAAACAATAATAACAGAATACTATGAGCAATTATATGCAAATAAAATGGGCAATCTGGAAGAAAGGGACAAATTCCTAGAAACAGATTAACTACCAAAACTGAAACAAGAAGAAATAGAAAATTTGAACAGACCCATAACCAGTAAGAAAATCAAATTAGAAATCAAAACTCTCCCAAAAAACAAGAGTTCAGGGCCAGATGGCTTTGCAGGGGAATTCTATCAAACATTTAAAGAAGAGTTAACACCAATTCTTTTGAAGCTATTCCAAAAAATATAAATGTAAGGAAAACTTCCAAACTCACTTACAAAGCCAGCATTACCTTGATTCCAAAACCAAAGACCCCACTAAAAAGGAGTTTCCCTAATGAACATGGACGCAAAAATCCTCAACAAGATACTAGTCAACCAGATCCAACAATACATTAAAAAAATTATTCACCACGACCAAGCAGGATTTATACCTGGGATGCAGGGCTGCTTCAATATCTGAAAATAATCAATGTGATACATCACAGCAATAAAAGAAAGGACAAGAACCACATGATCCTCTCAATAGATGCAGAGAAAGCAGTTGACAAAATACAGCATCCTTTCTTGATAAAAGCCCTCAAGAAAGTAGGGATAGAAGGATCATACCTCAAGATCATAAAAGCTATAATTGAAATACCCACCACTAATATCATCCTCAATGGGGAAAAACTGAGAGCTTTCCCCCTAAGGTCAGGAACATGACAGGGATGTCCAGTCTATCCAGTTATTCAACATAGTATGGAAGTCCTAGCCTCAGCAATCAGCCAACACAAAGGAATAAAAGGCATCCATATCAGTAAGAAGGAAGTCAAACTTTCACTCTTTGCAGATGACATGATACTCTATATGGAAAACCCAAAAGATTCTACCAAAAAACTGTTAGAACTGATCCATGAATTCAATGAAGTTGCAGGATATCAAATCAAAGCACACAAATTGGTAGATTTCTATCCACCAATAATGAAGCAACAGAAAGAGAAATCAAGAATTGATCCCATTTACAACTGCATCAAAACCCACAAAATACCTAGGAATAAACCTAACCAAAGAGGTGAAAAATCTATATACTGAAAACTATAGAAAGCTTATCAAAGAAATCAAAGAAGACACAAAGAAATGAAAAACCATTCTGTGTTCCTGGATAGGAAGAACAAATATTGTTAAAATGTCAATACTACCCAAACCAATCTGCATATTCAATGCAATCCCTATCAAAGTAACACCAGCATTCTTCACAGAGCTAGAACAAACAATCCTAAAATTTGTATGGAACCAGAAAAGACCCCGAATAGCCAAAGCAATCCTGAAAAAGAACACGAAGCCTGGAGGCATCACAATCCCGGACTTCAAGATGTATTACAAAGATATAATCATCAAGACAGTATGGTACTGCCACAAGAACAGACACATAGAGATGATTGTAACTGAAAAGAGAACCCAGAAGTGAACCCACAAACATATGACCAACTAATCTTTGACAAAGCAGGAAAGAATATCCAATGGAATAAAGACAGTCTCTTCAGCAAGTGGTGCTGGGAAAACTGGACAACGACATGCAGAAGGATGAACCTGGGTCACTTTCTTACACCACACACAAAAATAAACTCAAAATGGATGAAAGACCTCAATGTAAGACAGGAAGCCATCAAAATCCTCGAGGAGAAAACAGGCAACAACCTCTTTGACCTCAGCCACAGCAACGTCCTACTCAACACGTCTCCAGGGGCAAGGGAAACAAAAGCAAAAATGAACTACTGGGACCTCATCAAAATAAAAAGCAAAGGAAACAATCAGCAAAACTAAAAGGCAACCAACGGAATGGGAGAAGATATTCGCAATGACGTTATCAGATAAAGGGTTAGTATCCAAAATCTATAAAGAACTTACCAACTCAACACCCAAAAAACAAATAATCCAGTAAAGAAATGGGCAAAAGACATGAATACCTTTCCAAAGAAGACATCCAGGTGGCTAACAGACACATGAAAAAATGTTCAACATCACTCATCATCAGGGAAATACAAACCAAAACCACAATGAGATACCACCTCACACCTGTCAGAATGGCTAACATTAACAACTCAGGCAACAACAGATGTTGGCAAGGATGTGGAGAAAGAGGATCTCTTTTGCATTGTTGGTGGGAATGCAAGCTAGTGCAGCCACTCTGGAAAACAGTATGGAGGTTCCTCAAAAAACTAAAAATAGAACTACCCTACAACCCAGCAACTGCAGTACTATTTATCCAAGAGATACAGGCATGCTGTTTTGAAGGAGCACATGCACCCCAATGTTTATAGCAGTGCTATCAACAATAGCCAAAGTATGGAAAGAGCCCAAATGTCCATCAACAGATGAATGGATAAAGAACATGTGGTGTGTGTGTGTGTGTGTGTGTGTATACACACACACACACACACACACACACACACACACACACACACACACAATGGAGTATTACTCGGCAATCAAAAGGAATTAAATCTTGCCATTTGCAACAACGTGGATTGAACTGGAGGGTATTATGCCAAGCAAAATTAGTCAGAGAAAGACAAGTATCATATGACTTCATTCATATGTGGAATTTAAGATACAAAACAGATGAACATAAAGGAAGGGAAGCAAAAATAATATAAAAACAGGGAGGGGAACAAAACGTAAGAGACTTAAATACAGAGAACAAACTGAGGGTTGCTGGAGGAGTTTTGGATGGGGGATGAGCTAAATGGGCAAGGGGGAATAAGGAAGACACTTTTTGGGATTAGCACTGGGTGTTATATGTAGGGGATGAATCACTGGATTCTACTTCTGAAATCATCATTGCACTATATGCTAACTAACTTGAATGTGAATTAAAAAAATAAATTAAAAATAAATAAAAATAAATAAAATATGCACAACTCAACCTTACTAGATAAAAACAAGTTGTAGACAACAGCAAGTTAAATTTGGACCACTTTGAATATATGAGGAGATTCCATTGCTCCAGATCCTGTGGACACTTAATATCATTGGCTTTTTTTTCTTCCTTTTGGCCAAAATGATGGGTGCAGAATAGTATATTATTGTGGTTTTAATTTATGCTGTACTGATTACTAATGAGGTTAGGTAGCTCTGCATATATTAACTTGACATTTAGATTTTGTTTTATTCTTGGTGCATTTTTCTGTTGGATTTTCTGTATGTCATGATTATTCTGTTTATATAACCGTGGTTGGTTACATGTTTTCTGATAGCTTCTCCCACTCTGGGTTGCCCTTTCTTTCTTTTTCTTGTATCATTTGAGAAACATTACTTCTCCTGATAAACATTACAAGTCCACGTTTTTAATCTTTTCCTTATGGGTAATGCTAATTGCATCTTGATTAAAAATTACTTTGTTTACCCAAATTACAAGAAGATACTTTTCTATACTATCTTCCAAGAGTTTTGCAATTTTCCTTTCAAGTGAAGATCTTTAAATAAGTTTTTTGTGTCATGTGAAGTAGGAATACAATTTCAGTGTCTAAAAATAGGGCTTCCCAGTTACCGTAACACTGTTCATTGAAAAGTCTACTCCTTCCCCTCATCTGCAGGGCCAACTGCCCGTATATATGTGTGTCTTTTGGAAGTGCTCTGTTTTTTTCTATTGATTTATTTTTCTATCTCTGTGCCAATGGTTCAATAGTGTAAGATCTTTATATTTGTTTTTCTTTATTTTTCTTCCAGAACACTCAACTGTTCTTGGCTCTTTGTTGCTTATATTTAAATTTTAAAATCAGCTCATTGTGTTCCACCAAAACAAATAAGCGAACAACAATCACCACCACAAGCCCTGCTACAATTTGATTCTAAGTGATTTCTAAGTATAGATCAGTTTATGGGGAATTTATATCTTTTAAGAAATTAGTTTTTCAGTCTATGATCATATTTTACCTCTGCACCTCTTTAGGTACCCCCCAATGATTCTCTGTCCACATTTCTTTCTTTCTTTTTATCATTTATTTATTTTGAGAGAGACAGAGGGAGAGGGAGCACAAGCAGGGGAGGGGCAGAGAAACGGAAGAGAGAGAGAGAGAGTGAGCAAGAGAGAGAGAGAATCCCAAGCAGGCTCTCTGTTGTCAGCACACAGCCAGACTTGCGACTCTATCTCACGAATCATGAGATCATAACTTGAGCCAAAATCAGGAGTTGGATGCTTAACTGACTGAGCTACCCAGGTGCCCCTGTTTACTTTCCTAGTTTTCCCACAAAGTTGTGGAACAGTTTCTAGGTATGTTACTTCATTCTTGACTCCATATTTTTTAATGCAAGTGGATTTTTCCACTATTCCAAACGAATAAAATATTCATTTCACACCTAGAATATTGCTAGTATATAGGAATGCAATTAATGTTTGTATGTTAACTTTAGCAATATCAAATAATATTTGTATGTTAGCAATACTGATAAACCCCAAAGCTTTCAAACTATGAGAGTTAAAAAAAATATATGTTTATTCATTTATTTTGATGGAGGGAAGGGAGGAGAGGGAGAGCAAGAGCGAGAGAGAGCGAGAGAGAGCGAGAGAGAGAGAGAATCCCAAGCAGGCTCCACACTGTCAGGCAGAGCCCAACATGGGGCTTAATCCCACAAACCTTGGAGACCATGACCTGAGCCGAAATCAAGAGTCAGACACTCAACCGACTGAGCCACCCAGGTGCCCCAAACTTTGGGAATCTTTAAATATTTTCCACCTACACACTCACATCACTTGTAAGTACAAAAGTTTTAAAAATTTATTTCCAGTCCTTCTTAACATTTACTCATTTCTTTATTATTTGTGTATTTTCACTTTAGCATTCTATGCTGGCAAGGACTTTTAATGTTGAATAAAAATGGTACCAGTGCACATCCTTATCTTATTCTGATCTCAAAGGGAAATGTTTGAATATTTCATCATGTAACTAATGTCTAACAATAGATTTTATACATATCCATGATCAGTTTGGGAAAGTTCGTTTTTATTCTTTATTTTCTAAGAGATTTTACTAGATAAACTTTGAGTTTCATAAAAAGTATTTCTTCAACTGCTCAAATGGTTGCACACTTTTTCTTTTCTTGCCTGTAAACATAGGTGGGTTCATGAATTGAATTTCTCATGTTTAAACCAATATGGCGCCCTGGGATCAACATAACTAGTCACGTGCATTATGAGACATATAAGTTATTATTTGTAAGTATAATACTGTTCTTAGGATTCCCACATCTACATTTACAGGTTAGATTGGACTACAATTCTCCTTTTTACACGTGTTTGCCAAGTTTTCATATCAAGGTTACATCCTTCTTCACAAAGTTAGGTATTGAACATTTCCCTCTTTTGCTCTCTTTGGAAAGATTTCATAAGATTAAAATTATTTTTTGAAAGAACTCACTGGACACTGTGTCTGGCATTTTATTTATAAGAAATTTTTACCTACTAATAAAATTTCCTTGATGGTTACAGAATTATTAACTTCCTTCTCGATTCAGATTTGAAAGTGATGCTTTTCAATAATTTGTGTATCTAATTTTTCCAATGTGTTGGCTTCAAGGTTTTTAGAACATCCTTGTGTGATTATTCAATCTCTACATCGTCTGTCCTTTTTTTTTCCCTTTTCATTTCTCATGTTATTCTTTGTGTTTCTCTCACTTCTTTCGTCTTTGACCAGTGTCATAGGAGACTCATCTTTTCAGACTTTTGAGTTTGGCTATTTACACTTTTTTTCTTTTTAAATAATGTCTACTCTTAGTTTCATTATTTCCTTTTTTCTGCTTCTTGGCGGAGGCATTGTTTTGCTATCACTTTCTAACTTCTTAAGTAGATGTTTAGTTCAATTTATTTTCAGTCTTTCTTATACTAACGTTTAAGAATGTGTACTTTTCAATGATCAGTTTTCTTTCCATCTTTCCGAAGCAGACAATTCATTCTCTCTGTCCTGTCTCCCTCTGCAACCAGTAGCAAAGTTTTGGCAAAAAGAACACATGAAAATTCTTTCAGACACTGTCATAAACTAAAATAAAAACTAACCAAACCTTAATTAGACAGATTTCTTCATAATCCATTAAAACCGACCCCCCTCTGGTACAAAGTGCTGTACCCTATAAAAATAGCTACAAGGAACAAATAAATTCAGCAAACTCATCACTAGCCACCCTGGATTCCAGTGAAGAATGTACACTTCAAACATTAGCTCTTAGTGAATCAGCTTTCAGCACTCTGGCTCTTTCCAAATCAACGGCACTGAGCCCAGGTATCTTGTGAGGCCTCACAGCAGCAGCTGACCGGCCCTGCATCGGGGTACACTGACTGTCTTGCCTCTCACCAGAGAGAAGCTGCCCAACACAGAATGTCCAGTCTGGCCCCATATGGTCGGTAGTGGTGTTCCAATCTCCTAACCCAAGATCAAAGAGCAAAGATGAAAACTCACACTCTACGGAGGCTCTCTAATGGGACATCCCCAAGTAGTCACTGACCTCTGCTTTTACTCCTTTTGTTTCCCTCAGCCTGTTACCGGTTCCTGTCCTCTTGGGTCATGTTTTTCACTAAAGGTAACAATAGTTTTGCAGAGACCCCTCTGCTCACCACAGGGAAACACCTCCGTGCAAGAGTGTGACAGTGATGAGTGGAGAATACTTGAGGAGACTGGGACAGTCTCAACCTAAATCCTCTCAGTTATAGACTCAGATCCAGAGAGAAGTGACCAGGGGCTTGTTTGCAAGAAGCATCACTTGAGTGTTGCTCAGGTGTTCAGGGAAGTCATCCAGCTAAGCACCACTCTGCCAAAAGGAGGCAGAAAGAAGGATATTGTGAAAGTAATCATACCTTCTTCCTTATATACAGCATCTCCAGACCACCCACTCTCCACTTCTACACAAATGACTCTTCTCCCTCACACTAGACCTGAGCTGTAGGCACAAGATGATCAGGGGAGCTTCTCTGTTTCTGGAATGTGACTGTCCTGGGCATGGAGGAGGGAGGTGTCACTGAGCTTTCTTCCTTGTGTATTGGAACTGGAGTTGTGTGCCTAGGGCTAACGGTAACAATGAGAGGATGTAGCTACTAGGTTCTTGTGCTGATGAAAGACATAAACGTACGTGTTTAAATTGGAGCCTCCAGGCACCCAAAGCACATGAGAGAAGTTTCCTTGCCATCGGTCTGTTTCTGATTTTCTTTGTACCCTGATTCTTTCTTTTGTATACCCTTCAGGGTCAAGGGAGGATGGGAGGATCAAACTCTAAGGAACCTAGAAGGAGACCAATCAGGTTGCAAATAAGCTTGGACAAGGAGATAGAGTCAAATATTTCTCTGATTAATCTGAGATTACTCAAAATGTTTTAGGTTTCCTGGGATGGTGGGGGGAGATGTACTCTATAAAGAATATTGGACATCACGTCATCTCTTCCTTCCTATTGCCTTCTTTAGGTTGGATGCATTCGGGATACCGCATCATGTGCCATGTGCAGTCAGTGCCTATGTTCCCAGGTCAGGTGATCATAAGGTCCAAAGGCATTTGGGTTCCTTTCCACAAGCCGGGCCACAACCAGCAGTGGGGCCGTGTGCAACCTCTGGTCAGTCTATGTGCATGAGATGGTCCTGGACATCCCCAGCTCAGGCCCACTCTGCTCTGAGGACTAAGTCGGCAGCTGAGGATCAACATGTGCATGGATAAGGGAGACCCCTGCATGACTGGAACATATGGGAAGCTCTGGAAACATATCTTTAGGTACTGAGCAGAAATGGGGGGGATGGGGACCACCAGGCCTCCCCTCAAGTTGTATAACATCTTTGTGACCCCAGAAGCCCCATGACTCGTTGCTCCTTCATCATCCACAGCAGCCATGGGCACACCACCTCCCCTGGATGAGGGACACTGAGCTGTATGGTGGTGTCTTTCTGTGGCTCAGATTTTAGGTGTCTAGAATGAATAACGATACACGTCCTCTCCTCTACCTCCAAACTTTGTGGAAACAAATGAAAGTACGTGGAGTCATGGTGCAAATATACCATAATAACACAACTCTGTCTGAACAACCTTGCGATAGACACTCAGCTTTGCCAAATACAAGATCAATGGTTTCTCCTGAATTATCCTTATAGCTCAGAGATGACGACTTCACTTCCTTGTAACAATGCATTACAAGGGCATATTTTGGGGACAGTGACCTGGTAGCAAGTTTCTCAAAATGGTATCTTCTTACTCAAATCCCAAATTCTGGTTTCCCTATAAAATAGCTAATATGTGCACAGTGTTTTACAGCATTTTGAATACCTTCCTTTCCATTTTGCCATGCAATCCTTACCAGGTGAGGAAAATACAATCCTCATTTTGCAGGTGCAGGAACTGAAGGTTAAGCGCATAAGCAGTTTTCCATCAATCTTTTAACTGACCAGGAAGGGTCACACCTACTCAAGTTTAGTGTTCTGACTCCTGATCCCCGTGCTTTTGGCCTGACAGCACAATGTCTCTGGATTTTCACTGCCTTCACAATTTCAAAGAGTCTGAGATTACTTCAGGCAGCAAGGTGACTTCAGACTATACCATCTCCCCTGTCGGTGATGAATCTGTCAGAGCTTCTGCAGGAAAGTCCCAGTCCCAGCCAGAAGCTTGACAGGCAAGTTCAATTCCAAGCCTCTGGGGGCGGACTTGCTGCACTGCCCTCTGCCTAGACTTCCATGGCCCTGGGCTCCACCTCTCTGACTCCTCACCTTGCATTCCCACCACCAAGGTCAAAATTCCAGTCCCCAGCATCTCTCATCCAAACTATTCCATTAACCTCTTCACTGGGCTCCCCACTTCTAGGCATGACTCCAACTGACGCGTCTTCCAAAGCGCTGCCAAACAAACCACACCTTTCAGCTAAAAGGCCCTCAGGGACTCCCTGTTGTCTTTAGGGAGAATGCCAGACTCTTCATTTTCTGGCTCTACCCTACCCCTTCCCCTTCCTCCAGTTCCAGCTCCCACCCTCTGACTCATTCTCTGGCAAATCCAAATTGCTTCTCATCTTCAGAACACATCTCCGTGGTTCGCATATCTGCGCATTTACATACAGTGCTCCTTCTCCTTGAAATAGTGTTGCCTTCTTTATACACCAGGAAAACTCCTGTTCATCCTTCAGGAGGAGCTCATTTGTCGCCTTCTCCAAGAAGCCTTCCCCGAATGTGCTCCTTTTAGATATTATTTGCTTGTTCCCCCATATTACTTCTGTGTCCTAATGACACCATGTTGTCAGTTACTTTAAGCAGGTGTCTCTCTTATCAGGCAGAACAGAGTCTTCCTTTCCATCTCTGTGACCTGGTGTTTAGCACCGTGCCTGGTGCCCTGTGGACGTTCAATGAATGCCCAGTTATAATTAGGATGAGATATCTCCTAGTGACACAGACTGGGATCACAGCTGAGCGATAATGAAAAATGACAACGATGCTGGTCGAATCATTCTACTTTCACTTGTCGTAAGGCTGTCCTTCTCCAAGGTCCCTAAGGACCCTGCTCAACAGTCTAGGGCTCGTAGTGCCTTCAAGTTCCACAGAAACTCCCCTACTGTTCCCTAAACCAATAAATTGCTTCCTTTTGCTTCTACCCATTTGAGTTCCAATCACCTGTCATCAGAAAAGTCCAACTGAAATATTTTCCCTTTCCTCCAGTTTGCTGTTAGAGCAGTGTGACTCTTGTCTTTTCTCCCTGAGGATCCACGCTGGTGTCACATCTCTTCCCTCTACTCACAGTGGATGAACTCGAGCACAACACAATCCAGTTTTCCATGATCGCCAAGGACTCCACCTCTAGAAGTCCATGATTCTGAAACCACACATTCTTGATCTTAAAGGTACCCTTGGATAGAGAGATTCTTCGGCCAGGCAAAGAATATGGTTTTTTTTTCCAGCTTTGGAAAGACAGAGGAGTCTGGTCAGAAGGGCTGACCAATAGTTCTGTCTCCTCTTGCAGGTCTCAATTTAAAGACCCTTTCTTACAGGAAACTCTACCCCTGGCTGTGTCCTGACTATGCACACTGTTACCTGCAGTCATACCCCGTGATTCCTTCCCTGCTTCTCATCATATTTGCAATAATGTTTGGGCGATGTTCTCTTCCCTAACTGGACTATACATGGCATGAAGGTGGGGCTGATGTCTGCATTTCTCAGAGCTTTACCCCCAAAACATAGCACAAGGCCTGGCACACCAAAGGGTACTTGTGCACTAGATAAAGACAAAAAAGACTGAGTTTCCCAACTCCTGCCCCAACTAAATATCCTATAGGGCCTCTGATATTTACTAAAATCCAAAGACATTCTTCCAGAAAGAAGCTGAAATATGACTTTAGTCTTTTCTCCATTTTTTTCTACCTCATTACTGGCTACATAAATTTTGGTCACATTGGTGGCCAGACTGGGCGAGAGGTTAACTTTCCACTGGTTTCCTCCCCCACCCCCTTTTATATATTCTAAATTCAGTACTGATGGGAATGTTTCCAGTAAAAATTTTGTAGGAGACGATGATGGAAACTTTCAAGGGAGATAAACAGGTTTGTTTTTTTTTTTAAGTTTATTTATTTACTTTGAGAGAGAGCATGAGCAGGGGAGGGGCAGAGAGAGATGGAGAGAGAGAATCTCAAACAGGCTCCATACTTTCAAACTCACTGAACTGTGACATCATGCCCTGAGCGGAAATCAAGAGTCACACACTTGACCGACTGAGCCACCCTGGTGCCCTGGAAATAATCAGTTTTTAAATTTCTTAGGCCTTGACATTTTTATGGTCTCTGTCTTTAATTCTTCCCACACGTTTCTTTTGTCTCCTCACTTGATCTTCAACCAGCATTAATTTAGGAGAGGCTTTTCTTTTTTCTGAATTGTCACCTCCTTTGGTCCTGCTATATGTCATTAAATTCTGGATCAAAGGCATTCTTCTAAATCAGGATGATTCCCAAATCTCTTTACATCATGAACCACAGTAATTCCAGTCCTTTCCTGTCTATCCTCAAGATGGCACACTAAGCACAGGCTCCAGCCTCTCCCAAACCCGGGTCCTAACTTACTAGAAAGACCAGATCTCTTCTATAACTCTAATACAGCACTGGAAAGCGGGAAGCCTGGCTCCCCTAAAAGATCCAGGAAGATGGTATTACACGGTAAAAGAAAATCAAGAACCTGGCTGGTGCACAGGGCTTAACAGGGCAGGAGTGGCCGTGGGGACTCTCCAAGTCCAGAGGGAGTAGACTGGGGGGACAGATAAACCTCAAGAATGCAGGATGGTGCGATTCTAGTATAACTAATGTGTTCACTGACTTCACAGATTATAAGAGAAACACTTCATGACCATAACAGAAAATAGTTTGAAAAATCCAAGCCCAGGCAGGATTAAACATTTGCAGCACAGTAAGGTAGAAAGAAAGAAAGAATATAACGAATAGTATATCTACCCGAAACCTCTGGCAAAGCATTATACTCAGAAGTAAAAAGTTAGAAAGATTCACATTAAATTCAAGAACATGAGAAGAGGAGCACCCGGGTGGCTCAGTCAGATGAGCATCTGACTCTTGATTTTGGCTCAGGTCATGATCTCACGGTCATGAGATAGAGCCCTGCATTGGGGCTCTGTACTGAGTGTGGAGCCTGCTTAGGGTTCTCTCTCTCTCCCTTTCTCCCTCCCTCTCTCTCTCCCCCTCCCCTACTGCCCTTTTCCCCTTCTTGCACTTGCTTACTCTTTCTCTCTCTCAAAAAAAAAAAAAAAAAAAAGTGGGGGGCCTGGGTGGCTCAGTCAGTTAAGCATCTGACTTCGGCTCAGGTCATGTTCTCATGGTTCGTGGGTTCAAGCCCCGTGTAGGGCTCTGCACTGACAGCTGGAGCCTGATTCAGATTCTGTGTCTCCCTCTCTCTCTGCCCCTCCCCCATTCGCTCATGCTCTCTCACTCTCTCTCTCAAAAAAAAAAAAAAAATGAGAAGAATGAAAAGGGATATACCTTCAGCATATCCCTGGAGATCCTAAGTAATGCATGAGGACAAGAAAATAGACAAAATGGAAAGGAAGAAACAAAACAGTCGTTATTTTCAGAAAATATGACCATCTATATTTTGGGGTGGATCTAACAGACTTCAATGATGAATAGATGTGACGGTGACAGGTAAAGAAAGAGCAAGTATGATACCTGGGTTCTCGGCTTGAGCCCTCAGTGTTTTTCATACCTTTAGGTGATATAGTGGGAAATGATAGCACGGGATTAAGAGAAAATATCACAATGGCAGTTTGATTGATGAGTCTAGACTTCAGAGCAGAGATCAGGTCTGAAATAGAAACTTAGAACTCATCAGAATATAGACGATATTCAAAGCTTTAGACCACACCGAATTCCTTAGGAAAACATGGAGAATGCTGCCAGCAACACTGTGAGACAAGCAAATGAGATTGGGAAAGACTAGCCTGGTGAGGTAAGAGAAAAGCCCAAACTTCTGATAGTATCACAGAACTACAGGAAAGAAAATATTTTTTTAAAAAGCGGAGGAGGAGGGAGATGTCCACAGTCATAGGTTGTTGACTGCTCATGAAAAAGTCATGTAAAAGGAGGGTGGAGATGTGACTGTAGGATGCGTCCTTGTGGAGGTGATCATGTCAAGGAATATGGCGGCTGAGTCAGAAATCCAACTGTGGTTGGTTGAGGGAATGGAAGATGAGGAACTCAAGACAACCTATATTCAAAATGCTCCTGATAGATTTTCCTTGGTAAAGAAACAAAAAAAGAGATGACAACTGGAGGGATAAAGGACTAAGGGAAGAGTTGTTTTGTTTTTTAGTATGGTTGACAGGCAATGTTATATTAGTTTACATGTACAACATAGTAATCCAACTTCTCTACAGGTTAAGTATGGTGTGCTCACCACAAGTGTCCCCATACAACACTATTACAGTATTGTTGCCTATATTCTCTATGCTGTGACTTTTATTCCCGTGACTTACTCATTCCATAACTGGAACCTGAACCTTCCACTCCCCTTCACCCATGTCACTCTTTCATCCGTCTGCCCATTCCCAACCCCTCCCCTCTGGCAACCATCAGCTTGTTCTCTGTATTTACAGATCTGATTCTGCTTTTTGTTTACTTAATCATTTGTTTTGTTTTTTGGATTCCACATATGAGTGAAATCATATGGTATCTGAGTCTGACTTATCTGCTTACCATGATACCCTCTAGGTCCATCCATGTTGTTGCA
Source organism: Puma concolor (assembly GCF_028749965.1). Lineage (NCBI taxonomy): Eukaryota > Metazoa > Chordata > Mammalia > Carnivora > Felidae > Puma > Puma concolor. Next base: position 12,270,580 of record NC_141668.1, read on the forward strand.
AATGGCAAAATCTCATCCTTTCATGGCTGTGTAATATACCTTTGTATAAATAATGTATATCACATCTTCCTAATCCATTTGTCTGTCAATGGACACTTAGGTTGGTTCCCCATACCTTGGCTACTGTAAAAAATGCTGCAATAAACACAGGGGTACATATATCTTTTCAAATTAGTGTTTTGTTTTCTTTGGGTAAATATCCAGCAGTGGAATTATTGGATCATACGGTATTTCTATTTTTAATTTTTTAAGGAACCTCTACACTATTTTCCACAGTGGCTGCACCAGTTTTCATTCCCACCAACAGTGCATGAAGATTCCTTTCTCTCCACATCCTCACCAACACTTCTTATTTCTTGTCTTTTTTATTTTAGCCATCGTAACAGGTATAAAGTGATATTTCATTGTGGTTCTGATTTGCATTTCCTGATATTTAGTGATGTGAAGCATTTTTTCATGTGTCTAATGAGTTTGTTTTTTTTTTTTTTAAGATAATGAGATACTAGAGAATACTGGCATAAAAATGTGACTAATCCAGTATGGAGTGAGAAATTCTGCCTTTGAGGTTATGTGTTTGAAAGGAGTGGGCAAGTAAATTCATTTATATAAAGTAGCTTTCAAACTTTAAGGAAGAGATTAGATAGAATATGAATCCATAGCTCAGCCGAACAAACTTATTTTCTGTCATCTCAATTGGACTTGAAATTTGTTATATGCTTGATGTTTAAGAAACTAATGTGTAAAAGACATTTTTTCTGGGGCATCTGAGTGGCTCAGTCGGTTAAATGTCCAACTCTTGATTTTGGCTCAGGTCATGAGCTCATGCTTCATGAGATTGAGCCGCTGAGCCAGACTCCAAGCGGACAGTGCAGAGCCTGCTTGGGATTCTCACCCTCTCTCTCTCCCCATCTGCCCCTCCCTTGCTTGCTTGAGCACGCACACACGCTTTCTCTCTCAAAATAAATACACTTAAAAAAAAAGGTATTTTGGGGGTGTCTGGGTGGCTCAGTCAGTTAAGTATCTGACTGGATTTCGGCTCAGGTCATGATCTCACGGTTTGAGTTCAAGACCCTGTTTGGTATTCTCTCCCTCGCTCTCTCTGCCCCTCCCCTGTTCATTCTCATTCTCTCTCTCTCAAAATAAATAAATACAACTTTTTCTAAAGATACTTTTTCTTTTAAAGATATGGCTTCGCTCAGAGATTATTTTCATAACAAAAAATATCTGGGGATTTTGCCCCCAGTATGCATGTAGCACCTTATCTCTCAATATATCTTTGGGTATCTAAGATGAACCTATATTGACAAAAGACTTACTAATTCCTTCTCCAGATGAAAAAATGGAAATTTGAACAGCTTCCTGTAGAGTGCCTATTTACTCTCAACTCATTCAATTCTGTTTGATTTTAAACAGACACAGGGGATTTTAGTTGTGTGTTGTTTGGTTTTTTTTTGGGGGGGGGGTTTGTGTGTGTGTTTGTTTTCACTGCTCAGCAGTGATCCTGATTCTGTTTGGGGTCCCCCTCAAATAGTCTGAGTCTGGGTGGAAGACAGGGTCCTACTTCATAGCACACTAGGTAAAAATGCCACATACATGTATTTCCTCCTCTCAACCCTAAAGCTAGAGTAGTCAGCCATGTCCACTGGGACACTGAATACGAGGCAGATGATGCCTGGGGAGCAGAAAAGTATGGAACCAATTCCGTTGGTCGCATCCAGTGGCTGGTGGCCTCCTGAGGTATAAACTGTGCTGCACTTCTGAACATCTAGCTCCCCGGTCTCCATACATGCCATTAATTCGGAGAGCTGTCCAAATTACTTCTAGCAAATTCCTTCCCTCCAAGAGTTAGCCAAGGCTTTCTTTTCTGTTGCTTTCCAACCAACATCCCCGAGTGCCGCACCACATACACTGTGGCATCCCCTAGCCAGCCTGACAGCCTCTTCCTCCAGGGAAGTCACCCAATTCTTGGAAGCTCTGCAGCCCAAATCGTACCTACATCTTCGTCTTTGCATTAGGTCTCATTTGGCTCACAAGGATCTAAATCTTGGCCACTACGGTTGGTCCTAGAGCCAGGCAGAGGACAAAGACTGAAAGAATTAATATGAGGATACTTACATTCCGGGTATACATCTTAAGAAAATAGAATTCATTTTCGTTTCACCTTTGTGTGACACTTTCCTCAATGGCTACCCAGTGCAATGCACATGGCTTTTCAGTATTTGTCAAATAAGTGTATCCAGAAAAATATTAGAAAACGGCGCAGAATCATGAAGAGAGAGCTGAAATAGTGGTCAAGGAAGAAAGCATTCTTTTCCTCTCTCTACAACCTTGAGGTAATCTCTGGCATCAATTTCCTTATTTGTAAAATGGGGCAAAGTAGTAGAGTAACTTTTAGTTCAGAAACTCTTTGGGGTGCCTGGGTGGCGCAGTCGGTTAAGCGTCCGACTTCAGCCAGGTCACGATCTCGCAGTCCGTGAGTTCGAGCCCCGTGTCGGGCTCTGGGCTGATGGCTCGGAGCCTGGAGCCTGTTTCCAATTCTGTGTCTCCCTCTCTCTCTGCCCCTCCCCCGTTCATGCTCTGTCTCTTTCTGTGTCCCAAAAATAAATAAACGTTTAAAAAAAAATTTTTTTTAAAAAAGAAACTCTTTGATTTGGGAGTAAATATACTTAAGATAGGACACTAGGACTCAGAGCTCTGTGGTGCAAATTTGAAAAAAAAAAAAACACAATTCTTTCTTTGGTGAGAAAAAAAGGGGGTTTTATTTCATTTATTTTTCCCAGCACTCGGCTGAATAAATGTAGGTTTCATTAATTAGTAAAACTGCACAAGCCAACGCGTTCGCCTTTGCTCACACAGGCACGAGTTCCCACAGGAAGGTGCCCAGTACCTGCTGTACTGTAGGCTCTACTGAAACGCTACCTCCGCGGGGCCCAGCACCCCCGTATCCCCACAGCACTTCCGAAGGCTAGCCTGTCCCTCTCGGGTTAAACTCGCTGATGCAAACTGCCCAGCTGGGTTTTAATTAAAGCTCTGCTCCCTCTTTCCCTTGGGTGTTTCTAGCGTGTACCCCTTCACTCCCCTCTTTCTCCCGTAGTCACCTCTCTCTTAACTCCCCCCACACAGGCCCAGGAGGAAGAGAGCGGCCGATAATGAGGCCCCAGGAACTGGTTCAAAGCCTGCTGTAAAACTTTTTAAATTAAACCCTCGAGATTTTAAGAGTTGTAATTAGAATGCATGATTGGAAGTGAAGGAAATTCTGGCTGGCATAACCCCGTGCCCACGGGTCTGCTGGGCTCTGGGTGCTAAAGCCCTGGCAGAGAGCTACTCCCCACCACTGGCCACCCTTGCCCGAAAGTGGGCAAAGTTCTCCTTGAACCTTTTAGGAAAGGTGCCAAATTCTCCTCTTGTTGAATGGTTAGAATATGTTTAATCTTCCACTATTAGAATCAGTTGCTTTGATGAATGTCTATGGAGACAAGTCTTTGCATTTGTGAAAAATTCCTCAAAATAGATTCCCAGGAGTGGAATTAGAAAGTGGAGGGCAGAAATATATCAAGGATTCAATACAGATGCCAAACTCCTTTCTTCTCACTCATTCACAGAAGCAAATGTTTATTGAGCATCTGTATGTGCCAGGCACTGTTCCAGGTGCTGGAGGATAGCTGTGGACAAGATAGACGAGTCTCTGATCTTATGGAGTGTCTGCTCTAATGCTTAAGGAAGACAACAAACAAGTAAGAAAAAAAATATGTAATACAATTAGAAATGGTAACAAGCCATTAATACACCTAACATGGGATGATGGAGAGTAAGGATGGGGTTTTTCCGATCTTTCACACCCTCACAATTATCTGACCCTCAGCAGATTTGGTCAGCTTTATCTTCTAGACGTAAACAATTCAATTGCTCTCACCACCTTCTTGCTACCTCCTTAACGTGAGTCACCACCACCTTCTGCCTGGACTTTCCCAACACCTTCCCCTTTGGCTCATCCTACCCCTGTGTTCTATTCTCCCCACAGCAGTCTTACTGAGTCTTTTATGGTGGAAGTCAGATCTTATAACTTAGCTGCAAAGGCACTTCAAATAGCTTCCCTTTTCTCAGAGTAAAATCCAGTCATTGCCAGGGAGCTCCAGCATGGACACTGGTGCCTCCACTGTATCTACCACTCCCCCCAGTTCCTCTCCTCTCCAGTTCCAAGTGTGATCCTGCCCCAGGGCTTTTGCACCTGCTCTTTCATGTGTTTGGAATGCTGTCTCCCCAGCTATTTCTCATTTGTTAGTTCTTTGTTCAAATATTATCTTTTAAGAAAAACAATCACTGGCCATGCCAAATAAAATAGCAAGGCAGAGGCACCTGGTTGGCTCAGTTGGTAGACCATGCAACTCTTGATCTCAGGGTGGTGAGTTCAAGCATCACATTAAGTGTAGAGCTTACTTTGTTTTTTAAGTTTATTTATTTTGAGAGAGAGAGCGAGAGAGAGCGAGAGAACGCACAAGCTGGGGAGGGGCAGAGAGAAGGAGAAACAGAATCTTAAGCAGGCTCCATACTATCAGCACAGAGCCCAATGTGGGGCTTGAACTCACAAACTGTGAGATCATGACTTAGAGCAAGAATCGGATCCTTAACCAACTGCACCACCCGCGCACCCCTAGAGCTCACTTAAAAAAGAAAAAAAAAAAGAGGTGCCTGGGTGGTGCGGGCAGTTAAGCATCCAACTCTTGATTTGGGCTCAGGTCATGATCTCACTGTTCATGGGATCAAGCCCCGCACTGGGCTGTGTGCTGACAGCACAGAGCCTGCTTAGGATTCTCTCTCCCGCTCTCTCTCTGTCTCTCCCCTGAGCATATGCTCACTCTCTCTCAAAATAAACACTTTAAAAAAAAGATTTCAAGAGATATATAACGCTTCCAAATAAAATCGCACAGCATCCCTCTGTCTTTCTTCTGCAGCTTCCTTTACTTTTTGTTGCCATCACTAGACAGACTTATTTTATTGACTCTTTTTACCCACAAAAGTGGCAATTTCATAGAGAAAGGACTTCATTTGTTCTATCCACTGCTGTATCCACAGTGCCTAAATTGATAACTGGGTTCAGCATTTGCTGAATGAATGGACAAACCATCACACGCAGAGTATGCTCGTTAAGGGCTCTGTTTCAACCCGGCGAGAGATTTTTAGGGATATTCTGTAGGCTGGATTATGCACCTTGTCTTGTTTTTCATTTTTATCAATGACCTGGATCAAGAAACAGTATAGGGTTTCACAAAGTGGTGTAAAAAATGACTTGTTACCAGAATCATCTTCAGCAACGTTTATCAAATTGCACATCACTAACCATTAGTAGGCAGTAAATATAGTTTAGCAGGCTGTGAACAGCTTTTTCTTAACACATGGGAATATAGGCACACCGGAACAGAATGGAATTGGATTGGGGAAAACAATAAAACATATCACATGTAATACAGTTACGTGTTATTTTGTGAAAGTTTAATTACATGCATGTGGGGTTTTGTGCATAAAAAGGGATATGATGTACAATGTATTTATGTTAAGTCATAATTTTTTTTAAAGTTTCAAACATAAAGACCTAGAGTGTGGATTCTTGGAAACTGATCTAGAATTCCCAGGAAATAGTAAAAATAACAGCAAAAAAAACAATGAAATGGAAAAGCAGTAAAAGAGAGAGAGAAAGAATCAATAAACTAAAGAGCTGGTCCTTTTAAAAACATCAATAAGTTAATAACTGAGCAGCTCTACTGGCCATGGTAAGAAGGGAGAAGACATAAATTAAAATTTCAGAATGAAGGAGGGGATGCCATTGCAGAGCCTAAAGATATTTATAACCATAAAGATTAAACAGACAGGTCCTTTGAAAGACATACTAGCAAAACTCACTGAAGAAAAAATAGACATCTTAAACAATCTTTATATACACACACACACACACACACACACACACATATATATAATTGAATTTGTGGTTAAAACCTTCCAAGAAGAAGAATCTTCAGGCTCAGATGGTTGCACTGGCAAGATTTCTCAAACATTTCAGAAAAATAATACCAATTCTATGCAAAGTTTTCCAGAAAATAAGAGGGAATTACCAAGATCATTTTCTGAGGCTAGCATTACCTTATATTAAAAACAAAGACATTAAAATAAAACTATAGACCAAATATCCCTGAGCATAGATACAAAAATCTTTAATAAAACTGTAGCGATCGCAAACCAACAATGTGTAAAAAAGATAATACACCATGACCAAGTAAGGTTTACCTCGGCATGCAAGACAGTTAAACATTCAAAAGCTAATCAAATCAATTCAACACATCAGTAGACAAAAGTGGAAGTATATACCATACACTTATCCCTAGAGATGCAGAAAATCACTGGACAAAACCCAGCATCTATTCATAATAAAAACTCTCAAGAGGTTAATAATAGAAGGGCACGTCCTCAAGCTGAGGAAAAGCACCTACAAAAATGGCTGCTAACATCATAGCTAGTGGTGAAAGACTGAATGTTTTACCTCTAAGATCAGAAACCAGGCTAGGAGGGCCATTCCCACTACCCTTATGTGACATCACACTAGAAGTTCTATTGGTTGCAATAAGAGAAGAAATAGAAATGAAAGACACAGGGGTGCCGGGGTGTCTCAGTCAGTTAAGCTTCCAACTCTTGACTGCAGCTCAGGTCATGATCTCACGGTTCATGGGATCGAGCCCCATGTTGGGCTCTGTGCTGACAGCTTGGAGCCTGCTTGGGATTCACTCTCTCCCCCTCTCTGTGCCCCTCTCCCACTCGCACATGTGTGCTCACTCTCCTTCTCAAAACAAATACATAAACATTAAAAAAAGAAAGAAAGACATAATGACATACTGATTGAAATGGAACAAATAAAAATGTTTCTCTTCACAGATGATGTGACTACATATTTAGAAAATTCCAATCTATGAGAAATTTATTAGAACTAAAAAGTAAGTTGAACAGTGGATGGAAGGCCAGTATAAGTTCAGTATACAAAATCAACTGTGTTTCTGTATATTTTCTTTATATTACCAATGGAAATTGAAAAGTTTCAAGTAGTATCATCATAATAGCACCAAAAAATAAAAAATATTTTGGACTATTTTAACACCAAAATTTTAACAAAATCTGTTTATGATTTGTGTACTGAAAACTCTAAAACACTGATAAAGAAAAGTCAAAGACCTCAAAAAATTTAAGATATATCATGTTCGTGAGTTTAAAGTCTCAATGTTGGGGGCGCCTGGGTGGCGCAGTCGGTTAAGCGTCCGACTTCAGCCAGGTCACGATCTCGCGGTCCGTGAGTTCGAGCCCCGCGTCAGGCTCTGGGCTGATGGCTCAGAACCTGGAGCCTGTTTCCGATTCTGTGTCTCCCTCTCTCTCTGCCCCTCCCCCGTTCATGCTCTGTCTCTCTCTGTCCCAAAAATAAATAAACGTTGAAAAAAATAAATAAATAAATAATAAAGTCTCAATGTTGTTATGATGTCAACTCTCCTGCAACTGTTCTATACATTCAATGCAATCTTAATATCATAGCAGGAATTTCTGTAGAAAATGAGAAGCTGATTCCAAACTCTCTAAGGAAAAATAAAAGGAAATGTAAGAGTGAAACAATTTTGAAAAAGACAAACTTAGGGGACTTAAACTACCTCAGTTCAAGACGTACCTTAAAGCTACATTAATCCAGAGAGTACGGTATTGGTGAAAGCACAGACATAGAAGTCAATGTAAAAGAGTAGAGTCCAGATACAGATACAGACCCATGGATAAATATCAACAGATTTTTTACAAACATGTAAAGGGAGGGGCGCCTGGGTGGCTCAGTCGGTTAAGCATCCGACTTCAACTTAGGTCATGATCTCTCAGTTCGTGGGTTCAAGCCCCATGTCAGGCTCTGTGCTAACAGCTCAGAGCCTGGAGCCTGCTTCAGATTCTGTGTCTCCCTCTCTCTCTGCCCCGACCCCACTCATTCTTTCTCTCTCTCTCTCTCTCTCTCTCTCTCTCTCTCAAAAATAAATATTAAAGGGATGCCTGAGTGGCTCAATTGGTTAAGTGTCTGACTTCATCTCAGGTCATGATCTCGTAGTCCGTGAGTTCGAGTCCCACGTTGGGCTCTGTGCTGACAGCTCAGAGCCTGGAGCCTGCTTTGGATTCTGTGTCTCCCTCTCTCTCTCTGCCCCTCCCCTGCTCATGCTCTGTCTCTCTCTGTCTCAAAAATAAATAAAAACATTAAAAAATGTTTTTAATAATAAACAAATAAATATTAAAAAGTTAAAAAAAAACATAAAGGGAATTCAATGGAGAAAGAAATACTCTTGCACATGACATTGAGATTTGTGGCTGTTTGTTACACAGCAAGAGCTGACTAGAACACAGACTGCTACAGAGATGTAGGGTAGTGCCATAACACAGCCAACACTTGAAATATGCAGTATTGGCTCTGGGCTGCAAAGCGACTGTTACTGGAAGCTGGAAAAAACTTCCAGCATTATTATATAGAGGCAAAACATTTAGCATAAATGTTGCCTGTGATAATTTGTAAGACAGAAACTGTAGCTAATGAAACTGTAGCACATGGCAAAGAGGTTTTGAAGAAGGTTGACAGATGAGCTGACTGTCTCCAGCTATGTTGGTAAGGTACTGCCTGAAAGAGCTGAACTGAGGGAGGAACTCATCAGTTCCTAAGAATTTAGAGGGAATTTAGTGAGTTGTGAATGTGCAGGGTTGAATAATGAAGTGATTTCTCACTATACCAAAGGTATGGCAATTACTACACAGTTTCAGACTAACGACCCAATCGAGAGTCAAACTGGGTGAAACATTACCCGAAGCTAACAGAATTGACTGGGAACCCATAGAATCAGATTTGAAATCAACAGGTAGTTTTTGAAGTTGAGAAGGCAAGAAAATCAGGAATTGTTTAACAGATGAAGGGACCTCGTTAGGATACGTGGATGGGATGAATGGATGCAAGTATCTTCAGACTTGTTTTACGTCTTCTGAAGATCTGAATCCCAAGGAGAAGAATCCAACTGGCTCAGCGTGGGTCACATGCCCACCCCTTGGGAGTAGGAGAGTACAGCATCTGTGGCCACAGTTTCATCTGACTATGGGAGGATTAAATACTAAAGCCAAGTATGGCTACTGTCAGGAGGAAAATATACGAAAAGAAAAAAAAAATGCCTTGCAAAAGATGGTAAACAAGTACCTCTCAAGAATCTTCCATTTACCACATGAGTTCACTTCTGCTTCCTCTCAAACCTCACTAAAATGACAAGGAAGGGATTTAAAAGGTATACATCATCATGGATCAAGAAAATAGGAGTAACGAAATTTTAGACTTTGCATGGATGGGTAACCAACTTCACAGAGCAAGGAAACAGAAACCTAAGCCAGAAATATAGTACCCTGAAGCCCAGGTTTATTTTGCAGACTACTAGGAAGTCTCTAGAATTAGGAAGAGCTGGCGTTTGAGGGTTCACTTAAATGTCTGCGCAGAAGCAGTTAGATCCCTACAGTCAGTGAGCTGCCCAACTCTCCCCAAGGGGTAGAAGGAGATAGCAGAGGTTGAACCGGCATCGCTCTGGACTCAAGGACACCATACGTGTCCCAGAACAGGGGTGGTGATCTGCAAACAGGGGCACTGAGTGACGCTTCTTTGCCCTCTCACCCTCAGATCACTTTCCCTATCGGATTCCCAGAATGCTGGCGGCCAGGCTTATCCCCTACAGGCTAGAGAGTAGCGAACTCCTTCCTGACACTGACAAGCCCGCAGAACACGCTTACAGATCCTGACATTAGAGGTCCCCCACTGAAGCAACCGAGGCCTCAGTCACTTACTGACTCCCATCAGTCAACAAGCTTTGTCCGTACATATTGTGATTCTAGACAGTTTGTACTGGTATCATAAATATGAACAAAAAGTTAGGAAGCACCAGTCATTTTAAAAGCCTCTACTATTAGAAAAAACATACATACAAAAAGAAATCTCAGGGGAAAAAAAAAAAGATGTTACTCCCCCGAAAAAGATATTACAAAATATACATAGGAGGTATTACAAAATATAGATTTCCTCAGAGAAATGAGAAAAGATTGCATCTACCAAATAAAAACAAATAGAATATTACATCACACACACACAAAAAGGAACACCAGAGAATAAAAATGTTCTTTAAAATCATAACTTTGACAGCAGAAATGAAAAATTCAATGAAAGAACTGGAAAACAGTCAAGAAAATCTCCCATAACTAAAGCAAAAAGACAGGGTGAGAAAACTAGAGAAAATATGTATGTAGTTTAAAAAAGAACATGAGAACAGTCTAGAAGGTACTGAATTCAATACTCGAATAGGGGTTCCAAAAAGAAAGAACAAAGGAAATGGAACATTATCCAAAACATAATGAATAACTATTTCCCAGAATGAAGACCATGGGCTTCAAGATTGAATGGACCCACCAAAGCACTCATGATTCATTTTAAAAATGCCCAACACCATGGCACCGTGTCATGATATTTCAGGTTACTCTGGACAAAGAAAAGACACTAAACACTTTCAGAAAGAAAAAGAAAGATAGGTTAGGTGAAAAGGACTGAAAATCAAAATAAGACCATATTTCTCCAAAGCAACACTGGCAGCCAGTAACAATGGAATGATCCTTCCCAAGTCTAAGGGATAAGGTTTTTCAGCAGAAAATTTTATATCCACCCACAGTAGTAATCCATTGTTTGGACAGATAAAGACATTAACAGGCATTTAAGCCTTCAGCAACTTTATTTTCCCACATTCCCTATTTCAAGTTAAGTTTCCAGGGGAGTATTTGCCAACCAGTAGGAGAATAAAGGAGAGAGAGAGAGAGAGAGAGAGAGAGAGAGAGAGAGAGAAAGATCCAGCATCCAGGCAACAGGGATCCAACAGAAAATGAAGGGAAAGTTCAGGATGGTGCTCAAGAAAGATGCCAAGAAGACAGGTGCGCAAGAGCAAAGATGAACCAGTCCACGTTGGAGCAGTGCTGGGATCCATGAGAGATGTCTCCATGACCACGGCAAAGTGACACAGAGCTGGTATGTCCAAATGCACTCCGAGATTCATACTCTCGGCTTGACGTTCCAGGGTGGAATAGTGACAGCTACGTAGAAAGCTAAGTCAACAAAAAGATGAGGTAATTATTGACTCTAGGGGAAACAAAAGTTTTACAAGAAAGGAAATGTAATAATTGGTGATAACTGTATAATCTATGGCTCATCCATGAATAATATTAACATAATTACAATAATGTACACAGCAAATATCATTCTATGCCAAAATTATGATGTAACCTATTATATAGGGAAAGGAAGTACTTGTGTTTGTCTCTATGTTTGTATTGGGAAGGAGTATAAAAAAGCCAAATTCCCATCTTCCACAGTGGAAAGTTGAGAAACAGTATGTGAAACTGAAAGAAAAAAAAAAATCAATCAACAATAGATTAAGATTTTTTTAAAGTACATTGCCAGAAGAAATAATTAAAAGAGTTGACATTGAGGACAAGTGAGAGGGAGGCAGGGGATTGGTACTTTTCTCAGTCTTAATTTTTTTTTTTATTTTTTTAATGTTTATTTATTTTTGAGAGAGAGAAAGAGAGGGAGAGAGAGAATGAGCAGGGGAGGGGCAGAGAGAGACAGAGACACAGAATCAGACGCAGGCCCTGAGCTGTCAGCAGAGAGCCTGACACAGGGCTCAAACCCACGAACCACGAGATCATGACCTGAGCCAGGCAGATGCTCAACGGACCGAGCCACCAAGGTACCCCTCTTACACAGTTATTTTTAACTGATCAAAATAAAACTTCAACTATAAAGGAAGAATACTTTCCTGCCAGGAGCTTAAGGATGAAGCAGGGTATGTGGTAAGATTCATGGCACAGACTTACAGGGACTCATACTGCCAACAGCTGGGAGAAGTGTCTGGCTTGCCATGCATGGCGAAGCCACCAGAGCCATGCCCCATCCAGCTCTTCCTGGGGAATTTTGCTGCCTTCTGAGAAGGCTTCACAGAGCTGCATAGGGTAGGAGAACCCTCCAGATGAGACTGGAGTCAAAAGTGGGAAGATACTGTCCTGCATCCCGTAGCTCTAAGACAAAAATCCCTCTTGGCATCTGGGAGTCAGTAACGAGACTGAATTTCAGATTCGAACCTACCTAAAGGCCTTCTAAACTTAGGAGATAGGCCCCTGAGTAAGCACAGGGGGTCGATCCTGCAGGGAAAGAATGTGGACCGGGCACTGCTATTGTTCTGTGGTCAATGCATTAGGATGAGTCAGAAAATAATGAAACACGGTATTTAGTGAGGATTTATCTGTGCCATGTGCTGTGCTCACCGTTGTACAGAACCGTCCCTTTGTGCCCTCGCTACACGCTCTACACTGGCACAGAGGGAACGCTGGTTGGGTCCTCGCCACGTCTCGGGTATCACATTAAATTCCATTCAGTCCTCTGAATGGAACAGCTCTCTGGGTCGAGGTGGACGTGTTATTTTGCCTACTTTACAGACGGGGAAACTGAGAAACGGAAGCGTTCATCATTTCCCCCATGGCACGCAGCTAGTAGAAGTCCACGCCAGGACTCAAAGGGTGTGGATTCCCAAGACTGTACGTGGGATGGTGTGTGAGCGCTAGTCCACAGCAATGCTGGCCTAGAGCAACAGAACACAAACTGGGGCTCAGAGGATCCAAGAAACAAGCCAAGGGTGCACAGCCACCAAGGAGCGGAGCCAGCGCTCGAATCCAGCCTTCCCTGAGCCCAGAGCCCACCAGGCATTGCTACGTTAATGGCATAACGAGAGCTGCCTCCATAATAGAGAATCCAACAGACTAAGGAAAGCAAGCCACTCTGTCCTCAGGTTCACACTCACGGTGATGGTGAACACACTGACCAACGGTATACGGGGTATGAGGCGTACAGAGATAGCAAGCATGGAGGTCAGCAGTAAAATCCTCAGCCCCTGGGCGCCTGTGTGGAACAGGTCACCCGCCCTCCAGTGGAACGGGCGGCCTACCCTTTGCCTGCCCCTCTCCTTTCTAACACCAGCAGTAAGTGTTCAAGTGGTAAGTACTGTTGCAGTCCTTTCACTCCAGGAGGTCCTTCCGTATGCCCTGCTCTCAACTCTGAGGCTAACCCTTGCTGTTGGTTGGCTGGCAATGCCAGGCTTGCCTTGGTTTTTGCTCTGCTCTTGGCATTCCAGGCTTCAGGAGTTGGTATCCTCATCCTCCACCCCTGGGCTGCTGACTCGGATTTCTTACCTCATACAGAGTACCCTGTGGTGTGGCCCGCAGGCCCAGATTCCCAGTGAGTCAATCTCTACTAATTGCTATGGGAACCCCTTGCTGCAAAATGCCCACTTTGATGCTACCTGACTTCCTCCACACTAGCTCATTCCCACACATCTGGGCCTCTGTGTAGACATGAACTTAGTCTTTACTTACTACCCACTTACTCTGGGATTGGTCTCTGGGTCTGAGGTTTCTATTTCGGGTTCCTCTCTCCATAGACCTATCACTCATAGTAGCAACTAAAATTGGTAAGACACTTCACAGTTTATACTGAACAAATATTCTGATTCAACTCCACAAACAATAATCCTTTGAGATAGGCATTGTTGTCGCATATGTACATATATTCAGGCAAGATAGATAATCTGTCCAAAGTTGTAAAGAATTAGTGGCACAGATAGAACTAGAAACTAGGTTTTCTGACTCTAGACGCTGTATTCTTTCCAGCATACCACACTGCCCATAAAGCCTACATAGACTCAAACCCCAGTTATAAAAATTTCCAAGCCTCAGGGCACCTGGGTGGCTTCAGGCAGTTAAGCATACGACTTCGGCTCAGGTCATGATCTCACGCTTCGTGGGTTCAAGCCCCGTGTCAGGCTCTGTGCTGAAAGCTCAGAGCCTGGAGCCTGTTTTGGGTTCTGTGTCTCCCTCTCTCTCTGCCCCTCCCCAACTCATGCTCTTGTCTCTTTCTCAAAAAATGAATAAACATTACAAAAAAATTTTTTTAATTTCCAAGTCTTATTAAAATTTTTTAAATTTCCAAGTCTTATTAAAAGGCTTGGAATTATATATCAAAATCACAGCAATCAGCTTAGTGAATTTAGAAGTTAATGACAATGTAGGAACGCCTGGGTGCCTCAGTAGAGCGTTCAACTCTTGATTTCAGCTCAGGTCATAATCCCAGGGTTGTGGGATGGAGTCCTGCATCAAGCCCCACAATACACTTGGGAATCTCTCTACCTCTCTCTCTCTCTCTCTCTCTCTCTCTCTCTCTCTCTCTCTTTCTCCCTCTGCCCCTCTCCCCAACTCACTCTCCCTCTCTCAAAAAAAAAAAAAAGTTAATGGCAATGTCGATCAATCAACTGTAAAATCAAGCTCCAGAATATAAAATAAAATAAGATAAAAGAGAATAGATTAGAATAATGAAATAAGGGGCGCCCGGGTGGCTCAGTCAGTTAAGCAACCGGCTTCGGCTCAGGTAATGATCTCTCAGTCCATAAGTTCGAGCCCCACGTGGGGTTCTATGCTGTCATAATCGCTCAGAGCCTGGAGCCTGCTTCGGATTCTGTGTCTCCCTCTCTCTCTCTGTCCCTCCCCAACTTGTGCTCTGTCTCTCTCTCTAAAAATAAACATTAAGAATAAGACATGAAATGACATGAAATGAGATGAGATGAAATGAAATGAAATGAGATGAAATGAAATCCCAAGCCTCCAGGCTGGCCCTGCCCTCTGGCGCCTGTGTTACTCTTGCATCGGCAGCTGTCAGGCATAACTGGCCACATGCAGCTCAGTATGCTCAGCTCTGACCTCAGCACACCTTCCGAATCACTAGCTCTCTCCATGCACTTGGCTCCATTTCTGTAAAAGCTCTCAGGTATTCTCTATACGCAAAACCTCAGAACCCCACTTGGCCCCCGCCCCCACCCATACCTGCCCATTCAGTTACCTATTGAAACCGAACATTGTCTCTGTGGTCACTCCCCACACGTCAATCTTCCCTTCCTCTCTTACACCTACTGCTCGGATCCAGGCTCTCATAACTACTGCCCCCACCCCTACCCACCCCTGCCCCCTTCAACTACTAGTCTTCTCCTTCTTTACACTGTCTCCTTTCTCCTTCCATCTTAAACCTACAAGATGAATCTCAGTAGCATGTGCCACATTTCCTCTTGCAGAAAACCTTTGTGTGGCCCTTCATATCCTTTAAAAGAAGATCAGTTCCTTCACCTGTGCTTCTTACACTGTGTGCTGGGAAACACCAGTGTTCTGTGGACACGAATAGGTCCTTCATTAGAAAAAAAAAGAAAGAAAGAAAGAAACGGCTGCTATCTATTATCATCTCTTCTCCATTTACATGCACTTTAGCTAAGAGCCCAAATATGTGACCAAGAGACCTGAAACTTTTTGCTTAAAACCAACATCTTTGGGATGCCTGGTTGGCTCAATCAGTGGTGCATGGGACTCTTGATCGGGGATGTAAGTTCAAGTCCCATGTTGGGTGTAGACATTACTTAAAAGCAAAATCTTAAAAACAAAAAAAACAAAACAACTAACATTTTCAAGATGTACTTGACCACTGAACACTTTTTCCAATGAAAACTTATGAATATCTGATGGACACTAATGTTCCACAAAACACAGTTTAAGACATTCACCACCTCACCTCCACATCCCTTTCTGGACTTACCTTCCACCACTACCATGTACAAATCCTTTTTGCCTTGAAACTGGCTCCTGACCAAGTCAGACCAAGTTCCACCTTTGAGTTCAACGCTATCCTTCCCTGACCACCGGAGAAGCCTGGTGAGCGTTCTCAACTCTGCTCACTGCATTGGGAACCACATATTCCAGATTTTTGACATGGTTCTTGTTTCATGAGATTTACCCTTCTTAATAAAGATGATTCAAGTATAGCATGAAAAGAAATTTGATTTTAAAGGATTCTTACTGTAAATAAATTTACACATCATAAAAAATCCTTTATTAAATCACCCATCCTGATTTCTGATTTATATAGTTGGTTTGCTATAATTGTTGAGCACACCTATTTTTTGCACTGTCTACTGAATTTACTGTCTGCGGTTCTGTATGGTTAGTTATGTTTGATACCCCTTCAGATCTCTCCTACCAGGTTGGTCCACTTACCTCCAGTATTTATTTATCATCCAGAGTTTTATGCTCAATAACTTAGGTAGATTACGATGATTCCTTTTTTCTAATATTTTTATTTTTAACTAATCTCTACACCCAACATGGAGCTCAAACTCACAACCCCAAGATCAAGAGTCACATGCTCTACCAACTGAGCCAGCCAGGTGTGTCCAGATTATGATGATTCTGAGGTTGCTCTAAGACTCGCCCAGAGACTTTCAAATGGCAAAGTCCTTATTACCCAAAATACACATTTCACCTGTAAGACCAAGACTGCCTAAGAAAGGAATACTCTGCTTAAATTTAAGAAATAAGGCCTAGTCCTTAGTGGGGCATCTTAAAGCCACAAAGATTAAAGGAAACAAGAGGCACCAGGACCAGAGTCGTTATTATATCCATTTGCAGAACCCACCGCTCCTTTTGAAGACTCACCTGGTACTCAAATATCAAAACTAGAGAAGTACATAAATAATGGTACAAAAGCAGAAATGCACCAGTGTATGCAGGTGCTTCGATATAAAGCAAGTGAATGCACTAAATTATTTGTGGGTGAAGTAATATACTATTCTGGATTTGCTTTAAAACACTGCAACAAAAACAAACGTCCAAAGAACATGAGGCAAAGACAGATGAAACAAGATTGGCAAAATGTTGGTAACTGATGAGCTGGATAACTGATCGTGAAGGCTTGTTACAACACTCTCTGTGATGTTACACGCACGGGAAAGTCTCTATAACCAAGAAATATCAAATGTGTGGACGACTGGTGTTGAGTAAAGAGGAAGGATGATGATGGTGCAAGTGCCTTGTTTATCAGGTCTGCACTTCTGTCAGCTTCTCTCCTTCCACTGTCAGTAATCAGACCGACCCGGGTATCACAATCACCCAGCCTGTGGCTTCGTGCTACCATCACCCCTTCTGAAAAGGCCAACCCAGGATTAACTTCCATCAGGAGGAGGCATGTAAATGGAGCCCAGTCTCCTTCTCTGTCCTTTTTTTCCTGCTGTTCATCTGTTCTTCCGCCTCCCAGCCTACCTACTTCCCTGTCATCCCACCCAACTGCTACCTGCACACATCCTGCCTGTCCTTCCTCCATCAGGCTTGTAAGCCCTCATAACATCCCGCCTAAAACTGCAGATATCTCAGCTATCGACCGATACCAGGAATATGAACCTTCTGTCTCTCTCTGCCTTTGTATGTCCTCTTGATTTCTTTCTGACAGTGTGAATGCTGACCTTCCTGCTGACCCAGCCCTGACCTTCTTCTGTGCATGCTCTGATTCCAGAACCCACTCAGGTGGTGCCCTCACATGATGCTCACCATCTGGCATTAAAGAGGCAGGGAGAGGCAGGCGAAAGTGCACAGAAAGGTGTGACAAAATTGAGAATGTGTCTTATCATAAACACGAAAGAAGAAAGAATTTCAAGGATACAGTGCTCAAAGGGGCAAAATGCTAGAAAAATCTATGGAGGATAAGTAGTTAGAAGAGGGTTTTGGTAACTAGGGAATCATTACCAACTGTGACAAGTTCAGAAATGATAGAAGTGAGTTCCAGGAGCATAGAATTCAGGCAGGAAGGAGGCATGGAACAGACTGAAAACTTACCTAAGAATATATACAAGGATGAGAAGGAGAAAAATATATAGAATCTTATACAGAAAAAAGTCCAAACATGGGGGTTTTCAAGATAACTTAGGCAGACATGGGCATGTCTGAAGGAGAAAGCCACTGGAAAGAGAAAGGATGAAGAATCTAGGGTGTCAAGGGGCGCCTGGGTGGCTCAGTCGGTTGGGCGTCCGACTTCAGCTCAGGTCATGATCTCGCAGTAGGTGGGTTCTAGAGCCCCACTGACAGTTCAGAGCCTGGAGCCTGCTTTGGATTCTGTGTCTCTTCCTCTCTCTGCCCCTCCCCCGCTCATGCTCTGTCTCACTCTGTCTCTCAATAATAAACGTTAAAAAAAGTTAATAAAAGTTTAAATAAACTTTAAAACCAAAAAAAGAAAAAGAAAAAGAAAATGAGAAGCTTGAGAAAAACAGAAGGTTGGTTGGCAGAGATGCTATGGAGATTTTGTCATGAAATGAGCAAGTTATTATCAAGCATCTGTAGGAACTCACTTCAAGCTCAGCCAGGCACTGGTACTGGGAAGGGTTGGGAGGTGCCTGGGCAGAAAGGAAGCTAGGGGAATGGATGCAACTGGAATAAGTAGGCAGTCATGCTACACAAACAAAGGTTTAGTGGATGATATCTTACAGGAGGGCTGGTGAAACTTAAAGCATCTCCTTGCTGCTAGTTAAGCAAAGGGGTGGAAACGTCAAGGAGGAGAAGTATGGTTAGTGTATTAGTATGGACAGGGAAATCCACAACAGGCTCTGCAGAATCGCTTCATGTAAGGAAACATCAGATGACTACAAGGAAGTTGGAGTACAGCCCTCCTCCCTGCATTGTTCAGTCTTTACTGTGAGAAATCAACAAAGACGGTAAAAGCAGTATCAGAAATGTAACAACAGTGACAAGCATTTCTGATGTGAACTGGTGATACCGCAGACCTTACATGAGAAGACTGGATACTAAGGGAAGCCGCGATCATTATTTCAGCTAGTTAGCTATAGCCAACTGTACTCTTCCATTCCCACTGATTTCAGGAAAGGAAGAATGAAAACTTTAAGTCTCAGGGAGTGAGGCAAAAAACAAACCTGGCTATAATCACTTTGTGGCAAAACAGCATTTCTCAGCCATGCATGGTTCTGCTTCTCATATTCTCACATTTAATAACAGTATTAATGTTAAACTCAAGTACTCACTTTTGGGTGCTTAATTAACATACCAGGTATCAGGCTACATTTATTTTTTCTATTCACCATTGTATCTTGAGATTTGTTCATGAAGAAATACTTAATTCTAGCTCTTACTTCTAATCCCCTGTGCAGTATTTCATTTTTTTCAGATAGCACATTTTCTACCCTTTTCTTTACTATTGGACATGCAAGGGATTTCTAACGCTGCCAGTTCCAACTATGCTGCAGTGAACTCCTGAGAGCTTATGTTTCTGCATCCCTAGAAGAGGGTCTGCGGGGCATATGCTTCTATGCGAAGATGTAGAATATGAACATCGGTGCAGTTCCACCCATGCTATCAAGTTCTACTGCAGTGAGCATGCTCATTTATCTCACCAGTCACAGTCCCCAAGGGCTCCCCCTTCTCCACATCTCCGCCGGTCCTTTATGATTATCTGTCACTTAACTTTTGCCAAACTGATGGCTAGCAATGAGCTTCTCATTTATTCTTGCCTTTTCCCCCCCATTTAATAGTTTGCTTAGTGTCTAGTGTGAGGTGTGATGCTCAGTATTTTACTCCAACTGGCTGAGGTTGGCGGGTATAGCTTCAAAGTCACATGTGGGATAGATGTTTCTTCACGAACTAAGGTATAACGATACTTCCAAAGGGGTCACGTGTATTTATTATTGAACTTCAGGGGCGCCTGGGTGGCGCAGTCGGTTAAGCGTCCGACTTCAGCCAGGTCACGATCTCGCGGTCCGTGAGTTGGAGCCCCGCGTCAGGCTCTGGGCTGATGGCTCGGAGCCTGGAGCCTGTTTCCGATTCTGTGTCTCCCTCTCTCTCTGCCCCTCCCCCGTTCATGCTCTGTCTCTCTCTGTCCCAAAAATAAAATTAAAAACGTTGAAAAAAAAAATTATTATTGAACTTCAGAAAACAAGGGGGGAAAAGTTGAATGAATTATGCCTTCCAACAAATTACAACTAGCTACTATGAAAAGCATTTGTCTCTAAGCAGCATGATAAGAACACAGAATCAATGCAAGATAAATGTGAGCCAACACGTGCTGTCCCCGCATGAGCCCAGCTTTGTTACTTTCCAATGGCTTTTCTTGGGAGTCACACCTAATCCGGTTAACGACTTTTATTTAAATCCCTTGAGAAACAGGACAATTTTGCTTTCATTTCATGGCAAAAGATAGCTTGATCTTGAAAGGCTAGTGTGAACACAAGGCTAAAAAGAAAGCCAAGGATCCACATCATACCGGTGACAACGGAGAAAGAAAAAAGAGGGACTGCGTGGTCATCTACACATTATTATCTCTGACAAAAATGATGCTGACAATCTCTTCAGTGACTTATTATCCATTCAAATTACTCTTTTATAAACAGCTCAACCACGTCTTTTGTCTATTTTCCTTGGTTTTTAAAACTCATGGTATTTCCTTACAGAGCTGTAACTTTTTGATATTACTGATGCAGGTAACACTTCCTGGACCATGCTGTCCTTTGTTAACCAAAATATTATTTTTAATGTAGTCTAATCTGTCAATTTTTCTCCCCAAGGATTGTGTATTTTACACCTTTTTGGTATATCTAGTTGACTTTTCTTCATATCACAAACCCACATCTCTGAAACATTTATTTTAAAATTAAAGCATTTTATGGGGCGACTTGGTGGCGAAGTCGGTATAAGTCCGACTTCGGCTCAGGTCATCATCTCACAGTTTGTGAGTTTGAGCCCCGCGTCAGGCTCTGTGCTGACAGCTCAGAGCCTGGATCCTGCTTTGGATTCTGTCTCCTTCTCTCTCTGCCCCTCCCCACATGTGCTCTCTCTGTCTCTCAAAAATAAATAAATGAAAAAAATTTTTAATTAAAGCATTTTCCACTGATTTATGATGCATCACCACCATTCACCAACTTCACATGAAAATAGGCACCTGCATTTGGACTGTCAATCATGTGCTGTCGGTCCATTTATTTTTATACAAATATCAATGCATTTTGCTAATTATTGCTTTGCAGTATATTTTAATATCTAGGAGGGCTACTCATCTTCTCTCCTCTCCACCTTGGTTCGAAATTTCAAATTTTTATTAGCTATTTTGGGGACTTTATTTCCTATATATATTTTAAAATGAATATGTCACTTTGCCTCATGAGTCCTGTTTTAATTGTTATTCAAATACATTTAACATATTCCAAAGTTGGAAAAACTGGCATTTTTAGCAAGTCTTCCTACTCATGAATACTGCATACTTCTGTATTTATTTGGATTCTCTTTCTTGTCCTTTATTAGAGTTTTATACTTGTCTTCATAACACTGTTGATTTTCTTACATTAATTCCTATTTATTTGATAGCCTGTGTTGCTACGAGAATGGTATCTTATTTTTTTTAATTATATTTTAAATTGATTATGGGTAAAGGAGCCTTATTTACTTTTATATATTGATCTTATATTGGGAAATCTTGCTGAACTTTCTTATTGGTGTGACTAATTTGCCCATTAATTCTCTTGGATTTTAAATGTAAATTATCATCAGCAAATAATTACAATATACCCTCTTTTATATCAGTTGCTATTTTCTTTTCTTTTCTATTGGCCAGAATCACCACTACTATTCTGGTAAGCACAACTTACACAAAGCACATATCTTGTTCCCAACTTTAGAAGAAGCACCTCAGGCTTACCCATTAAATATGACATCTGCTGTAAACTTTTTGTATATTGGCTGGGTTTTATTAGATCATAAAGTTCCTACTTCTAACTTCTAAGAATTTTCACCATTTTTTTTTTCATGTGTACTAAGATGACTCTCTTTTCCTTTGGTCAACCATTATGACAGTGAATCATAAATTTTCTGAAGCTGAATCATCTCAGTATTCCTGAGGAAACTGCCACTTGGTAAAAATGCTTTTTAAAAAATTTTCAGTATCCTTAGATAACATTAAAAAATGTTTTCATCTAAAAAACTAGGGTATACTTTTCTTATAAATGAGAATTATTCTAGTCTAGGTTATGCAAACCTCATAAAATGAGTTGGGCAAGGCTTTTTTCGTTTCATTTTCTGGAAAAACATTAATATATGGGATCATATGACCCTTGAAAGTATGGTAATATCCATCTTTAAAAATTTATTATCTTTTTTTTTAATACCTGTTTATTTTTGAGAAAGAGAGAGAGGGAGACACAGAATCCAAAGCAGGCTCCAGGCTCTGAACTGTCAGCACAGAGCCCGATGAGGGGCTCAAACCCATGAGCGTGAAATCATGACCTGAGCCGAAGTCAGATGCTTAACCAACTGAGCCACCCAGGGGCCCTGAAAATCATTATCTCTTTAATAGTAATTCAATGTCAGTGATTATAAGTCTAGCCAAGTTTTCTTTCTTCTTAAGTTGACTGGGCTTTTATTTTCATACATGTGTCCACTGTATCCATAAATACTTCTCTTATTATCTTTAATCTCTACCTTACCTATTTTAATTTCTATGTTTTTATTTTTTTTAATTCATTTGTATCTTTTCTCATTTTTCATTGGTGAGAATTCCAGAAATGTATCCATCTTCTTAGAATTTTTAGTGTATGTATTGAAGGTTTGGGTTACATTCTATGTTGTTTCTTTTCTAGGCCTTTGATTTCCATATGTATCTTTATAATTTATTTTGTATACTTTAGGTTTACTCTATTGCTCTTTTTCTATCATCAACATTTCTATAAATTTACCAAAAACAACAACAACAACAACAACAACAAAAAAAACACAAAGCCCCATGAGAAATTAACTTCTCTTCCTCAGGGTCACAGATATTCATCAAAGTCAATAATTTCACTAACCTCTTCTCCACCAAAGTGACAGTGGAGACTAGAGGCAGGCCTCTCACCAGTTGATCCGCAATCGGATGACAAATGGTTGAGGAATGCGGAGGTGATGTCAGCATTTCCAGTCTCAGTTCAAACACAGTTCCCACATGGTTCCAAGTCTGAGAAAAGTCCCAGCAGCCCTCTGAGAAGAGACAGAGGCACCACCACCCTGAGGAATCCATCCCTAGACCCAAAGAGAGAATTCCCTGTGTTGACACAACTCTTCAAATCAAGCCAAACTCCGGCCAAAGAAAACACTGTGTATAAAACCCCAAACCCCTTTGTCATTGGTAACCTTTGCTTCAGTGCAGAGTTTACACATCCTGAAAATTATGTCCAAGTTCTTCTTGGCAACATTTCCAAAATTCTGAACCATGACCACACTGCTGTTTGTGAATGACATCATCACATCTGCGAGTCCTGATCACCAAGGAGGCCTGTTCAGACGGAGTCCCTTCCCAACTGCCTCTCACCTTACTGGGAAACTATGTGCACAGGAAGAACAGGAAATGGGAAGGCACTCTACATTCTGAAAGCTCAGTGCCACGGAAGGCGGGATAGAATTCTATGCTGGAAAATACGTTGATCACAGCTCTTCAATATAATAATCATTGTCAAGTGACGTTTATGGTACACTTTAGAATTTACAAAATGTTTTCATAAGTAAGATCTCATTTAAAATCTCAAAACAGCTTTTCCCATGTCAGCCATACCTCAGCATAAAGCAGTTTTTAAAAAGAGAGATGGGGCGCCTGGGTGGCTCAGTCGGTTAAGCGTCCGACTTCGGCTCAGGTCACGATCTCACAGTCCATGAGTTCGAGCCCTGCGTCGGGCTCTGTGCTGACAGCTCAGAGCCTGGAGCCTGCTTCAGATTCTGTGTCTCCCTCTCTCTCTGGCCCTCCCCCGTTCATGCTCTGTCTCTCTCTGTCTCAAAAATAAATAAACATTTAAAAAAAAAATTTAAAAAGAGAGAATAAGAGGCGCCTGGGTGGCTCAGCTGGTTGAGTGTCTGACTCTTGATTTGGGCTCAGGTCATGATCTCATGGTGGTGAGACTGAGCCCCGTGTTGGGTTCCACGCTAGGCTTAAAGCCTGCTTGAGAGTCTCTCTCTCTCCCTCTGTCCCCCCCCCCATTCATGCTCACTTGTGTGTGCTCACTCTCGCAATAAATAAATAGAGACAGAGAGAGAAGGGGGGGGGGAAGCAAGTACAGACAACTCCTGAAGAATTTTTCTCACTGCATAAAAATGGGACTTAGATGAAAAAATGGGATCAAGAGAGATTTCCTCTAAGATAGGAGAAATACCAGTTTATTTAAATCTACTTACAGGAGGAATCTGAAAAAGTCAAAGGCATAGAAGAGAAATCAATAGTGGTTGCCAGGGGCTGGAGGGTGGGGGGATTGGGGAATTGTCATTCAAAGGGCACTAGGTTTCAGTTATGCAAGATGAGTAAGTTCTAAATATCTACTGTACAACATCCGTGCCCACAGATTACAATACAGTACAGTGCATTTCAAATGTTGTTAAGAGGGTGGATCTCATGTTAAGTGTTCTTACCACAAAAAACAAAGGGAAACAGGAAACCCTGGGAAGTGTTGGATATGTCTGTTCCCTTCACTATGGTGATGTATCATGGGTGTTGGCATATGACCAAGCTCACCAAATTTGTATACTTTAAATGTGGGAAGTTCTTTGTATTCCATTATACTTCAGTAAAGCTGTTAAAGATAAAATCTTAAAACAACCTACTAATTAGACACAAATTGTGGTATTATTTTTATGTATCAGTCATGCGAACTAAGGCTTGGACAAAGTAAATTACTTCCTAAAGTATACATGCAAGCAAACAAACAAAAAAGGGTAAACTTGGGGGGTGCCTGGGTGTTTCATTCGGTTGGGCATCCAATTCTTGATTTTGGCTCAAATCATGATCTCACAGTCTGTGGGTTTGAGCCCCACATCAGGCTCCACACTGGCAGTGTAGAGCCTGCTTGGGGTTCTCTCTCCCTTCTCTCTATGCCTTTCCCCTGTACTCTCTCCCTCTCTCAAAATAAACTTAAAAAAAAATTTAAGGTAAATTTGGGATAAGAACCTGGAATTTTAGAACCCAGAATTTTGTTTCCAATTCTTTCTTTCATGGTTTGAGTTCCACCCTCACTTCCAGCCTGTGATACAGCTCCTTCTACTTCATGAAGAATGCTTCCCATTCAACTGTCATGAAACCCTCCACAGCACCTTTAACATAACAAGTGTATAGAGATTAAGGTAACTGTTTATTACCCATGGGGGAAATCGTTCTATTCGATCATGGAATCACTTTCCACGTAAATCTTCTATATGATGGAGACGTGCACACTGGGAGGTAGGTAGAACACAAGTATATCATTTCCTCAGCTGAAAAATGGAGGCCATCGGACCCCACCTCTCTGCAGACTCCCTTTCTGGCTTCTCATTTTCCTAAACTCCTAACACTGGAGTAGCCCAGAGCTCAATTTGGGGAACCCTTCCTTTTCTCTAACTATACTCATTCCCATACTAATTTCACCCAGTTTCATGATTTCAAATACCACCTGTAGTTAATGACTTCAAATTTATCCATCTAAGTGGGACCTCTCCCATGAACTCCCATGAACTTCACAAATCCATGTGGACATCTAGTGGGTATCTCAAACTTAACATACGCCGCCACCGAACTACTTATCACACCTTCCTCCCCAAACTCGCTCCCCCTAAGACCTTCCTCATCTCAGGTAATGACACCTTGATCCTTCCTGTCGCTCAGGCAGAAAAATAAAGCCATTCTGACCCCTCTCTCTCACACCCCATATCCAATCCATCAGGAAATTCTGCTGGCTCTACATTTAAAATGTATTCAGAATCCAACCATATCTCACCACGCTCGTCTGATCTAAGTCATATTTTCCCTCACCTGGATCACTGTAATGCTGATGACCCTGCTTCCACCCTGGTCCCCCACGGTCTATTCTCAACAAAGCAGCCAGAGGGATCCTTTTGTAGCATTCCAGGCCTCGAGGCCTCCAGCGGCTCTCCACCTCTCACAGAACAAAAGCCAAATTCCCATCATCACCCATAAGGCACCACCTCCTGACCACCCACTAATTTTCTGACCTCATCTGCCGACTCCTCTGTCCTCACTGACTCCACCCCAGCTACGCTGGCCTCCTCACTGTGCTTCAAACACACCACACCTGCACCCCACTCAGGACCTCCGACTGGCTAATTCTTCCGCTTGGAACATTCTTCTGCCAGATATCCACGGGATTCACTTCTTCACCTCCCTCAGGTTTTGCATCAAAGGTCACCTGCTCACTAGAGCCTTCCTCAAACATCCTATTTAAAATTCATGTCTTCCCTCACATTCCCTATCTTCCTTTATTTTTCTCCATTAGACTTATCACCTGTGAATTTGTTATATCATTTACTTAATTTGGTTACTGTCTAACTCCTGCCCGGAACATAGCTCCAAGAGGACAGGAATTTTTGTCCCTTTTTTCCTCCCTGATTGATACCCCAGGTACACGAACCAAAGCCTGGCACACAGTAGGTACCCAATAAACATGTGCTGAACTGCTGAATTAATGAATAAATTAATGAGTAAATGAACGAGAAAAGAGGACCTCTAGAGTCCTGTGATGCCAGTATGCACACAGGCGTGCACACAGGCTATATATGTGCACATAGGTTATATGCACATAGGCGTGTGGATAAGCTAAAAACCAAGAGCAATTCTTCAGCTTCCAAACACAGAGGGACCTGTCAGAGCTGCCTGGTTCATCCTCCAGGGGCAGGGGTCCCCTTGGCGGAAGCTTCCTCGTGCAGTTTCCTGGGTCCTTGCACGTGTGAGAGTTAAGAAAGGAGATTCATTCACGCATCCCAACAGCCAGCTCCCTTGCCCTAGCCATTGGACAAATTAAGACCTCTGAGACCTGCCAGGCACCTGCCACTTCACTACATGATCTGGAGCTGCCACCTGGTCTACCACGCAGAGATGGGAATTGCCACGACGAGAGAGGAGCACGGCATGCTCTAGGGAAAGCTCTGGGTACCGACGGGACAGACCGTACTCTGGGCACGTGGGCCACGTGAGACAGGAAGAGTCGTTTCCCTCGGACAGCCGGAGTCATTTTATGTGTGCCAAGCCCCCACTAGGTCTCCAGCCCGGAGGAGGGATTTGTAGTGAGTGGGTTAACAGATTACGGGACGCTCTTGTTCTTGCACTCCCTGTGGAAGGGACTAGTATACTCCTCTCCTCCGTCGCCCCCACGTCTCCAGGGATATAAAGCCAAGCCCAGGTTCCAGTACCGACCAGACACAGCTAATCAGAAACTACTGTGGAAACCCTTCTGGGTTCCTCTTCCAGCCTCTCCATCTCTTCTCCTCGTTCCAAGTCCTCCTCCTGGCTTCTACAACTGTGCCCTGCAGCTCCGGAGCCTCCTGCTTTTCACGGTACCTGTGATCTCTTTAACCTCCAGTCCCCACGTGCTGTCTCCTCTCCCCTCCGTCTCCAAGTCTCCTAAGCCCAGGTGAGGAGAAGGCTGCCATCTACAAGGTAGGTGGGCAGAAGAAGAGAAGGAAACACCAAGAGTAGAGCGTGGAGGGGTGCTTGGCTGGCTCAGTTGGTGGAGCTTGTGACTCTTGATCTCAGGGTTGTAAGTTCGAGCCCCATGTTGGGTATAGAGATTATGTAAAGATAAAATCTTAAAAAAAAAAAAAAAAAAAAAAGAGTAGAGCATGGAAAATGGAAATAAAGAAATCAGAACACTTCCCAGCTAAGTTTGCCCAAACGAGAGACTACATGTGAGAGAAGCATTTCTTCCCATACCACCACCCTCCTTAGTCAGCTCCAGTGCCCACATCAGTCAATCATGGGGCACAGGATGTTCCAACCACTCTAACTGTGGATCCCTTCAATCTTGGGTGCACTCAAGTGGGGACAGGTGTGAGGAACATCAGGCAGCTACAGATGCCAGGACTTTTACAGTCTGCTTCTATTTTTATCACATGATGTTACCCAAATGCATTTCCTTTGCCTCAGCTATCCCATCTAAAAATGGGAGAGTCTTGTCTCCTCAAGTGAACAGAGATTCTCAGGGCAAGAGGCGTCCAACAGTATGTTGTTTCCATAGAGTAACAGGTAAGAATAAAATTGAGGAAAATAATTTACTTTCTTAGAGGCAGAATAGAGAGCATTGAAGAAGAGAGTATCTGCTAATTATGATTTGGCTCCACAGGACACACAGAAACTCCCTGTCATGGAATTGTCAGCGGCTCTATTTATTTCTCACTTCCTGGCCAGAGCACTAAATCCCCAGGCGTTGGACCACACCAACCACAGGGCCCCCTCCTTGAAGAGCCCACCCCTGGCCTGGCCAAATCCTGTGCCTTCCATCCCATTTCATCTAATCTTTGTTGCTATTCTCGGCAACCACTGGAGACTATTCTGGAAACTGGGAGGCAAGCAGTAGGGGTAGTGAGGAGAATGTCCCACCGGAAAGAGCTCCTGAAGCCAAAATTACGCGGACAACTCTCAGAGGTGAAGGGTTTTCTGAGGGGCCTACGGCTTTCTGAAGCAGTGTTCTGAAAATATTAACAGGGTTCTCTCCCAGAATGCGGCTGGCCCAGGAGATCAACATTTTTTTCTCTCACCAGTTTATGTTTGCTTATCTGGGGGGTTCTTCTTTTCTTTTCTTTACTGTTTTAATGAATCATGAAACCGCCCTGGCAAAACCGAGGTTGCCTTGACCTCCTCATCCAAACAGCTGTCTCGCCCTGTCACTGAGTTCTAGCTCTCCAGCCATGACCCACAAGAACCAATAGCACATTTCACAAGGAGGGTCTTCTGGGTTTTTGAGGGAGTCCTCTTGCTACTTTGTAGCAAAAGATGCAGTTTAGAAATTAGAAGTTATTTTTAAACCTATTAAAACTGAATTCATGGAAAGTGGTAGTTAATTAAAAAAATAACAAATTTTGAAAACAAACTAATTTCCCTCTAGAACACAGCTGCAATATTTTTTTCCCAAAAGATTAGGTGACTGGTCCTCAGGCCTAGAAGACTTTTCAAATGGTAACGGTACAATGACGGTGCATTTACGTGTGGTAACGTTGACCTTCACGGTGCCAGAGCTGGGACAGTCTCCTCACCAGGCAATTTTAATGTTGAACATGAAAGTGCTCGTTTCTGAAGCTCAGCCTTCTTCCTCTGGCAGAAGCCTGGGTCAGAGATTGACTTTAAATGGGTGCTTCGTTCACGCGAGAGTCTCTTTCAAAGCATCAAAGGCAGAGAGCTGGCTCGAAAACCAGTGGGGCTCCTATATTTGTATGGTTCAGAGCTCCTCTCCAGATGAAAATGAAAGAAGGCAGGAAGCTGAAATGATATTTTGCTCAAAGCCTTAATCCCACAATTGATTTGGAGGGGGAAAAAAGAACCAACAGTGGCAACTATTCAGGGAACTCTAAACACAGATGCACACGTCGTCGTGACTGAATCCTCAGGCAACTTTGAGGAGAAAATGTTGGCCAAAATGCAAAACCCGAGGTAACACTTGAGTCGGAGCTAGAAAAGTGAAAGACTGTCCACGGAGCCATCATTTTGAGAAGAGCTCCAGAGCAGACACAGAAAACAGCAAAGGCATCTCATTTTTATAACACGTAGAATCACTAATCACATAAGCGGAGAAAAGCAAGAATGTTCGTATAGGGAAAATATGCCCTAGTAAATCTACTTAAATGCTTTTAGGGGATAAAGATGCCGACAAGAAACCAACAGAGGATTTCTTTTATTTAGACTTTCAAAAGCCTCTGACAAGATATCTTACCAAATTTAGTCATCAAGGACTCAGCAGACGCTCTGCCATGGATAAGGAACTGGTCACAAGACACAGGTACTGCTGTGAGAGAGGCTCGTACCCCAGGGGTCGAGGCTGAGATTACAAACGGTTGCAAAAGGAAGCACACAGTGAAATCTCTACATCCGGAGATGATATTTAGCTCCTCTGAGAAATGAAATTACCAAACCAATGAGGACAATAACACTGAAAGATGTAAGTTTGTGTGACAGAACAAGAAGATGGTAAATGCACTTTAATTCAAGGGATTTTATTCCAGAAAACAAATCTAAACTTATAATACATAACAGTGGAAGTACATGTAAATGCATGAGTTCCAAGTCAGCTCTCACAAACCAAGGAAAAGGCTGATGCCATAGGAAAAGGACTCGTTACAATAATTATAGCTGTCAGCTGTGTGCAGACAGAGCCCAAAGGTTGACATACTGTAGAAGTTAGTTTGCAATGTGACACAATTAATAACTACCTCTGGCTGTCCACTCTGTGCCTGGCACCGTGTTGTGAGTTTCTTTGGCAGTGTATGCATTTCTCACCAAACCCTATGAGTTAGAACCCTTACCTCCATTTAGATGTAAAAAGACTGAGGATCAGGGAGACTGAGGCAATGTGGCTGGTGAGTGGTTGCAGCAGATTTTAAATCTACAGATGTGTTTTTCCACAGCCCGTAAAGCAACTGGAAACCTAACAGGAAAAAAAAGTAGAAAGATGGAGGGTAAAGATGATGATGATGATGATGATGATGATGATAGATTGCTATGTAGGTAGACAGACAGACTTATCTACATCGATGTCTACTTATCTCCCCATGAGTTTCCCAAATCCAGAATACTATGTACACCCTGCTTCTTGGACCCCAGAAAGACAGAAAAGGCAAGAAGTTAGAAAGCACCCGAAAGGACACAATCAAGAGGGGAGGAGGGTGCATGGTGGAAACACGAGTTTCTGGAAGAAAGACGCGCTAAGCTCCTCAATCGTGAAGAAAAGCAGAAAGATGAGAATGCTTTACAATCTTTTTGCGCCCCTGGTTCTGTGCTGGTATCTCAGGGAAGCTTCACCAAGCCCCTCCTTTGTTATCCCTATCTGGCAGTGCGGAGGCAAGGCTTTGAAAGTGTTAAGTAACTTGTCCCCACCCCAAATCAAACTCAGCAAATACCAAAGCAAAAATTTACACTCAGGAGACTCTTTCTACTTCACAGAGGATTTAAAAAGGAAAAAAAAAATCCTTTTTTTTTTAAATTTTTTGAATGTATAGTATGTATTTTTCCTAAAAGGGAAGCACTGGAAGAAAACAGATTCCAGAACAATTTGTATAAACTCCTAGACCAGAGGCCCATGACAGATTATTAAATCAAGTTAGGGAAACTCAGGCATATTTATAATCTTCTAAATTTAATTCCGTGGGAGACGATGATCTGATTTTTCTTTTCTTTTAAATGTTAATTTTGAGAGAGAGAGAGAGAGAGAGAGAGAGCACAAACAGGAGAGAGGCAGAGAGAGGGAGAAAGAGAATCCCAAGCAGGCTACACGCTGTGAGTGCAGAGCCCAACACGGGCTCAATCCCACAAACCGTGAGATCATGACCTGAGCCAAAACCAAGACTGGGAGGCTTAACCAACTGAGCCCCCCAGGTGCCCCTGACAATGATCTGATTTTTCTGTGACTTCTCAAGCGGTGCTTTTGTAAACAATCATACTAAATCAGCACGCTCGGGGCTACTCTGGAAAACAATTCTGGCAGAAATAGAGCCATCAAGCAGGAGTTGTGAGACCTGGACTCTGACCCAGCTCTGCTGCCAACAGATGGCAGTGAGGCCCCTCGCTCGTCATGTGGGCTCTCTGGGCCTCACCTGCTACAACGTGAGGATCTGGACCTTGACCCCTGAGCTCCATTCCAGTTCAAGATGCTATGGAATCCTCACAACTCTGAGGGGCCTGACTGGTCTGCCTCTCAAATCTCTCACTGTACAGCCTCTCTTTAAAAGTGCTTTAACTGGGGGCGCCTGGGTGGCTCAGCCAGTTAAGTGCCTGACTTCGGCACAGGTCATGATCTCAGGGTTCATGAGTTTGAGCCCTTCATCAGGCTCTGCAGTGATAGTGTGGAGCCTGCTTGGGATTCTCTCTCTCTCTCTCTCTCTCTCTCTCTCTCTCTCTGTCCCCACCCCACTTGTACACTCTCTCTTAAAATAAATAGACTTTTTTAAAAAGTGCTTTAACTGCCTACTAACATGACCTTTTTTTGGTAAGTTTATTTATTTTGAGAGAGAGAGTGCAAGTTGGAAAGGGGCAGAAAAAGAGAGGAGAGAGAGAGAGAATCCCAAGCAGACTCCACACTGCCAGCACAGAGCCCAACGTGGGGCTCCGACCCACAAACCGTGAGATCATGACTTGAGCCAAAATCAAGAGTGGGACGCCCAACTGCCTGAGCCACCCAGGCACTCCTAAAATGGCTTTTAAAAACATCATTATTACAGATAATTTTAACTGTCCTGCATAGCAAGTATCAAATCTGAGATCTGCAGCCCCAGCCCAGAGAGGCTTCCAGCCACATCCAGATGTCCTGGGCCACCGGCCAGCCATTACTCTGTGGGTGCTCCATGGAGCCTCACACAATTAGGAAAGCAGATCTGCCAGAAGAATAACAATGGCAGCGATGAATGTCAAAGCTAAGGAGAAATGATGTTTAGATTTGCGATCTTAGGTTATCTGCATTCCTGCTCACATCCACATGTCCTCAAGAGAAACGTCAGGAGACACTGCCTAGGAGAGTGTAGGTAATTTCTGAGCAAGGGCAA
Organism: Puma concolor; assembly: GCF_028749965.1. Lineage (NCBI taxonomy): Eukaryota > Metazoa > Chordata > Mammalia > Carnivora > Felidae > Puma > Puma concolor. The sequence goes on from NC_141668.1 coordinate 12,303,085, forward strand.
GGTGGGAGATGTGGGGAAAGGGGTAGGGTGTGTCTTATGAGAGGATTTTCTAGGAGAGGTATAAATAAGGAAGAGCATGTACTGGATAAGACCATGAACTACCAGAGGTCAGGCTGCCTCAGTCTAACACCTGCCTTTAAGCTCTAACCAGCTACGTGACATTTAGTTCCTTTAGGTATCTCTCAGTTTCCTCATTTGTTAGACGGGTACACTAAGAGTCCACCTACCTCGTTACGGGTATACTAAGAGTCATTAGGATTAAGTGAGTTAAATGTGTCAAGTCCTTCTGAGCACTGGCCTACCAGTCCCTTAACTGCATTCATTCTTGTTGATGTTATGAACCACCTGGAAGGGAGACTATCCGCCCTTCTGCCCCCCGGGGAGAAAGGTGGCTCAGGCAGGCCTTGCCAACGAGGGTGCAGCTGGATTTTGAATCAAACCGCTGAAGTTTTGAAAGTGTGTCCTCCCCTCCCCCTCCCAGACAGAAGACGTTTCGAATACACATTCCTAGAGTTTATGACAAATCGTCCTGAATACGCTAAGCAAAGTAGAATATTCCTCAGTCTACTTTGATTGAATCGACCTACCTGGCTTGCTTCCCACAGCCTTGTGTGTAAAACATAATGTACCTTGAGCTTGTGGTTACTGGTGCCCCCCGACCAACTATCTTGTCATTTCTGTGCAGTGTGGACATGAAGGAAAGAGCACCGGATTGTTGCTGTCTCTCTGCCCCCCACCCCGTGCTTCTCTAAGAAGATGAAAAGACAGAAGTAGAGAAAGGGCAAGCCGAGGCAGAGTGAAGACGGCCGTCGTGGGTATTTCCGCAGTTTCACGCTGCCTGAGCCTCCAGGACAGCCAAGCTCCTCCCTCCCGTGCCCACTTACGGCTCCAACACCGGGCAAGGGAGAGGCACTCCTCACAGGTTTGTTAAACTGGCTCAACAGAATGAATACTGGCCAAAACAAACAAACAAACAAACAAACAAACAAACAAACACAAACAACAAATGTGAGGGCTCTAAAAGAGATGGGAAGTGACTCCCCCTCTCTCCAACCCCCCACCCCCACCCCACAGGATCCTCCTCTGTAAGACCCCAATTGCGGTTTGAAGGTGCTCCACTCAGATGACAGGAAATAGCACAGAGTGATAAATATAAACCCTCAGAATTCTTCTTTCTAAAAAGAGCGTTAGGTAGCAGAAATCAAGCTCTTCCCACTCCTTCCAGCTCTTCCGATGATTTACCTCCTGCCCCTGACCAGGCTTTATTGCTATTGCATTCTATGGTATAACAGCACAAATTCCACTTCCAACATTGGTTATTAACGGTGACTCAGAGGCACTAAGAGGAAATAATAGTTGAGCTTACAATTAGAGTTAATAAAAAAGAGATAAGGAAATAAAAAGAGATGTCATTAATAACTACTGGAAAATCAAACACCCTCCTCCAGTTTGCCTCCACGTCCCTATCACCTTATGTTCCCCACTGCAGAGGTTTGCAGCAATTGCAGCCAACCTACAGGCTATCAATGTTTTCCAAATGTTGCCTGCAAATGAGTCATGGGTGACTCTGGGAAAGAAATTGTGTTCAGTCGGCAAATTTAGAATGTACTGCTAACTCTGAAAGGCGAGTTAGAACAGATACACATCACTTTTTCTCACGTTGACAGAGTATTAATAAAAATGTTAGGGACGTTTTGTTCCTGATGCACCCAGAGAGGCCTTCCAACCAAACACCCCTGCTGCCTAAACATCTGCCTCAGCACCTGGCACAGACCTGGGTCTCTGTTGAAGGCTAAATCAATATGAACTGGCCAACTGATCCCAGTGACCCGTATGGGGTCATGGGAAGTTCTGGATTCAGCCTCAGGAATGCAGATTCTCTTCCTAGCTTTCTGTGAGTCGTTAAGCCTCCCACACACACACACCCCGCCAGCTTTATTTTCCTTTTTAAAATTATGAGGTTGTAGGAGATGATCACTAAGGTCTTCATCTGCATTTTGTTTTTGTGATTCTGTGACACATCACAGAAAGCAATTCAAAGTGATAGTGCAGGGCAGGGAGGAGGAAACGGAAGCAGGGCATAAAGACACAATTCTTGCCTTGAGGAGCTAAGGCAGAGGACAGCATAACACTCCTGCCTACAGACAGGACCCACCAAACAATACCTAGGGTCTGAAGGCAGGGAATCATTTGTAGGTGGAGGTCAGGGGTGATAGGTTGTAAGCAAAGGGCCTAAAATTAAGGCTTCTTTGGAAAAAGCCTGTTGAGAAAGCAGCCTTGGGAATTCTAGTCCAGGAGACAAAACTACACAAGTTAATAAAACGTCCATCACGGGGAGGTGGGGCTGGAAATGCATCTAGACACTCTACCCCCTCTCTGCAGCCCCTACTCCCTCCCACCTCTAAATTCCATCCAGCCCTTCCTCAAGCAGCAGGGTGGAGGGACTATACTCGCAAGCTCCCCCTTTCCCCGTTTCTTTCCTACAGGTGCCTCTGGGCAGGCCAGTGCATGGACAGCCCCAGCAATGCCACCATGCCCTGTGGCTTTCTCCTTCAGGGCTTCTCTGAGTTCCCGCACCTAAGGCCGGTGCTCTTCTTGTTGCTGCTAGCCGTGCACCTGGCCACCCTGGGTGGGAACCTGCTCATCCTGGTGGCCGTGGCCTCAGTGCCCAGCCCACCACCCATGCTGCTCTTCCTGTGCCAGTTGTCAGCCATCGAGCTCTGTTACACTCTGGTGGTGGTGCCCCGCTCCCTGGCTGACCTGGCCACGCCAGGCCTTGGCGGGGGCAGCCCCATCTCCTTCCTGGGCTGCGCAGTTCAGATGCAGATGTTCGTGGCGCTGGGTGGGGCCGAGTGCTTCCTGCTGGCCACCATGGCCTATGACCGTTACGTGGCCATCTGCCACCCGCTGCGCTACACCGCAGTGGTGACCCCAGGGCTGTGCGCAAGGCTGGCCCTGGCCTGCTGTCTCGGGGGACTGGCAGTGTCCGTGGGGCTCACAGTGGCCATCTTTCACCTGCCTTTCTGCGGCTCCCGCCTACTGGTGCATTTCTTCTGCGACATCACAGCGCTGCTGGACCTGGCTTGCACACGGAGCTACGCCGACGAGCTTCCCCTGCTGGGCACCTGCCTCGTGCTGCTGCTGCTGCCCTCACTGCTCATCCTGTCCTCCTACGGAGCCATCGCCGCCACCCTGCGTCGCCTGCACTCCCCCAGGGGCCGGTACAAGGCTGCCTCCACCTGCGCCTCGCACCTGGCCGTCACTTTCCTGCACTATGGCTGTGCCACCTTCATGTATGTGCGACCCAAGGCCAGCTACTCCCCACGGCGGGACCGCACGCTGGCACTCATCTACACCAACATCACGCCGCTGCTGTACCCGCTCATCTACAGCCTGCGCAACCGCGAGATCACCACCGCCATCCGCCGGGTGCTGGGGCAGGGGCGGCAGGGACAAGGTCTGTGTGAGCCCTGAAAGCAGGCAGGGACCAGGCCAGAGAGGGCAGCTCCGCTCCCTAAAGCTAACTCTGTCAGGAGGTGTCTGTGTCAGCAACACCACGAGGGGGGCCTCGAGGACTGGATTCAGGAAAGGGAACCTGGAAAAGCGTCCACACAAGAAGAATCTCCTTGTGGGGCAGGTGCCCCATTCTCCACCCCTCCTTTGAGCAGCGGCCAAAGACAGCATGGTAGAGATCCCCAGGCCTGCAGATAGTGGCCCCATCAGTCTTTGCTAGTTTCCCCCCATGCACTGGGGCCTGTGCAAGGTGATGGGCTCACATGATGAAGAAGGCACAACTCATGGCCGCAGGGGCTCACAGATGGAGTGGGAGGAAAATGTGAGCGGTGAAGGGCGATGGATGGAGTGGCTCCTGAGAAGGGGTTTCTGTGCTAGACTTTTTGAGAGGAGAGGAGAGTCAGGGGAAACTTCCTGGAAGACAAAGATGGCTAAATGGAGAACTATAGGTTGACTAGAGGTCAATCAGGAGAAGAGGAGGGTGAAGAAGGTCCGGCAGCAATGATTCAACAGGGGCTGGGTATTTGGGGAAGGACCTTGTAAAGAGCGGAAGGATTTGAACTCACGGGGTGACATGATGACCTACTGTTCCTGTGTGGTCACTGTGCCCACAGTGTAGAGAAGGATCTAGGGACATGGAGGTCTGTCTGGGGAGCTGCTGCCCTATTCCAGGAGAAAGGTGAAGGGGTTTGGACCAGAGGACTGACACAGGGTATTAGGGGCATGGAGTCAAGAGACAGGCAGGAGGTGGAAACTACAGAGGCTTGACTGGATATGGAGGCATGAGAAAAAGGGGAGTTAAGGAGCATCTCTAATCTGGGGCACTGGGTGGACGGTGGCTCCATTTGCTGGAAACGAGAAAACAGGAGCAAGCTGGGAGGGTGGTGATGGGTGCTGAATCTGTGCTGGTGCTGAATCTGTGTAGCTGAAATGCCCCCCCGGACCAACCAGTGCAGATGCCGACTAAGGCAAATGTGGTTGTGCAGAGTGCAGGGCCAAGAGGAGGGGAGCTCTGGATTTATAGATGGCCACCGAGACCATGGGGTGGGGGCTACCCCTCATTAACAAAAAGCTAACAATTGCTCCCCATGTGATGAGATTAAGGGTGATTTTTATTTCCTGATGGTGTACCTTCCAAATTTCTCCTAATCATTCTCAATGGGTGTTACTTTTATACAGAAACAAGCATTACTTAAGAACAAACACTTTGGGGGCCTGCTCAGTGAATCATAAAGACTTGTTACCCCCCATCCCTGAGATGAAAGCCTGAGCCCACTTGCCTCAACACTGTCTCCTCACCAACAGCCCAGGAATGAAGAGGAACTAGAGTGAGCTCTGTGGGGGCCGATCCAGCATATACCTGTGTGGTACGAGGGTAGGAATGCACCAAGGAACCTTAGCCCACCAGAAACTCGGAGGAAATATTGCTGTCAAAGACACAGCAAGGAGACATCGAAAGGAAGAATTACTAATCCACAATGTCATGTAAAACTGACAGAGAACATAAAATCCCTGGATGTGACATTCTCAACAATGTTACATTAGTATATCCTGGTGTGTTAAAGGGACAAACTGGCACAAAACCTTAAGTACAGATGCCAGGCTACACTAAGAAAATCCCAGAAGTTATTCGTTCATCTGTATGTGCAATAAACAGCTGTTTATTGAGTGATGGTTCCATGCCCACAGCTAGACAGGATTCAACTGTAATCAAAATGGCACAGTATTTCTAGCACCTCAATCCAAATTACTGAAGGAATGAATGAAGACGAAGCCCATGTGTAATTTGAAATCTACCAGGGCACTCGGGAAAATAAATAGGCATTGCATTATCATGTGACAGGTACTATGATGGGGAAAATACAGGACACTGTGCTAAGCGATTAGCCTAGACTTGGGATGGTAGGAGCATTAGTAAAAGCTTATGAAGAAGTGATGTGTAGGACCTCAGTGCAAGCAGGAATAGCAGAGCCAGATAAAGACAGCTGGGAAAGGAGCATCCAGGCAGAGGGAACAACATGTGCAAACGTCCCAAGTCCAAAGAACACTCCAGGAACTTGTTGATGGGACTAGATCTAATTGGTGTGGCTGAGGGGTGCATACTTCCAGTATTAAGAGATTATGCTACAGGTACAAACAAATAGGGACCAGAGCACACAAGTGGTACAAACAACATTAAAGAGTTTGGACTTGACCCTAAAGAAGAAAGAGGAGACAAAATAAGGGTGGGGACAAGGAGAAGGAAAAGAAGGAAAAGTCATTGAAGATGTTCAGGCAGAGGAGTGACAGGATCCAATATAAACACTGACTATGACGTGAAGAAGGAAGTAGAGAAGGACATGACAAAAAGGACCTTTACAAGGAAGCTCATGTAGAAATATAGGCTGGAGATAATGCTGGCCCATTTAGGCAAGTGGTAATGGAAATGGAGAGAAGTGGACAGGCTGGAGAACTATTTAGAAGGCAGAGATAATAGAACTTAGTGCAGACTGAACAGGGATAAAAGAGAAAGAGGTATCAGATAGACATGGGCTATCTAGAAAAGATGACGGTCCGGGCTCCCTGAGATGGAGTGCACAGGAAGAGTAACCAGTCTGAGCGCAGGACAAGGTGGAGGTGGTGAGTTCAGTACGGAGGAAGTTGATATGAGGTATGGATCTGTATAGTGGGCAGCTGGGTATAAGTCAGGAGAATCTGGGCTCAAGAAACACGTTTAGACATCACCAGTTCATCAGTGGCAACTGACATGGCTGCGAAGCTCAGAGTAAGAGACAGAGGAGGAACAGAGCAGCTCCAAAACAAGATCATGAGGAACACCAACACTGAAGGATGGACTGTCTAAGCATGATGTAAAGCACACAATTTGTTAATCAGATGTAAACCATCTTTACTCGTGGACACTAGCTTAAGCAAAGTGAAAAAAGACAAACTTCCACATCTAACGTATGGAAGGGGCCCATCTCATTAATACATAATGATTTCGGCTCAGATCATGATCTCACAGTTCACGAGATCAAGGCCCGTGTCGGGCTCCGTGCTGACGGTACAGAGCTTGCTTGGGATTCTCTTTCTCCCTCTCTCTGCCTCTGCTAGTATGTGTGTGCGCACTCTCTCTCTCCTCCCCCTCTCCTTCTCTCTCTCTGCCCCTGCCATGTGTGCTCTCTCTCCCTTTCAAAATAAATAAAAAAAGAAAGAAAGAAGCAGCAGTTTTATCTGACAGATATGGAACCATCTCATACATGTTGGTGAGTGAAACAGCAAGGTGCAGGACAGTAGACAGTACAGCCATCCGTGACTCTGGCCTTTTCACTTGTGGTTTCCACTCCCGTGCTCTCCCCACGAATCCTCACAGGCTAGCCCCTCATCACTCAGATGCTGTCTGGACTCATACATTCACTCCTTGCAGAGGCCTTCACTGACCACCCTGTGTAATATTGCCATGCTGCCTGCCATCACATGATCACGCTTTAGTTTCTAATCTCTTATTATTTGAAATTATCTTTTTTAATGTTTTATTTACCTGCCCCTCCGAATAGAATATAAACTCTATGAAAATTATCTGATCACCACAGTGTTTACCCTGTTCCTAAACAGTGTGTGGCATGAGTAGGTGCTCAGTAAATTGCTAAATGGAAGAATGAATAAGTCAATATTATGGTCTGACAGCATTTATATATTAAAACACATGGAATGTGTGTATGTATGTATCATGTGCCTGTATATGTCCTATACATTTCACATACACACACACACACACACACACACACACACACACACACACACCCCAACACACATCTGTAACCAAATTAAAAGTCTGAGGAACTGGAGCACAGGGTGGGACAGATCTTTACTTTTCACTGAATACCCTCCTTGCATACATACATGTGTTACTTATTCAGTAAATGCTTTCAAACTAAAAATAAAGGCTAGGCATCGGAGGAGGAATGCACAGAGAATTTTTTTTTAAAGAGAGCAATCAGAAAAGTAGAAGAAAATCCAATATAGCAGGGCGCCATGGAAGCCAAGGAAAGAGAATTTCAAGGATGGAGTAGTTAGCAGTGCCAGGTGACACTACTGTTTCTAGGAATAACATGGCATTGGAGCCAGAGATAATTTTAGGGATGTCTAATCCAGCCCAAAGAGCACCAAATTCACCTGTACAAACCTCAGCAAAAGCCTCAGCATGTGCAAAGTCCTGGCAGACAAACAGCAAAGCCCACAACTACAAATGCCATGTGCCCAGAGATCATGCAATGGCTGCCAGGCCCCAGCCAACACTGAAAAACTATAGAGAACCAACTCAAATCATGTGCAGTCACTTGCTAGAGCAGGAAGTAACCTTGGATTTCATATTCTTTTTTTAAAATGTTTTTAATGTTTATGTATTTTTGAGAGAGAGAGACAGAGAGAGAGGGAGAGGGAGGGAATAAGTGGGGGAGGGGCAGACAGAGAGAAAGAGAATCTAAAGCAGGCTCCAGACTCTGTCAGCCCAGAGCCTGACGCGGGGCTCAAATTCACAAACGGCGAGATCATGACCTGAGCTGAAGTCAGACGCTTAACCAACTGAGCCACCCAGGTGCCCCTGGATTTCATTTTATTTTTTATTTTTAAATAAAAATATTTAGTAATAATTAAATTTAATTTATTAATACTTATTAATGATAATTAAATTTATTATAAATAAATTAATTAAATAATTTATTTATTTTCTGAGAGAATGAGAGAGACAGAGCACAAGCAGGGGAGAGGCAGAGAGAGAGAGAGAGAGAGAGAGGGGCACATAATCCAAAGCAGCCTCCAGGCTTTGTGCTGTCAGCCCAGAACCCCAATGCAAGGCTTGAACTCACCAACCATGAGATCATGACCTGAGCTAAAGTCAGACATTTAACCAACTGAACCACCCAGGTACCCCTGGATTTCATTGTAAATGCTGAAATCCTTAACACTTTCAAGATCTGTACCCTGGATTTGTTTTAATCCCATATGGTAAGGTAACAGACACAGAGACAACTGCCCTTGACAAAAGAGCTTCTTAGTTACCACATCGTGAAAGGCCACATGGGGAAGCACTGGGGCAGTTGGGAGACAGAAAGAGAGAGGAGAAAGAAAGCCTGGCCCTGAGCCTTTATTGTGATTTCTGTGGGAAGGAATGGGCGAGGCAAAGTAGGAAAGCTTGAGTTCGTTTAGGATTGGATCGTTTGACTGATTTTAGGGGGTTCCGGACTATCACAGTGGTCTCTAGCTGTCTGAGTTAGCTGACTTGGCCCTGGGGTGACAGGGTGGGTAGCCTGGTGGTTTGACACATGAAGAGTTAGATGAAGGAGGTGGTTGGGGATATGGGCTTTGGGCTGGTCGATTTGCACAGGAAAGGCACACTCACAAGGAAGCCGGTTTGCTATCTCTAGGAATTAGCTATCTCTGGGAAGAGCAGCCTATCCTCAGCCAGCAAGGCCCCAAGACATCAAAACATTATAAAGTACAGAAAATAATAAACATGACTGATACAAGCACAGACTCTACCCTCAACAAATACAAAAAGATTGAGACCATAACGTGCATATTTTCCGACCACAACGCTATGAAACTCCAAATCAACCACAAGAAAAAATTTGGAAAGACAACAAGTACTTGGAGACTAAAGAACATCCTACTAAAGAGTGAATGCGTTAACCAAGAAATTAAAGGGGAAATTAAAAAGTCCACGAAGCCAATGAAAATGATAACACGACAGTCCAAAACCTCTGGGATGCAGCAAAGGCGGTCATAAGAGGGAAGCAGCAATCCAGCCCTTCCTAAAGGAGGAGGAACGGTCTCAGATACACAACCTAACCTTACACCTTAAAGAGCTAGATACAAACACGGGCTCTAAAGATGATTCCCAGGACAGCGTGTGTCACTTCTCAAATACAGACCTGTGAGCACTTGCAAGTGCTGAAGGCGACCCCACAGCTCTTCACATTCGGGCCACTGCGACTTCGTCATCAGAGCCAGACTCGGCCAGAAATTATCCTCTGTCCACAATACCTCCATTTCAGTGGGTCCCTCACTCAGCTGCAAAATGGAATCGCTTGAAGACCTTTAAAAATACCGATGTCTGGGGGCGCCTGGGTGGCGCAGTCGGTTAAGCGTCCGACTTCAGCCAGGTCACGATCTCGCAGTCCATGAGTTCGAGCCCCGCATCAGGCTCTGGGCTGATGGCTCGGAGCCTGGAGCCTGTTTCCGATGCTGTGTGTCCCTCTCTCTCTGCCCCTCCCCCATTCATGCTCTGTCTCTCTCTGTCCCAAAAATAAATAAACGTTAAAAAAAAAAAAATTATAAAAAAAAATACCGATGTCTGGACCAAAATTCTAGAGATTCTGACTGAACTGGTCTTGGTGAAGGTGGAGCACTGGAATTTTTAAAAGCCATCCCTTAGGTAATTCTGAGGTGCAACAAAGGTTGAGAACCTCCGCCCTCAGCATCAGATGTTGCCCTCGTCCCACTGAAACATAATCCTGATTGAGTTCCAGGTCCATTTCACCCACTCCTCAGATAGCTCATACGTTTCTTCCTGCTACTCTCTGCCATGGCTTGAACTCGAGCATACAAACATCTTTAAGATAGGCAAGTTCCCATTTCTCTGATAGCACATGGTCTTTTCCTTGAAGAGGCAAGTTTCAAGTGGGGAGGAGGTGGCTAGGTTACTGAGGATCACAGTTCCCAGTCAGTGATAATTCCCCAAGCTAGGTAGATATGGGACAAGCAGGTTACAAGGGCAGAGGGGAGGGAACCAGAACATGGTCATCAAGGCCGGGTAAAGGTCAACTAAACATGGAAGATGCCTATTTATCTTTGATGAAATTCCTCTGTCCAGGAGACCAGTTCCCACACCCAATCGATCTAAGTCCCACTTACAGAAGTAATATTTGTGTAGCTCTTTGGGGAGTACAAGTCTTCAAGAAATTTGAGATGTAGGTAACAGTTCAGCCTTCCTATTAATGACTTAAATCTTTACCTAGAGCTTCTGACGTTCCAGTCCCACATGCTAGAGAGCTAAGATGTCTATGATCCTCCTGACAATGGGCAAATGTACCTTCTCCACATTGTAACGAGAGGAGAAGGACTCCCGACCATATAATCTTCCTTAATCCATCTGCTGTCCACATCCCCTGCAGGGTCTGCTTCCTCCTCTGGCTGTGCCTGCTGTGTTGGTCTTAAGGCTGTACCACAAAGGTCCACGTTGTCTCCAAACTTCAGTTGTTCCCTAAAGGAGTCACTGCCCTTGTGGGAAACAACAGAGTGAATTTAATCCATTCTGCCATTATAATTAAAACACACATCCACAAAGAGAGAAGTAAAGTCCTTCAACTGAATGTTCCTGGAGCATGGCAGCTATAGAGGCAAAGTGGGCCTTCTGGGAGAAAAGTGGCAATGCTGTGATCATTACTGGGGTATTGAGCCAGGCTACCTAGGTCTGAACCCTGGCTCCTTGAATTCCTAACTGTGATCTTGGATAAGTTACTCTCCAGACCTGGACCTGTGAGTCTTCACTGGATAATCTGGAGTTGATATTAGTACCTGTCTCACATTATCTGATGTAATAATTAAAGCTAATAGAGTAAATGTGCTAGAACACTGTCTGGCATTAAAGCATCGTTAAGGATTTCAAGGGAAAATTAAGGCATTTAGTGTGATTTTTAGGAAGGTTTGCTCTCTGACATGTGAGGTAGCCCTCCCTCCCTCAATCTATTACACTCCACAGTGAAATCAATCACCGGTCAGTGCACTGGGATTTATGGTTCATGTGGAGGATGCAATCCTTACAGAAGGAAGTCTAAGGAGGTTCAACTACAATGTGGTTATGTTTGCAAAATATGGGCTTATTTCAGCTTTGTCTGATGTCACTACTCAACCTGAAAATCATTCATCATTGATAAAATGTTTTCCTACATGATAAAAGCTTCAGCAGAAGAAATTTACTCATGGTTTTTTTTTTTTTTAATTTTTTTTTTTTTCAGTTTTTTTTTTTTTATTTATTTTTGGGACAGAGAGAGACAGAGCATGAACGGGGGAGGGGCAGAGAGAGAGGGAGACACAGAATCGGAAACAGACTCCAGGCTCCGAGCCATCAGCCCAGAGCCCGACGCAGGGCTCGAACTCACGGACCGCGAGATCGTGACCTGGCTGAAGTCGGACACTTAACCGACTGCGCCACCCAGGCGCCCCACTCATAAGTTTTTTAAAAACTACTTTATTATAATATTCCTGGAAATTTATATTTTCAGGAGGTATATGCTGGAACTTGTATTTTCCTAAAAGAACATTATGAGCATTACAAGCAGACACTTTAACCAAAAATTGTCACTATATCAACCCTCTACATGGCCAGAAATGAACCATAAATTAAAAGTACTATAAACTTTTTAAATAAAGTGGTGAAATAAATACTTTAAGGTCTTTATAAAATGGGGATAAGCAGTCCCTATTTTTTTATTTTTAATTTTTATTTTTTTTAAGTTTTTTGGGTTTTTGAATTTTTTTTTAATGTTTATTTAGTTTTGAGAGAGAGAGACAGAGACAGAGACAGAGCATGATTGGGGGAGGGGCAGAGAGAGAGGGAGACACAGAATCTGAAGCAGGTTCCAGGCTCCAAGCTGTCGGTACAGAGCCTGATGCCGGGCTCAAGCTCACGAAGTGTGAAGTCATGACCTGAGCTGAAGTCAGATGCTCAACTGACTGAGCCACCCAGCTGCCCCTTATTTTTTAATTTTGAGAGAGAGAGAGAGAGAGAGGGAGAGCATGCATGAATGGGGCAAAGAGGCAGAGGGAAAGAGAGAGAAAATCTCAAGCAGGATCCACACTCAGCTCAGAACCTGAAGCCTGATGCAGGCTCCTGGGATGGATCATAACCGGAGTTGAAATCAGGAGTAGGACACTCAACTGACTGAGCCACTCAGGCATCCCAAACAGTCCCTATTCTGAATGCAAGGCTCGCAACCATAAAAGGTACATATAGAAATAATAAAAAAAAAAAAAAGACAAGAGCATAACCTTATATGATATCCTTGATTTTTAAAAACAGTATGATAGCTTTAATAAGCATTTTGTTATTTTTTCGTAGAACTTTAGAGTCAATACTTAGACAATCTAGTTATCTTAAAATTGCTTTTCAAGGGTGCTTCAAATAGATATCTTCTTTTTCTCTAAATGAGTATCTCTTTCATAAGCAGAAGCCTTCGAAATCATTCCACTGATCCTACTGCTACCTCAAATTGGTAGTGTAGGATTTAAATGTGTTTCATGGTGTAAATAATGATTATAGCACTGCTCCCACTAGATTGTTAAAAGAGCCAACCTATATCCATCAATAGATGGATGGATAAAAAAGATGGGCTACACATAGATATATAGATTTAATGGAACGTTACTCAACCATAAAAAAAGAATGGGAAAAAAAAGGCGATCTTGCCATTTGAGACAACATGGGTGAACCTAGAATTATTATAATATTATTATCTCTGACTTATGAAATAAGTCAGAGAAAGACAAATGCCATGTGATTTCACTTATACGTGGAATCTAACAACAACAACAAAAAGAACAAACAAAAAAGCAGAAACAGACCCATAAATATAGAGAATAAACTGATGATTGCCAGAGGGGCAGAGGTGGGTGAGTGGGGAAAAATGGGTGAAGGGGAGTGGGAGAGACAGCCTTCCAGTTATGGAATGAGGAAGTCATGGGACTGAAAAGTACAACACGGGGAATGTAGTCAGTGGCACTGTATGGTGACCGATGGTGGCTACACTTGTCACGAGCACAACATAATATACAGAGTTGTGGAATCACACATTGTCTACCTGAAACTATGTGACACTCTGCGTCAACCAAACTTCAGTTTAAAAACAAAAGAATAGGGGTGTCTGGGTGGCTCAGTTGGTTAAGCGCCCAACTCTTGGTTTGGCTCGGGTCAAGATCTTGCGATTCATGGGTGCGAGCCCCAAGTTGGGCTCTGCGCTGGTGGTGCAGAGACTGCTTGGGATTCTCTCTGCCCCTCGCTCTCAAAATAAACAAATAAACTTTAAAAATATATAAATAGCTAAATAAAAAGAAAAAAATTGACTTTGCCTAGGTAGTTGGATTTAGCCACTAATAAATGTTTTGAAGCAAACAAACAAATAAAGAGCCAATCTAATATAAACTGGAGTCAGACCCCTTGGAGTCAGACCAAGAAATACTTGACATTAGCAAAACTTATCTAGCCCAACTCAGCTTCAGCTTTCTCCTTCCTCAAATGAGATAGTGCTCGTGAAATTCCTGGAAAGTAATTAAAAACACAAATGTAAGGTTTTTCCTTTTTTAGCATAAGAAAAAGTGGAAGCCCCATCTGGCAAGATCAGAGCAGGAAAGTCACAGGACTTTCTTACGGCAGCTGAGCGATTTCTTTGGATTTTTTCCCCCCACTGGACTTGGAGACAGATGGAGAGAGGGAAGAAGTCCCCAAGACAGCTTCCAGGAAAGCACCCTTCCAGCTGCACCTCTTCTTTATAGGACACCGGCAGTAGGTTCACTGTTCATAGGAGCAGAGGCAAGATGACAAGGGGTTCTTGTTGTCTCTGTGGACAGCTTCTGGACCTGTATTTGCTCATTCCCAGCCCCTATACTCACTGTCCTTCCTGACCTCCCTGCTGGCCTCAGCGTCCCCATGCCCACCTCACCAGCTGGAAGAAGCCTTCTCGAGCTGGCATCTAGCCTCTGGGTCAGCCCCAGCTGCCGTCCACAGCTCCATGGGCCAGGAGCTCTGAAGCTTTCTGCACTTAACGCAGAGCTGAGGAAGCAACTCCAACCACGGAAGCTTCTAAAAAAGGTACTTTCGAAACATCTCTCACAAAATCCCAAGGGCGGCATAAAACACTTTGGTTGTGATGCAGAACTGTTGGAACAGCTTGTATTTTGCAAAAGGGAAAATGAGAAAAAATTGAGTTTACAAGGCTCAACAGGATGAAAGTCAATGTGTGAGGGGAAAAATTTAGTTGCTATTTGTAGCACTGGTTTGACTAGCACCTTTCTTCTAAAGGTGTTGGCAGTATTCAAACACAAAAAAACCTTTGGTTTTTTTGTTTGTTTGTTTGTTTGTTTTTGTCTGTGGGTTCACCATAGACTAGGTGCTGTGCTCAGTGCTGTACATGGACCATCTCATTTAATCCTGAGAGCCTAACAATCATGTGATGTCTGTCAGGTCCCAGCCAACACTGAAAAATGTGAGAACCAACTCAAATCATGTTTAATCACCTGCTGAAGTGGAAAGAACATAGGCTTTCATTTTATCATTCTCCCCATTTGACATATGAAGAAACTGAGGCAACAGACTTTAACTCGCCCAATGTCATAAATGCACAGGAGGGGAGCCAAGATTCAGACGCAGGCATTCGGAGTTCTGAACCTGCACTCTTAGCCACCAGGCGCTGGCGCCTCAGCTGGGCCATGGTCTGCTAAGTAGATAAAACACCTCTGGCTACACAGAGTCCATCTGGACTGAAACAGGTTTGAAAATCTTGGGAAAAGGTCATGGCCAAGACGAGATTCCAGGCTTCAGATCACCAGATCTCAAGTCTATCATGTTCTGGAAATTAAGAAGAACTGGCTCATTGAACATCCTGAATTCTCAGGATATTAGCTGAAACAAACTTTATTCCTTCTGACCCCCATACTCTCAAACCTGCACTGTGGAGATTCCCCCACCCCTGGGCTAAATCTTTAACATGGAGCATAAATGCCCTGGTTCCTCCTGGAAAATACAAAGGTTTCCAGTCACTTCCAGTCCCCAAAACATTATCATTTCAGTATTAAAAGTAACCAGTCCAAGGGGCGCCTGGGTGGCGCAGTCGGTTAAGCGTCCGACTTCAGCCAGGTCACGATCTCGCGGTCCGTGAGTTCGAGCCCCGCGTCAGGCTCTGGGCTGATGGCTCAGAGCCTGGAGCCTGTTTCCGATTCTGTGTCTCCCTCTCTCTCTGCCCCTCCCCCGTTCATGCTCTGTCTCTCTCTGTCCCAAAAATAAATAAACGTTTGGAAAAAAAAAAAAAAAATTTTTAAAGTAACCAGTCCAAGGGGCGCCTGGGTGGCGCAGTCAGTTAAGCGTCCGATTTCAGCCAGGTCACGATCTCGCGGTCCGTGAGTTCGAGCCCCGCGTCAGGCTCTGGGCTGACGGCTCAGAGCCTGGAGCCTGTTTCCGATTCTGTGTCTCCCTCTCTCTCTGCCCCTCCCCCGTTCATGCTCTGTCTCTCTCTGTCCCAAAAATAAATAAACGTTGAAAAAAAAAAATTTAAAAAAAAAAAAAAAGTAACCAGTCCAGGGGCTCCTGGGTGGCTCAGTTGGTTGAGAGTCCGACTCTCGATTTCAGCTCAGGTCATGATCCTGGGGTTTGGGATCAAGCTCTATGTCAGGCTCTGTGCTCACAGAACATTCTCTCCCCTCCCCTCTCTCTCTTTCCCTCTCCTTCTACCCCTCCCCTGTGCTTGAGTGTGCTCTCTCTAAAAAATAAAAATAAAAATAGGGGCGCCTGGATGGCTCAGTCGGTTGAGCATCCGACTTCGGCTCAGGTCATGATCTCATGGTTCGTGAGTTCCAGCCCCATGTCAGGCTCTGGGCTGACAGCTCAGAGCCTGAACCTTCTTTGATTCTGTGCCTCCCTTTCTCTCTGCCCCTCCCCTGCTCACGCTCTGTCTCTCTCTCTCAAAGATAAAAATAAACATTAAAAAAAAATTTAATAAAAATAAAAGTATTTTTTTTAAGTAGCCAGTCCAATGTAAAATAAAACTGTGAACCTCATTCCAAGTCAACACTTCTCCCCTTAACTCAGAAGTCTACGTTAGGAAGGTGGGCTTCTTCACTCTTCTCTGGCCTTCTTCCTCACCTCTGTCCCCGGCCTGGCCTCCACTAGACCACTCCTGACTTTTCCTGGGTGGCAGCAGGGGATGACACAGGTAGGGGGCAGAAATGTCTTTGCTGACCAGCAATGGTGCCGTTTGAGAGCAGATTCCCAAAGCTGGCTGCAACTGAGAAGCACTTCACAGTTTCCTTGGAGATTCTCCAGCCGGGCTCACTGCAGCTCCCTTGATGTAGACAAAGCTTCTGCTCCTCCCAGCAACCAACCCCCTCCCCCTCCCCCACCCCTCCACCTACCAACTGCATACAGTTTCCTCAACCTCTGGGTATCTGCCGTTGAGGTCTCTAAACCTCTGGGTATCTGAGGGTCTACCCCTCTGTTAGGGTAACATTTCCCCTCCAAGTACTCTCTTGGGAAAGAGTCAAACTGACACTGACCAGCTCACTTCCATGGAGCTCACGTCTGGTCAACAAGAAACACTTGAGAGTCTCTGCTGTACCTTCAGAAGAAATTCCACTTACTGCCCTGTAGCCCTCTTCCCTCTCTCCTCTGCCTTCTCCAGCTTCTCTAGCAGCCTTTCCTCTTGCCAGTCTGTGGCTTCCCAAACTCAAAGGGTACAAACTGACTGGTCAAAGACAATGAATGGCTTCAGGTGGAGGGAAACCCCCCATCCCTTACACATGGAGGTGAGGGACGACAAACACTCATTACCAGCTCTCTCCAAAAAAATTCTTTTCTCCGATCTCTTCTCCCTCCTCTTCAATTTCAACCCCTTCATATTGGGCTGGGGGGTGGGACAAGAGCCACCAATTGATTTTAGAAACTCTCTTTGAAAACCCTGCAAAGTAAGCAAGCCCTTCACCTTGGAAGATATGGACGTAAAGCACTGATCTGATTGTTCACACAAAGACAAAACTGAGATGGAGTCCATTTCACTGGCATTTTATCCAAGCTGCAGAGCCTTTGGAGAAACAGGCGCGGGTGATTAGGGATGAAGATCCCCTGGTCTTCAAAAGTAGCTATCATGGTGTAAAATGGCCCCGGGACCTGGACCATCAGTAAGTCCTTGGGTGTTGTGTCTTGTGTCCAGAACCAACCCAGCTCAAGGCCAAGGGAGGCAAGAAGCTCAGCACAGACAGGGCCACACTCCACACTCACCACATGGGAGGCCCCTCTAAACCGAGCAGGCGAGAGGCATCCCTCGTCATGGAACTCAAAGCTGCCATCAGAATCACCTATTCTGAGGAAAGCTGAGTTTCTCATTTGTACTATCTGTTGGGAGAGTGGATGATCAGAAAATTCTAAAAACAAGAGTCCACAGTCTGAGAGATAGGAATGGAGAGGAAGAAGTTTAGAGGCAAGAAGGCAAGGCAAGGTATGGAGAACAAGGCAGAAACATTATTAATTGTGAATTAATGCCAGGGGAACCTGGGGATGGAGAGGGAGGGAAGAGATTAGAATCTGCCTAAGTTTCCCACTGCTGCTATAATAAATTACCACAAATTTGCTGGTTTACAGCAACGCAAATTGATTCTCACAATTCTGGATGTCGGAAGTCCAAAATCAATTTTACTGGGCTCAGATCGAGGTGTTGGGAGGGCTTGTTCCTTCTAGAGGCTTCAGAAGGGAACGCTTCTTCTTGCCTTTTTTAGCTTTTAGTGGCTACCTGCATTCCTTGACTTGTGACTTTCCTCACATCACCGCAAATTCTTGCTTCTATCAACACATCCTTTTCTGCTTCAGAAAGATCTTCCTGCCTCTCCCCATGCCAGTGTCAACGTTGGGCACACCTGGGAGCATCCACGATAATCTCTCCATCTCCCAATTCTTAACTTAATCATACCCACAAAGTCCCTTCTACCGTAGAAGGTAAAATTCATATTCTCCAGGGATTAGGATGTGGCTATAAGTGGGGGCCATTATTTAGCTTGCCACAGAATCCAAAATGTTAGGGCAAAACTGAGGCAAATGTTTAGGCATGCAAGTGAGCCAGAAGACTCCAGAGGGAAACAAAAAGCAAGTCAGCTTCCTTGTACAAAGGCCAGGAAGCAACTATATCTAAGAGTAGCAGGAAACACGCAGTCAGAACCCTTTTCTCTGTTCTTTTTGATATTAAGAGACATTGTTTCTGCTTAATTGGGAAATGGGAAAGACCCTGAAGCAGAAAGATACTGCTTCCCCTTCTGCTAATCTCTCTGTAGAGAATTTCAGAATGTCAGAGCATCAGGAAACCTCCACATTCTTTCATCTGCAACCACGTCATTTCAGAAAGGGAGGAATGGTGGAGGGAAGCATGGACTAGTGAAAAGAGCCTAAGATTTGACATCAGACACATATTGATTTTCATCTCCACTGATTTTTTACCAATTGTCCAGCTCTGGCCAAATCTGTGCCTACCTGAATGTGACATATTAATGTTTCCCTCCCTCATTCCCTAGGACATGGCAATACCCAGGCCCACTTAGGGCCAACCGCACACTAGGCTAGGGGAACTGAGAAGGACCGCTCCAGAAAAATCAAACAGGCTCCTTTAGCAAAGTATTTCACATACCTTAGGTTTAGTGCCCACAATCTGATTGTCACACTGCTGCTTAGTCCTGCAGTCAAACCTGTCGTGGCTAATTCCTCCACCCCCGGGACCCATATGGTCCACAGCCCTACTCAGTTGTATCCATGGAGGAGCAGAATGCAACAGACTGACTGACAACCCAGGCCAAAGGCCAAGAAGAAGAAACTGAATGCTAGATCAGGGCTGGGATGTATATGGAGCACAGAGACTAAAAGAGCCCACGGTGAGAGAGGCTGGGAGAATTTCCTCAATGGAAACTCATGGAGTTGAAAATAAAGGTCTAACCAGTCCACTGGGGGCAGGTGTGATCAGCTGAACAGA
Source organism: Puma concolor (assembly GCF_028749965.1). Lineage (NCBI taxonomy): Eukaryota > Metazoa > Chordata > Mammalia > Carnivora > Felidae > Puma > Puma concolor. The sequence goes on from NC_141668.1 coordinate 12,322,353, forward strand.
GAAAGGAAGAGATACCTGACTCCCTATGAAAGATGGGCACTATGTGAAAAATAGCATAAGAGAATACTTCGGGAGTATTAGACTAATATAGTGTTATCTTTATTAATTCCAAATGACGGATTGTTCAAGGTGGCCCAGAAACTCCAAGAAGGTCAAGGGACCGCAGAGCAGCAGTGGAAGAGCCCCTACGATGCAGCATGTACGCCCCACCTTTCTGCGTGCCTGGTGCAGAACCAGACTACCTGCCAAGGGAGGATCAGCTTTTTGGAGAAAAGGGACCACAAAGTAAACTTCCTAAGTCAGGACCCCAAAAGGAACCAGTCAGTTCTTGGAGATGGGGTGTGTGTGTGCATGTGTGTATGTGTGTGTTTGGGGTGATCACATCAGAAAACCCTGAAGCAGGAGCATTTCAACAAAGGACTGCCACTGAGCCCTGACAATGCCAAGGCAACAAGCAGTCCATGAGTCCCTCAGCCACAGACTTCAACAGCGGATGCCGCGGGCAAGGTCTAGACTCTCAAAGAAAGGCCACGTACATATGCGCAGATGAGAGTAGCTACCCGACCGCAGAGACCAGCACCAGAACCAGCATGAGACAGGAGTGAGTCTATAGCCTCCACCCCAAGCCCCGCCGTGTCTCCCCTAGTACCAGGTTTCCTCTTATACACAGAGGTCACCTCCAGAAAAGGAGAGAAAGAAAGAAACCATTCTGATCAAAGGGAGAATTTTGAACTAATTAAATATTTACTCGGAAAGATTATTTTAAGTCAAAAGAGACTGTTTACTCTGTAGGAAACTAAGATTTTTTTTAAAGGTTACTTTAATGTTTACGTATTTTTGAGAGAAAGGGAGACACAGAATCTGAAGCAGGCTGCAGGCTCCAGGCTTCGAGCTGTCAGCACAGAGCCTAACGTGGGGCTCAAACTCATGAACCATGAGATCATGACCTGAGCCAAAGTCAGATGCTCAACCACCTGAGCCACCCAGATGCCCCGGAAAGTAAGATATTTTTAATTGGCATGTTATATTGTTTTCTTTCCCCCCACCTTCCATACTACCCACCAGGATGCAGACTTAGGAAGATCATTACTGAAAACAAGGAAGCTACATTCTCACTGAACGAACACCCATGAACAATGTGTTTAAATCTGTTACTCCATCAGACAGGCAAGTTGATCTTGAAGTAAAGATTGTTCTGGACTCCATGTGTGTGCCAGCAATCTATTAGGAAAAGACTTCTTTTCTAAAAAAAGGCTGTAGGGGCACCTGGGTGGCTCAGTCAGTTGAGTGTCCGACTTCGGATCAGGTCATGATCTCACGGTCCGTGAGTTCGAGCCCCGTGTCGGGCTCTGGGCTGATGGCCCGAAGCCTGGAGCCTGCTTCTGATTCTGTGTCTCCCTCTCTCTCTGCTCCTCCCCCGTTCATGCTCTGTCTCTCTCTGTCTCAAAAATAAATAAACGTTAAAAAAAATTTAAAAAAATAAAAAATAAAAATAAAAATAAAAAAAGGCTGTACTGTACCTGTCCAATATCAACACATAATAAGGAAATTACACAAATTTTCAAGGAGATAGCTTCTTATAAAGTGTTTAGTACTCATTAAATATTAGTTGCCAAACCTTTCTTTCTCATCCTCACTACCGCCACCTAATTGGTTTCCCCCCGAGTCACATACTTGATTAGGCACAGGAAGAAGACCAAAGCACCGAAATACCACTTAAAAATGTTTCCTAGTGTGTAGAGGTAGGAAGCAGAGCAGTATTCAGACCCTGTCATGGCAGAACTAATTAGTGATAAGCTGTGTCCAAGGCTACTGAACCTGTGGTCAAGTATAGTAGTCATCAGCCTGGGTAACCGGCTTCCTGTCAAAGTGCCTCTTGACATTTCACTGGGGAAAGGTGGGGAAAAGCTAATTCTGGTAAAAACAAAGACACAAAACAAATAAAAACAAAACAAACCCCTCTGAGTGGAAAGAATTGAATGGGAAATGTGTATAACTGAGAACCAGATATAGTAGTTCAGAGGTGAATAAACTATTCATAGCAACAGGAAAGTCTTATGGCAAGGAGATATGAGGGTAGAGAAGCAGAGGGTAGGGGGGCGGGTGGGGGTGGTACGATTTCAAAAGAGTGAAGAGAAAGATCTGACAAGTAGCAGGTCTGGGGCTGGACAGACAATGCAGGAAGTGAATCATCTCCAAGGGCCAGGGATCTAAACAGTGCATAAAATATTGATTTGGTCAATGAAATTCCTGGTGTGGATCAGGCTCAAAGGAGAGAACTACTCCTAGCTCCTCAAGACCACGGTTTGGAACCCATAATCCTCTGACTCCAGTCTCAGACCTCCGTATCTAGGATGCAAGCAGAATACTGTAATGTCCACACTAGTAAAGAGACTTCCAGAACTGCAGGATCCTTGGAGGTGTAACCCAATCTCTTTTCACAAATCACAAAACTGAAATCCAGGGAATTTAAATGACATGTCCAGAGGTGCCTGGGTGGCTCAGTCAGTTGAGCGTCTGACTCTTGATTTCAGTTCAGGTCTTGAACTCAGGGTCATGAGTTCAAGTCCTGCATCGGGCTCCACAATGGGTACGAAGCCTACTAAAAATAAAAATAAAAAATAAATAAGAGCACCTGGGTGGCTCAGTGGGTTAAGCATCTGACTTCGGCTCAGGTCATGATCTCACGGTTTGTGAGCTCGAGTCCCGCGTCGGGCTCCGTGCTAACAGCTCAGAGCCTGGAGCCTGCTTCAGATTCTGTGTCTCCTCTCTCTCTGCCCCTCCCCTGCTCATACTCTGTCTCTGTCTCTCAAAAGTAAATATTAAAAAAAATTTTTTAAATAAAATAAACATAAAAAAATAAAAAACAAATGACATGTCCAAAGTCACAGAGCCATTTATACTAAAGCTAAAGCAAAAAAAACAACTGTCCTGTCCCTAGTCCAGAGCGTCTACCACCATAGGATATTTACAGATCAACCCTTCACGGTCTCAATGACATAAAACCTGTCATTATATCTACTTTCCTGACACAGAATTACAGTAATATCTTCCTTCTACCCTAACACCTACCCATGTTACTCAAAGGCCATTTAGTAGTGCTAGACCTGAGCCAGTGAGTTGATTTCCCAGCATTCCTATCTCAATAGGCTACGTCTAATAATAATTTCCAAATGTCACTGAGATTCTTATTAGAAAAATATGTTTATTTTAGACATTTTTCAAAATATAGATGAACAAAAATAAAAATACCTATAAACCTATTACCAGAATAACCTATTGATATTTTTTAACATCCTTCCAGTTCTTTTTTTAATGTTTATTTATTTTGAAAAAGGGGGGGGGGAGGAGAAAGAGAGGGAGAACAAGTAGGGGAGGGAGACAGAGAGGGAGAGAGAGAATCCCAAGCAGGCTTCACACTCAGCATGGAGCCTGACACAGGGCTCAGTCTCACAAATCATGAGATCATGACCTGAGCCAAAATCAAGAGTCGGATGCTCAATCAACTGAGCCACCCAGGCACCCCCCATCCAGTTTTCTATGTTTCTATATTTATATACATCCAACTGTATGCATGTTATTTTATGCAATGTAGAATCATACCAAACCTACAATTTTCCAATCTAATTTTTTCATCCAGTTACATATCATCTGGGTTCAGAAAAACAGGAAAGATGCATTTCTTTTTCACCAGAAAACAGATATTTTCATTAGATGATCACATACTATGTTGTCTCGAAGGTGGTACCCCTAAGTTCTTTTCCTTTATAGTTGGGTCACCTACATCAGACCGCACTAAGTCTACCTTTGATATGCATCCCAAAGCCTACCAGTCAGGTGTCACTCTTTCTCTTCTCCATCAGGGTGCCTTCGGACATCTTTCTACCCCCACCATCCTCCTCAACCTGAGGCCACAACTCTCACGCAGAGGGTCGGATCAGGTTTTGCTTTCAATGGACCTTGAGGTTAGGACAGCCACAGGTCCTCTGTGTCTTGAGCTATGCTGTGCCATGGAAGGAGCAGGGATGAACTAAGGGAAGAACACGAAGTAAAACTACTGTCCCCCATTGGCCCATTGTCATTAGAGTGACAAACTCTTCAAGCTACTTAAACCTTTTTCTTGTTGATATTATCAACTATTATAGACAAATTCTAATGACTTACTTGCTAATAACATCTCTGTTTTTTCTTCCCATCTTACCAAAGACCTATGTTCTATTACTGCAGAAACAGTTATGTACTGGGAATAAAACCCCATCCTGACCCATTATTTTCTCTGCTCCTTCTAAGGAAGTCCAGTAGGGAGATTAAAACTTTGTGGAAGACTATCCAGAACCAGGAGATCAAGCTTAGTGAAAGCCAGAAAAACTTCTGGTATGAGAATATGCAAAGGAAACCCAACTCAACAGAAATGTGATACTGGAGATCACTAAGGAGTCTACAGAAATATTTTCATGACTGTGAACTTGAGATTTCTCAGTTGCTTCCAGGCCACAGACAGGATGGCTTTACTCTGTATCTTACCACTCCCTGGTCACTAAAACCGGCTGTGTGGGAAGAGGAGAGAAGATGCACCTGTCTCCTTCACTTAGAAAGGAGCTCAGACTCTGAAACTACAGTTCCTCTTCTCTTTCCCAATTAATCGCAATCCCTTTCCAACAACTCAAAGTGATATTGATATTCCTATCTCTTGACTCCAGCCAAAAGTCCCCAACAATGCCATATACTTGAAGGGCAGTGAAAGACCCGAAAATCCGAGAAGGGCTCATCAGTGTGGGAACTACAAGGACAATTAAAAGTGGAGATAAAATGTTTTCAGATTGCTTATCCCATCGGGAACTGGGAAGAGTGGGGAGCTGTGGTTGCAGGGAAGTAGCTGGGGACGGAGATGAATAAAGGAACACACCAAAAGCAAGTAATTGCCCTCTGGGGATTCTTAGGTTCTGAAAAGTTAGTAGTTGAGGCTGACAGAGTAAAACCTCCACCCCCCAGAACAGGACGGACAACTGTTTCAAGGACTTCCTGAGAAACGTGTCACTTCGTCACCCGAAAGGAATTCCATGCAGGAGATGAGCACACAGCAGCCTCGGTGAGTCCCCCACAGGGAAGGGTAAGAGAAGGAGAGAACAGAGCCCAAATTCCTGGGAGCAGCCGGGACAGCCCTGGCATCCTCCCCTGTGTTTTTCTCACTATTATAGTTGGAGGCTCTTTCCATGGAGGATTGAGCCAATGGAGGATTCTTCCCATGACCTAGATAATGCAACCATTGCTTTCAAGCCCCTCAACAGAGTCCTCAGTCTTGGTCAGTCACCTAAGCAACAGTATAAACTGAAGTGCTCAGTAGATAGACATACACTGAAAACACTGAAGAGTAGAGGTCAAAAGGGATCAATCTCTTTTCTTGGCCTCAAGACGTTTGCATTATATTGGACATACGAAGGAATGCAGAAGGGCAGAGCTCAATTACTATAAGAACCAAACATACACATAAGCTTATCTTTTCTTTTTTTAAGAGGAAGGTGAATATTCTCAAGCATTAAGAAGCATAATCCTTAGGGGAACTAAGGTAGGCTTGTTAAGGGTCATCCCACTCTAGGAATTACCTGGGCCCGACTGTGGAAAGAAGCCCTGACAACCCAAGTGGTTCTCCCATTTCTGTGTGGCTCCTTCACTATTTCCTTAATTTCTGGTTTTTAAGTCAAGCTGATCTCATTTAGTGGCACCTCCCCAAATAGTTACGTGCAATACGAATGCTTTGATCCCCAAACCCAGTAACTGATCATATCTTAGCGTCCATAGTCTCACAAGCTACTATGCATTTCTTCTTCAAGACTGAAGAATTTCTTTTTCCCTCTTATATTGCTTCAAACTATAGCTTATATTTATTCACTTACTGCAGATCTTTAGAGCTGGAGAAATCTTGGTGTCTACCTAATTTGCTCATTCTGCGGATGAAGAAACTATGGCTCAAAAAGGTAGTGGCTTACAGGGTACCTGGGTGGCTCAGTTGGTTAAGCGTCCGACTTCAGCTCAGGTCATGATCTTGCAGTTTGTGAGTTTGAGGCCTGCGTCAGGCTCTGTGACAGCTCAGAGCCTGGAGCCTGCTTTGGATTCTTTGTCTCCCCCTCTCTCTGCCCCTCCCATGCTCGAGCTCTGTCTTTCTCTGTCTCTCCATAATGAATAAGCATTAAAACAAATTTTTTTTTCTAAAGGTAGTGGTTTATAAGGTTATTTAAATGGTTTATTGATACAGGTTGACACCCAAGAAGTCTCCTTACTATGTGCACCTTAAACTGCATCTACTTTTTCAAGAAGCAAATGCACTGGTTGTTTCTTCGCTTCTACTTTATTATTTCTACATATCTGCCTGGTTACTTAGTCTGACTCTGTCTCCACTTACCTGACTTGGTAGCTTCCTTTGAAAACTCTAGTAAAAGTCATGATAATTCACCCTCTCTATCCTTCTGCCAGGCTGAGTTCTTAGAGAGGGGGACAGGGCTGTATTATATATCCTGTTACCCCAGCACCTGTCACCGGAACAGGCACTACTCAGTGCTCAGTAAATGTTCACTAAGTCAAGCAAAGTGGAATGAAATTCTCTAATCCCAAAAAGCTGAGAACAAGACCATCTATTAATAAAAAAAAAGTTTATCACCATGTAAAAATAGAATCAAAGGGGCACCTGGGTGGCTCAGTCAGTTAAGCATCTGACTTCAGCTCAGGTCATGATTTCACAGCTCATGGGTTTGAACCCCACGTCAAGGCTCTGTGCTGATGGCTCAGAGCCTGAAGCCTGATTTGGATTCTGTCTCTCCCTCTCTCTCTGCCACTCCCCCGCTTGCACTCCGTCTCTGCCTCTCTCTCTCTCTCTCTCTCTCTGTCTCTCAAAAATAAATAAATTTTTAATTTAAATAAATAAACAAATAAAAGCAGCATCAATATTTTATTGGAAGAAAAAAAGGTATTGAGCTCATCCGGCACATAGAGTATAGTACTACCCACTAGGTATAGACAAACCCTTGACCTTAATTTTTCACTTACTGAAGCAGGGTCTTCAGTAAGTTAAGTAATATTTAGGCAATAGGATTTATTACAATGGGGATTTATGTTTATTTATATTCTGTTAACTTTCTGGCCTCTATAGCACATATTCATATTGTTTTTTGTCCTCGTATCACTTGGGCAGAATTTACTTTGGTGAAACGGACTTGCTGAGTGTAGTAACAACAGCCAGTTATGTTTATTTAGTCCTTTACAAAGCGCATTCACGTTAATTTCTTCATTTGATCTTACTCAAGATATTGTGAAATAGGCATTATTATTTGTCCCACATTTCAAATGAAGAAACTGAGGCTCAGGGAGGTCAAGTAACTTGCCCAGGGCACACAGCAAGCTAATGGAAGAGGCAAACTAGAACTTGGATCCCTTGATTTCTCATTCAAAGCTTTTCACACTCACTACACAGTATTTCTCTACATGGCAAGAGAGCTGTCCTGGGCCTCCCATCTAAGATTCCTCAGGTGCCTCCCTTCCTAGTCCATTGCCTTCCACAACTTCCTTCCGACCCCTCACTCCCTGGCTCAGGGAGAGTTGAGAATGTGCAGTGTAGACTTAAATCTGGTTCCAGCGTGGTTCCCAGGGAAATCTGATACCTGGACCGACCACCTTACTCCTGTTCCTTGGCTTCCTTGTCCATAAAATGAAATGGATGGAATCCATGATCTCTATGGTTCCTTCACTTCTTACATGCTTCATTTTCTTATATAGTAACAGGGTTCTTCCGAAGGGAATCTGGATCCATGACAGTGACTCTGAAGGGGAGAATTCTGGATGCCTGGCAGCCTACAGATCATATATCAGAGCAGAGTTACCTCCTCTGCTGATACAAGGACCCAGCTTGGTGGGCAGCCACAGGCTCCCTGGGGTGGTGCTCAGAACCCAGCCACCATCCTCTGGCTCTACAACCAGGTCACCAACCCTGAGAATCTAAAGTCAGTTTCTATTTTTAGTTTCAACAGTGATGCCTTCCAGCCACTCTGGTACCAGGGCTGAAGGGAAGGCGAGGGAGGCCTGCTCCACCCTGGTTCCCTGCTCTCTCGTGGGCCACGGTCTCCAGCCAGAGGACATCTCAATTGGATTATGACTTTCAGCTCTATTATATTTGATTCTGTGGCTCCAAGCTGGTTTTCTTAACACTGATGTATTCCTTTTGTCCTCTGTTTAGTTGTCTTGTTTGATTGTCACGGATTTTACCAAGATCCAATTTCAAAGTTTCTTATTTGATTCTGTTGTACTGCTGATTTTCTAAACATAAATTCCTAACGTTGAAAGGCATTATATGCCAGAAGGTGGTTGAAAACATAGTACCCCATATACTCAATAAGTATTTTTAATAACTGAGTTAATTGATTTCTTAACTATTTTAAGAACAGGAAATACACCTTCAGATTACATTTAAATCTGTTTTTACACTGGGCCAGTCAGCACGTTGGAAGGGAGAAAATCCACCACAATCTTAGCTGAGAAAGGAGAATTCATTCTTCCCAAAAGATTCAGTGGATTTCAGTCAGTCTGTATCAGCAGTAATATGTATCATTGGTTTCCAAAGGCCTTCATTACATTATTTTGTTAATCATTTACTTGAACATCTAAATAAATGTCTGCAACTTACTATGTAAATTGCACATTATTGAGAAGACATAATCAGTGATAATTTAATTACAGCCACAAATTTAATTTACCAACTAGTAACCTTGTTCTTCTTCAAAGCACTTAGCACAATTATAATTAATTTTTGTAATTATTAATTTAATCTTGGTGTCCCTGATTAAGTTATAAGAACCAAGAAAGCAGGATTCCTGCTTCAATCTTGCTCACAGACAGGTGTCTGGTGTCCAGCACAGGTCCTTGGCACACACAGAGGCTGTGGCTTAAAACCACATCCTGCTCTCCTCCCTATCTTCCACTTTCTTTCCTCCTTTTCCGATTTCCAAACTTTTCTTCCTTGGTTTTTCTTTTTCTTTTACATTCTTTTTTGTCTTTCCTTCTACCCTTTCTCCACCACTTTTTTTCCTCTATCTTTCCTTCTACAGTGACTGATTTCCTATGTAACTGTAACTGTGCTGGATTCTAGCCACAAAAGGATGATCAGAATAGGGACTTTAACCCTGAGAACCTCACAGTCTAGTTGAGAACCCAGGTGCCCCTTCCTCCGGCTCTTTCACTGCATTCTCCCTAAGCACCTAGGTTAAGGGAATAGGAGGGTAGGTGTCCCTACTGCAGCTCAAGTCCTGGCTCATGGCTTAATCCCTGACTCCTAAAGTCTGACCTTTACTTGCCCTCTCTGACTCTGCTCCTCTCCCAGCAGCCCAGCCCCCCTGCTCCATGAGGAGGGACAACCTGACCTGGGAAAGTGAGTTTGTCCTCCTGGGGCTCTCCAGCGACAGGCAGACCCAGGCTGGACTCTTTGTCCTGTTTGCGGCCGCCTATCTGCTGACCCTGCTGGGCAACGGGCTCATCATCCTCCTGATCGGACAGGACGTGCGGCTGCACCTGCCCATGTACTTCTTCCTCTGCAACCTCTCAGTGGTGGACATCTGCTACATCTCTAGTGGGGTCCCCCAGATGCTGGTGCACTTCCTCCTGGAGAAGAAGACCATCTCCTTCACCCGATGTGGGACTCAGCTCTTCTTCTCACTGGCCCTGGGGGGTACCGAGTTCCTGCTGCTGGCCGCTATGGCCTATGACCGCTACGTGGCTGTCTGTGACCCCCTGCGCTACGTGGCAGTGATGAGCCCGAGGTGCTGCACAGGCCTGGCAGCTGTCTCTTGGCTTGTAGGCCTGGTGAATTCTACAGTGGAGACGGTGGTCACCATGCGTCTGCCTACCTGTGGGCACCACGTGCTGAACCATGTGGCCTGTGAGACGCTGGCACTCGTCCGCCTGGCCTGCGTGGACATCACCCTCAACCAGGTGGTCATACTGGCCTCCAGCGTGGTGGTGCTGCTGGTGCCATGCTGCCTCGTCTCACTGTCCTATACCTACATCGTGGCAGCCATCCTGCGGATCCGCTCCACTGCGGGACGCCGCAAGGCCTTCGGGACCTGTGCCTCCCACCTCACCGTAGTCTCCATGTCTTACGGGATGGCCCTGGTCACCTACATGCAGCCCCACTCCACAGCCTCAGCCGAGCAGGACAAGGTGGTGACGCTCTTTTATGCTGTGATGACCCCCATGTTGAATCCGCTCATCTACAGTCTACGGAACAACGAGATGAAAGCTGCTCTGAGTCGAGTTCTGATGAGGAGTTCTGAATCAAAACTTTAGCACGCAGCTTTGTCATAAGAGGCCTCACTCGGAAGCCCGTGGACCTTGGAGTGGGCACTCTGGCATAGCATATGCGTGTTTATAAGAGAGCAGGTAGGGAGACCCCAATCTGCACCACTATCTTTTGAGGAACTGGGAAATGGACTGTATCCCTGGACTCTATTTTTGGTCCCTGACTTCTTCTAAAAATCTGAATTAAAATTTACAAATACACCCACTGGAAAACTAAATGGAAAAAATAAATTAAAAAGATATACCAGCATATATGAATTAGAAAGGAAGATGAAATCAGAAGTCACAGCAGTGCACAAAACTTAGGCCAAGAAAGTATATTTCCTTCCTAAATCTACAACTACATGTCTAAGCTTTTCTGCAAACGGGATGGGAGGAGGGAGCTGTAATCTACAAAATTCACTGTGCCCAAAGGATCAAACGGGCTTTAGGCCAGAGGTGCAAAGGTCACCCCTGTGACTCACACATGCCTGGGCCCAACCCAGCTCAGTAGGGTGGGGAATTCACAAGGGACTTGGAGCCAAAGTCATAGAAACTCTCCCCACAAACCCTGAAAAGCAGGACTAGATGGTGCGTGCGGCACATGAACACCCCTCGGCATGCCTCCACGCCCTTGGCCTTGCAGTGGTGGCAAATGGCTGGCCCTCAAGTCAAGCATTCGGGACCTCAAACATGTACTTTCTACACACTCAGGTCTAAGGATATACTCTTCCCAAAACAGAGCTGTATTCAGAATTCACGCTGGACTATCATGCCACACCCCATCAGAGGGGAGTTGAGCGAGCCACTCAGCAAGGAAAGAATCTGTTTCTAGTTTTGCCCCACTCTGGTGCTACACAGTGACTGGGCTCTCAATATCCTAACCCAGAAAGTGAAACAGTGCTAGGTTTGTCCAGGAAAGTATTTAAAACAACACTTAAAAATTAAAATAAAGCATCTCTTACCTAAATATTACAGGTATCTGGTTGGTCTTACCCACAAACAACAACAAAAACCCATAAACTGAGAACAATGCAAACTTCTAATCAATCTCCTGAGAAAATGCCAAAAAGCTGCAGAGGAGGAGAATGGAGTACCTTTTTAAATTCTTAGTACAACTTTTTTTTTAATTGAGATAAAATTCACATAACACAGGATTCATGATTTGTACCATTTTAAAGTGTACAATTCAGTGGCATTTAGTATATTCACCACGTTGTTCAACCTTATGTCTATCCAGTTCCGAAACATTTTCATCACCCCAAAAGGGCACCTCAGACCCTTTAACAAGTCCCTCTCCATTCCTCCCTCCACCCAGGCCCTGGGAACCCCCGATCTGCTTTCTATCTTTATGGATTTGCCCACTCTAGACACTTAACAGAAATGGAATCATAACAATACGTGACCTTTTGTGCCTGCCTTCTTTCACGTAGCATAATGGTTTTGTAGCACAGCACACAGTGCTTCGTTTCTTTTTATGGCTGGATAATATTCCACCGTATGGAAACAAACACATTTTCTTCCCCACCCCCCCCCCCACCGCCTCCCCATTCATCAGGTAGTGGGTGTTTGGGTTATTTCTAACTAATAGTTAAAATAGTGCTGCTATATGTCCACGTGCGCGTTTTTGTTTGAATTTTGCTTTTGATTCTTTGGAGGATATACCTTGGAATGGAACTGCTGGATCATATGGCAATTCTGTGTTTAACTTTTTTTTTAAGTTTGTTTGTTTGTTTGTTTGTTTTTGAGAGGGAATGAAGTAGAGACAGAGGGAGAGGATCGCAAGTAGCTCCCGGCTGTCAGCATCAAGCCCCAAGTGGGGCTCGAACTCACAAGCCGTGAGATCACGACCTGAGCCAAAATCAAGAGTTGGAAGCGCAACAGACTGAGCCACCCAGGCGCCCGTATGATTAATGTTTCTGAGGAACTGCTGAAGTGTTGGCCACCACAGCTGATCCATCATATGTTTCCACCAACAATGAAGGGGGGCTCCAACTTCTCCACATCCTCCCAACACTTAGTTTTGTTTCTTTGATTACAGTCGTCCCAGTGGGTAGGAAATGATGTCCCACTCTGGCTTTAACTTGGATGTCCCTGGTGACTAATGATGCTGAGCATCTTTCCATGTGCCTGTTGGCCACGGGTAGATCTTCTTCGGAGAAATGTCCAGCAAAAATTTTTTTTTTATTTTTTATTTAAGACCCTCTCTGCTTCCATCCCCTCCCTCAGCCCCTGCCCACCTCCTTCTCCCCTACCACGACCAGCCGCCTTCATCAGCCTTCCTCCTTCCCTGCTCCCATGCCCATGTGAGATATAAGGCACTCAGCCCCATCTCCAGTCAAAATGTTTTAACTCTCACTTTTAGATCCTCCTGTAACTATTAAGTTCTCTCCCCAAATAAACAAATTATCTTTTCCTTTCTCCACTGCCTCCATGGTTAGGTGTTTGCCTGCCCTTTGGCCAGTGCCTACATTTTGCACAGCAAAGAAACCTCAGGAGTTCTTTTTTAAGTGAGAAAGAATAAATCACAAGCACTTGTAATTTAATATATTTTCCTTTATCTTCATCATGTATCTACGGAACATCTACCACTGAGCAGCAAGATATCCTAGCACACTTTCTAACATAGCCAGGCTATAAAATGATCACCAAGATCACTGAATGAGCAAGCTTTGTATATGGAGGTTCTTTTTTATAAAACCAGTTAAAATTTGGAAGGGGTCAACCAAAAGCAATGATGTCCCTTCTTTACGGGTTGAGCTAGAATCCTTTATTAAAGTACAATATAGTAGGGACAATAATCTATTAAGACATCCTCTAATCCTAATAATGAAAACATACCTTCTGTATACAGAATAATACTTGTATTGTTTGTGGCAGGAGGGCAAACATCTAGTTTATCCAAAGAAGACACCAATTCACTAAATTACAAGTTAGAAAAAGAAGGTAGTAGGTCCAAAATATTTTCCTACTTACCTTATTGTTTGACTTTTCGAATTTAAAAAACACAAAAATGTGGCCCTTGTCTCTTTATTTTTTTTATTTTTTTTTAATGTTTATTTTTGAGAGAGCATGAGTGGGCAAGGTGCAGAGAGGGGGGAGGTGCAGGGAAGAGGTGGGGAACAGAAGATCTGAAGTGGAGGAAGATCTCTGTGCTGATAATAGAGAGCCCTACGGGGGGGCTCAAACTCACAAACCAAGAGATCATGACCTGAGCCAAAGTCAGACGCTCAACCGACTGAGCCACCCATGTGCCCCTGGCCCTTGTCTCTTCCAAGAGAGACTCAGTGTATTTGAAGGGCACTTACTAATCAGGAGGAAAAACTGGTCCCACAAGAGACCCTTCTGAGTGGAGTTATTCTTGAGATGCTATTACAGTGAACTCTCTGAAAACATCAATAGGAAAGTTCTATACTGAGCTCATGGATGAGAGAATGAATTTTAAAACCACTCTTCACTATGATGTTCATTCAGCCAGCCGACCAACTCTATATGCCAGTCTCCATTAGAAATGAGAAAGGGGTGAGGTGCCTGGGGGGCCCAGTCGGTTGGGCATCCGACTTTGGCTCAGGTCATGATCTCATAGTTCGTGAGTTCAAGCCCCGCGTCGGGAGCCTGCTTCGGATTCTGTGTCTCCCTCTCTCTCTGCTCCTCCCCCGCTCATGCTCTGTCTCTCTCTCTCTCTCCTTCAAAAACAAATTTTTAAAAAAAATTGAAAAAAAAAAAAGAAATGAGAAAGGGGTACGACAAGAAAACACCCTGTCTACCCTTCAAGCAGTTAGTTTGTTAGAAGTCATAAAAGGAAAGTAAGAAGTTCAGACACAGTGGAGGTGCTCTTCCAATTCTACCTCCTGGCTGCAGAGAAAGTTGAGAGTCCTGGTGTGTGGGCTCCATACTCTGACTAAACTAGGGGGTGAATATTTTCCTCTTGGATGAATGGAAGGAGGCCAGCTGGCCTAACGAACTGGGCCACCAGTCCGCCTGCCTCTCCAAACTGCTCTTCAGCCAGTTTCCCTACGTTACATCACGTCGTGGCAGCTTGAAGTTCCTAGGGAGCCGCATCCTAAAACATCACACCTTGCCTGACTGCCCTCCCCCATAAATCTCACCTCTCCCACACATCATTTTGCGGTGATGCTGCTCCCCACTAGCTGCTGTGATACACTGTGTGCCCCACATGATAACACAATATGATGTAGAGGGAAGAACATGGGAACATGGTCCTCCGATTCCACATCCAGTTCCAGCCCTGCTCCTGGCTTTGCTCACACAAACCCCTTCTGTTCCTGAGCCTCAGTGTCCTCATTTGTAAAATGACAAGGTTGAAATGATGATCCTGAAAGTTCCTTCCAGTTTTTCTGTCATTTCTGTGTTCTCTCTCGTTTTGCATTTTATTCCCTTCCATGGGGAGAGTTTTAGTTGCTGTTCTGGGCACTCAGGAGCCGTGTCGGGTGAGTAACATTTGGCTGCTTACTGCACTGACGAAGGAAATAGGTTCTGTGGAAAACTGGGGCTCTATCCCAGGTGCAGGGCTCAGAAAACCAGCAGGGTGCCCTGCCAAAGCCAGTCTCTGTTCTTAGCATTTTCCACAGTGACACCTTCTGGCCACAGAAGGACTGAAAGAACGAAAGGAGTAGGTTCCAACCAGGTAGGAGAGACAGAGGGTGGTGTCCACCTGCTTTGCCCTTTTCACCCCCATCCACCCATGAGCTCTATCTTCAAGCCTTGTTAGAAAAACTTGGGTTGAATTGTTTTCATTTCCATTTCATTGCATTCTATGACCCATCTTTCATATCTGTGATACAGATCCTTTTCAGTTAGATAATGCTCTGAAATTTATGAGGGCTTTCCCACACATTCTCTCATTGTACTACCTAATATCTCATTGGATATTTACTACTACTTCCCTGGGTCTAAAATATTCTGAAACATCGTTTGGGGACAAGACCTAAGGAAGTAAGACTAAGGGAAGACCCAACAGACAAAAAGGCAAGCTATCAAGGATCACGTTTTCACTGATTCAGTGGAATTTGAGGCAAATTATTTATACTCTCTTGGCCTCAACTTTTTCAAAGAATGAGAAGCTCAGCCCAAAAGTTCCTTCCTCCTCAAAAACCCTTCTAGGTTTATCTCAAAACATATTCCTCTCCCCAGAAGAACATGTATTGAGTCTTCAAAAATAAGATTAAAAGGTCCCAACTAAAGCAGTGGTTCTCAAATTTAGCTCCACATTTTGTTTGTTTGAGAAACGTGAAAAGGTACAGACATACTAATATCTGGAGATTGTGACTTAATTGCTTTGGAGTACGGCATGGGCTTTTGGAGTCTTCCGAGTGTGCCAGGGGATCTCGATGTGTGGCCACCGTGAGTCCTGTGGGATTTTCACAGTCAAACCCTAGAGCCTGGAGTTTCCCTTCCTTCTCAAGCTTCCCCAGTGGGCACTCAAATGGGCTTTTCCAGCAGCGGACTCTTCTCCATGTCCCCGTGGTCTCTCCTCACCCCTGTGCTACCTAATAGCACTATCTCCTCCCGCCATGTTGCACAGACACGTAATGTAGACATGACAATGGAGCTAGAGGGACTTGCTATTAACAAAGAGAGAAATAAAGGCGATAAAATTGCTTAGTACATTTCATTTGTACTAAGGGAAAAAACAGCATCTTTACCCTTTGATAGAAGCTAAAGACCAGCAAAATAAACAGGGAGGTGTTCCAAGGGCACACCTGTCTCTGCTGTCACAGAAGGATTTACACATAACAAAGTTCAAAGGGTTTCAGAGGCACTCCCTTACTGACTTCATCTGTGGGCGCCATCAGGTTCCAAACGCTCTGGTTGCAAGTGAGTGATATATACATTCATCTTTTATAAACCACTTACTTTAACATTCAAATAAATGCCAGCATTTCACCAAGGAAATAGCATCATCTCAAGAAGTTGGGACATAATTACAGTGAGCATAATGTTGTACAATGAGGTCCTGATCTTATCAACCTAGGAATAAGCCTGATTAATCAGTACACTGAGAACCAAGTGAGTGATGTTCTCTGTCACTGACCCAGCCTGGCTTATGGGAGAAACAGGAAGAACCACGAGCTCCAGCGTGAGGAGTAATGACAAGGAGGAAGTCCAGAGCACACGTCCTACATCTTAGGATCAGAGAATTATCCTCAAGGCCACTACTTTCAACTTTTTCTTATTTGTGTACTCATACTGTGAAACATTTTTTAGGAATCTTTGCATGAAAAGAAAAATCATAAAAGATCCATGATTTGAAGAAGTTCAGAGTCTAATGGGGAAAATGTACAAGTTTTTGCAGTCCCACAGAAAGCCCTTTGTTGCAAATTCTCATTGATTCTGGCTTCTCTAAGCCACCTCCTCTCCCAGCAGCCTGGCCCCCCTGCTCCATGAGGAGGGACAACCTGACCTGGGAAAGTGAGTTTGTCTTCCTGGGGCTCTCCAGTGACAGGCAGACCCAGGCTGGACTCTTTGTCCTGTTTGCAGCCGCCTATCTGCTGACCCTGCTGAGCAACAGGCTCATCATCCTCCTGATCGGGCTGGACGCGCGGCTGCACCTGCCCATGTACTTCTTCCTCTGCAACCTCTCAGTGGTGGACATCTGCTACACCTCTAGTGGGGTCCCCCAGATGCTGGTGCACTTCCTCCTGGAGAAGACCATCTCCTTCACCCGATGTGGGACTCAGCTCTTCTTCTCACTGGCCCTGGGGGGTACCAAGTTCCTGCTGCTGGCTGCTATGGCCTATGGCCACTACGTGGCTGTCTGTGCCCCCCTGTGCTCCGTGGCAGTGCTCTCTTGGCTTATAGGCCTAGTGAGTTCCGTGGTGGAGACAGTGGTCATGATGTACCTGCCCACCCGTGGGTACATGTGCTGACCACGTGGCCCATGTGGACATCATACATAGCAGGCTGTAAGGGTGGGCTTTAGCACAGTAGTGCTGCTGACGCCCAGAGATGAATGCTGGGTAGGAACTCGGTTGTGTTACAGACAGATACAGACGAACTCAAAAGTGGAAAGAGAAGGCTGTCTTCTAAGGACAGCAAAGCTTGTACTAAGGGATAAAGCATTTGTGCAACTGTGCGTGCGTGCGTGTGTGTGTGTGTGTGTGTGTGTAAAATGTACTCTTTGTTTTTGAAGGTATATATAAGCAGTGACTTAAGTTCTGAAATCTTTGTAGCTCTGCCTGTTCTCAACAAGATTCAAAAGCAGTTTACACCCATCAGAAATGTTACACATCCACTGACTGTGTGAACATGAGCATATAATGCCCAAGGCCACTTTCACCACTGGCCTAAATGTCAACTTTGCCATCTGCAGTCAATCACCAAACACCACTTTTATTTTTTATTTATTTATTTATTTATTTTTAATGTTTATCTTTATTTTTGAGACAGAGACAAGAGCATGAGCAGGGGAGAGGCAGAGAGAGAGGGAGACACAGAATCGGAAGCAGGCTCCAGGCTCTGAGCTGTCAGCACAGAGCCCGACACGGGGCTCAAACTCAAACCGTGAGATCATGACCTGAGCTGAAGTAGTACGCTCAACTGACTGAGCCACCCAGGCACCCCACCAAACACCACTTTTAATGAACACCTCCTCCGTGCCCAGCCTGAAGCCCTTCCTCACAACACTTATCATCCCAACCTCCTCCTCTCAAGAGCAGAGAGCATCATGGGCCTGGGACACGATGCAGGTCTCAGAAAGAAATATCAATAGGCGAATAGATTTGTGTGCCATATGCCGTGTCAGGTGCTGCAAGAGACACACGAAGTCAACAGGAGAGCCTTCCTCCCAACCGGGAGACTATTTGAAAAGATAAGAGATACGTGCCAAAAAAGAAAAAAAGAAATCACAACGTAATCCAACAATGCAAAAAACACAACTAAGGAGATATTTGCTTAATTACCAAATACAAGATGCAGGTTCAAAAAACCCATGGAATTCATGAAATTACCCCATGAAGGGGGAAAAAATCTGGGTAGTTTGCAAAGGGATTGAAGTGGAAGAAAAAATTAAATGGGGCTTTAGGAAATGGTTGAATTTGGACAGTTGAGGGAGTCGAAAGATAGGTTCATTTTTGGTGAGTGGAGGAACCATAGAAACCAAGTGAAGAGGTAGAAAAAACTGAGGTCTGTCTGGGAAAGAGTGAGCAAACCAGTTTGGTTAGAGCAAAGACTTCATTCTGAGGAGTAATGAGGCGGAAGTGAGGCTGGAAAGAGGGTTTGGTAGGGCTTTGAAAACAAGGCCAAGGAACGTGCTTTAGAGGCTGTGAAAAGATAGCAGAGTTTCTAATATGGGGCATTGACACATGTGATACGTATTCCAGAAGCTGTCCTCTTCCTCTGCACAGGACTGTTAGTCCTGAGACAAAACAAATAGCACAAACTTTGTCTTCTTTTTGTCTGACAAAGTCTCTATTTAGCGCTTAACTAGAGGCAGTAAGTGAAACAATTTTTTGTAATTCAACTTCCTCTCATTTGGGCAGACTTCGCAGACCAGGTAGATAAGGCAGGTTTCAAAGACCAAAGAATTGGGAAGAATATAGACCAGAAGTTTTTTAAAGCACAAGGGAATGTTAAAAGTGAATACATCTTGAGGTTGAGACTTGAACGAAGGGTATAACTGTAAAGTGCCTTCTGCTTTCCTTTTTTTTTTTAAATTTTTTTTTTAATGTTTATTTATTTTTGACAGAGAGAGAGAGACAGAGCATGAGCGGGGGAGGGGCAGAGAGAGAGGGAGACACAGAATCCGAAGCAGGCTCCAGGCTCCAAGCTGTCAGCACAGAGCCCGACACGGGGCTCGAACTCAAGAACCGCAAGATCACGACCTGAGCTGAAGTCGGCCGCTCAACTGACTGAGCCATCCAGGCACCCCCTTTTATTTTTTTTTTAATAAAAAGATAACCATGCCATCTGAGTAACACTCTGAAGACTGAGCAAAAATAAACAGACCTTACTTGGTGTTTCTGTAAGCGTCACCTCTGATAACAACCCTGCTTTTCTGATTTCAGGCCATGTCTCAAGAGGCAACCCTCTGGTTAGACAGGTCCCATCCTGGTTAAGGAGGGATCTGGAGTTTGCTTTTCTAACACTGACTCACAAAACAGGAATGAGCCTCACCAAAGGCACTAGCCTGGCAAAGCCTTGATACTTTACCTTTTTTCATGGAGAACAAATCAATGCATGAAGTCTAAGAGAGCAAAACCCAGTTCCAAGGTGGTAACTCTATTAGTAGAGTATTTCTAGAGTCACTCAGAGTCAAAGGAGGGAGTAAATGGGCATGAGGGAACATTGTTCTGTGGCCATTCTGAGCAGACCTGGGAATTTACATGATAGAGGATCCCTATGGCAAGACCTCCCTGCTTTGCCAGGACAGCACTAAACTAATCTCTTCCATCCAAAACAAAAACCCTCCCTGTACAAAGAGTACAGCACTCTTTGCTTCACACAATCACACGACCAGGAATACCACAAGAGAGCAGAATCCTTAGCCTGGAACTCACGGACAGGTTTCCGGGTCTACAGGCACCTGGAACTGTGTGTTCAAATGACATCTCATCCACAGTGTTATCACCTCCTGAGGGATTTGTAATGATGTGCTCGTTTATATGAACAGACACCTGGCCCTTGACTCCCCACAAGATCGTAAACACCACGGGGACAGAAATGACATCTACAAGGCTCACTACTTTATCTTCAGCACAGAGAGCTGCCTACGGGTAGGCACTCCAAAAATATCTGCCAATCGAATACATTCACAAACAGTCTGCAGCCCCCCAAAAGGTTAACACATCCTGACATATATTTTTTGGCACTGTGTTTTTAAATTTTACAAAATTTCTTTCCTAAAATCTTTAGTAGTGAGCTGTGATATTTGCCACTGGTTGATAAGATGGGTTTTAGCTAAGCTTTGTTAATACCACAGAACTGGATTGTCCTTTAGGAAGCACTACCTACCAGAAGAGGGCTGTGGAAGGCCTAGCACATGGTCCAAGGTCTGGCAATCAATCTGATTTCTCATTGATTCAATCTGGTCTCCAGTACATTTTCTTAGTCTTTTCGTTTCTTTCCTCAATAGAACAGCTCAATATAGCAACATGACAGCACATAATATAGAATAAAGTTTAAAGATAACAGCTAATATTTAGTAACTCTTACTATTCCCTTTATGGTTTTCTTCTTTCCCCTTTACGTCTTCAAAGAAAAAAACAAAATAGTTTTTTTTTTTTGTTGTTTTTTTTTTTTTGCCTCCCTTAGCTGATGTCAAAAGCTACTTAAGTACTAAGTGAAATAAGTCAGTCAGAGAGAGACAAATAACATGAATACGCTCATATGGGGAATTTAAGAAACAAAACAGTGGGCTTGAGACGGGCTCAGTGTCAGTACCCAGAGGCCGCACGGGCCGCAGATGCCCTGCACGGCAGTCGGCCACCAGGCTGCTTCTGCCCCAGCCGCGGCAATGGACCCATCATGCAGGAGGACAGCACCGCTACCAGTTCGCCTGCGACACCTGCCCCTACATGCACATCACCCGCAAGGTAAAAAATCGGAGGAATCCAAAGCTGAAATCAGTGGAGGATAGGCGTGTGGAGCAGCTGTCTGGGAGAATGTTGACTCTCCTGCAGAGTCACATCCTAACTGCGAACACCCGTCTGCCTATTTCGTGCAGCTTCAGACCCACTCTGCAGACGAGCTGGTGACCACCTTCTACAAATGCTCTGATGCTCGGTGTGGACACTGCCGGAGGAACGAGGGCCAGGCTGGCCCAGCCGTGTCAGTGTCTGCTTACCTTCTCCCTCAGGGTGGATTCCCAGCCAGGAGCGTGAACTGTGTGTCCTGACAGTCTCTGTCAGTGTGGCAGAAAGCTAACCCAGGATGTCAGCAAATATAGCCCATCTGCCCATCAGCAGATGAGCTCATTTCAATCCAGGGAGATTTGGCAGGGAGGGGGTACCCATAACCAAGTACAGTCTGTAATGTCCTGCTCATTTATCTTTTAAATGTATGGGGTGATGACACTCTCTCACCATCAGCCCTCTTTTTTTTTTTAAGTTTATTTATTTATTTTGAGAGAGAGAAAGTGCACATATATGCATGAGCAGGGGATGAACAGAGAGAAGGGGAGGGAGGGGGGGAGAGAGAGAGAGAGAGAGAGAGAGAGAGGGAGAGGGAGAGGGAGAGGGAGAGAGAGAGACAGAGGGAGAGGGAGAGACAGAGGGAGAGGGAGAGAGGGAGGGAATCCCAAGCAGGCTCCACACTGTCTGCCAACGCAGAGCCGAGGCAGGGCTCGAACTCACAAACTGTGAGACCATGACCTAAGCTGAAAATAAGAGTCGGATGCTTAACGACCTGAACCACCCAGGCGCCCTCCATCAGCCCTCTTAAACATGTACCCTGTTTGCACAACTAAAAAAAGTAAAATTTTGTAATTAAAAAAAAAGAAACAACAAATGAACAAAGGAGTAAAAAGAGAAAGAAACAAACCAACAAACAGACTCTTAATTACAGAAAACAAACTGATGGTTACCAGAGGGGAGGTGTGGGGTAGGGGAGGTGAAGTGGGTGATGGGGACTAAGGAGGGCACTTGTTGCGATGATCACCGGGTGATGTATGGAAAATAGAACGCTATATTGTACACCTGAAGCTAATATTACACTGTGTGTTAACTAGCTGCAATTTAAATAAAAACTTAACCAAAAAAAGCTACTTAACTGAACTATTCTCAGAGTCACACCCCCTAGTGAGCCTCTGGTGGCCTCCTTCAGCATCAGAGGCCCTTCTCAGTGATTTCTTAGCCACCACAGACGGTTTTTCTTTAGCTCACTCACACTTACCGTGTTGGCCTAATTTAGCAGTTAAAAAAAATTTAAAGAATGAGAAAAAAACAAAACAAGAGGAGTCAAAGAAAGAAACAGAAACACTGGTCTTTCCTGGTGGCTAGAAACGTCCTTGCCATACTCAGGTTTCTCTACTCTTTTTGTGCTGATGCAGATACAGAGTATAATTTTTTAAATAGTATTAACTATGCAACACTAGAATTACTCTTAACAAGTTACGATCAATACTAATGTGTCATGCACATATACTGCCTACATCAATCTTCGCAATTACTCTGAGACAGCTGCTATCACCTCGGTGAATATGTCAGGAAACTAAGGCATAAAGGGTTAATTACACCTAAAAGAATTCACATCACGTTGTGTAAGACCTGTATTTTAAAAAATTAAAACACTACTGAAAGTAATCAAAGAAATCTTGAATAGTTTTTTATTTTGTTTTGTTTTGGGTGGGGGGAAGAGCGTGTGGGGAGGGACACAGAGAGAGGGAGGGAGAGAATCTTAAGTAGGCTCCACACCAAACTCAGAGCCCAATTCGGGGCCCAACACGGGGCTCCATCTCACAATCAATTGTGAGATCATGACCTGATGTCGGATCAAGAGTCAGACACTTAACCGACTGAATAAATCTTGAATAATCTTGAATAAATGGAAAAGCATACCATATTCTTGAATAGAAGACTCGACATCATGGATATGTATTTCTTCTCATGTTGAATTATACAGTTAATAGTATCCAACATAATTTTCTTAAAAAGGAATTGTTTGGGACTAGACACTACTATAGCCAAGAAAGTTAGAAAAGATTAATGAAGAAAGACTAGTTCACCAGTCATTCAAATATCATAAACCTAAAATAGTCAAAATGCTGTGGTACTGGCACATGATTATACCAAAGTAGCACAGTAGCAAAACAGAACAGAAAGGAAGTACCCCAATATATATAGAATTTAGTCACGATAAAAGGTAGCATTTTAAATCAGTGGAGATTAGATTGGGATTCTCTCTCGTGCTCTCTCTCTGCCCATCCCCTGCTTGCGCACACATGCTCTCTCTCTCTTAAAAAAAAAAAAAAAAATTAAGAGGTTAAATGGTTTTGGGATGCAAACTAAGTGAAACTCTTGAGTCTTTGTTTTTCAGAACTAGAAGTACATGTTTATTCAAATTACATGTGACTTTGTGACTTTTGCTTAAGGAAGAAAAAAAAGTTCCAGAGACAATTTGAAGACAGAGAAAATCACAATGTGTGATTCTTAAGAAGAATAAACATGGAAAAAGTCTGGCTGCCACTGAGACTTTAGGGGGGGACAAACTGAAAGCAGAACAGTGGAAATAAAAATAAGAAAAGAGATGGGTTTGTGCAAAGAAACTTTCCAGGAGTCTTCATAAAATTAAAACCAAATTATCCAAGTGTGCTGAAAGAAAAAGAATCCGCACAGAAGGGAGGGCTATGCGACATCACAACCCAGACCACTGTCGGCCCCAACTACTGTCCTCCAGGGCTCCCATGGTAACCAACACATTATCCTCAAGAGACCTGCTTCTTCCCCATCCACATCCCAGTTCAGCCACAGACACATTTTCTCTTCATCCCCCGGGAGGCTGTTGAGATCACATGTACTGTTAATCAGGACTCTTTAACTGGAAGCTGCCACAGAACAGAGGGGACACGAAATAGAGAACAGACAAAATTTTATATTCTGAACTTCTGGACAATACTGGCTCTCTGGGACCTGTGGGCCCCCATTTGACAGTGTCCCAAGGAAGGAATCTCGCTCAGAGAATCCCCAGAGTTGACTCCCCTCTTCTCCTTCCCAAAGGAGGAAGCCCAGAGTAGAATCCAGTAGGTACCTGCCTCGGAAGCTATCTCCGTGTTATTGGGCACAGGTTCCGTCACCCTCCCTGAGTCTCTTCCGGTGGTCTCGGTAAGGAGACCGTGCCACCTAGGCCACCCAGAAGCCCCTGGCCAGCAGCAGTAGCTGTCTGCACACCCCTCGAAGCCTGAGGTTGCTGGAGATGAGGAAAAACGGATGGACAGACGTGCACAGGTAGATTAAAATCTGCCACGGCCAGTACCAGTCGCTCTCTGAGAAGAAACCTGCAGCATCGATGACCAGGGATGCGAGGGACAGAGCATCAGGAATGAGGAAGGAGACGAGCGACTTCAGAGCTCTGGTGTGAGCCTGGGCACCGGGGTCCTGTGGCCCGTGGGCGCTGAGCCGCATCCTCCCAGTGTGCCTCCTCAGAGAATTAATCAACAGTGCAACTGAGACCAGAAAAACAGAGCAAGGAACTAACAAGGTGATCAGCTTCAGGGGCAAGAAGTAGTGAACTTCCAGTGTCCTGTTCCACTGTCTGAAGGTCATGTTCCCAGGAAACTTTCTAATTAAGAATCCTTCACACACAGCACGGTTTCCCCAAAAGAAGAGCAGAGTGACGATGAAGGAGATCAGGAGAGGAGCCATGAGGAGCCAGGGCACTGACCCTGGGAACCTCCACTTGAGCCAGAGGAAGGTGGGGTGGGTGAAGTTAGTGATCTTCATGCAGAAGAGGACACTGTGCCAGGAGCTGAACCAGAAGGTGGCTGAGTTCAGGAAGTCCCAATGGAGACCAAAGAACTGCCGTGCAGGACCTCTGCTGTACTCGGCCAGTAGAAGCTGTTCACCGTTCCAACCCACTGCAGGCAGAAGCAGGAGGCGCCCAAGCTCAGGAGGATCATGCCAGAGGGAGGCAGCCTCCCCCGCCGCAGCCTTTCCCTGCCCAGCACCAGCACAACGAGCCGTTGGCCAGGGTTCCCAGAAGGCACGGCAGGATGAAGAGCAGCATGAAGAAGGCTGAGAGCCCTGGCCGCGTTTCGGCCGCTCGGGTCACCACCCCTGTGCCTTGCGCCTTGGTCCCTGGCCTCCTCCCTACCCCCGCACACAGTCCCTCTTTAGACCTTTCCTGGGGACGTGAGAAGAGTGCTCAGGCTCTGCATCTGAGTCAGAGTTCGCTCACAAGGCGGATACTGGGGCTGCAGGGGAAAGGTGAGCTCAGCTCAGCGAGGATGCAAATTTCCCGTGGGCTCAGTTACCACGAGGCCTACCCGCTGCCCCTGATTTGCCTTGTCTGGTTTTGCCTGCATGCTACCGTCGTTAGCATCAATGTAGAGAGTTTTTCAGTGTCTCTGTAGCTGAGTTCTATCCTTCTTATTTCTCCCTCAGGAGAATATACACACCTCTCCCCATCAGATCATTCTTAAGACATGAAGCATACAGGCAACAAGTACAGGAGACATTTAATATGGCCAAGACCTGGGCAAAACAGTGATGATAGAGAAGTCTGTCTCCAGCCAAGCTTCCCTGTCACACATCGACCCTCAAATATGAGCAGTCATCCCCTTCAAGGTCAGAATCTTTGGTCCACCTTTTTACCAAACCTCTTCTTAAATCCTTCATGGACCTGAGATATGAATGACTGATAATGGTTTAAACCAGTTTTATGTTCCAGTGAGAGAATTCATTTCCTTGCGGTTGTGGAACTAAGGGCACCTGCCTCTTGCTGGGTCTCAGTTGAAGGCTCCCTCGGATCCTGGTGGCCACTGGCTGTTTTTGCCAAGCGGGATGTTTCAACATGGCACCTTACTCCATCAAGCCAGCAAAGAGAGTCTCTAGAGGGAGCTGGCTAGCAGGATGGAGTCTTAAACAGTGTAGTACAATCACAGGAGGACATCCTACCACTTTTGCCATATTCTGTCGCCTAGAAGCAAGTCACAGTCTGCAGGGGCGCTCAAATGGTGTGGGTTACAAAAAGGTACAGATACCAAAGTTGGGGAACCATCTTAGAGCCTATCTGCCACAATGAGACACCACAGCTTACAAGGCATGTGTGCTGTCCTGTCTTCCAACACCAACATTAAACAGAGATCCCTATGAGACCACATTAAAAAGCAAAAGTATTTTCTGGGGGGCTCCTGGGTGGCTCAGTCAGTTAGGCATCCAACTCTTGACTTCAGCCCAGGTCATGATCTCATGGTTTGTGAGACTGAGCCGCGCATCGGGCTCTGCGCTGACAGTGTGGAGCCTGCTTGGGATCCTCCCTCTCCCTCTCTCTCTGCCCCATCCTCCACTCACACTGTCTCAGCTTGGTCCATAGTCAAATGTTTCCCATTTAGTAGTTCAAATCTGTCCTTTCTCCACATTTGTTTGAAAAACTCAAGAGTATGTTTTTATGTAAGTGTGTCCTTTTGGATTGTGACTTTGTATGAATCAACTAAGAAAAATAGTCATACAAATAATGTGAAAGTTGTCACTACCACAGCATAAATGTATAATTATACTAAAATGAATAATCCACAACAGAGAGAGAGATCTCACTGAAGGTAGGTGAACATGCATTTTTTCTATTCTCAGATCCACGTCACTCATACAGTTTTGACTCATTCACTCAACAAATACTTACTGAGCACTTACACACACAGGGCTCCTATTCTTGTCACCGGGAATAGAGAAGCGAATGTAAGAGGTGGGATTCCTGCTTCTGTGGAACTTACAGTCTGATGGAAGGTAACTGACAATAAGCACGTGCACGAACACGACACTTTCACATTGTAATCAGTGCCCTGAAGAAAACAGGAGAGGAAGACTGCTGGAGCATAGCTGGAGAGGGAGAAGCTGCTCCCTCACACCCACGGGATGGGGAAGGCATTCTCAGGGCACACGTGGGCTGAGGGGCCCGAGCGAGTAGGGTCTTTGCCACGTACAGCTGGCTGAACTCGTAATATTATCGAATCAACACTTTATTCATTCTCTCCCACCATCTCTTCTAATTTTACCCAGTGGGAGAACCTTCTCCTGCCAGAGAAAAAGAATTCCCGGAGGCCACGTGACTATTCACTCTCATCAACTAAGTTGTCCCGAGATCACTTCAAGTCACAAAACCAACTCAGACCAGAAATGGGGCATTTCTGCCCAATATATAAAAACTACATAACAAGATGGCATTGGCTAATGCAGATGGAGAATGCAAAAGGGGCGGGAAGGGTCTTGCTTGGACTAGAACCAAAGCTTGTGCCTTCCGGGCCTGGCACGTGTTAAATGCTGATGCTCCTTCCTGGGGAACTTCAGAGCTCTGGAGGCTCCCCACTGGGCTCTCTCCCACAATTCCCTTTGATGGGGAGAAAGCATCTTTATTTTGGGTGATCCCTTGGGACTCCTTCCTCAGCTCCTAGACATTTTCCCCAAAATTATTGCTGCTGGCATTTCCTCACCCCACTAGACAGCCCTATTGGTCAAACCTCAAGACACCTGCACACATATGCTCTCTCCCTTGGGGTCCAAAACTGGTACCCTAGCCCTGCCCCCACACTCCAAATGTGGCCACATTCTCCTGACTCTGCCCCAAAAGTTAGCTAGTCTGTTTGTCTTTCATTATCTTAACTACCCCCAGCAGGAACAAGACCATACTTAGCCCACTATCCCTCCCGACTGAAGCAGTAACACGGCAAGATTTGAGAGTGGCCCCACAGAAGCTCTGGAGCACCACCAGGTTTGAGGCTAAGTCCTCCTCAGTGAAGGATGGAGTGCGTTTCATCACATAGCTTTTCCAAGTATTTATTCCTCACAAAATCCTCTCTCTTCTGCTCTCTAACCTTTTCATTTTATCAAAGGGTTTCAGGAGGTACAGGACAGGTTTATGCCCAGTGCCTGTGAAAACCTGAATAGTGTGAACTAGCAGCTCACTTTGAAATCTCCTATCATTGAATCTTTGCACTTGGTAGAAATGTCAACCTCTGTTTAAAAGGCAAGATCAAGAAAGTCATGTTGGTCATGGTAAGAACTTGGGATGTTATCCTCACATAACAGAAAGCCATTAGAGAGTTTTAATTTTTTTTTTTTTAATTTATTTTTGGGATAGAGAGAAACAGAGCATGAACGGGGGAGGGGCAGAGAGAGAGGGAGACACAGAATCGGAAACAGGCTCCAGGCTCCGAGCCATCAGCCCAGAGCCTGACGTGGGGCTCGAACTCACGGACCGCAAGATGGTGACCTGGCTGAAGTCGGACGCTTAACCGACTGCGCCACCCAGGCGCCCCTAGAGAGTTTTAAACAAGGGAGTAGCATGACCTAATCTGTTTTTAAACAGATCCTGTGGATCAGGACTTGGAGAGTGGAAGTGGGGAGGGGCAAGGGTAGAGAAGAGCAGTCAGAGGCTACCGCATTAGACCGCGCACAAGCAGGCGCTAGCTTCCTCTCAGCTGGGAGCACTGGAAGTGGTGAGCAGGGATGAGATGCTGGCATCTTTGGAAGGCAGATTCAGTAGGATTTTCCTGATGGCGGGAGTGAGAGAAAAAAAGGAATCAAGGATGGATCCCAAATTTTTACTTCGGTCACTGGAGAATTTACGGAGCTGTCTACAGAGAGGAGTTAGACTGAGAGGGATATGCTTCTGGGAGGAAGTCTGTTCTGGCCATGTGAAGTCTGAGACACCTGTTAGATCTCTAAAATGAGACACGAAGGGGACAATTAAAATATAAGTCTGGATCTCAGAATGGCTGGAGTAACAGGTTTGGGAGCCATCAACACTCGGTATTTAGAGCCATTACATTAGATGAGATCACGTGGGAAAAGAGTGTGAACGGAGACTGGCAAGGGGCTGGAGGCGAACCCTGCACCTTCAGCCTTGAGGGGTTGGAAGTCAAAGGATCCGGCTGAGGAGACTTGGCTGAGACTGATATCCAGGAGGGATTCCGTTCTCTGAGCTCATGCTCAGGTACAGGAGGAGGAGGAAGACAACGGGGAGGAGGGCGACACAGAAATGAAAACTGTGCTGAAGAGACTCTGAAGAGACTCGAGCGCTGCAGGGGGATCTGGACCCAGGGGCTGCAAGCCGCGTGCTCTGGGGAGATGCCCTGAGGCAGATACTGTCAGCGGCTCTCACTCTGACAGGCCCTCTGGTCGGGACCCAAGCCCAGCCCAGCAGTGTTGAAACCGCGCTTTACCACCTGACAGCCTCAGGAGAGCAGTTCTATTTATCATTCATCCATTCAGCAGGTACCGTCCATCAGACACTAGGCCAGCCATGTAGGCACAAAGATAAAGATAGTCTTTGAGGGAGAAAAGATAAGTAGACATATGACAATTCCATATAGTAAGTGATAAAATAATATTTACTCAGTGCTGCTATGCATCCCCATGCACTTCCAAGCGCTTTACAAATGTTAATTTTTGATACTCATAAAAACTCAATGAGTATCAAAAAAGGCGCTGGAACACTAGATATCTACATACAAAACACTGATACTGGACACCATCCACAAAAATCAACTCAAAGTGGATCCCAGAACCAAACATAAGAGCTAAAAGTACAAAACTCTTAGAGGAAAACACAGGAGTAAATCTTCATGATCTTGGGTTAGACAAAGCCTTCTTAGGACAACAAAAGCCATGAGTGACTAGGGGCTCCTGGGTGGCTCGGTCAGTTAAGCATCGACTTCAGCTCAGGTCATGATCTTGAGGTTCATGAGTTCAAGCCCCACATCAGGCTCTGTGCTGACAGCTCAGAGCCTGGAGCCTGCTTTGGATTCTCTGTCTCCCTCTCCCTACCCTTCCCCCCGCCCCCCACGCTCTGTCTCTCTCTCTCAAAAATAAACATTAAAAAAAAATTTTTTTAACAAAAAAAAAAAAGCACAAGTGACTAAAGAAACAATTGATATACTGGATTAAATCAAAGATTACAAACTGTTGTGCTTCCAAGGATACAAAGTGAAAAAACAACTACAGAATGGGCGAAAATACCTCCAAATCATATACCTGATGAGAAACTTGCACCCAGAATATATAAAGAACACTTAAAACTCAGCAATAAAAGGACATAATCCAATTTAAAATGGGCAAAGGATTTGAACAGACATTTCTCCAAAGATGACAGACAAATGGCCAACAAGCACACAAAAAGATGTTCCACATTACTAGTTACTATAAAAATTCAAACTAGGAGGCACCCGGGTGGCTCAGTCAGTTGAGCATCTGACTTCAGCTCAGGTCATGATCTCATAGTTCATGGATTCAAGCCCCACATCAGACTTGCAGCTGTCAGCACAGAGCCCACTTAGGATCCTCTGTCCCCCTCACTCTCTGCCCCTCCCCCACTCGCACACTCATGCTCTCTCTCAAAAATAAACATTAAAAAAAAATTTTAATGGAAATCAGCCATTGCTGATTAGAGAATCTCTAGCCACCTTAATGTGCTCAGAACACTTACTTACATTAGCCTACAGTTGGGCAAAATCATCTAACACAAAGCCTAGCTTATAACAAAGTGTTGAATATCTCATGTCATTTATTGACTACGATACTGAAAGTGGAAAGCAGAGCGGTTATGTGGGTAAAGAATGGTTGTCAGTATTCACCGTCATGATCACGTGGCTGACTGGGAATAGAATGCGAGTGTTCTCACTAAAGAAAGGTAACTATGTGAGGTGTTAATTAATTTGATGGTGGGAAACCCTTTCAAAGTGTATACAAATCAAATCATCACATTGTACACTTTATACATATTACAATTGTTTGTCAGCTATATACCTCAATAAAGCTGAAAACAAGACTGGAGTCAATAGAAAAGTAACCATGAATGTTAACTGAGAAATATAGAACACAATTTGATGTGCGATAACTATTATATTAGTGTTCAAATAGGTATGTGCATGACATACAACAAACATATGATTTTTTATTATAAAAGAGAGAGAACCACTAATATTTTTGATGCAAAACAGAAGAGTCATAATAAATATCCCGCAAATGTTAGAGAATCAGCAATTATGATCCCTGGATAATATATTATCCCTTAGATAATATAATTGTCTACAGTGGTTATATACAGTAAACGTAGGGGTGCCTGGCTGGCTTAGTCAGAAGAGCAAATGACTTGATCCTGGGGTAGTGAGTTAGAGCCTCGTGTTGGGTGTAGAGGTTACTTAAAAATAAAATCTTAAAAAAATAGTAAATGTAAAGTCAACATTCATGAAAGCATGAATATTATAATACAATTATATATATTATATATTAATATTAATATTATAATATTATGCAGAATAACACTGGCTAGGCATCCAGGGTAGATATGAGCCATGATTCCCTCTTTGAAGAGAGGAAATAGGATGTCTAAAATGACAGTCATCACAATGCAGACTGTGAAACAACGAGCGAGGATATAAAAACACTGCCTGCAATAAAACCTTCAGAATCTGTGCCTTGTCCTTCTAGGTTCTGGGGGAAGAGCACCACTGTGGTGGAATATGGAACATCACCAAGCTGATTGTGTCATGGTTCCATTTAAAATTACAGTTAAGATTGAATATAAAATCTTGATTCAGCAAAATTAATGAATCAAATATTTTTATTCCTAAGATTTATGTTTTTTCATGTTTTATGCCATGCTTTCCACAAAATATTTGCGTATCCTAGAAAAGTGCCATCTGTGAGAACAAATGATGATTCTTCCTGAGAAATTAACAATAATTTTTTCATTATTGAGCTACTACTGTTCATAAACTTCATAGTCTCTTGGGGTGCCTGGGTAGCTCAGTCAGTTAAGCAACCAACTCCTAGTTTCAGCTCAGGTCATGATCTCAACAGTCATGGGATCAAGCCCCACGTCAGGCTCTGTGCTGATAGTGGGGAACCTGCTTGGGATTCTCTCCCTCTCTGCCCCTCCCCCACTCATACTCACACTTCTCTCAAAATAAACAAATTAAAAAAAAAAACTTCACAGTCTCTTACAATAATTATTAAAAGGCTTCCTTATGTCTGCCATGGCAAAAAGATGAAATAATCATTACACATAAAAATATATATAAATTAAAACATATATATGTGTATATAAATTTATTATCCTAACTTTGTTTTTTGTGGTTTTTTTGTAGTGTTTATTTTTGAGAGAGAGACAGAGACAGAGAGACAGAGACAGAGTGAGAGCGGGGGACAGGCAGGGAGAGAAGGAGACACAGAATCGGAAGCAGGCTCCAGGCTCTGAGCTGTCAGCACAGAGCTCAACGTGGGACTTGAACTCATGGACCATGAGATCATGACCTGAGCTGAAGTCAGACACTTAACTGACTGAGTCACCCAGGCACCCCTATCCTAACTTTGTAAAAAGTTGTTTAAATATCTGAAATATTGACATTATTTACTTTTACATATAAATTTGTATAAATACAATTCTATGTGAGGAAAAATATCTAGAAGGAATAATGAGTGTTAATGATAATTATTCTCTGGATAATGAAAGTATGAGTGATTATTAAACTTCTTTATAATATTCTATAACTTTCAAGTCCCTGCAATAATCAGATATTATCAAAAAAGAACATTTAAAGTTTGAAACTAATAAATCATTTGTGATCAAAGTAAGGAAGGCTAAATAACTCTGCTTCATCTCTAACATTAAGCTCAGCTGTAAAACCCTATGATTTGAGACCAGTAAGAACTGATTGACCTGGCATAGGGCAGGGGAAGGTAGGGCAGAGCAGCAGGGCAGAACTGGTCATGGTGTTCAAGGTTCCACTGTTATACAGAGTTGTATATTGATCTTCCAAGGACTTCTCCCTGCTGCTTTCCTGAAAATCTTCTGTATAAACGTTAAGCATTTAGTTAATCGGTCCAACTAACGCTTTCAGTACCTCTGTCCCGCCCCTCCCCTGCAAACATGTACCACCACCATCAACACCAGTGCTACCATCCAACTGCCACCATCACAAGCCAAAGATCACACCCTCTTCTTTCCTACAGATAAGGAAACTGAGACCCCGGGAAGGTAACTGACTTTCCCAAGGCCACAACACAGATAGAGGCAGAAAAGAACGAATTCTTAAATTCAGATCTTCACTCGAAGACCCTGCACCATGTTCTCCCAGAGCCCTTATGTCATTGAGTTAACTGTCACCATCAGAAGTTTCATGCCTTGGAAGATTCTTAATTTCCATGCTAGAGACCAAAATTGGAATCTTAATACCTTCTACTACCCAAATCTCCATCAGGAAGAGAGTCTATAGTAGGACACAGGGTGTGGGGCATGAACGCAGTGTTAGTGTTCGGTCCTCACTCGTACCTTGGGAATCAGTGATTAGGTGGACAGTACCCTGTGATTAGGACTCCTGGAAAGCCTATTCCAAATTCCCAGGTTCTGACTCCACCAGATTCCCTGAATTCATGGCAACCATTCACATATGTCAAGTCAGAGCAAGAGAAAAGAACTTTCTTTGAGGCTTTGGCAAATTCACTTCTCAGGGCTGGGTCACCAGTTGCTGCACCACCAGGTTGGCCAGGAAAGACTCGGATGGAATCCACAGTGGTCCCTAAAGTATGATGCTGCCAAAAGCAAGCACAAGGCTAAAAGAGACCAGTATTGTGAGCCGAAGAGCAAGTCAAAAACAGCAACCGCAGGGCTAGACCAAACTGGATAGAGTAGGCCAGCAGAGTCCTCCATGCAAAATCAATTCACTTTCCAGATGTCTCTACAAGACAGAACCTATGCAGAAGTTGAGGTCCAAGGTCTAAATGAAGCAAAGAAGCATGAATAGACAGCACAGGTAAGCAGTGGAAAACATATCAAGGTTTAATTTAATTTTACCCTAGGAAGTAAGCTATTGATTTTAGGGTAGAGACTGCCTTGAGCTCTGTGCTTTTAAAGCCATTCTTGACGGGAGAGAATTAGAGCTTCTGATGTGCACTCCAGAGGGGAGCGTGTTCTAAGCTATGGTTCCACAACATCTGAATATCCATAGCTGAAGAAGGATGTCACATTCTCCATGGCAAAGATACTTTGCAATGTGTGTGTCTTTCACGGCTCTAGTTAAAAAAAATAATATGCTACAAAGTTTCTGATTCTTTTACACATCAGTACCTGTACTTTTTTGTTTGTTTGTTTGTTTTATTTATTTTGAGGGAGGGAGAGAGCAGGGTAGGGGCACAGACAGGGAGAGAGAGAAACCCAAGAAGAGCCCAACACAGGGCTCTCTCAGGAACCCTGAGATCGTGACTTGTGCCAAAATCAAGAGTCAGACGCTTAACCAACTGAGCCACCGAGGTGCCCCACACCTAAAAATACTTTAATTCGATGTGCCTCAGTGACTCTTCCTCACATTCAGATTCTAAACCACATCTGCTCGGTCTGAAACAGATATTTGTACATCTACGTTCACTGCAGCATTATTCACAAAAGCCAAAATGTGGAAGCAACCCAAGTATCCGTCAACAAACAAATAAATAAGTGAAATAGATAAATAAAATGTGGCATAGACAGACAATGAAATATTATTTTGCCTTCACAAAGATATCTGCTACAATGTGGATGAATCTTGAAGACATTATGGTAAGTGAAATAAGTCAGATGCAAAAGGGCAAATAATGTGTGATTTCACTTAAGTGAGGCACCCCAAATAGTCCAATTCATAAAGATGAAAAGTAGAATAGTGGTTGCCAGGGGCCGGGGAGGGAGGAGGCGTGGAGAATGGGACATTTTCATGTAAGGGATAGAGTTTCAATTGGAGAGGATGAAGAGTTCTGCTGACAGATGGTGGGGATGACCGCATAACAATGTGAATGTACTTAATGCCACAGAAATGTACACTTTACAAAGGCTGAAATGGTAAACTTTGTTATGTGTATTTTCACCACAATAAAGTATTTTCTCAAAGCATATTTTCTGGACACAGTATAAGGGCCTCATCTTTTATATACATGCGTCAATTTCAGACATTGCTCTTGATCTAATAGAAAAGTACGTTGTTCTTTTAAAGAACAAAGACTGTGTCTTCTCCAGCCACCACATCTCCCACATAGTGGGCATTAAGGAAATACTTGCTGAATGAATGAGCTTGGTTGTTTTCCTTTTTAAAGTCATCTTCATGTGTCATCCTTCTACAAATTGCATTACTGACATATTTTGTTACAGATACTTTCAACTTTTGGGTTCTTTCAGGAGACTGAGTTAGCAAGACAATATAAATTCTATAACAACAGAACCAATAATGCTTGTGTCTACCTTGGAAATGCTGAGAAGAAACATGTATGTTGTACATACAAAGGTGTTCTCAGTCTTATTCGCCGGAGCCCTGAAAGTCTGGTCTTACTACTAAGAGTAGGCAATTATTTTCCCAAAAAATAACAGATTAGTAACAACTCAGCTGCAATAACACACGTAACAAAAGATTTCAAAAACAAGTAACATGACTCAGGTTACTGACTCACATAAATACAGTCATTAGCTTTAATTTGAGAAGTGCAGCTATCGCCAGCTTCCTTATGGATTTCTCTATGGCAGGACAAAGGAGATAGAACCTAAATGTTTTCCAATTCTAAGCCTTTGGACCAGCTGTTTTCCTTCTCCATTTGCAACTTTTCAGCAATAAGGACAGCAGTCCCCTTACATCTGACCCCTACAAGATTGAATGGATCCTACTGCTGGTGATGACCCACAGGGCAGTACATCCAAGGAGTTTGTCAGTAGGACAGGAAGCCACCAACTTCAGCCCTAATCTGGTAGGATACAGGAAACTATAGTCCCTCTTGGAGACAGAAATCTATATTGCTCTCAAAACTACTGCACTTTAGGGGCGCCTGGCTGGCTCAGTCAGAAGAGCGAGGGTGTGGCTGTTGATCACAGGGTCATGAGTTCAAGAACCCCGCTGGTATAGTGATTACTTAAATCGATAACCTTTAAAAAGAGATTACTTAGGGGCACCTGGGTGGCTCAGTCAGTAAGTGTCCCACTCTTGATTTTGGCTCAGATGGTGATCTCATGGTCATCAGATTGAGCCCCATGTCGGGCTCCAAGCTGAGTGGAGCCTGTTTGGGATTCTCTCTCTCCCTCTCTTTCTTTCAAAATAAATAAACTTGGGGCGCCTGGGTGGCGCAGTCGGTTAAGCGTCCGACTTCAGCCAGGTCACAATCTCGCGGTCCGTGAGTTCGAGCCCCGCGTCAGGCTCTGGGCTGATGGCTCAGAGCCTGGAGCCTGTTTCCGATTCTGTGTCTCCCTCTCTCTCTCTGCCCCTCCCCCGTTCATGCTCTGTCTCTCTCTGTCCCAAAAAAAAAAAAAAAAAAAAATTGTTGGGAAAAAAAACAAAATAAATAAACTCAAACTTTTTAAAAAAAAATTTTAATGTCTTATTTTTGAGAGAGAGAGAGAGAGAGAAACAGAGCACAAGCAGAGAAAAGGCAGAGAGAGAGAGAGACAGAATCTGAAGCAGGATCCAGGCTCTGAGGTGTCAGCACAGAGTCTAACGTGGGGCTCAAACTGGAACTGTGAGATCATGACCTGAGCTGACGTCGGACACTTAATCAACCGAGCCACCCAGATGCCCCAAAATAAATAAACTTAAAAAAAAAAACTAAAAAGAGATTACTTAAATAAACTTTAAAAAAAAACCCACTGTACTTTAGATCTGATGTAAGTGATATAATCATCTAATGACAAAGGAGTGGTTTCTCATTAAAAAAAAAAAAAAAACATCTTGAGCAATATAGAGAATGGATACTGGATATTGTACCTTAAACAGTTTATTCAACGTCTTCTAAAAAATGTTTTATTTTGAGGGAGAGGGAAGATGGCGGTGTAGGAGGACGCTGGGCTCACCGCGCGTCCTGCTGATCACTTAGATTCCAACTACACCTGCCTAAATAACCCAGAGAACCGCCAGAGTATTAGCAGAACGGAGTCGCCGGAGCCAAGCGCAGACGAGAGGCCCACGGAAGAGGGTAGGAAGGGCGGCGAGGCGGTGCGCGCTCCACGGACTGGCGGGAGGGAGCCAGGGCGGAGGGGCAGCTCGCCGGCCAAGCAGAGCCCCCGAGTCTGGCTTGGAAAAAGCGGAGGGGCCTGACGGACTGTGTTCCGACAGCAAGCGCGACTTAGCGTCTGGGAGGTCATAAGTTAACAGCCCTGCTCAGAAAGCGGGAAGGCTGGAGGACAAAGGGAGGGAGAGCTGCTGAGCCCCCTGACAACAGAGCTCAGTTTGGTGGGGAACAAAGGCGCTCGCCAGCGCCATCTCCCCCGCCCATCCCCCATCCAAAATCCCAAAGAGAACCAGTTCCTGCCAGGGAACTTGCTCGCCCCGCGCAAACACCCAACTCTGCGCTTCTGCGGAGCCAAACCTCCGGCAGCGGATCTGACTCCCTCCTGCGGCAACAGGGCCCCTCCTGAAGTGGATCACCTAAGGAGAAGCAAGCTAAGCCTGCCCCTCCTGCCCCTGTGCACCTTGCCTACCCACCCCAGCTAAGACGCCAGATCCCCAGCATCACAAGCCTGGCAGTGTGCAAGTAGCCCAGACAGGCCACCCCACCCCACAGTGAATCCCACCCCTAGGAGAGGGGAAGAGAAGGCACGCACCAGTCTGACTGTGGACACAGCGGTGGGCTGGGGGCAGACATCAGGTCTGACTGCGGCTCCGCCCACCAACTCCAGTTATACACCACAGCACAGGGGAAGTGCCCTGCAGGTCCTCACCACGCCAGGGACTATCCAAAATGACCAAGCGGAAGAATTCCCCTCAGAAGAATCTCCAGGAAATAACAACAGCTAATGAGCTGATCAAAAAGGATTTAAATAATATAACAGAAAGTGAATTTAGAATAATAGTCATAAAATTAATCGCTAGGCTTGAAAACAGTATAGCTGACAGCAGAGAATCTCTTGCTACAGAGATCAAGGGACTAAGGAACAGTCACGAGGAGCTGAAAAACGCTTTAAACGAAATGCATAACAAAATGGAAACCACCACGGCTCGGATTGAAGAGGCAGAGGAGAGAATAGGTGAACTAGAAGATAAAGTTATGGAAAAAGAGGAAGCTGAGAAAAAGAGAGAGAAAAAAATCCAGGAGTATGAGGGGAAAATTAGAGAACTAAGTGATACACTAAAAAGAAATAATATACGCATAATTGGTATCCCAGAGGAGGAAGAGAGAGGGAAAGGTGCTGAAGGGGTACTTGAAGAAATAATAGCTGAGAACTTCCCTGAACTGGGGAAGGAAAAAGGCATTGAAATCCAAGAGGCACAGAGAACTCCCTTCAGACGTAACTTGAATCGATCTTCTGCACGACATATCATAGTGAAACTGGCAAAATACAAGGATAAAGAGAAAATTCTGAAAGCAGCAAGGGGTAAACGTGCCCTCACATATAAAGGGAGACCTATAAGACTCGTGACTGATCTCTCTTTTGAAACTTGGCAGGCCAGAAAGAATTGGCACGAGATTTTCAGTGTGCTAGACAGAAAAAATATGCAGCCGAGAATCCTTTATCCAGCAAGTCTGTCATTTAGAATAGAAGGAGAGATAAAGGTCTTCCCAAACAAACAAAAACTGAAGGAATTTGTCACCACTAAACCAGCCCTACAAGAGATCCTAAGGGGGACCCTGTGAGACAAAGTACCAGAGACATCACTACAAGCATAAAACATACAGACATCACAATGACTCTAAACCCGTATCTTTCTATAATAACACTGAATGTAAATGGATTAAATGCGCCAACCAAAAGACATAGGGTATCAGAATGGATAAAAAAAAAAGACCCATCTATTTGCTGTCTACAAGAGACTCATTTTAGACCTGAGGACACCTTTAGATTGAGAGTGAGGGGATGGACAACTATTTATCATGCTACTGGAAGCCAAAAGAAAGCTGGAGTAGCCATCCTTATATCAGACAAACTAGACTTTAAATTAAAGGCTGTAACAAGAGATGAAGAAGGACATTATATAATAGTGACAGGGTCTATCCATCAGGAAGAGCTAACAATTATAAATGTCTATGCGCCGAATACCAGAGCGCCCAAATATATAAAACAATTACTCATAAACATAAGCAACCTTATTGAGAAGAATGTGGTAATTGCAGGGGACTTTAACACCCCACTTACAGAAATGGATAGATCATCTAGACACACGGTCAATAAAGAAACAAGGGCCCTGAATGAGACATTGGATCAGATGGACTTGACAGATATATTTAGAACTCTGCATCCCAAAGCAACAGAATATACTTTCTTCTCGAGTGCACATGGAACATTCTCCAAGATAGATCATATACTGGGTCACAAAACAGCCCTTCATAAGTTTACAAGAATTGAAATCATACCATGCATACTTTCAGACCACAATGCTATGAAGCTGGAAATCAACCACAGAAAAAAGTCTGGAAAACCTCCAAAAGCATGGAGGTTAAAGAACACCCTACTAACGAATGAGTGGGTCAACCAGGCAATTAGAGAAGAAATTAAAAAATATATGGAAACAAACGAAAATGAAAATACAACAATCCAAACGCTTTGGGATGCAGCGAAGGCAGTCCTGAGAGGAAAATACATTGCAGTCCAGGCCTATCTCAAGAAACAAGAAAAATCCCAAATACAAAATCTAACAGCACACCTAAAGGAAATAGAAGCAGAACACCAAAGGCAGCCTAAACCCAGCAGAAGAAGAGAAATAATAAAGATCAGAGCAGAAATAAACAATATAGAATCTAAAAAAACTGTAGAGCAGATCAATGAAACCAAGAGTTGGTTTTTTGAAAAAATAAACAAAATTGACAAACCTCTAGCCAGGCTTCTCAAAAAGAAAAGGGAGATGACCCAAATAGATAAAATCATGAATGAAAATGGAATGATTACAACCAATCCCTCAGAGATACAAACAATTATCAGGGAATACTATGAAAAATTATATGCCAACAAATTGGACAACCTGGAAGAAATGGACAAATTCCTGAACACCCACACTCTTCCAAAACTCAATCAGGAGGAAATAGAAAGCTTGAACAGACCCATAACCAGTGAAGAAGTTGAATCGGTTATCAAAAATCTCCCAACAAATAAGAGTCCAGGATCAGATGGCTTCCCAGGGGAGTTCTACCAGACGTTTAAAGCAGAGATAATACCTATCCTTCTCAAGCTATTCCAAGAAATAGAAAGGGAAGGAAAACTTCCAGACTCATTCTATGAAGCCAGTATTACTTTGATTCCTAAACCAGACAGAGACCCAGTAAAAAAAGAGAACTACAGGCCAATATCCCTGATGCATATGGATGCAAAAATTCTCAATAAGATACTAGAAAATCGAATTCAACGGCATATAAAAAGAATTATTCACCATGATCAAGTGGGATTCATTCCTGGGATGCAGGGCTGGTTCAACATTCGCAAATCAATCAACGTGATACATCACATTAACAAAAAAAAAAGAGAAAAACCATATGATCCTGTCAATCGATGCAGAAAAGGCCTTTGACAAAATCCAGCACCCTTTCTTAATAAAAACCCTTGAGAAAGTCGGGATAGAAGGAACATACTTAAAGATCATAAAAGCCATTTATGAAAAGCCCACAGCTAACATCATCCTCAACGGGGAAAAACTGAGAGCTTTTTCCCTGAGATCAGGAACATGACAGGGATGCCCACTCTCACCGCTGTTGTTTAACATAGTGCTGGAAGTTCTAGCATCAGCAATCAGACAACAAAAGGAAATCAAAGGCGTCAAAATTGGCAAAGATGAAGTCAAGCTTTCGCTTTTTGCAGATGACATGATATTATACATGGAAAATCCGATAGACTCCACCAAAAGTCTGCTAGAACTGATACATGAATTCAGCAAAGTTGCAGGATACAAAATCAATGTACAGAAATCAGTTGCATTCTTATACACTAACAATGAAGCAACAGAAAGACAAATAAAGAAACTGATCCCATTCACAATTGCACCAAGAAGCATAAAATACCTAGGAATAAATCTAACCAAAGATGTAAAGGATCTGTATGCTGAAAACTATAGAAAGCTTATGAAGGTAATTGAAGAAGATTTAAAGAAATGGAAAGACATTCCCTGCTCATGGATTGGAAGAATAAATATTGTCAAAATGTCAATACTACCCAAAGCTATCTACACATTCAATGCAATCCCAATCAAAATTGCACCAGCATTCTTCTCAAAACTAGAACAAGTGGGGCGCCTGGGTGGCGCAGTCGGTTAAGCGTCCGACTTCAGCCAGGTCACGATCTCGCGGTCCGTGAGTTCGAGCCCCGCGTCGGGCTCTGGGCTGATGGCTCAGAGCCTGGAGCCTGTTTCCGATTCTGTGTCTCCCTCTCTCTCTGCCCCTGCCCCGTTCATGCTCTGTCTCTCTCTGTCTCAAAAATAAATAAACATTAAAAAAAAAAAAAAAAAATTAAAACTAGAACAAGCAATCCTAAAATTCATATGGAACCACAAAAGGCCCCGAATAGCCAAAGTAATTTTGAAGAAGAAGACCAAAGCAGGAGGCATCACAATCCCAGACTTTAGCCTCTACTACAAAGCTGTCATCATCAAGACAGCATGGTATTGGCACAAAAACAGACACATAGACCCATGGAATAGAATAGAAACCCCAGAACTAGACCCACAAACGTATGGCCAACTCATCTTTGACAAAGCAGGAAAGAACATCCAATGGAAAAAAGACAGTCTCTTTAACAAATGGTGCTGGGAGAACTGGACAGCAACATGCAGAAGGTTGAAACTAGACCACTTTCTCACACCATTCACAAAAATAAACTCAAAATGGATAAAGGACCTGAATGTGAGAAAGGAAACCATCAAAACCTTAGAGGAGAAAGCAGGAAAAGACCTCTCTGACCTCAGCCGTAGCAATCTCTTACTCGACACATCCCCAAAGGCAAGGGAATTAAAAGCAAAAGTGAATTACTGGGACCTTATGAAGATCAAAAGCTTCTGCACAGCAAAGGAAACAACCAACAAAACTAAAAGGCAACCAACGGAATGGGAAAAGATATTTGCAAATGACATATCGGACAAAGGGCTAGTATCCAAAATCTATAAAGAGCTCACCAAACTCCACACCCGAAAAGCAAATAACCCAGTGAAGAAATGGGCAGAAAACATGAATAGACACTTCTCTAAAGAAGACATCCGGATGGCCAACAGGCACATGAAAAGATGTTCAGCGTCGCTCCTTATCAGGGAAATACAAATCAAAACCACACTCAGGTATCACTTCACGCCAGTCAGAGTGGCCAAAATGAACAAATCAGGAGACTATAGATGCTGGAGAGGATGTGGAGAAACGGGAACCCTCTTGCACTGTTGGTGGGAATGCAAATTGGTGCAGCCGCTCTGGAAAGCAGTGTGGAGGTTCCTCAGAAAATTAAAAATAGACCTACCCTATGACCCAGCAATAGCACTGCTAGGAATTTATCCAAGGGACACAGGAGTACTGATGCATAGGGGCACTTGTACCCCAATGTTCATAGCAGCACTCTCAACAATAGCCAAATTATGGAAAGAGCCTAAATGTCCATCAACTGATGAATGGATAAAGAAATTGTGGTTTATATACACAATGGAATACTACGTGGCAATGAGAAAAAATGAAATATGGCCTTTTGTAGCAACGTGGATGGAACTGGAGAGTGTGATGCTAAGTGAAATAAGCCATACAGAGAAAGACAGATACCATATGGTTTCACTCTTATGTGTATCCTAAGAAACTTAACAGGAACCCATGGGGGAGGGGAAGGAAAAAAAAAAAAAAAGAGGTTAGAGTGGGAGAGAGCCAAAGCATAAGAGACTGTTGAGAACTGAGAACAAACTAAGGGTTGATGGGGGGTGGGAGGGAGGAGAGGGTGGGTGATGGGTATTGAGGAGGGCACCTTTTGGGATGAGCACTGGGTGTTGTATGGAAACCAATTTGACAATAAATTTCATATATAAATTTAAAAAATGTTTTATTTTTACTGGAAGAGAAATAAGAGTCCTTAAAAAACACTGCCACCCCCATAGGTCTCGGCCACCCAAACCTTGGGTTTCCATCACTGTAGTTCAGAATTCGTATTATTTATAGTTAAAAGACATGTCAGCTCAGCTTACTAAAATTCAAAATGCGTTCAGCTGCTGACTGCTAAAGCCCAGTTTCCAAAGCTTTTATCTGTTACC
Source organism: Puma concolor (assembly GCF_028749965.1). NCBI lineage: Eukaryota > Metazoa > Chordata > Mammalia > Carnivora > Felidae > Puma > Puma concolor. Next base: position 12,365,479 of record NC_141668.1, read on the forward strand.
AAGGCCGACCATCCAAACCACTGGAACTCAGATTCATTACAAGCCTGTGCCAGAGGCCAGCTGCGTGAGCAGCCACGTCCTGGCTCACTCCCTGCTACGTGATTCTGACCTGATTTGAAAAGTTCGGTTCCCTCCCAGCTCTCCTCCCACACGAGCCCTCATTCTTGTGACTTCTTAAAATCTTGAGATTATTCCTCTTTACCTGAGTGAACCATCAGTACAGGCCATAAATCCATAGGAATTCAGAATAGGAGACCATCAATGACACTAAGAAATGTCAAAAACAAACACTGTGATCAAAGATAGATGGAAACTGCCCAACATCTGATGTATTTGAGACACAGAAAATTTGCGGCAAAACATTATACATAGATAATGCTGGACAACGGTGTCTGATTCATTTCCATCTTAGAATTCTTCAGTACCAAGGTCAAATATGAACTAGCAGTACTTGATAATGGTCACTTTAGCTCTTAAGTGTTTCGTATTCTCGTAAATGGAGTGTGTATATTACCGGGTAGATTTCCTGAATGCTTAGATTCTACTTCCATACCCCCATTGCTCTTAGCTGGGAGATAAATACTTAGATTTCCATATGTAGATGTTCAATAAGTTCTTGTTCAAATGTCAAAGAATCCTGGCAGCAATCAGCTCTCTCTACTAACAACTGTAGAAAATGTGAAGGCTAGCTGTTGTATTAGAGAGCCAGCAAAAATCACCGAAGTGGACTGAATTGATAAGAAAATGTTCATTGCTGATCCAGTTTCTAACAGCCATAGATATTTCTACAGGCATAAAAGTGATGAATCTTTGCATTCATTAATGTAGTTCATTATAAATGAAAGATAATGCTTTCATGGCTTCAACAAATACTTACTGAGTGACTAACTCTTGCCAGGGGGGAACAAAACAGATACAAATTCCTGTCCTTGTGGAGTTTATATGGTTGTGAGGAAAACACATGATATATATAAGAAAAATAGTGATAATGCTGAGGAGACAAAGCAGGGCAGGGAATGGTAGCACGGAGGACAGCAGTTTACAGTGGAGATGACGATGCCTGAAGCAGTGAGGGAGTGAGCCATGCCAACATCTGGGGTAGAACATTCCAAGCAAAGAGGTCACAAATGCACAGGCTCTGAGGAAGGCGTATGCAGGGCTTGTTTAAGGAACACCAGGGACGCCAAAGTGACCAGAGCAGTGTGAGAGGGGGGCAGAATAGCAGAGGCGACTATCATACCAAACAAACTCATAAAGGGCATTCTAACTCATTACGAACACTTAGGCTTTTTCTTGAGGTTGAAAAGGAAATGGAGAATTTTGAAAGAAACGTGATGTGACGTGACTTCTATTTTTAAAGGATCCTGCTAGCTGCCATGCTGAATACAGATGAAAGGCAAATTGAGAGTAGAAGTTGTGAAACCAGTTAGGAGGCCGAGGCAGCAATCCAAGCAAGACGTGATCGTGGCTTGCACTAGAGCAGAGGCTGTGGAGGTGGCGATAAATGGTGGAATCACAGATTCATTTCGAAAGCTGTCAACAAGTCTAACCCTGATTTTTTCAAACCCTTGTGTCAGAGGCCAACTTTCAACAGATTGTAGTACAGGAGGAGCTGCTTTGCTACCTATGAAATCCCAACCCAGAAGCAGTTGATCTAAACATCGATTGAGCACCCGGTCAAATAGTGTGACATCAGGGTTGCTGAGTGATTGTGCGTGAAATGTAAGAAGCTTTGTCCAGAGCAACTGGAAGAATGGAGTTGCCATCCGCTGAAACAGGGCGGGGGGGGAAGTGGTGAGAGCAGCATGTTGAAGTAGAAAAATATCAGGAGCTCAGCTTTGGATACTGTAAGTTTGAAATGCCTATTAGACATCCATGTGGATGTCTCAAGAAGGAATATATAATGTGGATCAGAGATACAGTCTGAAGAGCAGACCACTTAGACGAAGCTCTCTGGAAGCAGAGCCTGCAGGCGGTTCTTATGCAAGTGATTTTTCAAGGACTGCTTTCCGGAGAAACCTGTAGGGAATTAAGAAACACAAGATAGGGCAGGAGACAAAACTAGACCAAAAAATACCAAATGATTTGGGGATTAATCTACACTTGGTTTGATATTATGGGGAGATCTGGAGTGTAAACTACTAGAAATATAGATCCCTAAATTCTGTCAAACCTTTTTATCAATAGAGGCAACTCTTCCTCCCTTAACTGAGGAAGTCAGTCACCCCTTTCTTGCAGAGGCCACAATGGACTCCCCTCTAGTAGCTTCCTTGCAAGGCAATGCTGATCCTACTAATGATCCCCACCTCCCCTCACTGCTTCCAGACCTATAACCAGACTCAAGGCCCAGCAGGCCCAGCAGGGTAAGACACAAATTGTGACCAGTGAGAAGGTGTGATGCACCCCAAAGTCCTAGGGAGCATCGCTGGATCAAAGGGTGCATGCACTTGTAAATCTGACAGATATTGCCAAATTGCCTGCCATAGAAATTGTACTAATCTATACTACCACCAACAATATAGAGAGAACATATTTCCCCAATAATCTGGTAAAAAAGTAGTTTCAATGTTCAGGAGTTTTCCCAAATAGAGAGCCAAAAAATGGTTATCTCAGCTGGTTTTGATCTGTATTTCTTATTATGAATGAGACTATCTTTCCTGTGCTTAAGAAACATCTGTGTTTCTCCTTTTCTGTGAATTACATATTCATAGTATTTGCCTGTTCTCTTTTTTTTTTGGGGGGGGGGGGTTGTTGATCTTTTCCCCATCATTTCTAAGAGCTCTTTATGTTTTAGAGATTAAATTTCCATTATGAATGCAGATATTTTCCCAGCTTGTTGTATTTTTGGTAAATTTCTTATAGACTTTTACCATGGAGAATTTAAAAAATTTTAATCAGTTTAAAATATTTTCCACACCCCAAGGTTTTAGTATATGTGCTGCCGAAGTGAGCACTCCATACCCTCCCCAAGGTTTAAAAAAAAAAAAGCCCTCATCTTCCCATTTTTTTTCTAGTAGTTGTATTGTTTCATTTTTAACATTAAAACATTTGATCCATTTGGACTTCATCCTGGTATATGGCTTGAGGTATGGCAACACCTTAATTTTTTTTAGATGGCTAGCCTGTTATCTCAGTATCAGTTACTGAGTAATCCATTTTCTTCTGATCTATTACTTTTATTTGTACTCTAATTCCTATATTGTATGTATTTGTTTTCTAGACTACTTATTCTACTGGGATACAGCCACAAACACTTACATTTCAAGGTTCATGCTGTAGTTCAGTGAATGACAGATAGAGCTTGTCTATCATCATTGTTTTCTTTTTTGGCTTCTTCCAACTTCTATAATAACCTTTGAATATGTTAATCTTATTTTTATAGGTTTAAAAAGAGGCAGTAAGTTGGCATTTTTATAGGTCTAACATCAAATTAAGAAATTAACTTAAGGGGCGCCTGGGTGGCGCAGTCGGTTAAGCGTCCGACTTCAGCCAGGTCACGATCTCGCGGTCTGGGAGTTCGAGCCCCGCGTCAGGCTCTGGGCTGATGGCTCGGAGCCTGGAGCCTGTTTCTGATTCTGTGTCTCCCTCTCTCTCTGCCCCTCCCCCGTTCATGCTCTGTCTCTCTCTGTCCCAAAAATAAATAAACGTTGAAAAAAAAAAAAAAATTAAAAAATAAAAAAAAAGAAATTAACTTAAGAGTAACTGACATCTTTATGGTGTGGAGTCTTCTTATTTAAGAATATGGTATTATATTCCTTTGATTCATGTCTGCTTCCATGGTTTCCTGAGTGTTTTAAAGCTTCCTTCATGTAGATCTTATACATTTCTTTAAAAGTTATCTCTGGGTGGCTCAGTCAGTTAAGTGTTCAACTCTTCACTTCAACTCCGGTCATGATCTCACAGTTTGCGGAGTTCAGGCCCCATGTCAGGCTCCGTGCTGACAGTACAGAGCCTGCTTGGGATTCTCTCTTCCCCTCTCTCTCTGCCCCCCCTCACCATGTGGATGCTCATGCATGCACTCTTGCTCTCTCTCTCTCTCTCTCAAAATGAATAAATAAACTTCTGGGGCACCTGGGGGCTCAGTCGGTTAAGCATCCAGCTTTGGCTCAGGTCATGATATCATGGTTCATGAGTTCGAGCCCCACATTGGGCTCTGTGCTGACAGCTCCGAGCATAGAGCCTGCTTGGCATTCTGTGTCTCTTCTCTCTCCCTCTTCTCCATTAGAGAGCTCTCTCTCTCTCTCTTTCTCTCAAAACTAAATAAACATTAAAAAAAATAATGAATAAATAAACTTAAAAAAATGTAAATATAAAACTTATTTCGGGGTGCCTGGGTGGCTCAGTCGGTTGAGCGTCGACTTCGGCTCAGGTCATGATCTCACAGCTTGTGGGTTCGAGCCCCACATCAGGCTCTGTGCTGACAGCTCAGAGCCTGGAGCCTGTTTCAGATTCTGTGTCTCCCTCTCTCTGCCCCTAACCCACTCGCATTCTGTCTCTGTCTCTCTCAAAAATAAAGAAACATGAAAAAAAAATTTTTTTAACTTATCTCTGGGCATTTTGTCTCTTTGTGATTATTGCAAATAGAATCTTTTCTTTCATTCTGTCCCCTCATTGGTGACTATTTGTGTATATGAGAAAATATTAATATCTATATATTTATTTTGTACCCCACTACGTTACAAATTCTTATTGTTCTATAGTTTTTATATTCATTATTTGGATTTTTAAATTATACACACACAAATTTTTACATCCCATTTCTAATGTCTATAACTAATATATTTCTCTTGATAGATTATCACCCTTCAAATGTAAACGGTGGTGGTAGTATTCATTCTTTTAATGTTCTTGAGTTTTGTAAGAATGTTACATTCATTAAATATGATGAAGCTTAATTTGTATTTTACCTCTTTTTTGTTTTGTTTTTGTTTTCCATTTTTACAGAGAGAGAGAGCATGCACAAACAAGTGAGGGGGGTGGATGGGGGGGGAGGGAGGGAGGGAGGGAGGGGGAGGGGGAGAGAGAGAGAGAGAGAGAGAGAGAGAGAGAGAGAGAGAGAGAGAATGAATGAATCCCAAGCAGGCTCCACACTCAACACAGGGCCGACTTGGGGCTCGATCCTATGATCCTGGGATCATGACCTGAGCTGAAATCAAGGGTCGAACACTCAACGGACTGAGCCACCCAGGCACCCCTATATTTTACCTCTTAACATTAAAGACTTGTCCTGGTATCCCATTTGATCATATTAGGTATCAATTCCTTTTGTTTGCATTTACTTGACATATTATTCTTCATTCATTTTCAAACTTCCACTTTTTTTATGGATCTTAGAAATATAAGGGTGCCTAAGTGGCTCAGACAGTTGAGCATCCAACTCTTGATTTCAAACCAAGTCACGATCTCCCAGTTTGTGAAATTGGGCCCCGAGTTGCACTCTTCACTGACAGCACAGAGCCTGTTTGGGATTCTCTCTTTCTCTTTGCCCCTCCCTCTCCTCTAAAAATAAAAGATAAAACTTAAAAAAAAAAAAAAAAAGTACCAAAGCCTTAAAAAAAAAAAAATACAAAGCTGTGTTTTGCTTTTTGAGCTGATCTGAAGGCCATTCTAAGTGTAAAGCCCATTTTTATTTAATTGCATGTCCAACATGTTTCATCTTAATTCTGGCACATTATTTTATTGTTCTGTGTTTTGTTTATAAAAGTTTACAGGGAGGGGATGATTATTATATTTGCATTTGTTGTATGTTTCCTCATTTTTGTTTGTGGTTCTATTTTTTTTCCAATGTTTTATTTATTTTTGAGACAGGGAGAGCGCAAGCAGAGGAGGAGCAGAGAGGGAGGACCCGAAGCAGGCTCTGCGCTGTCAGCATTCAGAGCCCAATGTGGGATTCGTGAGACCGTGACCTGAGCCAAAGTCAGGCACTTAACCAACTGACCTGCCCTGGTGCCCCTGCTGGTTCTATTAATTGTAAGGAAAGTATATATATTTTTTGTTCCAGTACTTACCTTTATAATTTATATAGTTCTCTTAGTAATCTGTTTCTTTTGACCACATCTATTGGTTACCACTTATGAGAAATAACAAACGAATAATTAACTAGGTTACAGAAGTCTGTGACTTCTGTCTTTCTGGCCCTCTCTCTTCTGCAGATGCTCTGGTATACCGTCATCTGTTCACTCTGATGAAGTCAGATGCTCTACAGAGAGGGTTACGTGGCAAGGAAGTGAAGGCCTCCAGCCAACAGCTCGGAAGGACCTGATGCTTTGGTCCAACAACCCATGAGAAATCGAATCCTGCAGCAACCACACAGGTTTGCTGGGAAGTAGCTCCTAACCAGATGAGCCTGAAGATGACTGCAGCCTGTGACAGCTGAGACATGCCTGGCTTCCTGGTCCACAAAAGTTATGAGGTTATAATAAAGGGTTTTTTAAGCCATTAAGTGTCAGGATAATTTGTTATGCAGGAACAGATAACTAACACATCCATACTAAGGGTCTTTTGCATTTCAAGGTGTGTCTTTTCTTCAGAAAGTGTATTTTTGCTGGAATATTATTTCTGCCCTTGCTGGGCCCTCTTACTTTCCTTCCTGCTTCTTCTTTTCACTTTCTTTCTTGACTCTACCTGATCTCACCTGTGACTGGTAGTGATTTCACACAATTTGAAATCTGTGGATTATCTGTCTTTCATCTTCACTGAAAATGGGAGTTTTCAGAGTCTTCTTTCAATTGTCTTGTTTATTCTAGGTGGTTTCCAGGGAAAGAAATGGAAAGCCACTGATTTATGCAGCTGTATTTATATTAGTGGCTTTTGTTGTTTTAATTTGCATTTTCATGATGCAAGTGCTGATAAGCTGCTTTTCACATGTATATGTGACAATCTGTATGATCTATGTCTAATCATTTAACCACAATTCTATCACTTTGCTTTTATTTTTCTTACTGATTTGTAGAAGCTCTTTTGTATATTAGAGATACTGGCTTTTATCTTTTAAGAATGTGTGTAAACATTTTCTGGAGATCTGTCACTTGTCCTTTAAAACTGAAAGCACTTCAGTGATCCCTACATTTACAGAATCTTTTCATAAAAAATTTTAAATTGTTCTGCAGCCAAATTTACCAACGACTTTCATTACGACTTGATATTTCAAGAGTTACTAACAAGAAGGCCTAAGAAAACAGCTTTTCTGGATTGTGAAAGCTGAAGGTAATGTACATATTCTACAATCCCATCCAAAAAGGTGGGGAAGAAAACAGTCAACATGTCTGCAGATTTTAAAGGCAGTATTTCATGAAATAAAATACAGGAAAAATTGAATTATCAAAAAAATTATCCAATTGTAGTACCAATATACTACAACATGATGAAATGACCGTTTTTTCCCTCACCAATTTAAGATACCTTATCATATATAATTTTCCATGTAACTATTATCTGGACTATGTGTTGATGCATTTATCTATCCCTGCATCAATACCACACCATCTTAAAGGCTATAGCACTGAGGTATTCTGGTTCCATCATTCACTAGCCACAAGACCTCAGTAAACTTCTTTAAACCTCAGTTTCTACTTTGCAGTGTTTTCAGAATTAAATATATAAAGGACAGAAGTAAATAAATCTTCTAGCCCCATGCCTCACATAAAAATAGGCATTCATAACAAAAAACCATAAAATACCTAGGAAAAAACCTAACCAAAGAAGTGAAAACTCTATACACTGAAAACTATAGAAAGCTTATGAAAGAAACTGAAGAAAACACACACAAAAAAGGAAAAATATTCCATGCTCCTGGATTGGAAGAACAAACTTTTTTTTAAGAGTTTATTTAAAAAAAAAAAAACTTTTTTTTTAATGTTTATTTTTATTTTTGAGAGAGAGAGACAGAGTGTAAGGCATTGTTAAAATGCTGATGCTACCCAAAGCAATCTACATATTCACTGCCACTAAAACAGACTCAGATCAATGGAACAGAATAGAGAACCCAGAAATGGACCCACAAACGTATGGCCAACTAATCTTTAACAAAGCAGGAAAGAATAACCAATGGAATAAGGACAGTCTCTTCAGCAAATGGTGCTGGGAAAACTGGACAGCGACATGCAGAAGAATGAACCTGGACCACTTTCTTACACCACACACACACACACACACACACACACACACACACAGAAAAAAAAAAAAAAACAACAACTCAAAATGGATCAAAGACTTAAAGCCATCAAAATCCTGAAGGAGAAAGCAGACAAAAACCTCTTTGACCTCGGCCACAGCAACTTCCTACTCAACACGTCTCTGGAGGCAAGGGAAACAAAGGCAAAAATGAACTACTGGGACCACATCAAAATAAAAAGCTTCTGTACAGCAAAGGAAACAACCAGCAAAACTAAAAGGCAACCGATGGAATGGGAGATTATATTTGCAAATGACATATCAGATAAATGGTTACTATCCAAAATCTATAAAGAACTTATCAAACTCAACACCCAAAAAACAAATAATCCATAAGAAATGGGCCAAAGACATGAATATTTTCCAAAGAAGACATCCAGATGGCTAACAGACACATGAAAAAATGCTCAACATCACTCATCATCAGGGAAATACAAATCAAAACCACGATGAGATACCACCTCACACCTGTCAGGATAGCTAACATCAACAACTCAGGCAACTACAGATGTTGGCGAGGATGCAGAGAAAGAGGATCTCTTTTGCATTGTTGGTGGGAATGCAAGCTGGTGCAGCCACTCTGGAAAACAGTATGGAGGCTCCTCAGAAAATTAAAAATAGAACTACCCTACAACCCAGCAATTGCACTATTAGATATTTATCCAAGGGATACAGGTGTTCTGTTTCAAAGGGGCACAGGCACCCCAAGGATTATAGCAGTGCTATTGACCATAGCCAAAGTATGGAAAGAGCCCCAATGTCCCTCGACGGATGAATGGATAAAGAAGATGTGGTATATATATACAATGGAGTATTACTTGGCAATCAAACAGAATGAAATCTTGCCATTTGCAACTATGTGGATGGAACTGGAGGGTATTGTGCTAAGCGAAATCAGTCAGAGAAAGAAAAATATAATATGACTTCACTCATATGAGGAATTTAAGATATAGAACAGACGAACATAAGGGAAGGGAAGCAAAAATAACATAAAAACAGGGAGGGAGACAAAACATAAGAGACTCTTAAATATAGAGAACAAACAGAGGGTTGCTGGAGGGGTTGTGGGAGGGGGGATGGGCTAAATGGGTAATGGGCAGTAAAGAATCTACTCCTGAAATCATTGTTGCACTATATGCTAACTAACTTGGATGTAAATCAAAAATAAGTTAATTAATAAAATAAATAGGCATTCATAAATGATTGCTATTAATATCAGCATAATGCAGGATGAAATTAGACTATAGGCAAAAGTTGATGATAATAATAAGATAACTATGCATTTTAAAAATACAGCAAACTGCTACTCTTTTAACGTTTCCCTGTGTGTTCAAGCTCCAGGGGAACTAGTCCCCGTGGGGAGATCAGTCAGATTCTGGTAGATGTTCTGTTCTCCTAGCTAACACGTGAAAAGAGGAAGGAACAAAGATTAGCTTATACAAGGCGTTCTGGAAAGAGACACTGGGTCAGTAACAAAGACAAGTGGCACTTCACTGAGATTCCCATAGGAAGGCGCTAAGCTAGTCATTCACAGTTGCTTAGCAACATGTAAATGTACAAGAAAGAAGCAAAGTAAAGGCATCACAAAATCAGGCATATCTTACTCTCACACTTACTCATTTATTATTTCTACACTCTGCATTGGTCAAAGAGAAACAGAATATAAGGCTGACCTCCAAAAATAAGATGGCCAGATAGTGAAGGAAATACAGCTCAAACATCAGGATTAAAATGTAGTAGGTAGCCCAGAGATAAACGTACAGACAAAAATCCATGTGCTTAGGGCTGGGTCCAGGTGCAAGAGAATTATTCTGTTCAGTGTATCAAGTATTTATAAGTGCTTCAAGGAACACATAGAAAAGTGTAAGGCAGCCATGGTTTCAAAAACTTTAAAACATACTGGGGAGACGGGGCGCCCGGGTGGCTCAGTCAGTTAAGTGGCCGATTTCAGCTCAGGTAATGATCTCAAGGTTCATGAATTCGAGCCCTATGTCGGGCTCAGAGCCTGAAGCCTACTTCAGATTCTGTGTCTCCCTCTGTCTCTCTGCCCCTCCCCGGCTCGCTCGCTTTCTCTCTCAAAACAAATTAAACAGTAATTTTTAATATACTAGGGAGTATAAAATATGAATACAGATCATACCACCACAGAATAGAATTCATGTCACAACTGAGTAGTATGTCCGCAAAGGTCAGAGAGATCAAAACCTGGGAGGTAGTAAACCAGAAAAGCTTCCTGGAAGAGAAATCATTGGACTTAACCTTTAAAGGTTAAATAGGGGGAAAAAATTAAATAGGATTTTCGCAGGTAGATGTGGGCATAAGAGATCACCTTTCAGTACATCAGCGAGGGAACTCCAGGTATGTTGGAAACAATGAAAATCGAGATTTTGCTACAAAACAGAATTCTCATAGAATCGACACAAAGGAAGACAAAATTATTGCCGTATTGTGGAGGTCCGTGAATGCCAGGTTTGGGGACCCTTGCTTCATGTCTAGGCACTGAGAGGCGGTGAGTGTGGGTGGAAATGGTTAATTATGCCTTCAAGAGATGAATCTGGTAATGGTAGTTTTGACTGGGCTGGGGGGGAAGGGAGAGTGTAATGGACCAAGAGGTGAAGAGGAAATTTTAGCAGCGCAGGTGAGAGAGGAGGACAGTCTAATCAATAATAGAATCCATGGGAATGGGAAGGAAGGGACAGATAATAGAGACTTTGCAGAAGTAGCAACTGAAGATAAGTTGCTGATTAGACTCATGGGCTCAGCAGAGATGGGGAGTGAAAATTATCTCAGAGGTGGTAAGCCTGGTGTACTGGACATAAATAATAGAAAAAATAGATCCAGCTGAGCAGTAGAGGGGGCTGGTGGGGGTGGGGGGGAAGGAAGACGAAGAGAAGAGAAAGGACATCCACTGTGGACTTGCTAAGTTTGAAATGTTCATGGTACTATCAGGTGGTTAAGGGTCCAATTTCAGCTCATGTCATGATCTCATGGTTCATGAGTTCAAGCCCTGTGTCAGGCTCTACGCTGAGCTTGGAACCTGTTTGGGATTCATATTCTCTCTCTCTCTCTCTCTCTCTCTCTCTCTCAAAATAAATAAACCTTAAAAATCAAATAAAGCCAATAGAGGGAAGGCTAGGGACCTTACTTTGAATGGTTCAAGAGGTAACTGAGCTTAAGGAAGGTTTAAAAAGATCTATGGAAGGCAGAAAAGCAGCCTGCATTCTTCACCAAAGCAAACCCAAGTCTTTTCTTCTTAAATCTTGTGATATAGCTATAGATGAACCTTCCCAAGTCAAAAATTTCAGAAGGTCCCAATATCAGTATAAACAAAAGTCACATCTGGGTTCGTGGACCTTAACATTTATGAAACAGACTAACAGAATAGGCCACTGTGGAGAACATAAGCAATATATAAAGCATGACCCCCTAACTTTCACAGGGATCTCCAAAGGTCATCTGCAAACATACAAATCCTAGATAACACATACTGCCAAACACAGGCACAACCAGACCCACGCTCTGTGAAGAGAGTTCAGACATGAGAAACTCTTGCACAGAAGGAGGAAGACTTCACTGCAGTAGATGGCTGGAAAACAAGTGATGAAAGAAAAGAAAGAAAGGAAAAGGAAGAGGAAGAGGAAGAGGAAAAGGAAAAGGAAAAGGAAAGAAAGAAAAGAAAAAAGAAAAAAGAAAAGAGAAAAGAAAAGAAAAGAAAAGAAAAGAAAAGAAAAGAAAAGAAAAGAAAAGAAAAGAAAAGGTGGTTTACAGCATGAAGTCAGAGGAAAACTGAGGTTCCAAATATCTTCTCCAGTCTGACTCAACAGATAAAAATTGAATGATGTGTCAGGATCCTCGCATCCAGTCTCCAGAAGGACAATTTTACCCTCCAAAAGACCGATCACAGGGAAAGTAAAAGTTTCCTAACTCTAGCCACATCAAGCCCCACAGGGAACACAGCTGCCTTGGCCACAGACTTGCTGGGTTGTACATCAGTGACGCTACCCCATTATCTCAGGACCTTCGATCCCACCTTGAAATCCTATTCCATAGAAGTCATTCTCCTCGTTAAATGTAGCAGAGAGGAAAGGAACATTAAAAGTGGCAAAGGGATTTAAAGAAGCCATGTCCCATTGCACCATGCCCTCTGCCTTAGTGTCTCTGAGGTTTTTCATCAATCGCAACTCACGATGCCCAGCACCCTGCACAGCAGCCCCTCTCCACCACACCTCTCGGCTGGGGGTTGCTCAAGTGCAGTGATGGGGACTGCTAAGCACAGATAAATCACTGCCTGCCACACCCAGTAGCTAGGGTCCCAAAATGGAAAAACACCTGCAGCATTGAGCACCGGTGACAGAAAACAGGAGGTGGAGAGGATGGATAAGGACATGAGAGCCAGGAGAACCTGGTTGTGCGCCTGGGCACTGGGCTCACAAAAGCCACAATGGACAGGCAGACCTTCTTAGTGTGTCTTTCCAGAGACATGACCAAACCATGCCAAAAAGGAAGACGACGGTAACGACTGTCCAGCTAACAAGTTTTAAACAGAGGAAGAATTTCTCATATGGTCTTACGGTATTCTCAATGGCATTCCCAGATTGCAACCTTCTCCTTACAAAGTACTGTTACAAGCTCTGGTTGCCTATGAAAATAAGATGGTGCTCAAGTTGGAGAGCCCTACAGCATCCATCAAACCAACCCAGACACCTTCTATTTTAGCCAGAGGAAGATGGGGAGGGTGAAGGTTGCAATTTTCATGCAATGGAAGACACTGAATTAGGTAGGGGAGAACCATAAGATGGCCAGTCCCGCCAGAAGGCTAGGAACTGCAGTACAAGGTTGGATGGGAAGGCCTCTGGATACAGGAAAATATAAATGGTCTTCCTCATCACACCCACTGCAGGCAGAGGCAAGAGGCCCCCAGGCTGACTAATAATTTATCACAAGGGAACAGTGTTCTCTGTAGCAACCACTCCTCGTCCAGAGCTGCAGTGATGAAGCCATTGCTCACTGCTGCCACCAGGCACAAAAATAATAAAACGATAGCCAAGATGATGGCTCTCTTATCAGTCACTGGAGATCCTGGAATCATGTCATCTCCATTCATCTCTCCTGGGCACTAGATGGGTCCCAAGACTTCGAGGTCTATTCCTGTTGGGTGGTTCTGGAAGCTCCTACATCATGTTTACCCCTCTAGCTGCCCCCGAGTGTAGAGGACACGGGTTATCTCCTGAGGGTAAAGAGGTTTCTACTTCTCAAAACAGATGCAAATATTGCTAAGGCTCAGTGTCAAAAGTCCCCCTGCCTGCCCCTGAACTTGCCTGCCCCTCCTCTACCCACTCCCTGCCCATGTCAACACTGGCATGAACACTGTATCAGGCAGGCACTTGCATTTAGCATCCCTTACACAGAAAGTTCTACTTCTCTAAGCTAACACCTAACGACCATCAGAGCTCACATCCATCAACTGGCTGTTCACTCCAGGCATTTTTCTAAATGTTTTCCATCGTGCTAGTTCCCACTGTGACCCTATGAAGTAGGTGCTTTTGGAATACCCTCCCGACAGACCAAAAAATGAGCTAAACCTCTACCAAAAGAGGTCCAAGTCCTAGAACTCGTGGTGAACATCAGCATCAAAAAGAACAAAGGAGACAATTATATACTATCAGGCAGGTGACTTTTTTGTTACGACATTTTATAATGTGACCTTTAAAGTGGCATTTCATGAGAGAACCCCTACCAGGATAGCAATGAAACCAATGGGATGTGGCAGAAAGAATCCCGGATAAGGCACCAAGGCAGGAACTGGTCCAAGCCCCCCCACCCCAACATGAGTTACTGAGTATGGTGTTAACCCCTCTGAGCCTCAATTTCACCATCTGTAAGATGCAAAAAGTGTCATCTATTCTTTTTTTTTTTTTTTAATTTTTTTTTTAACGTTTATTTATTTTTGAGACAGAGAAAGACAGAGCATGAACAGGGGAGGAGCAGAGAGAGAGGGAGACACAGAATCTGAAACAGGCTCCAGGCTCTGAGTTGTCAGCACAGAGCCCGACGCGGGGCTCGAACTCACGGACCGTGAGATCATGACCTGAGCCGAAGTCGGACGCTTAACTGACCAAGCCACCCAGGTGCCCCTTTTTTGTTTTTTTTTTTAAAGTAAAGCTCTACACCCAACATGGGGCTCAAACACATGACCCCAAGATCAAGAGTTGCACGCTCTTCCAACTGAGCCAGCCAGGTGCCCCACGTATCATCTGTTCTTTTTTTTTTAATTTTTTAATGTTTTTATTCATTTTTGAGAGACAGAGAAAGACAGAGAATGAGTGGGGGAGGGGCAGAGACAGAGGGAGACACAGAATCCAAAGCAGGCTCTATGCTCTGAGCTGTCAGCACAGAGCCTGACACGGGGCTCAAACCCACAAACCGCAAGATCGTGACCTGAGCCAAAGTTGGACACTTAACCGACTGAACCACCCAGGAGCCAGAAGTATCATCTGTTCTAACTCAAGATTGAACAAGAATCTATGACTACAATCTCAGTTTTTAGAGTGAAAGAAAACATAAAAATAATTTTATACAAGAAAGAAATGAGGCCTCAAAGTATAGATTAAGAGTCTCAGCTAAGGTCATAGTTACATGGAGGAAAGACAGAGACCCAACCTGATTCTAAGACCAGAGATCTCTGCCACAGTTAGAACACATTCTTGACTCTGGTCTCCTTCATCCCCAGCTGAAGTCAGAGACCAGATTTTGAGTCTTGTCACAATCACTATCTGTGGCTCTTCAGTCTAGTCATTTAACATTTTTGAAGCCCTCTTTCTTCACCTATAAAATATATGGACCACAAATACATGTGGATATATCTCTCTACTATAAATCTGCACCAGCACAAGACAGAATTAGGGTGATGATGACAACTGTTATTACAATAACTACCTGTCATTCCATCCATCCTGTGGAGGGACAAGTAGTCCAAGGAGAGGTCAGGAGAGCATCAGGGATGCAGCAGAGGTCAGAGCACCAAATCTTGGACCATCTACTTTGGCCAGAGGAAGGCAGAATAAGCAAAGATTATATTTTTCATAGGAATGATTTCAAAGAGTAAAAAAATAAAAATAAAAAAAACAAACAAACAAAAAACACCCAGCAATTAAGGGAGTAGTTACTTATCCAGGTGAATTTTAGCTGGTTAATGTGTCTACAGGGAGACAGGCAAGCAGAAATAGTTTGGGGTCGTATATGGCAGTATGTATTGAAGGCTCAGGGTCAAGTAACATGAGCCTGAGGGAGTATTTTATAGTGCACCCCTCTTCTGGCCAGCACCGTGTCCTCCCAGTTCCATGCACAGAACCCTACAAAGGGAGACTAGAATGCAGAAAACACATCTCTTTCCACTTTCCAGTCCACCTGGGACAAAGACACAGGTAGAAATCTCCTTCCAACACAGAGCCCTTGCTATGGTGAATACTAGGTTCTCGGAAAAATGAGAGATGGGGAACTAAGGTATTTTGTTCACCCTGCCCTTCTGTGAAGATGCAAATGTTCAGGAGATAAAATTCCCACCTGCTCTCTTCGTTAGCCTTATTCCCCTGGCTGACATTTGGCCATTGCCTATTGGACCTTGGAGCAATGGGGCAAACTTTGAGTTCACAGCTCTGGAGTCTGGCCAGCCACAAACCTCTCAGTATGGAATCTCATCCTTCCCACCCACCACCTCCATCTTCGATAGCTTATACTATGGGAAGGACATGTGCTAACCTTCAATTCACTCGACAACAATTCATGAGGCATCTCCTATGTCATAAGGACCCTGTGAAAGGCACTGGAGCCACAACAGTAAACTAGGTACCTGCCCTCAAAGTGTTTTCACGTACCAGTCATCAACCACAACACTAACTGGCCACATCTTATTGCAGATTAAGTTAATCCAAATGGGTAAATCGTTTGTATATAAATATGCAAAGTGTTTTATGGTAATTCTTTTGTTGTTTGTGCTTTTTGGTTTCATTCGTTGCAATTTATTTTCCCACATTCAAATTTATCTTCTAAGGTGGAAGCCAAATCTGAGAATTTGCAAGTTTTCACAGCTGGTCTTTATGTGTGTCATCATGGGGATGGTACAGGCAGGAATCCCGAGTACATTCTCTACGTGGGAAACACGTACCTCAGGACTCTCTCTGACAGGGATTCCTCTCTCAGCCAGGATTCCCAGGCTGCAGTTGGAAATGTTACACGGCCTCCTATTCCCACCCCAAGAATTCGAAGAGCTCAGCAGCAGCAGCAGCAGCAGCAGCAGAGGCTTCACTGCGGGACAACAAAGACGCCGTCTCGTATGTTGTAAAGGAGATGCGAGTCAGTGAAGGAGGTAGCACTACCGTTATGTCTCAGGAATAATCTGGTAAGTCTGACTATGGCTAAGGGAATGATGGCCTACCAGGATGAAAAGGCAGGCCGGGAAGAGTTCACAGAAACCCTCAAAAGTCAGGACGAGCTACTGGGTTGTGTTTTTGGTCAAGATGGGAGCCACCAAGTGTTTGGGGGACTCTTCAGAGCTAAAAGCTAGGAGAGGGAGATTAAGAACATCAACCAATCAAGAAGTCCTGAGATAAGCCCACGAGACCTGGCCTAACTCAAAGGGCTGTGAACATGTTACAGGACATAGGAGTTGCACCACCATTCCCTCCCCACCCAAGACATTCAGTAAAGTTCTGGAGCTCTGCACGGGGAAAGGCAGTCTTCCAGATGCTTCCAGATGAGTAGAAGGGATGGCAGAGACAGACACCCCTGATGCTCTTGCCTTCACTGCCCCTACCCAACCCTTTTCTAGTTTTTTGGTCTCCATACATTTCTAAAGCAAATTCCATCAGCCAAAAAAAACTTTATGAGCATGCATCCAAGCATATGTGCCTTTATTTAATTACTTGCATGTACTACTTTACTAATACATTCTGTATATCATAAAATATACACACACAAAAAAACAGGAACTAAAACGATGAAATAAAAGTAAATGCAAATTAGAGTTGCCCCACTTTTCTCTGCACATTCAGTGGATCATTGTGCACACAACTCAGAGAGACAAACACCCAATGTGGAGACTACCATGCTAGGCACTGGCATTCAGGACCCACCTCCAGGGTGAAGAGAGAGAAAAGGCAGGATTATCAAAATTAAGAACTACAGCAAATTTATTTTGTTTTCCTTCTCTGTCTTCAGTTGGCCAAAACCTAAAAGCATTTCCACATCAGACAATTCCTTTTAATTCAACATTTAGCAAACACACAAAATCATGGGCAGGGCCTAGAATGGCACAAAACTCATATACACCCTCAGCCTTTCATGGGACCACATTGAAAAGGCTGGGTGGAATCAGTCATAAGCAGGGCACAAAAGAAGGGAATGGCCAAGAATGGCAGACAAAGGAAAGAAGGAAGTTCCAGATGGGCCAAATTACTGGGCTGGAGTGGAGAGACCGAGCTGACAGCAGAGCAGTAATAAGGAGGGCAGTAGTGTGTGGGATGGTGTGGGACAATCTATGCCACCATTAAAAAACACTTCAGGTTGACCACAGAGATAACCGACAACCATTACAGGTCTCTGTAAAGAGGTACAGACCAAAATGATGCTTGGAAAAATCTGTTATGGCTGCTCATACAGAAGGTACGAGAGGTCTGTGAGGCAATGAGGCCACCAGCCCAGCCCACAGTGGTTTGGGACCCAAACTGGGGACCTGGAGCAGTGCAGGAACAAAACAGGGTACAAAAAAAGCTAATGCAGCATGGAAGGAACAGGAAAGTAAGAAGGAAATGAAAAGAGAGAAGGACAGTGCCCAAACTTTGGGGGTTCTAGCCACTTACAAGCTTGTCCACTGGTAGTGGTTATTGATACTGATAACTTGAGATAAACCCGCCTTTTTCCAGAACTCTCCAAAGCCTGGTCCTCAGGGCCTTTCTCAGCTTGGGGCTGCTTAGCATCAGGATGCTGGAGTGCAGACAGACACCTGTGTAGGTCACCACTTCCCAGGCCCAGCGCCAGTGACCCTGGAAGGTTGAAATTTTCATAGTAATGACAATCAGGGACAGAAAATATGATGTATAGAAGACAAGGAAGAAGGCAAGTGACTTCAGGGCCATGATGTGAGCCTGGGTGCTGGGATCACATGGACCCAGTCTATGATCCCTCATCTGCCCCAAGTGCCGGTGCAGGGAGCACATGAGCAAAAGCGTGGACACCAAGAACAGAAGGAATGGGATCAACCACATAAGCATTGCATGAGGATGAAAAAAGTGCCAATAGCTCTGTAGTCTATCAGCCAGGGTCCTGTTTCCTTGGGAATTCTGGGAGGCAGTCACCTGCACAGGAAATATAGTCCCAATGGTTGATGAGATGACCACCAGAACAGCCATGAGCAGGGAGCCCAGCAGCAGCCTGGGCACCGACTGAGAAATCCTCCACCTCAGCCAGGAGAAGACAGGGTGGGAGAAGATGGTGGTCTTCACACAGTAGAAGACAGCAAGCCAGGCGGTGAGCCAGGAAGAGAGTGTTGAAGAAGCTCCAGAGGATGCTGAAATAGTCCATTATGGAACGAAAATCAAAGAAGGTGAAGAGGTTGTTCAGGATGGCCACCCATGCAGGCAGAACCGGGAGGCGGCCAAGGAGGCCACAATCATGCCACTCGCGGGCAGCATCCGGCATCGCACCCACTCCCTGCCCAGCACAGTAACCACGAAGCCATTCTGCAACATTGCAGCCAGTGACTCCAGGAAGAAGACGACCATGAAGATCAATGCAGGTGAGGGCATCCTCTCCAGGAGGTTCTGATCAAACTGGGACGCATCCACAGGGAAAAACGGCTTCTCTGACCAAGCCACCCTATTGAGACCAGGGATCCAGAGAGCTCTCTCCTTGGATTCATGCAAAAGCCTACCTGCCAGCAAACACCTCCAGTCCCCCAGGATTTGAAAAGAGGATCCCTGTGATCTCTCTTGGCATGCGAATCACTCCCAGCTCAATGACTCCCTGTGTCTATTTGCCTAACCTGTATTTGCCTGCTCCGTACCAGAGTCCAAGGCAGGGAGATCTTAACAGAAGAGAGGCTCCAGGGGTGACTGAAAATACTCATACTTTGTACTTTATTTCTTAACCATACTGTTTCTTTCCTAACTTTTCCTTAAAAGATGCTCTAATCCTTGTTTGGCTCCCCCAACCAAAACTTCCTGGACCCTTCATGTCCCTGTTTGGTATTTTATTCAGTAGCCTGTACACATTACATTAAGGCCCAACTCTTGAATGGGTGGAGTAAGAAGTTCTTCATACGCACAAGCACCAGGAAAAGGCTCATTTTCTCCTCCACTGACTGTTCATGCTGCCTAAAATTTCACTGGAGGCTCTATTTTGAAGTTTGAGGAGTCTCCAGTTAAAATGTGACCTTCCCCGACATGTTAGCATCAAATCTGTTAGCCTTTAATGCCTTAGCTTCAATGTGCTTGGCAAACCAAAATTAACTCTTTCCTAAGAAGGCGGTGAGGAAATGAGGAAAGAAGGTAAGTCGTGAGAAGAAGAGAAAGAGAAGGGAAACTGGGAGAGCAGATCCTGAACAGACACAACAGGAGGCAGGGAAGCAAGAGTCCGGATGACAAAAGGAGCTCAGAATGAGCCCACTGGGTGGGGATTTGGTGGGGAGGGGACAATAATAGAATAACAAGCAACCTGTTAGGAACACCTTGCCATTTACAAGGTGGTTGCACACATTACATTTTGTCTCCACCACCAACCACACAGGGACACTGGTTCAGATCAGGGAGCAATGAAGAAGAAACCAACTAAAGTGGGTTTTAAAGGGGCAATGCTTAGGAACATGAAAAAGAAAAGAGCCAAGGGAGGGAAGGTGCCTAGGTGGCTCAGTTGGTTACGTGTCCGGCTTTGGTTCAGGTCACGATCTCGCGGTGAGTTCAAGCCCTGTGTCGGGCTCTGTGCTGACAGCTCAGAGCCTGGAGCCTGCTTTGGATTCTGTGTCTCTCCCTCTCTCTGCCCCTCCCATGCTCATGTTCTGTCTCTGTCTCTCAATAATAAATAAACATTAAAAAAAAGTTTTTTTTTAAAGAAAAAAGAAAAGAGCCAAGGGGAAAGAAGGAAGAGAGAGGAGGGTAGAAGGAAGCAGAGGTGCAGGTAGAGGAAGAGGGAAAGGAGTCTCCCCTTCCAATATCAAAGGTCCTGGAGCCATGGTCCTCCCCAAGGCCACTCACAATTGACATGGTCTCACTTCAAGACTCCACAGTGAGAGGTCTACTGTGAAAGATGAAAGACAGTAACAGCGAAGATAAACATTTACAGAGACCTCAGGGAAAAGAGGTTTGGCTCCGTCTCAAGTATGTCATTTACTTGAAGGCCTGCTTCCATTTTCTCAAAATATCGCCAGAGAACAGATAATCCACTCTGATCAATGGTTGTGCAACACGGCTTCAGCGACTTGATTTAGTTCTTTGTGTGTTTTTCCCCAGGCTTCTCCTTGAAGACGGCAGCCCTGAATGGCTCCTGCACGTTTCACAATATTGTGGCTCTTCTTGGAATCCTCTGGTGAAAGGCCGGCTTCATGATGTCATCAAGAAGCAAGTTGAGGCCATGGCACACACACCCTGCTGGGATCACGTGTAACCGAGTGTCCCCGGCGCGCTCACAGTCAACCTCAGGACTTCCCCAGTCATCAAAGCAGATCCTTTGCCAGAACTGGTTTTTCTCAGGACGCTTCCCTTTCTACGGTTGATGGCGCTACAAGGTGGCGTTCTCTCGTTTCCACACTCCTCTGCAAGCAGGTAGAGAGGGTGCCCTTCCTTCCACCGGCACCCCTTCATCCACCTCTCAGGGCTCCACAAGATGCATCCTAAAGAGGTCCCGCGTCCCATGCAGAGTCGGCCTCCAAAGGAGGCCACAAGCAAAACAACTCTTTTCATTGTTTTTGAGAGTCTTTCCGATGTGCAACCCCAGTCGAAATACAAGGTGTTTCTCACCAGTTTGGATCACATTTCTGTTTTCTAAAGGTGTCTCTTGCCTGAAAATAAAACTGATGAATCCTTTTCTGTGGCACAATTGGCAAAAAAACTTTAGCATGACGCCTGAGTCCCCTGTGAAATTATGCTGGTGTCAACACATAATGGCAGGACGATTTTGAAGAGACCTATTTCCACTTCCTTCATTTTGACTCGACACTAGTAGAGGATTGTTTTGGCTTCTGTTCATTAGGGAGGGTTTTTTTTATTTTTTCTTATTATGTTAAAAAATGCACTGAGTCACCTTACTGACATGTGAAAATATATATTTCATTTAACAGCATTTGTAAATCTTAGTGTCCATTCCCCACTGGACCTTTGAGTGACCTGCGGTATGCAAATACTTCCAGATTCTTCCATGGTTTCGACAGGTAATTCATGGCCCGTGCCAGGGAAAGGTGGAGCAGGAAGGAAATAACAATGTTTTTAAAGGCTAGACTGTGCATAAACACAAAGATAAATCATGCACGAATTTAATCATGATTTCCATGCATAATAAACTCCCAATAGTTTTCTGGCCCCACAGGCCCCTTCTCACTCATTCAGTCAGGTAAATATTCTTCAGTGAAACATTGACTCTAGTGGCAATCCAGTGTAAAGCAGAATCTTAGCTTTCTAAAAGTAAATCTGAGAGCTTACATCTTCAGTTATCAAAATGTGAAAAAACAATTAAATATTGCTTAATTTTCAGGTAAATTTATGCACTTTCCTCAGATAACAAAAAAAAATAGCATTTTAAAGCTATTTTTATTAAAAACTTCACCTTGGGGCACCTGGGTGGCTCAGTCGGTTGAGCGTCCGGCTTCGGCTCAGGTCATGATCTCGCAGTGAGTTCGAGCCCCGCGTCAGGCTCTGTGCTGACAGCTCAGAGCCTGGAGCCTACTTCGGATTCTGTCTTTCTCTCTCTCTCTCTCTCTCTCTCTCTCTCTCTCTCTGCCCCTCCCCCACTCACACTCTGTCTCTCTCTCCTTCAAAAATAAATAAACATTAAAAAAAAAAAAAAAAGCCTGCAAGGAGGTTCAGAGTCCAATTTTATTCAAGTTCAAAAAATCTTAGAATAGTCTTTTTTTTCTCTGACATGCACCATTTGAGCAAAGAGGAGCAATAAAATTAATCTCTAAAGGGATAAATCAATGCTCCTTCCATAATGCCATAAACTTCACTCAAATGTCCAACATCTGCGAGAGGGATAGATCATCCTCAATTCCTCAATCACAGGTTTACAAACCATGCCTTGCAGGGCGTTCTCATGGTAGAGAAGGGGCAAGATGAGAACTGAGAAGTACAGCCACAGGCTCTCACCTCCACTTCCAACAGAGCAGCTTTGCCTATTATCTAGTTCATATATGTACACACACACACACACACACACACACACACACACACACACACACACGTTCTGTGTGAGATCTCAGTTAAAGACAGGCCTCCAGGGGTGCCCGGGTGGCTCAGCCAGTTAAGCATCAGACTTCGACTCAGGTCATGATTTTGTGGCTTGCTGTTGTCAGCACAGAACCTGCTTTGGATCCTCTGTGCCCCACCGCTCTCTCTGCCCCTTCCCCACTGGTTCTCTCTCTCTCAAAATAAATAAACTTAAAAAAAATAATAAGATGGGACTCCACTACAAAAAGCAAATTTGGAGCTGATGTCCTAGATCAAAAGTCATCAAGAGGAAAAGAGTTTAAATCCCTGCATCTTCTTTCACCCCTCCCCAAAACTCTTCTAAATTGACTGTACGGAGATTTTGAGAAACTACTTTTCAAGTCTTCAATCTATATTAACACAATGAGGGGAGGAAAAAAAAAAAACCGACACTGGAAAGTAGATGGAGGAGTAGCCAAAAACGTAGCAGATCTGAGAAAACCAAATCCTATGTCAACAGAAGGAAAAGTCAAGAACTAACCTGACTTTTACTCAGGATTTTCAGTACCAGGTGCCTCTGGAGAAAAACTGCTCAGCACTGGTTGTAGGTCAGTTTAAGATTCAGATTCCCAGATCACTTCTCCCCTTTTGCACAACTGGGCAACCACTCCTCCCCAGCCCTAGGGAAAGACTGGAGGTTATTCTCCAGAAAGGACAAAACAGGATCTTCTGGGTGAACACCGAACACATCTGAGGCAAGGGTGCACTGAAAACAGACACCATCAGCTAAACAAACATTCTTGCCTCCCTTGGCTTCCAGAACACCACCACCCAGGCCTTCCGATTCCAGGCGATTCCAGGCACGAAATGAGTGTAGACTTTTCTAAGAATCCAAGCATTCCAAGAGGAGATCTAAAGACACTGATAATCAGAGATTCCTCAAATAATTAGCCCAGCCACTCACTCTACAGTGAAGCCTGGAGCAAACAAGTCCCATTCACAAGTTCACAGTCTCTACTCAACCCTTCCACTCACTCAGCTTGAGTCTGCAGTATCCGAGAAAAGGTGGGGGATAAGACAAAAATAAAGCCACAGAAAAGCTATTTGTGGGGAAACCATAAATGCATGGAGGAAAAAAACATTTCCTCCCCAAAATCCATATTCTCAGAGAGTTCAGAGACTCCAACACAACCATACGATATAACAAGATGTTGTTAAAAGGAAATATTAAATATTTTTTTTTAATTTTTAAAATTTCTCTCAAATAAAAAACATGACATCTGAAATTAAAAACTCAGCATGAGAGGGGTGCCTGCATGGCTCAGTCAGCTAAGCATCCGACTTCGGCTCAGGTCATGATCTCACGCCTCGTGAGTTCAAGCCCCAAAACAGGCTCTCTGGTGTTAGTGCAAAGCCCACTTCGGATCCTCTGTCCCCTCTCTCCCTGCCCCTCCCCCACTCACACTCTGTCTCTCTCTCTCTCTCTCTCTCAAAAATAAATAAACATTCAAAAAGTTTTTTAAAAAACTCAATATAAGAGATGAAGATAAGGGGCACCTGGGTGGCTCAGTCAGTTAAGCGTCCGACTCTTAGTATCGGCTCAGGCCGTGATCTCTCAGTCCAGAGATCGAGCTCTGTGTCCAGCTCAGGGCTGAGGACTGAGCACTGAGCGTGGAGCCTGCTTGGGATTCTCTCTCTCTCTGTCTCTCTCTCTCTCTCTCTCTCTTTGCTCCTCCCCCACTCACGCACCCTCTCTCTCTCTCTCTCCAAATCAGTAAGTAAACATTAAATTTAAAAAAATGAAAGATAAAATTTATAAAATATCTTAGAAAGCAGAGCCAAAAAAAAAAAAAAAACTGTAGGTGAAAAACAAAGAGAATGCTAATCCAGGATACCCAGTATCCAACTAATAGAGATTCCAAAAGGAGAGAAAGAATAAATGGAAGGGAAAACCCCGTCAACAAAATAACTGTGAAGAAAAATTCCCGGAACTACAGGACATAAGCTTTCCTATTAAAAGGGCCCTCCAAGTATCTGGGTCACCATAAAGTTTCAGAAGACCGAACATAAAGAGAAGAGCTGGGGCACCTGGGAGGTTCGGTCGGATGAGCGGACGACTCTTGGTTTCGGCTCAGGTCATCATCTCGTGGGTTTGAGAGTTCCAGTTCCAAGGTGGGCTCCACGCTGACCGTGTGGAGTCTGCTTGGGATTCTCCCTCTCTCTCTGTCCCTCTCCCACTCACTCTCTCTAACTAAAAAAAAAATACACTTAAAAAATATTTTTTTTTTTAATTTTTTTTTTTCAACATTTATTTATTTTTGGGACAGAGAGAGACAGAGCATGAACGGGGGAGGGGCAGAGACAGAGGGAGACACAGAATCGGAAACAGGCTCCAGGCTCTGAGCTGTCAGCCCAGAGCCCGACGCGGGGCTCGAACTCACGGACCGGGAGATCGTGACCTGGCTGAAGTCGGACGCTTAACCGACTGCGCCACCCAGGCGCCCCTTAAAAAATATTTTTAAAAAATAATAAAAACAAAACAAAGAGAAGATCCTAGAAGCTTCTCGGGAGGGCAAGAAGGAAGGAAGACACCACTTTCAAAATATTAGCAATTCGAGTATTTTTTAGACTTTTAAAAGGTAATTTTGGAAGCTAGAAGGCACTGCAACAATCATCTCTAACCTAAACTTCCTATCTGGACACTCAAGTACAAGGAAAAAATAAGGACTTTTCAGATAAGCAAAGTCTCACACACAGTTTACTTTCTGTGTAATCCTTCCCTGGGAACCACTTCTCCAAAGCTAGAGGGTATCACGATAAAGGAAGGCATGGAGTACAGACGATAAAGGTCCAGGAAGGGAGACAGGCCTAGGGGGTTACCAGGACAACTAACTGAAAGGGCTGACCTCAGGGGGAAGGGAGGTGCACCAAGCATCCGGGCCAATTCCAAACTGGAACAAAACGAGAGGGCCCACTAGAGACGCTCTCAGGCAAATAAAATCTTAGACTACTAAATGTTTCCAAAATTGCTGAGAAGGATTTAGACCACCGATGAAAAGTCTGAAAGCTAAAAGCAAATGTAATGAGGCAATTATTAACTCAACAGAAAACAAAAGTTTGTAGGGAAAGGGTCGCCTGGGTGGTTCAGTTGGCTGAGAGTCCGACTTCGGCTCAGGTCATGATCTCGTAGTCGGTGAGTTCGAGCCCCGCGTCAGGCTCTGTGCTGAAAGCTCAGGGCCTGGAGCCTGCTTCTGAATCTATGTCTCCCTCTCTCTCTGCCCCTCCCCTGCTCACGCTCTGTCTCTCCCTCCCTCTCAAAAATAAATAAACATAAAAATTTAAAAAAAAAGTTTGTAGGGAAAGAAAAAGTAATTGTGGAATCCACAGGTCCACCATGAATAGCATTTACCTCGTCATTTAAAAGAAAACTTGTTTCTCTACACACAGCAGACACCGAATTCAGACACCAAATTGGGGGTGGAGGTTGGGGGGGTTCTCGTACCACAATTCTCCAATTCTCCAGACATCAACTGGGTGCCTACAATTCAATTCCAACGCTAATTACTCAAAGTTCGTGCAGACCCACAGGTTAAGGGCTCAGTCCCAAGACTGCACCCCACTTCAGATGCCAGTCTCAAGCCTCAGGTTGTCACTCGTACATCTGACCAACCAGCCCTAAATTGGAGTTTCCCACACATCCTCCTCAGGTTCAATAACTTGATTTAGGATATCACAAAACTCAGAAATACTTTCTTACGTTTACTCGTTTATTACAAATGATTTAGATGAATGGCCAGACGAAAATATATATAGGGTGAGACCCAGAAGAGTTCCAAGTGCAGGAATCTCTCTGTCTCTGTGGAGCTGGAGTTCACTACCTGGCATTTGGATGTGTTCACCAACCAAGGAGCTCTCAGAAACTCCTTGATTAGGGTTTTTATGGTGGTTTAGTTATGTAGGTACAACTGATTAGATCACGGACCACCAGTGATGGACTCAGTCTCCAGAGGTTTGAGGTGGGGCTGCAAGTGCCAACGTTGTAGAGGAGTCTGGGTCTTTCTGGCACCAGCTCCATATTCTGAAGGTAGGGGCTGCCAGCCAACAGTCTTGTCATTTGCATCAAAAGAACATTCCGATCGCTCCTGAGATTCCAAGGGTCTTAGAAGCTCTTGCTCAGGAACTGGGGTCAAAGACTATATGTTGGAACAAAAGATGCTCCTAGCACCCCTACACTCAGGAAATTACAAGGGTTTTAGTAGGTCTGTGTCAGAAACCAGAGGCAGGGACCAAATGTGTATTTCTTATTATGTGACAGTCATAACACTTCAAATACTGAACGTCGATTTAGCCAACACTGCAATAAAACTACATTGAAAAGTGAGACGGAAAAGGTCTGCCATGGAAACAGGGTGAAGAAGAACTATGTTTTCATGTTCTATAGTGGAAAGTATGCCCGAGATTGAGAAATCAAAAGTAGCAGTACAAGCATATAATTCACTCACACACACACACACACACACACACACACACACACACACAGCTAAAGGCAGTGAAAGCAGCTGCTTTGGGAAAGAGGGGTTTGAAAGAGAATGGGAGCAAGAACCACTGTTTTTCAAAACCCCTGGCAGAGGGGGGCCTGGGTGGCTCAGTCAGTTAAGCGTCCACTCTTGATTTCGGCTCACGTCATGATCTCACAGTTTGTGAGATGGAAGCCTGCATCAGGTTCCACACTGACAGTGCAGAGCCTGCTTGGGATTCTCTCTCTCTCTCTCTCTCTCTCACCCTGCCCCTCCCATGCACTCTCTCTCTCAAAATAAATAAATAAACTTAAAACAAATGGTGAAAATATCTAGCTCTTTAAACTAGACGTATATACAACTTTGATGAAATCTTAAGAAAAAAAAATGAGAGAAGATAACAAGCAGAGGCCTACGAGCGAATACAGCCAAACTAATCCTCCTTGGTTTTTGTAAACAGCAGTGCTTCCTAGAAGCACAGATTCATTTTCCTCTTGCAATTAAGTATTGGACTGCTGTCCTCCATAAACAGGAATTAGAATGATCTAATATTACTCATAATCTTATTAAAATCTTCCAAGTATGTGTTTTTCATAATCATTTGGAGGAAAAAGGGCAGAAGTCAATATATGAGTCATGTTTCTAAAATGGCTTAATCATTCTCCTAGAAAAAATCATCATCTCAGATTTCCCATTTTTCAAACAGTGATTATTCTTCTAACTTTTCTCTCTTCACATCCCTCCATCTCGTCCCTCCTGAGATCCTCAAACAGCCCCCACCCAGCATTCATCATACACCTTCCAGGGGGCATGAGGGATAAAGGGAGTGTTGGTGGTAGCAGATTATGAAACGCTTCCTAGGAGGAGGCCAAAATGTGCTGACCTACATACCACGATCAGGGGTGCGACAGTCCTGGGAACTGGTGGATAAAATAAAGAGGCAAATGAAGAACATAACACCCACTATGCTCCCACCACAATATGGGATCTCACAGGTTTCTTCTTAAACCCAATAAAGGAAGGGGCGCCTGGATGGCTCAGTCGGCTGAGCGTCCGGCTCTTGGTTTCAGCTCAGGTCATGATCTCGCGGTTCACAGGATCAAGCTTCACTTCAGGCTCCACGCTGTCAGCACAGAGCCCGCCTGGGATTCTCTCTCTCCCTTTCTCTTTCTATCTCAAAAAATAAATAAAACTAAAAAACAACAAAAAACAAAACAAAAAAACTCAATAGAAGTGTTTAAAAACACATTCCCAATCATCCAGCAACTCCTGACAATCCCTTCAGAAAGCTCCAATCACTTTGCGTGTGCAGAAGTGAAGGAAATAGAGGGATTGCAGTGGAGAGTTTCCAACTGGGTAGAGCTAGGGAAGCACTGTGGGATGGCTGCAGGAACACTGGGTGAGGGGGTGTGGACCCAGGAGGGGCTGGGTACTGGGCTCCCAGGTAGGTAGCTTAGTAGATTGGTTCATTTTTCCCCATCAGACCATGGTAATAAAAGTCAGAGGAGAGATTTTTTTTTTTTTTTAATCAACAAGGTATGAAGTAGGGAACTCTAGGAAAGAAATACAATCTCATATTGAACCACATTCATTGAAAACCTATTATGCGGCTGGCATTATGCTAAGCATATTTGCATACATCATTTTCTCATCTCATCTTATTCGAGGATACCATATGTGCTCTAGATTTTGCCTCTATTATTAGATTCACTGTCTACACCTTTGTGTTTTTCCTCAGAAAAATACAGCGAAGCTGTTGCCACCGAGCCTTTGCCCGGAATTGGAAGATCGGGACGCCACATCACCGCGCCACGTTTCCATCGCCCGGTGGGGCCAAAGGAAAAAGCCAAACAAGCCATCTCCTTGCCATTTTTCAGCGACTGAGTCTCAAATTTCTGAATCAAGACTGCTGTGTGGAGTACTGAACAAGTGTCTTCTCATCTTCCTGTTCCTCCTCTTCCCCATAATATTTCTTGTTTACCAACAGGGACAATGAGTAAATATACCCATGCAGGCAAACATCAGAGAATCTAAGAAAACATCATGACATTCCAAAGAAAGCTATAAAAACACAATGCTCACCATAACATTCCACAAGTTTAAATTTATTCAGGCCGCGTTTGTTGTAAAGGGCACATAATTTAGATTTGGAAGCCCTGGGCTTGATTTTATTTCTGTCACTTTCTCAACCTGTAACCCACAATTGTCTCCTCCTCTTTTTCCACTTTGGTGTGTACGACTGTAATAATAAATACTTGCAAATGTGTGGAACGTTAGATGAGGCAATACATACAAAAACATTTTTGTCCAATACTGAGCCCTATATATCAGTCATTTAGTAACAGAGGCACAACCCAGGAAAGATAACGCAGACAAAGCAAAAGAAACACAACGCAAACTCCTTGCTGTCGGTCTACTCGTTTCCTTTCCTGAAGGGAAACTCATTCCCACAACACTCCTGCCCCAAAGTCTTTCCTCATTTACAAAAAACTGCCTTTTCTATCCCTTACTTCTGAACAAATCCCAAGTCTTTTAACAGCTTCTTGTCACGTTTTGGAACCCTGCTTCTCTTAGCACAGGCAGCCGCACCTGCTGCACCTGAGGCTTTTCAGAAGGGTCTCTCTCATGGAATGGGCATTAAAAATTAGATGACGTGTCCTCAAAGTGCCCTGCCAGCCTGAACGTCCACATTTCTGGCCCTCCTCTCTTTCCCAGTCACTATCTGGGATCTTCTACCTCCTTTTTTTCCCCATCAGTCTCTCTGGGAACAAGTCCCACTTCACCAGCTCCCTGAGAAACATCTTCAAGCTATTCATAATTTTCAATGTGCACGGTTAAAATGCATTAATTTTAAAAAATCAACCTAATAATAGTTCTTGATATTTTACTCCTGTTCTGAACTTGACATTTGGGCAAGTGGTGGCATCCCCACCAGTAGGATGCCCCACCAGAGGTCACCCCTCACAGCAGAAATTGTGCGTAGATTATGGTAGAGGAGACGCACGTACAGAGGAGAGCCTCTTTGGAGGAGGACGGTGGGCTCTTCGAAACCATGAGTGTGCCACCTACCTCGGAGGGACAGGTACCAACGACCTACACCACAGGAAAGCTGCATTCCTGGAGATGGAGAAGCAGCCAGGAACGGGAACCGGCTCTGAGCCATGTCTGGGAGTCACCTGGAAAACAGGAAAGAGGTGAAACTGAAATAGCCATCTTCTAGAGAAGCTGCACTTGATGCCCCTGCTGGCGTGTGAGGGCACCTGGGCTGAAATGACCTGGGGATTCATCTTTCCCTGAAGAACTGTTCTAATGTGCATAAAAAGACATAGATAAGGATACTCTTCACCGCTTTGTTGACAATAGCAAAAATCTAGAGAAAAAAAAGTCATCAAGAGATCAGTAGCTCTTACTGAGGACACTGTGACCCTCTCTAAAAGATAGTTATGAAACTCGTGTGGGTGTTTTGATTTGTACCGTCTTTGGGCTTACTACTGGCATTTACTATTGGGGGCCACGATGTATCCCACACAATGAAGAATGTCCCCCCGGCCAGTAAGAACTTCGGGGTCCCGCCAGACACTCATGTAGGTGAAAAATATCTGAGCCGAGAATTTAACTCGGCTATATACAAACACAGAGTAATTTCTGCACAATTTTTCATATGCGATGACTTTTCTTCTAAGAATGGAACTACCAAATAAACTGACATGTGGGAACTTTGTTAAGTTTGAATCTTTACCACAATTTGTTCGTCATCTCACAAAAATTCTGAAATCGATGGCAACATCATCCAAAGTACTTAAATCAGCAACAAACACACCTAAATCTGTCTGCATTTGGGGCTGTAGCATTCACTTGAGTCTATACGTGGTGCAAGCATCTGTCTACTTTATGATGTCATCGGCAGTGCACATGAGCCATCTACATGTCAACATATCACTTTATTATAAATGGCGGTTATTAATAGCATTATATCACAGTTAGAACATTGTATAGATCTTAAGTCATGTTTTAAGTAAGTCGTATTATTTACGAATTTCATTTCAGGATAATAAGGGAATAAAATAAACAACATTTTAAACTAAACTAAACTATTTTATAAAAAGGGGACACTGGTCCAGACAGAGTATCTTTAATTAAATAAAATGATACATTATACTATGGAATACTCTGCAATAGTTGTAAGAATTAGCTGCATCTATACAAGCTGATATGGAGGAATCTCTAGGACAGCTGAGTGAAGAAAGCTGTTTCAGGGAAATTTATACAGCATGTACTATTGATACCAATTTATATAAATATACATACACGCAAAACCACAAAACCATGTATGATGATATATGATATACACACATAGAGAAAAACGCATGGAAAAAACATCTGAAAGTTTACAAAATGAGCCTATAACGAGTGGACAGAATCAGGAAAGGTGATCAAGGCAGGTTTCCATTTTATTTGTAATGCTTGAATGTGTACACAGAGAATGAATGCAGGTAGCCATAGAATAGTTAAAAATTGGTAAAGTAGAGGGGCGCCTTTGTGGCTCAGTCGGTTGGACCTCCAACTGCAGCTCAGGTCATTATCTCACAGTCCATGAGTTCGAGCTCCACGTGGGGCTCTGTGCTGACAGCTCAGAGCCTGGAGCCTACTTCAGATTCTGTCTCCCTCGCTCTCTGCCCCCTCCCCCACTCCCGCTCTGTCTCTCTGTCTCTCTCTCAAAAATAAATACACATTTTAAAAAACGTGGTACAATAAAAATTCTGAAAAGAACTTCCTAAAGAAAACAGTGATGGCCAAGTCACCCGTGTGTTCCTGGCCTGAACCTCAGAGCCCCTTGTGAACGATCAGCTGGAGGGACTCACAGGTGACGGGCACTCCCAGTGCTCTGAGCCCAGCCTGTGACGCCCTGACCCCCTGAGCACTGGTCAGCCACGCCTGGATCACTGCATCCTTCTGCACAAGAGACGGGGACAGAAGCTCTGACTTGGGTCCAACCTGGCCCAGGTTGGGCCTTCCAGTCAATAGTGTGCCACTCCGGGGGACAGCACCACATTATCTCCAATAGCCACGAAGGAGGTCCTAAGCTTCCACTCAGTGTAGAAAGGTCAATTTTAGGAAGCTGTCGAGGCAGTGCTGAACCAGACTGGGCTCCCTCCTGTTCCAGACCAAGACTGGATTAAGCATTTGGACACCCCAGACACAGAACAAGATGGGGCGGGAGGGTTGGGGGGAACTCTCACTACGATAAGGTAGAGGGCCTGAGGCACTGTGAAGAAGCGGGGCCGCCTGAGGGGGGTGGTGATGGTCAGCAAAAACAGCCGCCCTCCAGAGCTCACAGGCCACTGTCAATAATAAGTACGACAAAAAAATGTTTAACTCACCCTTCGATAAGGCAGCCAGGGCAGTAGAATAGTACATTTACATAGCCCAGTTTAGGAGATGTTCTTAACAGGAAAAATAAAATAAAATAAAACACATTTGTATGGAGTAGTAACAGCTATTTCTCCAGGGTCGCAAAGGCCTGGGGACAAATGACGCATCTCAATGGCACTGGGCTCTGCGTGCCCTGCCAGCCAGGCTGGTCTGTGGATCTCCACACCCGGCCCCCCACGGGCCTCCCCGCCCCCACACAGCTGTGCAGGGTTCAGCGACCTGCTGTTGCTGTCCATCCTGGCCACTGCTGCGCCCGCCCACGTCCCCACATCACCACCTGTGCCCTCTGGCTCCCAGACTTAGAGGAGGGTCCTATCTCCAAGGAACAGGCTTTTTCCCTCAACTTTAGAACGTCAAGCTTTTAAGTGATGGCCCGGAACCTTCTTTCCTTCTGGAGAAGTGCTTTAGACGGGCAGCTCGGGGCCAGGACACCTGGAGAAGCTTCCCTGATGACAAGACCAGTGTGCCATGACAGCTGCCCTTCCCTCTCTTCCAGGCGTCCAGCTAGTAGCATTCTTTACTGCTCCTTGATTTTTTACACAATGCAAACCGCAGAGTCCCCAGAACCTAACCACCACTAACAAACTCTTCACACAAATAATTTCTGGTGTCTACACAGATACACAGGCTTTAAACAGAGAGCATGAGCTGTGGTGTCAGACCACCTGCATCGGAAGATCACCTTCACCGTGACTAGCCGTATAACCTGAGCGGGTCACTAGGCCTCCTGCAGTTCAGCCTCCTCATCTGCACATGAACGTCTCCCACAGGCTTCTTACAAAGACTATATGGAAATACATGGAAAGTGCTTAGCACAGTTCCGAGTCATATAAGAACTCCAAGAGCCATCGGTGTTCTGCCCGTGGGCCACCTGGAGAGGTGTGCAGAAAACGGCACCTCTCCCACAACTCTCCCACGCAGCAATGTCGAAGAGCTGCATTCTGACTTCTAGATGGTCTCATTTCTTTACTATTGCCTTCTCATCTCAGAATTCTTCCATGAAGAGTGGGACTTCTGACATTATGCTGGATGGACC
Organism: Puma concolor; assembly: GCF_028749965.1. Lineage (NCBI taxonomy): Eukaryota > Metazoa > Chordata > Mammalia > Carnivora > Felidae > Puma > Puma concolor. The sequence continues at coordinate 12,399,045 of NC_141668.1, forward strand.
GTGACTTTGTTTCTGGGACCTAATAAATAGAGTTCATAGAACTGAAGATATAGGAGGGGTGGTGAGGAGATCATGGTAAGGTCCTGCCCCACCTGCTCAAAGCCAAGAGACCTCCAAAGACTTGCCTAGAGTCGACTGGCTAGGAAAGGATGGGGGATCAAAGGCAGAAGGGAGTCAGGATTACCCAATTAAATGAGGACATTCTGTCACTTCCATTGTGTGTGAACCTCCAAGGTTCTTGGTGTCAAACTCTCGACTCCCTAAGGGTCAAGAGAGTTTCTGGACAATAATTATGCTTGTTCACTGCTGTTCCTACAGGCCAGTTACAATTTGATGCTTCCTCACGACTTAGCGACCAAGGTAACAAAAACCACAGTAATGACGAGGTTAATGCCATTTTTCTGTCAATCTGTTGGTTTTCTCTTTGGTTCTGAGAATTGCAAAATGCCAGCAAGATCTGTATTTCAAGCTGGAAAAGTGATAAAGGAAGAGGGTACCACAACAGATGCTCACCGGGAAATAAAAGACAGGGGAAGAACTGAGTAAACGGGGCACCTCTTCCAGACAAATAGGCAGGTGGCCAGACCCACAGGGAGGACTTTGAAGATTCTGGCACTCGGGGAGAGAGCTGGATAGCAAAGAAGCGGCAGACAGTGACCTTTATTTTCAACCCAGCTAGACTGTGGGGAGATATAAAGCAAAACCTACGTCACAGAGCAGGAGCACAGAGCAAAACATGGGGCTCAGAAGAGCAGACAGCAGGAAGAGAACACATTAAATAGACAAAAAGAAAAATAATCAGCATAGTTGAAATTTTCATCCATTTCATTCTCTTACCAAGCATCAGAGCCAACAAAAAGATTGACCTGATCACGGGAACTGTCCACAGCATCCTATGCTTCCAAGAAAACCAAGAATCTGAATCCAAAAGCACCACATAAGGACTTAATTTCTGTGGGGAGCCGAGAGAAGGAGACCACACCCCAAGTCCTCCCTCACTGCTAATCTTCATAAATGTCCCCTTCAAGCGTCTGGGCCATTTTTCATCCATGTTCTACTCCGGAAGGCAACTGCCATGTCTTGACTTCCTCTCTTGTCCTCTCCACACTAGCCTCTGCCTGGCCTCCCTGGTTTCCTACCTCTTACCTACCACCACCAACTCTTTTTCCCAGTCTTCCCAGCCATACACCCCACTCCACGAAACAAAATCCTAACTAATCATTCTGATTCAAACAATAACTCTGCACCCAACTCTGATGTGTGGGCTTTTCCCCCACACCACCAGGCAAGTCTACCAGAAGATAGTGTCAGATCCCCCAGGTTGTGGACTCAGTCCCACAAGATTGCCCCCCACTCCAGATACCAAAGCAAGGCCAAGTTGTCACCTGTACTCCTGACAGATGGGCTGTAAATCAGAGGTTCTCCTGCCTCCTTGCCAGGGGGCGCCTCATAGAACTCAGGAAAACAGTGTGCTTACTAGATTAGCAGTTTATCATAAAAGGGTATGACTCAAGAGCCAGACGGGAGAGTTGCAGAGGTCAAGGTGTGTGGGAAGGGGCTCGCATGCTGTCTCTGGACACACTTCCCAGCGTCTCCACGCATTCACCAACCTGGAAGCTCACGAAGCCCTTTACTTTGGGTTTTATAGTCATGATTGATTAGATCAATCAATTCGACCATCAGGCCCTCTCTCCTCCCAGGAAGTCAGTGTGGGACTAGAAGTCAGATCTCTGGATTGGCTCCCCTGGCAACCAGCCCTTGCAGGTGAACTAGGAGCTTTCCAAATGTCACTTGCTAACATGACAAGAGACAGGGATGCCTGGGTGGCTCAGTCAGTTGGGCGTCAGACTTCAGCTCAGGTCATGAGCTCGTGATCTGTGGGTTTGAGCCCCATGTTGGGCTCTGTGCTGACAGATCAGAGCCTGGAGCCTATTATGGATTCTGTGTCTCTCTCCCCCTCCCCTGCTCGTGCTCTGTCTCTCAGAAATGAATAAACATTAAAAAAAATTGGTGGGGGGGCACCTGGGTGGCTCAGTCAGCTAAGTGTCTGACTTCGGCTCAGGTTATGATCTCACAGTTTGTCAGTTCGAGCCCCATGTCGGGCTCTGTGCTGTCAGCTCAGATCCTGGAGCCTGCTTCGGATTCTGTCTCCTTCTCTCTCTGCCCCTCCCTCACTTGTGCTCAGTCTCTCTCTGTCTCTCAAAAATAAAGGTAACAAAAAAATTTTTTTAATTTTTTTAAATAAAAAAAATGACAAAAGATACCTTTATCACTCCTAGCACAGGAAATTCCAAAGTTTTTAGGAGTTGTGTGCCAGACCAAATATATGTTTCTTATCATATGCAGCAATATCATACTGATTGATCATTTTCTCTAAAGCATTTTCCAGAGGGCGGACATTCCTTCCAGCACACCTACTCCCACAGAGATACAGTTTTCTAAAATCAAAAATATGACTCTTACCACTTTGAGTCTGTATGAAATGGTGAACTTCCCTCACCTCCCCGACTAACTGGCCAACACACTCTGTTATTCTGTGAGTAAAATGTCACTCATATAGCCTTTCCACTCACTGCCCAAGTTTGAGCCCTTATTGTTTCTGACCTGCAGAGGCCACTTTTAGGCAACAGGCTTGAGCAATGGAAACTGGATCAAGACAAAAGGGTCCATAGGGACCACCGAGCTGAATGCAAACAGGCTCATTAAGCAACCCACCTCGAAATACCCATAGGCCCTAACTGACCAATTACAACCAGGTACAGTTCCGAAGATTACCAAAAATGGGGGAAATTCAATACATTCTTTTACCCCATCACTCCACCCTATTACCTGTGGCCCCTCACCACTGCCTCACAGTCTCTCCTTTGCTATCCAGCCCTCAGCTCCCTTGAGATGTATTCAATAACCCTCTCTTTTGTTCTGTGTTGGGTGAATTCTTTCACTGCCCACACCACTGGCTTCCACTCGATCAGTTGTCCCACATTTGGGGGTCCCCATTCGATTGGGAGATATACCACATTATCTGGACCATTACTTCTGATTCCTCCTTCCGCACCTGTAGTCTTTCCTCCATTGTCGACCAGAGCTTAAACCCTGATCTCTCATCACGCAGCTCCCATGCTCAAAACTTACTTTTGCTGCCTCTGGGTTACGCAGAGAATAAAAGTTCAAACTCTAAGCTGATCACCAAGGCCAATTCCAATCTGCCTTAATTGAGCTTATCTCCCATTTCTCCCTCCTCACCCCAGAGGAGCCCATCACACCACACAGCCCCCCATTTCCTAGCCTGCCATCTTCCCACCCTGTACAGTCAAATGGCGGCCACCAGCCTGGCGTGAAACAACCTTTGCTGCTCTGTGACTTTTGCCAGCCCCTGCACTCTGCTTCAAGCCCTCCCATCTCTCTATGGGCCAACACCGACCCTCCTAACTTGTCCCTGCCCTGCCCCCGCCCACACTAGCCGGAGTGGCCCCTTGAAAAGCTCAGTCCGAGTGTGAATCTTCGTTGACTGACCCCCTTCTCAGGGTCTCCATCTCACTCAAAGGAAAAGTCAAAAAGTCTTTAAAATGGTATGAAATGCCCTACATTTGCTGATCCCGTCTAGTCCCTAACCTCACTCTCCCCGCTGCCTGCTCTCATCTGAAACACTGGTCTCCTTGACCTTCACTGAACCTCTCAGCTCGTGCCCACCCAGGGCCTTGGAGCCACAATGGGTTCTTCTTCCCTCTGATCTGAATCTGTATGGCACATTCTCTCCTCTCCTTCAATTCCCTGCACCAAACTCACCTCATCGATACACAGAGACCTCCTCATATCCCCTTCCCTGTTTAGTTCTCCCAATAGCTCTATCTGAAAAACCTATTGATTTGTGTACTGTCTGGTTCCTCCCCCTAAAATGTAAACTCAGTGAGCGCAGGTGGTTTTTTGTTTTCCTTGTTTACAGGTATTTCCCAGCACCTGGAACAGTGCCTACCTCATAGTAAAGGCAGAATAAAATTTTGTTGGATGAATGAATGAACTACGCTATTGAAGTCATTCTACTAGGCCCAACACAGAGACCACCTTTTCCTGTGGCAGGAGGACATTGTTCCTGTCAAAATCAGCCTCCTGTATTTGTGTGGCTGTCTGCTTCTGCCTCCACCTGAGGTTTTATGGGAGGTGCCTTCCACTTGGGCGCACCCTCTCCCGACACACGGAGGTGCTCCCAGAAGGCAAGTGAACCGCTTGCATGAGAGGAAGTCTAAGCCTCAGAGAGGTAAGAAAAATGCCCACAGTCTTGTATCTAGGAGGCAGAAATCTAGAGTTCTACTGCAAGTCAATATGAATTTAAAGGCTCCTAAAATTCCTTTCCGTTAACCTTCAGTGCCTCCCCAAAATAAAGAGGAACTTTCTCACTGCCCAACCAGAAGAATTACTCAGGTATATAATTAACCGGGATCAAACTGAGGCTTTAGCAATGGAGAAACCAACAGACACCGCCTCATATTATCTTCAATTAAATCTGAGCATCTTTGGGCATTTGGACCTTTTTTTTTTTTTTTAAGGCTGTTGAGCATTTTTTGGTAAAAATAAATTCTGGCTTTAAAAAAAACAACTCTCTAAGTAAATGAAACATCCAGTAGTATAAGTACAGGTTTTGTTTTTGGTCTAATAAACGGTTCTTCCTGAGAATTATTGTTTAACAAAAAGGAAGAAGACAGGGAGGGAGGGGAAGGAAGGAGACTAGAAGGAAAAAAAAGGAAGAAAAATGAAAAGAAACAGTTGCCACTCTGATGGCACAAGAAGCTCCAGAGCAAGCTGGCTGAATGGAGTGGAGACACATCTCTCTCCAGCTTGCACCTGACAGACACCTTGCAAACAATGATGGTCCTCTCCTCCCAGCCGGCACCTCCTAGGCAACTTGGGTTTCCGCTTTCTCCACACCCGCCCCCCCAACCACCACCACCCTGTGTCCAGAACGGAAGCCTGAAAGTAGGACACGCCCTCATCACACCATCACTAGCCCCTCCCTCCCTTCCTTCCCACCTGGACCTTCCCTCCCCTCCGGTCAGAGGCTGTCGCTGCGGGGACGACACGGGCTGTCCATTTTCACAGTCATGAAAATCACTGTCACTTTCATGTCGTGCTGATTATTATTCCTGTGATATTCTAAGATTTCATATGGGATAAATATACCTGTTGATGGCATACTTGAAGATACAGATGCAGTTACCTGCTTCCCCTCACCAGGTGGCGCTCATATTTTATGACCCATGGCCTGAATACCTTCCAAACTGGGGGATCTATTGGGAGAAGGGTACATTCATTTTTTAACACAAGTGGTGGTATCTGTATGTTCAAACATGCACGTTTCTGTGTGTATGCATTCATAACAGTAACTTTCTAACTGGAACTTAGAAAAAAGTATGGATTGCCCTGTTAGAATCCCTTTTATTAAAAAGTTCTTCAAAGCAAAATTTAAAAGGAATCAAATTTTTGCCCAATTAATAGGATCCACACTTATCAAATAATTCTTTTATAGGACAACAATGTAACGTTAGCTCTGGGCCACAGGACCAGTAGCTTAAAACTGAAAGTGTGGATTTTGCCAGTCTACATCCCAACCCTCTCTAGGGGTTAGTTTCCCAGAACTCCCAGCCTACACCAGCAAAAAAATTGTAAATTTTTCAAATAAACTGTTAGCCTAATCCAGAAGACAAAGCTGACAGTTTGTTTCAGCCCTCTCCTCTCTCATACTAGCTAAACTAAAATGGACTTTGAAACATAGTCTTCCACTCCCTCTCTTCTTCCTGTGGTCTAGGCAATAAACATTTTGACAAGGACCAAGCTCTCACTCTTCTCCTGGGGGGGGGGGGGGGGGTTCTGGTATTTAACACTTGTCTCAACTTGTTCTTACTAAATTTCTGACCTGTTCCCGTTCACTGAGACACATTTGTTCTCTCCCTCTCCCTCCCTCCCTTCTACCTGCCCAAGCATTAATGGAGCGTATTAATTTCTCAGGTTAGCAATGCTATCTTCTCAGGCGGTCAAGCAAACAAGTTCAGGTGGAAGCACGGGCTTTGTCGTGAGATGCACACAAATATTAGTACAAGGAATTCTGAGTCACAGCCTCTTCACACGACTGACCTGTCCAAGGTTTCCTGTCGCCACTCCAGAAATCAATGAAATACTAGGATAATTGTAAACTGGTTTTATTTTTCCTCTGGAGAGAGAACAGTTAAGAATGGGGGGGGTGGAGGGGGGGTGGTGAGGAAGGTGTTGAGGTAAAGCTCTACCTAAATATGCATTTGGATGGAACGAATGCATAACCCCAATGGAATTCCCACCTCACCCCTCCCCCGCTGCCTCTCCCATCAACACCAGAAGTCACCCCACCTCCTTTGTGGCTGCTACCACCCAGCCTTGAATTCATCCTTGAATTTCCTCTTCGTGGCCCATGCTAGCATGCAGCACAGGCTCATGGATTTTTCACTACCTGCTTGCCTCTAAAACAAACAAAATGCTTGGATTTTAACATTGCAAAGGGAAATAGAATTTTAGGAAAAACAAGTACAAGCAGAATTGCAGTATGTCCCAAAAGTGTGTCATATTTAGTCCCATAATGCCTCATGATCTAAATGGATCAAGAGTGACTTCTCTTAGCTCTTGCTTTATTCTTCTCTTGCCTCTTTTTGAGATCTGAGCTTCAACCAAACAACCCTTTTAATTCAGGGACTGATGCTACTTAGGTCTGCCCCTTCCATCAGCAGACTCATTCCCCGATTCTCCAAATCCATCTTGCAAACAGCCCTGTACACAGGACACAAAAAGGAAAAAGATGTACCCTTACGTTACACGACAGAGCCAGGAACATATGCTCGCATCCTTTATCGTATTTGTACACGCCTCGTGCACCGTGATGTAGGTGCTGAGGACCAGCATCATTACCACCATTTCCCCCATTTTGTAGATGAGACAGTTGAGGTTCAAGACAGTCAGATGATATGCCCAAGGTCATCACATGATGAATCACATGATTCAGTGACAGAAGTAGGACTTTTTTTTAATAGTTTTATTTATTTTGAGGGAGAGAGAGAGGAAAAAACACATGGGGGAGGGGCAGAGAGGAAGAGAGAGAATGCCAAGCAGGATCCTCACCATAAGCACAGAGCCCGTTGCAGGACTCAAACTCACAAAACGTGGGATCATGACTTGGGCTGAAATCAAGAGTTGGACACTTCACCGACTGAGCCACCCTGGCGCCCTAATAGTAGGACTTTCCAATAGATATTTTTGGAAATATGGCATCTCAGGGAAAACTTCCACCTGCTTCTGTCTCAAAACAGTCCTACTTCTGATATGAAGAGTTACGGCTACTTAAATAAATCAGGTGCTTTCCTTTTGTCAAACTGACATGGAAGGCGGGAGGGCCATACAAAGGAGTAGGGAAGGGGGACAATCCGGCAGTGTGGCATTGCTCACAGGCTGCCCCTGAATAGATTTAATCAATAAAGGAACCATGGGGCTAGCAAGAACTCCCCTTCAAAAACACAAGTACCTTCTGGGAAGATCAAACATCTCTCAGATACCCAGAGACACCCAGACCTAGATAAACCATGGGAGTGGCCTGGTGTGGCAATTTAAGTGTAGAATGTTTAACCACAAAGTCAAGAAGTCTTTAAAAATAAGGTGTTTTTGTTTTGTTTTGTTTTTTAATGTTTATCTCTGAGAGAGACAGACAGAGCATGGACGGGGGAAGGGCAGAGAGAGAGAGAGACATAGAATCCCAAGCAGACTTCGAGCTGTCAACACAGAGTCCAAACCAAAGCAGGGCTTGAACCTATGAACTATGAGACCATGACCTGAGCTGAAGTCAGACGCTTAACCCACTGAGCCACCCAGGTGCCCCAATAAGCTGTTCTTTATACAGGGGAATATCGTACAACGAGGAGGAAATAGCACACAATAACAGCACACTCTTACGCACACACATAAGAGTAAATGAAAGAACTCAGACACCAAAGAATGCATATTACATTATTCCATTTTAGAAAGTTTGAAAACAGGCTTTTTTTAATCCATGCTGTTTCAAGCCAGGGGAGACAGAGGGAAGGAGGCAGGAAAACAAAATTTAGGCGCTGCCTACTTCTTTTGCTTCTGGAATCTCAACTGGAGGCCAAAGGCCCCAGAGTCCAACAGACCTGGGTTCAAATCCTGATTCTGCAACTGAGTGGACTTTGAACAAGTAACTTAATTCCCTGTGCCTCAGGTTTTTCCATCTATAAAATAGAACTAATAATACCTTCTTCAAAGGGTTGGTGTGAGAAGTAAATGAAATAATGTACGTGAAGTGCCCTGGCAGCATGCGTAGGTGCGGTAATAAATGGTAACTATGATTATCCCCACCCCTGCTGCCTGATGGTAAACCAGGATCAGAGAGCAGATAGGTAAGAGCACAGAGGAGAAGGGAAGGCAAGGACCAAATTAGCCTTGTGATCAAAGATGTGCGGAATTCACCCGGATGCATTGAGAGAGCTGTTCCTTCGCTTCCCACTGCCCACACAGTCTCCTGGATCGTGCTGCCTGCAAGTGCAGGCCAGCCCGCAGCAGCCAAAACAAAGCTGTTTGGTCCCATCCACACAGGCCCTTGCTCAGGACCTGATATTCATCTGATAAACCAACGTGCACTGATGCTTTCATAGTGTTGCTGGCAGCTTACTGGGTTACCCTGCCGGTTAGGCTGTGTTTTAACCAGAGTCTTATGGACATACAAGGCCTCAACCTAGGCTGGGTGAAATTTCACCTTATCCCAGATCAGCAAAGAGCCAGGTGGAGCTGGAGAGGAGGAGCAGGGACAGGCGGGGGATGGGACAATATGAACAAGGGAGTGTTAAGGTCCGGGCTGCAGGAGGAAGCCAAAAGCCAGGAAGTCTGAGGCTGCAGGGATAAGCAGGCTTTCCATTCCATCCTTCTTGACTACAGAATGAGAACTACAGGATCAGAAAACTTGGGTTCTCTCCATCTAAGAGCGAAGACAGGTGTCCCTCTGGGAAGCGTCCTCAGGTAAGGGGCCTGGAGTTCCTGGGGAAGCACAGCAGAGGGAGACTGTTTGGGTTTGATATTTGGATTGTTAAATGATGCCCCAGGGCATCCACACAGGGAACAGTGGTCGACAAACCAGAAGGAGCAAACTGCTGATGCCCACAACCTGCACGGACCTCAGGGCATGGTACTGGAAGGAAAAGCCAGACTCAGAAGACTACAGGAAATTCTGGCCCCTGCAGGCGGGGGAGGGATCTTGTCTATATTGACAGGAAGCCTGGAGCCCAGGTGGGATTGACAGCAAAGGGCATGAGGGACCGTTTCTGGGTGATGAAAGTGTTCTGGATCTTGAGTGAGGTGGTGGTTACGAGGGCGGATGCCTTTGTCAGAACCCACTGAACTGTGCTCTTGGAATGGGTGCAATTCATTTTATGCAAATTATCCCTCAATAAAGTTGCTTTTAAAACAAAAAAAAAAATGTGATGCCTTAGTCACAGAGGCTGTTCTACTCCAGGAGCTCCCTGCAGGAGAAACTCAGTAGGCCGCACCCCCAACACTGCCCCAGCACATCAGTGTCTGTATGGTAACTTACTGCTAGCAAGAGCTTTCTCCTCTTCTGATCCTCACACCCGCCCCCCCCCCCCCCTTAGTTTTACAGCTAAGGAAACAGAGACACAGAATAGCTAAATGAGCTGGCCTATGTCTTCTCACTCCGAATCCTGCCATTTTTCCTGGAACCGGCCTCAGAGATCACTCGAATGTAAGGAAACTAAGGTCCAGAGAGTGTAAACAGCCTGACCAAAGCAGCAGTGCTAGTTAAGGGCAGAGGCCGAAATTGAAGGCCTGCCTCAGCCCACACAAACAGAATGAGGAACTGTCAAGCTGGGAGCATCCTGAATGGGGGTAGAAGGTGGGCTTTCATTCCCCTTCTGTGTCAATTCCAGAACCTGGACAGAGAAGCAACCTTAAAACAAAAGCAAGGCTCCTTTCCAGCCCTCTTCACGCCACCTCTCCCTGCACGGAGCAGCCCCCACCCCACCCCCTTCAGTCCCAAGGGTCTTGTAACTTTAACAAACCACAGCAACGAACACATGCATTACCTCACCACAGTCTGGCTTATTTCCTAGCAGCAATTGTCCAAAGCTTGCTCCATTTCCCCCCTTCTGTTGGCTGTGCACCCTTTGCCCATTCCTCCCTGCTGAAATCACAAAGCTCTGACCCCAGTGGGCCTGCAGGAGCCTCCGCCTCCTTCCCAAAGTACTTACCATTAGAAAGAGGCCCCTGGTGCTGAACAGTGTGTATCCACTGGCCCCTCTGTATACATTCTAAAAGCATGCATGTGTGTGTGCTTAGGGGGAAAATCCTGGGAGAATCTCAAGACACAACTGGTGGCCATTAACACTGGGGAGAGGAGTTAGAGGGTGGAAGAAGGGAGGATTCTACTTTCCATTTTGTTTCTTTTATGTTCAACGTGAATTTTCCAACCAAGATCCATGGATTACATTTATTTATTCATGCCAACGAGGATAGTCTGGGCCAGAAAATTACAAGCCATTTTCTTCTCATTCTTAATCTGTACCACAAACAGAAACCCCGAGAAGTATTAATTTTTCATTAATAAAGTAAGCACCTGCAATGTACCACAGTCACTGAAAATGCAACAACTGAAATGATACAAAGACTACGAATCATTCACCTAAACGAGATGGACCCAGGGAAGGGTAAAGGAAGGAGAGGCCCCAGGAGCGGAGTCCCCACCATCCTAAATACATGTATCGCTCCCATTTTGTACCTCAGCTGGGGTCTACTCCTATCTGTCATTTGAGTCAAATGTGTTGGCTTTATGCCCTCCTCCGACCAACAGCTTGTTTAGGGCAAGGACTGTCTTACTCTTCTTTGAGTCTCTCAGAGCTTGATGCATGCAAAGTAGAAAGTGAATAAACATTTATTAAATATAATGTAAGGAGGTCTCCAAGAGGGTGGGAGGGACGTGGGTTGTCTCCAACTAGACAGGACACAAGCAGGCTGGACCTGCTCCCACTTAACACTTGTGCTCAGAACCCCTCACAGATTCCTCTCTTTTGCTCTGTAAAGCTCATGGTAACATGTTTACTAAGACCTTCCCTGCTCTGGACACACCTGACTCTCTGCCCCACTCCCAAGACAAATCCTGTGCCCCAGCAGTCAAACTGGTCCATTCACCACTCCCAGAGCACACCTTGGGGCTCCCTGCCTCAGGCCCTTGCTCATGCCTTTCCCAATCTCTGCCACTGAAAACCCAGCTCACACGGCCTACTCCCTAAAGACTCACCTACTGTTGCCCTGAAGGCTGGGCTTCCTTCCTCTTCCAAGTCTCCAGGTCCTTCTCTCCTACTGCAGCATAAAACCCTGCCTTCCCCCGTGGCTATTACATTGCTAGGAAATGCTTTCTTTAGAAAGAGAGAGGGAGAAACACAAAGGTTTAGTTCAAGTCAGAGGTAGAATTAGGTTAAAGGTTGAGTTTAGGATTAGAATTAGAAGTGGGTTAATTCTGGTTAATTCAAACTGGGTTAGTCGATTCCTAATCCCACCCACCAGGCGGCGCCCGCAGTCTCATTCCGGTCCAGACGCCTCCGGTTTTTGAAGTTTATTACCTGTCTAACAAGTTTCCTTCCTGCTCTACCGTCCCTTTAAGAAGGTGATCCAGGTGAGGCCCGGCTCCGCCCCCGGTGCCGGCCCCGCCCCCCGCCCCCGCCCGGCCCTCCCAGCTCGCCCAGTCCTCGCGACCTGACCCAGCCGTCTGGGCCGAGGTCCCAGGTCCCGGCCGGCGCCATGGAGCGGCGCTGGCCCCTGGGGCTCGGGCTGCTGCTGCTGCTCTGCGCCCCGCTGCCCCCCGGGGCGCGCGCCAAGGAAGGTACCGACCCCCGCCCCCGCCCCCCTCCCCCAGGGGCCCGGCCGGCACCCTTTCCAGGAGCCGGCATTCCTGCGGAGGCCCGCTCCGCGCGCGCCCCTCTCCAGCGCTCTTGTTTTGCCCTGCCGTCAGGCGATCAACTGGCCAGGCCAGTCTTTGGTCTTTGACCCCCAAACAACTGGTGGCCCTGGTCAGGCGCCCTGGTCAACAGTTTGCGCCTGGTGGTGGGGAGGGACCTACTGACCGCTGCGAGGAAGCGGCGTCCAGACTCCCGCCCCCCCCCCCCCCCCCCACCAGCACTCGTGGGGATCCCTCATTCCCAGGCAGTCTCAGTCTCAGGTGCCCAACCCAAAGATCCGGACCCTATGAAGTCAGGGGTGGGAAGTCCCCTTATGCCATCCTAAGCCTGAGGGGGCGCGGGGTGGGGGTGTGGGTGGGCAGAGGGACTGCCACTGGGGAATGGATTCGAACTCGGGATGCAGGAGTTTCCAGATGTAGAGATCAAATCTTAATGGTGAAGGCCTGTACACCCTCTCTGGACCTACTACCCCCATTTTCCCAGGCTCAAGAGCTACGCCTGGTACCATCACTGCACACCCCCAACCACAGGCAGAGCAGGCCATTTGCCTGTAGGAAGGAGCCTCCCCACTCAGGAACCCCCTGTAAGGTTCCCTGACCACACCCTACCCACTCAGGACCCCCAGGGGCTGAGATCCTCTCTTGCCCACACACTCTTCCAATTCTGCAGCTGCTGAGTTTCCCCCAGCCAGCACCAGCCACTGCTGAGTGAGAGGGTGCAAGTCTTAAGTGGGGCTGAGCTTCCCAACACTTCCTGCCTTGACTTTGGTCAAGGATCCAGCCCTCCAACCCTTGCCCGACTCTGCCTTCCTCCCTTCACACTCTGGAGGAAGACGGACTAATCCCTGAGCTCTTCACTCCTCCTTCCCCAGCTAAACCTCAGGAAGTCACAGCTGTTAGGAACAGGATGTTGAAGCCTTGGGGCTGGGGGCCCAGAATGAGGAATGTGGGTTGCACGTGTGGGTCCTCCTCCCCCAAAGGTGACCGACCTTTTCCTCATCACTTCAGTCACTCTGATGGACACGAGCACAGCACAGGGAGAGCTGGGCTGGCTGCTGGATCCCCCAGAGGATGGGGTAAGTGTCAAGGGAGGGGAAGGCTCAAAGCTGCAGGCCAGTGGGAAATGGGCGGAGAGGTGGGTGGAGGAACGGAGAAAAGAGCAGGAAAAACTGGAAGTGTCTCCTCAGGGAGGGGGAAGGGAGGTGAGTCAGAGCCTCCTGAATGGGCCATTTGGGGGGGGTTCAGGCTTCACCCCAGAAGAACGCTTCAATGCCTGGCTCCTCCCCTCCCTGCCCCAGAGAGAGAGAGGACTTGGGAGGTGATGAGACCACAGTCCCCCAGGCAGAGGATGAACGGGACCAGGGATGCAATCATTGAGGGCTAAGAACCAAAACACCAGATGTATCTTCAATGTGAGGTCCATCTATCCCAATAGAGTTGCACAGACAGACTTCAGAGGGTCAAGGGTCAAGGAATCCCATAAAAGTGGATCCTAAATTGCATAGATGTATGGGGATATTCTTTTCTGGATAGGAAAGCCAAAGTTTTCTGCAAGTTCTTCAAACAGTGTTTGCCTCCCCAAAATTCAAAGCTGCCCTCCCAACTAGAGGTCCCTGAGCGCTTGGCACCTTGTCCATTTTCCTCAGCCCAGGCACAGCATGCATTCCAGCTGTCTGAACCTGCTCCAAGTCCCTTCCCTCCACAGATATTCCTAAGACCTAGTGAGCAGAGAGACGTTCTTGTGAGTCCCAAAGCACACCTTTCCATCACTCAGCAGAGCTGGCCGCAGAACCCCAGGAGGCTGCCCTTGCTGTCTCAGCTTCCTGGAGTCTGGCCTCAGGGCCTCCTTCCCTCTGGTCCTGGACCCCTTTGGCCTTCCTATTCGTGTAGGAATGCAGCCTCTATTTCTGGTATTGGGGTCACCTGCTTTCTTTCCCTCTGGGTCCTAGGGTCCTGGCTCTACTCTTAGTTCTCCCACAGAGTGGCCTATAATTAGAATTAATAGACTAAACCATAATGTATCCTACAGGAGGGGCTGCTTGGAAAATCCTGGATTAGGCCAGCCGTAATAGGCGCCTCATCTCATAAAGCAGCTAATCACTCCACAATGAGGGCTGCAGGTCCATTAGCTGGCTCCCACAGGCCTTCGCTGTGCCCCAGCCACCCCCACCCAAATAACTCTTCCCTAATTGGGCTGGAGTGGGAGCAAGGCCCCTTGTGCAGCTCAGGTCAAACAGCATATGTAATGCATATATGCACATATATATGCATATATATGCATTATATACATATATAATATATTTGCACCGGGAGGGCAAGAAGACGGGAGCAGTTACAGACTCCCAATGTCTGCCGTGTCCCCTCCCCTCATCTCACACACATGCACTCGGATTCAGGCTCACCAGAAGGTACCCATGTAGCAGCCAGCAGCCCAAGTGATAAGTGAAAGGATCCTTGTTGCTGATCCTGGGCAGCTGGTTCTCCCCCATCTGTCACCGCTGGAACTGGGAAAGGCAAGTCACAGCTGGGAACATCTGCTCCTCCGGGCTCCAGCTGCAGCCATGACAATCTAGCTCATGAGCTGCACATTAACCGCCTACCACCCTTCCACCTGACCTCCACGCCATGCCTTCCCCTTGGGCTTCCTCATCACAGCTTCCTGCTAAGAACAGGCTCCGGATGCCTTCACTGCTGGACACCCCCTGCCCAATCTTTGAACTGCCTCACACAGCGCAAAATTATGTACCTCATATACTCCTGCCCCTGCCACACCCCACCCAATTCTCAGTTGAGGGTGCTTTCCCCTACTTTTTCCCAGAGCTGAGAGTAGCAATGAAAGCCCTTACAGAAGATGTTCTAAGGGCCTCAGACTCCTCTTTAAGGCTCAGGTCAAGATCTCATGGGTTCGTGAGTTTGAGCCCCTTGTGGGCTGACAGCAGAGAGCCTGCTTGGGATTCTCTCTCTCCTCTCTTTCTCTACCCCTCCCCCACTCACATGCACTCCCTCTCTCAAAAATAAAGTAAACTTTAAAAAAAAGTAATTTAAAAATAACAAGGAAGAAGAAGAATGTGAAGTTACATCTCCATTTCATACTTTACACCAAAAAATAAATTCTAAGGAGATTAAAATCTAAACCTAAAAACGAAATCCACAGAAATATGAGGAGAAAATACACAAGATCCTTATAAGTTTGGGATGAGAGAGCTTCCCAAGCAAAATACACGACCTAGAATTCATAAAGGGAGAGAAGATAGACGTTACTGTGTAAAATTTTTAAATGTAGGCCAACATCAAAGATATCATTAGCAAATTAAGTGGCATGACAGGAAGAAAACATTTGAAACATATTTCAAGCAAACGATTAGCATCTATGATGTAAAAGAAAAAAAAAAAGGTTCATCCAAATGAACACTCAAAAGGTAACAGGCAAAGTTTACAAACACATAACTACATAAAAATACAGATAGCCAATGAACACAATAGAAACGCACAGCCTCCTTCTCAAAAGAAATGTAAATTAAAATGGCAGGAAGCTGTGTTTTGTCCATAAGAGAGGCCAAAAGTGAAGAGATCTTCAATATCCAGTTTCTCAAAAAAAAAAAAAATGAGCCCTCATGCATTGTTGGTGAAAGTATAAATTGATAAATCCTTTTTGGAGGCCAATTTGACAGTACCTTCTTACAAAGTTTATAATATTTACCTTTTAATACAGTACTTCTACAGAAATCTTATAGAAATCTACACATTTACTTAAAAAAAAAACTAGAAGCTACCTAAATGTCCAACAATAGGAGAATAATTAAATAAATTACGGTACATCCATACAATGGAATACTATTTTATGGATTGCTAAAAAGACTTAGGTAGATCTTTTTATACTCTCGTGAACATCTTTCAAAGACTTTTTATTTGTTAAAAACAAAACAAAAAGTAGGTTACAAAATAACAGGTTAAAAAATTATGTTAAAAACACAGAAAAACATTCAAATGTTTCTCTAGAAGCACTGAAAATGGTCTTGGGAGCTTCACTCCAAATCGTTAAGAATAACTTCCCGTGAAGAGGTAGTCGGGTGGGAGGACTTTCACTTTATATTATATATGTTTATTCTTTGACTTTAAAAAAAAAAAACTTACTCATTTTGAAAGTGTGTTCATGTTGGGGGGGGGGGGGGTGCGGGAAGGGCAGAGAGAAAGGGAGAGAATCCCAAGCAGGCTGGGCACAGTCAGCTCAGGGCCCCACGTGGGACTTCAATCCATGAACCTTGAGATCATGACCTGAGCCGAAGTCGGACGCTTAACAGACTGAGCCACCCAGATACCCCTTCTTTGACAGACTGAGCCACCCAGATGCCCCTGGGTGCACATCCCAGCTCTGCCTCCTAATGACTGAGTGCACAGGGCAAGTCACTTAACCTCATTGTGACTCAGTGTCCATCATGGAAAGTGTTTATAACAGTGACTGGTGCATGGTAAGTCCTGTATTAGTGCTAGCCATTGTTATTACTAAGTTTAAAAATAAAATGCTTTTGGGGCTCCTGGGTGGCTCAGTCGGCTAAGCATCCCACTTCAGCTCAGGTCATGATCTCACGGTTCGTGAGTTTGAGTCCCGCATCGGGCTCTGTGCTGACAGCTCAGAGCCTGGAGCCTGTTTCATATTGTCTCCTTCTCTCTCTCTGCCCCTCCCCTGCTTGTGCACTATCTCTCTCAAATATAAATAAACATTTAAAAAAACTTTTAATAAATAAATAAAAATAAAATGCTTTTCGTGTAAAAGCAATTAACGGGGGTGGACTAGATAGTGTCTACGAGTCCAAGCAACCCCATCCATTGTTGATTTTGATAGTGACCATAACTGGAAGAAATACTGGAGAGGGTGAGTTCCTTCCATACAGAAGAGATTTATGCTTGTTCGTGCCCTCCAAAAGCTTAGGGGCCTTAATGTTAAAGGTAGTATCCTCTTTTCTACACAAATACGCAGAAAGGTTTTGTGAATGAGTTTCTGCCATAAAAGTCGGCCTTTGGGGCACTTGACAATCCTGACTGATGAGACAGGTAAAAAAGCGGTGCTCACACTTCTGCAGCTGAAGTGGGCTCACTGAAGAGATCGGGGCTGGCTGCAGATCGCATGGGGGTATTGTCTTGCCCATCCTGTATCCAAATAAATCCTGACTCTAAACATTTAGCTTCTTCTCCTGGAGCCCGGGGGGGTGGAAAGAGAGCAGGACAAGCAGGTGAACTGGGGGATCTCTGACACCAGCTTCCCCATCATCAGCTCTAGAAAACCAGAGTTTAGGGAGCAGGTGATGACTTGGATGGAGCCTAACTGGGAGTTTTCCTTCTCGCAGTGGAGTGAAGTGCAGCAGATACTGAATGGGACACCCCTCTACATGTACCAGGACTGCCCACTGCAAGATGGCGGGGACACTGACCACTGGCTGCGCTCCAACTGGATTTACCGGGGGGAGGAAGCTTCGCGTGTCCATGTGGAGCTGCAATTCACCGTGAGGGACTGTAAGAGCTTCCCCGGGGGAGCCAGGCCTCTGGGCTGCAAGGAGACCTTCAACCTCCTGTACATGGAGAGCGACCAGGACGTGGGCATTCAGCTCCGACGGCCCTTGTTCCAGAAGGTGCTTCTACCCCGCCCCACCTCCCACCCCTGCCACTTTGGTCCTAACACTGGTTCCTGCCCCCGCTCAGCTCAGGAAAAGAGACAGCGGCAGAAGAAAGAGAAAGAGGATCTAGGTGTCCAATAAGGACAAGAATGCGGGACTAGCAGTCAGAAGAGGTGGATTTGAGTAGCGTAGACGCCCCCTGACCTGCGGGACATACGTCCCAGGACCACCCCCCCCCCCACCCCCGGGATGCCTGCACAGACAGTACTGAACCCCGATACATACATTCCCGCAGTTAAGCTTTCACGTATAAATCAGGACGGAGCCAGAGACACAACACTGGCTCGTAATAAAATAAAACAATGATAACAGTACACTGTAATATAAGTTATCAAAGTATAGTCTCTTTCCCTCCCCCTCTGTCTCAAAATATTTCACGTGCTGTACTCACCCCTTTCCACGTGGCGCTGCGAGATAACAAAACGCCTCTCCAGGAGAGAGAGCGAGGAGCGAAGCACCGCTGAGTCCTGTCGTCAGCCTGTGACGTGACGTGACGTGGCGTGGCGTGGCGTGGCGTGGCGTGGCGTGGCGTGACGCCGGCGCACCTGGCTACTATTGACCTTCTGACGCAAGGTCAGGAGGAGGAGCCTCTGCTCGCAGGCGTGGTTGACAGCCCTGCCGGCTTTGACAGCTGCGAAGCTGAAGCCGCGAAAGCCGGACCGCGGATAAGGAGGAGCTGCTTTGCCTTTTCTGCTCCGTCCGGCCTTTGCGCTCTGCACTTAACCTCTGAGAGGTTTTCTTGTCTTAAAATAGTGGTGATAATAGTGCCGGCCTTATCTGTTTCGGCGGCTTTGCCTCCGTTGAGATAACGGCATTCCCTGGTGGAGGTATTTGGACTTTTGCTATCAGCACCCAGGCTGCTTGCGAGTGACACCCCGTGGGTCTACCTAGAGCTGTGTAGGGAGACACTTCTCTGCAGGCTCTCTCTCTAATACCATCCCTCTCTTTCCTACTCAAGAAGACGTACCGGAATGCAAAAGCGTAAGAAGCATATTATTATAGGACGTGCTCGTTTTTGTTTTTGTTTTTTCCCAAAGAGAAGATGTTGTAAAGTTTGTTATTAGTAATAAATGAATGATGACGCACTTCATAACTGATCACCTCATTGGCACAGACGCTGGGAACACCTTCGAATAGTGGAAATTATATGGGCTATAGCGTCTCACTGCCTGGTTACCAGTCCCATCATGTAGCTGTGTGATCTTGCCCAAGGTCTCTAGCCTCTCTTCGCCTTAGTTTCTTCATCTGTTAAGTGGGGATGGTAATCCATCCTACCTCGTAGGTTTATTGCAAGGACTCAACAGCATAACACACATAAGACGCTTAGCCAGTAGCTCACAAGTCATAAGCCCTTGGTTTACAGTTGTGTAAACTATACTTTATTTATTTATTTATTTTATATTTTAATGTTCATTTATTTTGAGAAAGAGACACAGAGTATGAGTGGGGGAGGAGCAGAGAGAGAGGGAGACACAGAATCGAAAGAACACTCCAGGCTCTGAGCCGTCAGACCAGAGCCCTACATGGGGCTGGAACCCATAAATCGTGAGATCATGACCTGAGCCAAAGTAAGAGGCTTAAGTGACTGAGCCACCTGGGCACCCCTAAAGTATTTTTTTTAATGTTTATTTATTTTTGAGAGAGAGAGTACAAACATGGGAGGAGCGGTGGGGTGGACAGAAGGTGCAAAGCAGGCTCTGCACTGACAGCAGAGAGCCCGATGTGGGGCTTGAACTCATGAACCATGAAATCACGACCCGAGCTAAATTCAGACGCTCAACCACTGGGCCACCCAGGCGTCCCTGAACTATAAAGTATAGAGCAAACACTGTTTTCTGTCCCATGGGAGTGAAGCATGACTTTACCATCCCCTTCTTGCACACCTCTCCTTCCCAGGTGACCACTGTGGCTGCAGACCAGAGCTTCACCATCCGAGACCTCGCATCTGGCGCCGTGAAGCTGAACGTGGAGCGCTGCTCCTTGGGCCGCCTGACCCGCCGAGGCCTCTACCTCGCTTTCCACAACCCAGGTGCCTGCGTGGCCCTGGTGTCTGTAAGGGTGTTCTACCAGCGCTGTCCTGAGGCCGTGCAGGGCTTGGCCCGATTCCCCGACACCCTGCCCGGACCTGGCGGGTTGGTGGAAGTGGCAGGGACCTGCTTGCCCCATGCCCAGGCCAGCCCTGGTCCGGCGGGTGCACCGCGCATGCACTGCAGTCCGGAGGGTGAGTGGTTGGTGCCCGTGGGCCGATGCCACTGTGAGCCTGGCTATGAGGAAGGCAGCAGCGGTGAAGGATGCCTGGGTAAGGAGGCCGGAGGAGGTGGTGGGCACTTGCAGGGGCCACTCGGGGGAGGGCCTCCAGGTGCCGAGGGAGGGAAGGAGGTCCACGCTTCATCTCCGCAAAGTGTTGACTGTGTGGCTGAGCACCCCAGGAGACACATGCAGGGTGCTTCTGGTACAGAGGATTGGAGGCGGTGGCGAATGGGGATGATTCTGCCTGTAAACACATTGGCCAACCATGGCTCTGCTGCTTTCTCCCTCCAGCCTGCCCTAGCGGCTCCTACCGGGCAGACACAGATGCACCACATTGTCTCAAGTGTCCAGAGCACAGCACAGCCGAGCCCGAGGGGGCCACCGTCTGCACCTGTGAGAGCGGCCATTTCCGAGCCCCGGGGGAGGGCCCCCAAGTGGCGTGCACGCGTGAGTCCAAGGGGGAGGGCCTGGCCATCTGTGAGGAAGCGCAGGACTTTTGGTGAGCCCATGTTAAGGTCGAAGTTTTCCGGAACTTTTCAGAAATTGGGCACCATTTAAAGTGCCAGACGTTAGAGCTCCTCCCCCTCCCCCCACTTTCCTGGAAGAATCCAGAGCTGAGCTGGGTCTGAATCCAATCTCCCAGCAAGGCCTTCGGCGGTGGGAGGAGGCAGGGGCCAGCAGGCTAGATGAGAGCAAAGTTGGTTCCTCCTAATGGCCCCTCTTCTCCTTACAGGGCCCCCCTCAGTTCCCCGAAACCTGAGCTTCTCTGTTTTGGGGACTCAGCTCTCCCTGCGTTGGGAACCCCCAGCAGATATGGGGGGGCGCCAGGATGTGAGGTACAGTGTGGGGTGTTCTCAGTGTCGGGGAGCAGCAGTGGACGGGGGACCCTGCCAACCCTGCGGGGGAACTGTGCGCTTTTCCCCGGGAGCCAGCGGGCTCACGGCACCGGCTGTGCGTGTCAACGGCCTTGAACCCTACGCCAACTATACCTTTAACGTTGAGGCCCAGAATGGAGTGTCGGGGTTTGGCCCGTCCACGCATGCCAGCACCTCACTGAGCATCAGCATGGGGCACGCAGGTGAGTGACCTGGGCAGGGGCCAGGACAGGACTGGAGGAAACCAGAAGGGCTCAGGACCACAGAGACAGATTGACGGGCAGAAAGCAATCAAAAAGCGACTTAGGTTCTTTCTTCTTTCTTCCCAAACCCCCTGGAACCCTCTTGACTCACAGAGTCACTGTCAGGCTTGTCCCTGAGGCTGGTAAAGAAGGAGCCACGGCAGCTGGAACTGACCTGGGCAGGGTCCCGGCCCCGCAGTCCAGGGGGGAACTTGAGCTACGAGCTGCATGTGCTGAATCAGGTGAGGATGAGGCAGAGGGACAGTCCCTGGTGTCTGGGTGTCTGTTCTGGGGCACAACTCGCCATTCCTAGCCTGGGTGATGGGACGGAGGGAGAACTGGCTGAAGTGAATGGTGTGGCTTTCTCAGGACAAAGCCTGCAAACAGCCCTGCCCTGACCATTCCCCAAGCCACCCCTGTCCACATGATCCCAAGACTGCCATCGCCTCCACCAGGTCTCTCTCTGCACAGCCCAGTTTCCATTGGTTCTCATCCACAGGACGAAGAAAGGCACCAGATGGTTCTAGAACCCAGGGTCTTACTGACCGAACTGCAGCCAGACACCACGTACATTGTCAGAGTTCGAATGCTGACCCCTCTAGGCCCTGGCCCTTTCTCCCCTGACCATGAGTTCCGGACAAGCCCTCCAGGTGGGTGGGTTATCCTGTGTTCTGCCCCAAACACACATGCACCCGTCATCCCATCGAGGCTTCTCAAACACTGCTCCAATCAGTGACCTTTCCTCTTCCGCTATGCATGTGCATATGCACATACATGCACGTACACGTAGGAACTGCCTCAGCGGAGAGAGCCCCACATGGACTCCCACAAAGCCCCCTCCCCATAGTAATCTCAGACATTTTCTTAAGAGAGAGAGAGCACAAGCAGGGGAAGGGGCACAGAGAGAGAGAGAGAGAGAGAGAGAGGGAGAGAGAAAGAATCTTAAGCAGGCTCCACACTCAGCAAGGACCTGGGGTCTCAGTCCCACGACCCTGGGATCATGATCTGAGCTGAAATCAAGAGTCAGACACCGGGAGCACCTGGGTGGCTCAGGTGGTTAAGCGACTAACTCTTGGTTTCAGCTCAGGTCATGATCTCATGTTTTGTGAGTCTGAGCCCTACAGCGTGGAGTCTGCTTGGGGTTCTCTCTCTCCCTCTCTCTCTCTCTGCCCCTCCCCCACTCACTCTCTTTGTCTCTCTCAAAAATGAATAATACACTTGAAAAAAAGAGTGGGGCACTAAACCAACTGAGCCACCCAGGCGCCCCTCCTCAGAACACCTTCTGCTGCTGGATACTGCCAGCCAGGATCCTGCCAAACCTCCTAGACCCCCGGTTTCGTGCTTGTCACCAGGCAGCCCAAAGCTAGGGGCCCCAGGGTGAGGCCTCTCCGCATGCTCCCCCCCCCAACGCTCCCCCATCTCCTCGCACAGGAGACACACACCTGAGGCCCACTGAGGGACCTGCCCCTGGGTGTGCCCTTGTAGCCTTCATCGTCCCTGTGGACTCTGAGCCCTCCAGCCCTCCTCACCCCCTGTGCCACAGTTTCCAGGGGCCTGACTGGAGGAGAGATTGTGGCCATCATCTTTGGGCTGCTGCTGGGCGTAGCTCTGCTGCTGGGGATGCTCTTCTTCCGTTCAAGGTGCTGTTCCTGCCCCATGCCGGCTGCCACCCGGGGCCCCAGAAGCCCTGGAATGCAGCCCCAACACCCCTCCCCTCGGCTAGTATGAAAGCTCCCTCCAGCATTCCCCCACCCCGTCCTGTGCCCCCAGCCCCTGTGGTTTGTGGGTAAAACCCAGCCAGAGCTCCCTGGGCCCCTGCGGCAGTCCCGGGACTCTAAAGCAATGCTCCCTCACCCCTGCAGGAAAGCTCAGCGGCGACACCAGCAGAGGCCCCGTGATCGCGTCACTGACGTGAACCGAGGTGAGCCCGGGGCACCTGTGTGTGTGGTTGGTGGGGGGGGGGGGGTCGGGGGGTGTGGGTTTGGGAGGCGCCACTGGGATAGAACCAAAGAACCCACATTTGCCAAGCCAACTCTGGGAGCACGAGTCGGGGCCGTGGTCTCTGGAGCTTTTCTGTTTTGCTACCTAATTAACTTTGGTTAATTAACTTTGTACTGATAGCCCCCCAGAGGCTCTGTGCAATTACCTGTTAGCTCTTGGTGCCACTGTTCCGACACCCTGGCTGGCCAGGTCTGCTGGCCGAGGCTTGGTGGGAAGGGGGTTGCTGGCAGGCTCCCTGAAGTCCTCCGAGGCATGTGGGCTTCCTACCAGTCACCTCATTAGGTGCCCCCACGAAAGGGGGAGGCAGTGGTCCCTCCGAGTAACAGGGTGAGGGCGAGGCTTGTCTGGGAATGTGAATGAGGTGTGAGTGATTGGAGGAGTATGGCTAGCAGGGGTGAGGAGGAAGGGCAAGAGATTTGAAGTGTGGTCAGCGAGCCATGGAAAGATTGGGTAACTCGAGGCTGTGAACAGCTTTCAGCCCCAGGTTCTGGCCTGCAGCTCTGGGACTCTGGGGGTGAGGACACAGAGCTTTGCGCGTAGACAGAGGAAGAACCTCATTGCTAAGGACGGAGACTTTCTCCCACTTTAGCCAAAACAGGACTCTTATGGGAACAAAAAAACTCCTGAGCCTTGAAGTTCGAGTTCCTGTGGTGAGCCCCCCGCCCCCTGTTCTGCCTGCAGAGGACAAGCTGTGGCTTAAGCCGTATGTGGACCTGCAAGCATATGAGGACCCTGCCCAGGGAGCCCTGGACTTCACCCAGGAGCTTGATCCAGGCTGGCTGATTGTGGACACTGTCATAGGGGAAGGTGAGCCCCGCAGGTCCCCTGTGTGTGGCAGCACAGAGCTGCGAGCCGGCTGGCCTGTCAGTTGACCCAAGAGCTCCTAGATGAGTTTCCTTTCTGCTCTACCCTGAATCTTCCTCGAATTGCTGTGGTCATGCTGTAACCCCTTTATCAGATGTCCTCAAGCAGCCCCTGCTTCCTACACAGTTTGCTTCGGTGGTTATGGAGTTTCTGATGAACAGCCTTAAACACATCATCTTTGTCAGCAGAGGGGTCGTCGTCCCCAGGCTCAGGCTCTTCTCAGATGGTTCCCAAACGTGGGAGAGCTTCAGAGCCTCCCTCGCCCCGCATTCCACCCCACCAGGAGCCCAGTGTCCTTGGGCTGCCCTGATCCCTTGGGTCACTAGAGGAAACGGATCTGAGCAGAGAACAAAGCTCAGCAGTGTCCTTGCTGACTGTGCGGCCAAGCCAGCTGCGCTGTGACCGGAGGAGCTCGTGCGAGAGGAGGCAATGGTTAGCCTCCCCAGTCACTGGTGCACTGGCCCCGGCCCACCCCGCCCTTTATAAACACAGCCCGGTGCCACTGCACGACACGCACTCACCTGGCATTTACCGAGCACCTACTGTTAGCTGAGAACTCTGCTCACCTGGGACACCGTGCCGAACAGGTTGTGTGGCTGCACCGCTCCTCCAGATTCCTGGCCCCTTCCCTAGGAAGTACGGCCCAAGCCCCTGTCCCACAAAGAGCAAGCCACTTTTCTGATCCAGCGAAGAAAAGAACCAGAGTGCTGGAGGATACTGCTACCTGTCCCCCCAGGGGCATCGGGCCATGGCCTGTTTTCTTTCCACCCAGGAGAGTTTGGAGAAGTGTATCGAGGGACCCTGAGGATCCCCAGCCAGGACTGCAAGACTGTGGCCATTAAGACCTTGAAAGACACATCTCCAGATGGCCAGTGGTGGAACTTCCTTCGAGAGGCCACCATCATGGGCCAGTTCAGCCACCCACACATTTTGCACCTGGAAGGCGTCGTCACCAAGAGTAGGAGCAGTGGTCTCCAGGAGCGTGGGGAGGGAAGGAGGAAGAAGGGAGGGCATGAGAGCACCGGAAGCGTAGGGGAGATCTGCTGCCAAGGGCAGGAAGTCTGGTTCTGGGAGGAGATGGGTAGAGGCTGCCAGGCCAACTTGTGCTTTGTGTCTCAGGAAAGCCCATCATGATCATCACGGAGTTTATGGAGAACGGAGCCCTGGATGCCTTCCTGAGGGTGAGGAGGGTGGACAGCCAGCTGGGGAGGGGAATGCACCACGGATGCCTGGGTTTGGGCTCCTGGTTTGGGAGGAGGAGACCCTGCCCGGTGCCTAACTGGCCCGCTCACCCTGCTGCAGGAGCAGGAAGACCAGCTGGTCCCTGGGCAGCTGGTGGCTATGCTGCAGGGCATCGCGTCAGGCATGAACTACCTCAGCGACCACAGTTATGTCCACCGGGACCTGGCCGCCAGGAACATCTTAGTGAGCCAGAACCTGTGCTGCAAGGTGTCTGACTTTGGCCTCACCCGCCTTCTGGACAACTTTGATGGCACTTACGAAACCCAGGTTAGAGCCCTGCGCTCGCTGCTTCTACGCTCGCATGCAACTGTGTGGCATACATACGGTCACACACGTATGAGTATGGGACGCGTGCTTTTGTGAACACAGTAATGACTCATCCCTTTGCACAGGTGCTTTCTCGCGCCCCTCCTTGCCCTGAAACACATCACCTTTCTGCCCTACATGCCCTGTTAGGGAGGAAAGATCCCCATCCGTTGGACAGCCCCCGAAGCCATTGCCCATCGCACCTTCACCACGGCCAGCGACGTGTGGAGCTTTGGGATTGTGATGTGGGAGGTTCTGAGTTTTGGGGACAAACCGTACGGGGAGATGAGCAATCAGGAGGTAAGCCTGGGTTAGTCCTCCCCATGTCACCCCTGACTGACTTCTCATCTCCCCAAACCTTCCCGTGGCCCCTTCCTGTAGACATCCTATTCTTTCTCCCTGACCCAGTCTTTCGGCACTCTTGCTCCTCTGTCCCCGTCGTCTCACTCCCTGTTCTCTTTCCTACCGGTCAGGGGGTGGGTAGAGGCTCTATCGCAGTGATCTTGTGTGCACAGAGGCTTCTCATGGGGCCCCTCCCTGCTCCCCTGCTGCAGGTAATGAAGAGCATTGAGGATGGGTACCGGCTGCCCCCTCCCGTGGACTGCCCCGCCCCTCTCTATGAACTCATGAAGAACTGCTGGGCCTATGACCGAGCCCGTCGGCCCTCCTTCCACCAGCTGAAGGCACATCTGGAGCAATTGCTTGCCAACCCCCACCCCCTGCGGACCATTGCCAACTTTGATCCCAGGTAACCACGTTGGAGAGGGCAAGGGGATTCGGAGGGCAGATCTGGCAGAAGGAAAATGGGCGTTCAGCAACATCCACCGAGTGCTAGGCCTGTGGACCTGCGGACAGAGTGTGGCGTCTGCCCTCGGGGAGAAGATGCCGTCCCATCCTTGATAGGTCTGGGTTGGCAGCACAGAAAGCAAGCACAGAGATGGAAAGCACATATAAACAGTGCCTACGACCCGATAACTACTCCAGAGAGCCTGTTCACTTGGGTGGGGATTGGAGCGGGGGAGATAGAGCAACCGGCAAGTGCTAGACAGTGGGATGTGTGCGTGTCATGGCCGAGGGAGGGGCAGCCTCGTGGGGTCTCCCAGAGCACATGGCCAGCCTGGGTTGGGGAGCTTAGGGCAGACCGGTTACAAATAGCGCAGGGTCCCAGCAGAGATGGTGGGGTCAGTGCAAGGGGGACCAGCTCTGCTGAGAAGTTTGGACTCTACCCTGAGCGCAGAGAACCACTGACCAGCTTGTAAGTCGGAGGGACATGGTCAGCATTGTGTTTTACCAGAAACATTGCCAGCATGTGGAGAATGAACTGGTGGCAGGAGTGAGGTGGGGGAGATGGGCACGGCTGGACTCTGAATGCTGGATCGGGCGAACCAGCCCTGGCATGCTGGCCTCCATATCACACCACCATATATAACCTTGTTTCTGGGAGAAAATATGCTCCAAGCTCCAGCTTTTGAAACTATCTTTTGGAGCAACAACTCCCTCGTATACTGGAGACTGCGTGTGCTAATCTTTCTGGAATGTTGAATATTTTTCCCCCAGCAGATTTACTTTGCTAATGGTTTTGGCTCTGGCTGGCTTTAGCACAGCAACACTCATTGTCTTTGAGGGTGTCGGAGTGCAAGAATAACAGCCGAGGTGGAGGGGGCAAGCCGTGGCTGCTCCCAGAATTCAGGGGGCCGCCCCGAAAATGGCAGGACCACGCCTAGCTTCTAAAGCCTCCGCTCTCCTGCCGTCTGCTTCCTCTCAACTGCGGTGGTTGACGCTTGAGTCTTAACCAGCCACCAGTTACTCAGGACTGGCCACTCCCGTGGGAGATGGGCTGATGGCATGCTTCTGTTGGGGGCTTCCAGGGCTGTCACCTCCCCTGAGTCCATCAGTGCCACAGGACCGTCAGCCTGCCTGTTGCCGTGAGCACACCAGGACTTGGGCCAGGAAATGAGTTCGCAGACAATGGCCAGGCTAATCCACAAAGTCCAGATAATCTCTGTGCTCAGACACCCAACTTGAATGCTGGCTGCAGATGCTCAGAGGCTGAGCCCCGATCTCAGAAAAGCTGGGGCAGGAAGTTGCGGACAGCCCCTGCACATCTCGTGCAACCGAGGGACCCCTTGTCCCACAGGGTGACGCTCCGCCTTCCCAGCTTGAGTGGCTCCGATGGGATCCCCTATCGAAGCGTCCCTGAGTGGCTGGAATCCATACGAATGAAACGCTACATTCTGCACTTCCGCTCGGCTGGGCTGGACACCATGGAGTGTGTGTTGGAGCTGACGGCCGAGTGAGAACCCTTGGGGGGAGAGGGGGCCCCAGGCAGGGAGGGCTGTGGGGGGTTGAGCCCAGACTCACAGTCCCCTTTCGTCGCCCACAGGGACCTGGCACAGATGGGAATCACGCTGCCGGGACACCAGAAGCGCATCCTTTGCAGTATTCAGGGATTCAAGGACTGAGCCCCTCCTGCACCTACCCTGGCCTCAAAGAGCAAGGATGGGGCCATGGTCGCTCCCCATGGCCCTCCCCTCATCCTACAAGATGTAGGCTTTCGGTGCTGCTCCTGCCCACCCTTGCCTGAGGAACTCACCTCTGGACCCAGGAGCCTTTGTTTTAAAAAGGGAGGTGGGGGTAGAAGTGAAAAGGTAATTGGGGGAGGGTTTAATATATATACATATACATATATATTTTTGTAAATAAACAGGAACAGAGTTTTCACCTTTACCCCGGGCTTTTTTATCCCTGTATCTCCTCCATCCCACCTGTGAGGGCTGTACACACAAGAAAGATTCCTGAGAATTCTGGAAAACAGGTTTTTTTTTTTTTTATCTGTAGCTGTAGCCACAACCTGGCAGCATGGGGGTGGGTGGGGGTGTCCAGGCCAGTCAACCAGCCCAGCCCAGCCCAGCCTCCCCGAGTCAGGGGGTCTCCAGGCCCTCAGCAAGCAGAATGCACGGCTGCTAGGGGACCAGCCAAGGGCATCGGTGCAGCAGTGAAAGCAGCAGCGCTCAACCTGGTGCCCCCTCAGGTGGGGCACACCTTGGTGGGGGGGGGGGGGGGTGGTCCCTACAGGACGGGGGTGGACTGGAAACCCAGAGCTGGGACGCTGCAGCCCTAGGCCATGTCGGGGCTTTGCACAGGACACCTGGGATATGGGGCAGGGGCTGGTGTGGAAGGAGAGGCTGAACATCAGAAGATAACTGAAGGGGGGCAGGGCAGGTGGAGGGCAGGGTGGTCTCAGTGTGGATGGTCCTCTAATGGGGAAGGAACGGACTCGCCGGTGCCCACTCAGGTCTGGGCTCTGGCAGTGTGGCACTTCCGGCAGAGCACGTGGCCATCCAGGGGAAAGCAGCCGTTGTCATCCGCCTCAATGGACAGTGGCTTCCCGCAGTCCTGGAAGGAAGAGTCCGCTGTTGGGAAGGCCCCGGTGCACCGCCCCCCGCCGACACCTCCGCCTTTAAATTAGGAAGACCAAATGCCCCATGCCTTGGCTGATGCCCAGCGTCACTGCCTGTGTCCCCAGTCACGCCAACCCCTAAGCCCTATCCTCACTTCTTCTACTGCCCATTTTCACTCTTGTCCCTAGGCCTCTCCTGCCCAAGGCGAGCAGTGGGAAGAGCTGTTCCCAAGGCCTCCACCCAATAAAAGATGTGGGGCCTCTCCCACCTGCCTCAACTCCCCTCACTTCCTCCTTTAGCCTCACCAAGCACATCCCCCCTCCCCAAAATAGCGAAGCCCCACATCCTTTCCTCCCACTGGCCACCCCCTTTCTTGGTTTATCTGAAATACAGCAGAAGCTCAGTGAAACCCCACAGAAACCCCTCCCTGCGTCGTGGGCAGTGACGGGAGCATCTGGGTGGCAGGTGTGGGCACCGCGCCCCGTCAAAACTGCAACTGCAACCTCCAGGCTGGCACTGCCCACCAACCACCTGGTAGCGAGCAGTGTCCCACCACCTCCCAGCCCTGGGGGCCGGCCAACCTCACACTTGTAGCACTTCATGTGGAAGTTCTTATCCAGAGCGACCACTCGCACGGTCTCCTCGCGGCCAGGCTCAGGCATGATGGGCCCTTCGCAGACCGAGCACCTGGGGGCGTACTGCCTGGAGGGGCCGAGAGCGGGGCAGGAGTCAGCACGGGGCAAGGGGTACCCAGGGCTGCCCGTGAAAGCGCAGGGGAGGGAGACGGCGGTTACGTGGCAACAGGGCAGACTTAGCCCATTTTGCGCCACACAAAGTCCTGAGACGAGCCACCTTATCTGGCCCTTGTCAAGGGGGTTTCCCACCTTTCCCCTCACCCACTCCAGGAAACTCTGCCACTGGGTCTTGACTCCGTCTGTCATCCACACTGCAGTCAGAGGCATCCTTCTCCAGCCCCCATCCCTGGACCCTTGACCCTAGCCTTCGGCCACGCAGGTGTCTCTCTGCCAGACCACTGGGGTGTATGGAGGGAGGGATGTGAAGTTCTGGACGCCTAAGGTGGAATTCTTAACACACACCTCAGACACACCGTCAGAGGTGGGAGTCGGATTCTGCAGCTTCCCTGCACCACCCTTGAGCTATGGGATTCTGCCACTGGCCTCAGAAAGTAACCACCTTGTAAACACTGTTTCTAGGGAAAAACCAGAGTCCCAAAAAGGTGGTTTCCGAAAGAACTTTTAGAACCCAGCCCGTGTGAAATGAAGTCATTCCAGCACACATTGTTGAACGCAAGACCGCACCCACGAGAAGCCTCAGCGAGCCAAAGGCCAGAGGGCACTTGCCAGCAGCCAAGACTTGCTACCAAGGTCTGAGGCCACTGGACAGCTAAATCCAGATGAACTGGTCTCTGCTGTCTACACACAGGATGTGGGGCCAGAAACGAAGGCCAGGGGCTGGGGGCTGTCTCAGAATCAGGAGGCAACCCAGCTCCCAGACGACCGTGGCTGGCAGCCAGAGAAGAGCCCAGAAGACAGGAGGTGGGTCCTCACTTGTGGTAGTCAGGTACACAGTGGGGCCGGTTGGCCTGATCCACAATGAAGGAGGTGCCCTCCAGCGGGCAGGAGCAGACCACACAGGTGAAGCACTGCGGGTGGTAGGCTTTGCCGGTGGCCCTCAGCATGCGGTCAGTGATGGGCTGCCCGCAGGTGTTGCACTTCTCCAGGGTGTCCTAAGGAGGTAGCAGCAGGACATCGGCAAGGAACTGGCACCCAAAAGGCAGCTGCCGAGGTGCGTCGGCCCCAAGTCCCCACCCGGCCCTTGACTGAGCCCCGCGGCGGCGTGCCCCTCGGCCCAGCCCTGACTCACGGTATAGCAGCCCTCACAGTAGGGCGCCCCCTCCAGGCTGTAGAACTGCTGTCCCTGCAGCTGCTGCTCACACTGGTGGCAGGTAAAGCAGGTGATGTGGAACAACTGCCCCAGAGCCCGAACTGCAGGCTGCGTGCGTGCCAGGGGCTGATGACACCGGCCACAGGACTCTGGAGAGGCCAGAGAAAACAGAAGTCAATAGGAGGAAGGAGCGGGGCAAGGGATTGGAGGCTCTGGCAGCGGGAGGCGGAGCCCAGGAGCCTGCGGGGCAGCGGCGGGAGGCCCCGAGGGAGGCCGTGAGCTCACCGTTGACAGCCACGTTCTGCCTCTGAGGGTGCTCCATGTCCTGCATCAGCTGCTGGGTCAGCTGCTCCAGCTCCTCCACCTCCTTCAGAGTCAGAGGTCCCGGGGCCCCAGGGGAGCGGACCTGAAACCCCAACACTCTCTTCATCCTCTCTGGAGTCATCTTCCTCCAAGAACTCTCCCCAGCCAGCTTGGCCACTTTCTTCCAATGAGGACTGACTCCCCGCGCATTTCCCAGACGCTCACGTTGGACTCTGAAAGCTCCTCCTTCTCCCTCCCTGACCCCCAGCACCACGCAAATAAGGGGAAGGGGATGAACCTTCCACCCACTTTGCCCACCCCCCACCCCCCACCACCCGGGCAGTCACGGACAGGCCAGAACAACTGAGCGGACAGAGGCCACACACACAGCAGCTGAGGTCACCGAAGCAGCCAACACACCCGGCCACGCGTCAACTCCACAGAGCATGCGCAGACATGGCCCCCCACGGAAGAGGTCGGCACGTGATGGCGTGTGCACCCGTGTGCACACACACCTACCCGGCCCGCCTGCTCTGAGCGGCCCCTGTCAGCGTGCGGATACAACACAGGCGGGAATCACAGGTTAAACCCCCAGGGCTGTCGTTGGGAGCCCAGCCCACAGCTCCCCAAGCGGCCTCCCCAGCAGGCCTCAGAGAAGGACCATTCCCTCCACCCGCCTCCCCTTTCTATTAAGAGGGTCCTGGGAGAGCTGCGGACTGGGGGCGGGGGGCACTGCCAGGAACCCCGAGCAGTCCCAGGGGGAGCTGCCGCAGGGGCTACCAGTGCTTCCACGAGGCTCCCACAGAAACATGGGGCTGGTTTCCCAGGACTGCGGCCCCCGCAGAATGGAATGTCCTACCTGCCGCCTGCCAATAATGCCTCGGTTCCTGTAACACTGGAACCCCAAAGCCTCCGAGCTACCTCCTCCCACAGCCACCTTCCCCCCGGCCCCGGCTCCATCGTGCTCACACCCGTGTGCATCCAGAGCTCCAGGCGTTTTCCACATAGAGCGTCCCCTGTAAGCCCCTTCCCACAATGTGAGCTCCACCCCTCCCTCTCCCAATCTTCCCTTCCTGGCGTCTTGGGGACAGAGGAAGGGCCCTTGCTCTCTGGTACCACTTAGACGCCTGTCCCGCTCTCTGGAAGTAGGAACCATTCATGGACATCAGCTCCCCGCGGGTATGCACAACCCTTCAAGACACACTCAGTCCAGCCACAGTTTCCTCTCTGCCTGCCACAGCTTCAACACCCGTGGCCCTCGGCCCTCTAGCTCTCAACTTCAGTGGCTCCAAACGTGCTTCCAGCTCAGGTACCTTCCACCACGGAACACTTCGAAATTGCCACTCACTGGTCAAGCTCATCTTACGCCATGATCCTAGGCTTGACCTCCCAATGATTACCTTCCGCCCTCCTTCCCCATTCACACCAACCGAATGAGCCGATCAGAAAGGCTCCTCTGCTTCCCAGCCCACCCCCTGCATCTTACGCATCGAAGCATCGAAACTTTCTGGCTCGCCTCCCCACCCGGTCTGCTCCCTTAACCATTCATTTCTACAAGGCCACCCTCAACCACCATCTCTTGTTCATCTGGCTCCATCTCAACCCTGGGTCATGCCACTGCCTGCTTCCTGCTTCTGACTCCAAGCTGCAGGAAGTAGGTGGAGGGCTCCCTGAACACTGCAGAGTGGGTTCTCCAAACACTGCAGTGCCCTCTGCGCCCTCCAGCCTCAGCCCGGCTGTCTGGTATTTGGCTCCTGCGGATTCCCAGTCGCCTTCCCCACAGCAGCTGTTCCAAACCTTTCCATCTCCTCGAGCCCCCAACTGCGTCCTCCCCTCGCTCCCCGCTCACCGATGACCTCACCTCCTACATGACCGAGAAGACGGAAGCCAGCCAGCTCCAGCTCCCTCCTCTCCCAGAAAACCCTGTGGCCACACTGCCCATGCTCTCTGGGGGCGGGGGTGACCCCGTGTTTCCCTCCAGGACTCCATCCTAGCAGCAGCCCCTGCTCTCAGGCATCATAAACCCCTCTTTCATCAGCTTCTTCCCTCTGCTTTTCTCCCTCTCTTTCTCTCTCACGCATACACACACACACACACACACACACACACACAAACACACACACACACGCACACCCTCCCCACCACAGGGCACCAACAGGCCACCCCACAGCCATCTAGGACTTCTGAATAGTCAAATCTCTGGGCTCAGTCCTCGCCCGCACCACTGAAGAACTCCTCAGCCATCACACTCTCTTCCAACGAGACCCCACTCTACCTGGAGCCCCTCTTCCGCCTGCCCCCCTCCCTCGTGGTCAACCTGAGCATCACCTGAGGTTCCTCCCAGGCCCTCAGCTCCTCCTGCTCGGCATCCCCTGGGCCCCTCGGCAGCCCGTGCCACGCCTGGGGCACCACACACTACACCATGTACACCCACACCTCAAGTCTGCCGCCCCCACCTGACACCCAGGCCTCCATTTCTAACTGAATGACAGTCCCAGCTGAGGCCAAGCCCTCCTGGAACTGTTGCTCAACAGGCTGACAGCTGGACCCCTCCCCTTCCGTCCGAACCATTTCCCCTTCTGGACTTCTCTATTCGGTCAGCAATACTGTCATTCCCCAACACACCCCTCCTCTTCCAAAGGCTTATCAGCTACCAAGCCTGGAGGCTCTTCCTTTTTAACAGCTCTCCTATCTTGACATTTTTCATAACACTACAGTTGCCCAGGAATGAACTCTCCCTCACTTTGCTGACCTCCTACCTCCAGCCTGCACCTCTGCCAAAAAACTTTTCCCAAAGCTTCCAAAAGCATGGCTGGGCTGTCGGCTGTTGCCAGCCCTCCAGCCCGGCCATGCAACTCCTCAGAACCCATTCGTGACTCTCCAGGACGGACATGCTCCCTTGGTGTGCTATTTTATTATTTCCTCCTCCCTCCAGCCAGCCCCTCCCTCCCTCGGTACAGCTCTGCAATACTCCCACAGGAACCGACTACTGTGTGTTCTCCAAACACCCTGGCATGCTTGTGCCCTTGAGTCTTGCTCATGCTCTTCCTGCCCAAATGCCCTTCCTGCTCTTCTCCAACCTCAAGTCCCACCAGCCTTCAAGGCACACAGGTGCGATGACGCCTTTCCTAACCCACAGGCCCCCATGTTGACGCCTGTCCGGAGCTCTGAAACACCAGGTTCTGCAAAACTCACTGGCATTTAGTATCTCTTCCTCCACTGTGTCTGCACACAAACACACACACCCACGCCGTCAGTTAACTTGATGGCTGGTAGGACTAGATGACCCTCAGGGGCCCTTCTACTCAGACCTCAATCCCCCCAACCACAAGGCAGAAATGGTCAGACAGGAATAACTTTTCTATTTTGAGCATTCAAGAGCTAGATACAGACCCCAGCACTTTCTACTTCGAGTGAGCTCACTTAATCTTCACAAAACTGTTGTGTGGGGTGTTATGGTAAAGGTGGGGAAACTGAGGCGGAAAGTTCACCTAACTTGCCTAGGGTCTTGTGAGCCGGGAATTCTATCCCAGGCCCATCTGACTCCCTCAGACTTAACCTCTGAGATCTCTTCCCTCCAGAGCACAGAGCACAGAGCCTGGCACCCAGCAGATACTGGCTCAGCCAGTGTTTACTGCCCCTGTGACTCTTATCACCAGATGGGCCCTGGGGCCGGCCGTGAGGGTGGCTCAGAGGAGCAGAGAGATGTACTCAAGAATCTAAGAAGGGGGAAGAAGCAAGGTCAAACTGGTGATGATCTCATCCCTCCCTTTAACATTCTAGGGGGCAGGGTGCAAGGGAGGGTCCACCAAATCCTTCCCTTGATTCACAGCCTATTGTGCTCCCCCAAAGCCCAGTCAGGCCCCACCCAGACCCAGACCCTGCCAGGCCCTCCTCAGAAGAGCTTTCTCTTACCACTGACCCGCTTGGCCAACTTCAGAGGCTCAAAACTCCTATCCCACCATGCTGCCCACCTCACTGGGACCACCTTCGCCCTCATTCTCTGGCCCCCTGGTCTCAGCCTGGCCTCCCCACCCTCCCTCACCTGATTTTGGCTTTGCGCTGGTGGGGCCACTGGATGCTGCTTCTCCTGCACTCGGGGCTTCTCCTTCTGCTGAGCATAGGTGAAGCTGGGGGACTGAGGGGAGCCTGTGCTACTGGAAGAGGGAGCTTCAGGGGACCCCAACTTCTGATTAGGCTGTGACCCAGGTCCACCTGGGGCTCCAGGGCTGAACTTGGAAGCCACAGGAGTAAACTTGGAAGTCACTGGAGAAAACTTTGGGGCAGGAGATGGGGCTGGGGGTCCTCGAGGCTGGGTGTTCACGAAAGGCATAGGCTGGGGCTGGGCCTGGGCCTGGGGCTGGGGCTGGGGCTGGGGCTGCGGCTGCACGTGAAGCTGGACCTGAGGCTTGACCTGGGGCTGCACGTGGAACTGGGTCTGGCTCAGAGGCTGAGCCTGAGCCTGGGGCAGAGGCTGGGAGCTAGAAGGGGACTTCCAAGGAGGCAGGGGTGCTGTGCCCCCAGTTGCAGGCTTAGTATTGGACTTGGGAATGTATGGAGTAGCGACTGGTGGGGGTACATATCCAGATGACACCTGCACAGGTAGCGGGAGAGGAGAGAAGCTCAGTTAGAGGAGCAGGCCTGCCCTCCTCCTCCCCTCCCCCCACCTTCCCCCTCTCCAGTCCCTTACCCGGGCTTTGAAGGGATCATTCCTGGTCATGTCATCCAGCAGTGAGGACAGAGAGTCGATCTCCAAATCAATACTGCTCACCTTCTCCCTGGGCTGGAGAGTCCGGGGTCTGAGCACCCATCCCAGGTCTGCGTTCCCACCCCACCCCAATCAGGCCAGAGATGCAGGCGAGATCAGAGGTAAGGACTCTCCTCTGCTCCCTTTGGGGGTGTCCCAGTGTAGCCGCCCTTCCCAAGCTTCCATACCTGTGGGGGGGGAGGTATGGCGGCCTCAGGCCCTCCCTCCTCCTCCAGTGGAGGCGGTGGGGAAGGGAAGATCTCCTCCTCCAGAGGCGCAGGGGGAAACGGTTCCTCGATAGGGGGAGGGGGAGGTGGGAAGGCACCTCCCAGAGCGCCCTCCGAGTCGTCGCCATCCCCAAGGATGGGAGGGGGTGGCGGGGGAAAGTCTGAGGTAGGAAGACCAGAGAAGACAGGAGAGAGGACAGTCAGCGGGGCCCCCTCTACCCCTTCCCCAAGTTACCCTCCTTCCACAGCTCTAACCCCTAACCCACGACCTCTCGCCGCCCCCGCCCCCCCCCCCCCTTCGCCGGAGAGCGTGTGGGAAGCAAAGGAAGACGCAGGACGCCCTGGGAGCACGGGGTCAGTAAAGGCGGGGGCTCGACCCAGGAGTGATGCAGCTCCCGTTACACTTGGGAAAACGGACCCAGAGGGGAAGATTCGTGCCCCACATTCCCGCCTCCCACCCCCCAGGCGGGGGACTTGGAACGGTCCCAGGAGCCCTGGCTCCCAGCCATGAGCTCCGCGATGAGGTAAGAACATCTGCTCGGGACAGGCTAGCTGCGCCCAGCCCCCTTCGCCGCAACCTTTCCAGACACCCCCAAACTCCCGACACCGCTGTCCCCGGCCCGGCGCCCGCCGGGGTCCAGCCCCCAAGCCCAGCCGCATACCTTCCGCGGGCGGCGGGGGGATCTCGCCCACCCGGCCCATCTGCGCGCGCTGGGCCCCGGAGGCCGGGGGAGGCTCGCTATCCCCGGGCCGGAAAGGATTCACTTTGGGCTTTGGGGCCACCACCGGGCCGAACTTCTTCTGCGGGGCGTAAAAAGCCGGAGCGGAGACCGACACGGAGATCGCGGGAGGCGGGCGGGGGGCCGCCATAGCCGGGCCGGGCTGCTGGGGGCGGGCGGCCAGGTTACGCGTCGCGCGACCCGGGCAGACGACCCCTCGCCGGCCCGGCTCCCCCCCACCCCGCCCCCCGCGCGCGGCGCCCGCGCCCCCGCCCTTCCCCGTGCGCGTCCGCCGGGCGGCTCCCCGCGCCTCACCGCGGGCCGGAGCGTGCGCGCCGCGTCTCGGGTGGCCGCCTCGCAGCCGGGTCCGCGGACTCTGCGTCCGGGTCCCGAGCAGCCTCCAGCCTGGCGGGGAGGGACGCAGGGAAGAGGGAGGGAAGGAGGGGGCGGGGAGAGAGCGGCGCTCAGACCATACAAGGAGCGGCCCGGAGAGGGGGCGGGGAGAGGCGGGGAGGGCGGACCCGGCAGGAAACTCCCCCAGGAAGGGGCCCGGCTCTTGCCCTGAGGCCGGAGGCTCAGCCGAAGTCCTCCCGCCCCCGCTCTGCCGCCCCCGCCGCCCCGGCCCGGCTCAGACCTCCCCTCCCCAGGCACAGGCCTCTGATGTCATTTCCTGACTCGCCCCCCCACCCCCACCCCGCTACCCGCCCGACCCGCGGGTGCCCGAGATCTGACTCACTATCCCCACTCCCGGCGGAGCCGGCGGAGGTCCGACGGGTGCCCCAGAGGCGGTGAAGCAGCCCCACTGCGCCTCCGCCGCGGCCCAGCCCCCTCCTCTCCCGGCCTTGCTGCTACCTGCCCCCGCCACCTCCCGGGGCTCCTCCCTCCCCCTTACCCCACCCCCCCCCCCCCCCCCCCCCCCCGCCCCGCGCCCAGCCTCGTCCCCGGTCCCCTCCGGCTCAGCCCGGACTGGCAGGACTGGGTGGAAACGGGATCCGGGGTGGACGGGGATGGTGAGTGGGGGTTCTCCCTGCCCACGCCCCCCAGGCCTTTCTGTGACCTGGAGGCGGGGTGTGAGCGCCAACCTCCTGGGTCCTCGGAGGATCCTAACTTTAAATCCTGGGCAGCCGCCTAAGGCTTCTAGGAATTCCCATCACCCGCGCCCCCGCCTGCCGATCAGTTAAGCTTCACGGGAGGGAGAGACCCGGAACGGAGGTGGGGGGCGGGGTGGAGGCGAGGGCGGCCGGCGGACGGACGCGGACCGTACGACGGTGCCCACCGTGACCCGCCCATCTGAGAATCTTTGCGCGGCGGGGCAGCCCCGGGGCAAACGGAGCCTGCGTTCGGTGGAGCCCCCCACTGGTCCGACCGGATTCCTCCGCCCTGGACTCCGTGCCCCTGGCTATGCCAAAGGGAAAGACCTAGGCTCTTTTTACCTTTAATTGAACGTGGAAATTTACCAAATTGCCGCTTGAATTCCAACACACTCACTACCTGCAAAGTATGGAGACCTATGACATTTCAGCCTGTAAGGCCACTATATCTACCCGCGGGTGCTTCCTTTTCTCTCTTGCTGTGCTGCCAGCCTTCTCTGCCATCTAAGGCAGTCAGTGCCCTTGGGCACACCATACTCAGTATTTATCTCCAGTTCTTGGCCCTACAAATGAGCTATCCCCTGCTGTCAGCCAGCCTCTGGGCTATGCTCTAGAAACCAGCCAGACGCAGTCCTCACATTTACCATGAGAAAACAGGCAAGGAGCTTAGGAGATGGGGCCAGGTCAGACCCGGTAAGCTGCAGGGTCTAGACTAGAGCTGGGTATCTTGAGGGCTGTAATGTGAGACTTCATATTCCCCTACACCCTGGTGTCAGATAAAGCAACCCTGGATACAAGAGAGCAGAGTGAGGTCAGGGTTCAGAGACCCAGCCTGAGTGCCCAAAATAAGTGAAAAGTGTCTTCATTCTCTGCTTCATTTTCTATGTAAAAGAGTGATGATATTTAGTCCACCTCCCTTATTGCATCGTATGGAAAAATAAATAAAACTTTTTATCTGAAAGTACCATATAATGCTTGGTGCTATTACTCAAGTCCCAGTTCTGCCCAGAAGGGAAATTCTGAAGGGTTCATCAAAAAAGACTGGTTTCCCCTTCAGGGTTGGCAGGCAGACCTCTCAGGGGCCTTGGAATATGCAAAGCCCTGCTCCTTCCTTCAACTTTATTAAATGACTAATTCTACCTAAGACTACAATTTCATCTTCTCAGACCCCACTGATCTTTTCTTTTCTCTGGCATCTTACTGTCTTTGTCACCGGCATTTCTTACGGCCACAAGCATGTGTGGCCGTGTATGATATTAAGCATGCAGTGCAGACCTTTTCTGACAGGTAGGAGCTGGTCCTGGGCCTGTCCCTATGAAGATCAGCTAGAAATTTGATACTGGATTTCCTGTCCATGTTGGAGATTGTGTCTTGGGCTTTACAGACCAAAAGTCTCATTGCCAACCCTTCAAAATAGAGTTGACCCTTCAGCATTGGTTTGAACTATGCAGGTCTATTTATATGCTTTTTTTTTTTTTTTTTTTTTTTTTTTTTTTTTTTTTTTTAGAAATACAGTACTGTAAATGTATTTTTCTCTTCCTTAAGATTAAATGAACATTTTCTTTTGTCTAGCTTACTTTGTTGTAAGAATACAGTATATAATACATATAGCATACCAAATATGTGTTAATGGGCTGTGTGTGTTACCGGTAAGGCTTCCAGACAACGATAATCTATTAATAAAGTCTGGGGAAGTCAAAAGTTATAAGCAGATTTTTGACTGCACAGAGGTTGGGGCCCCTAACCTCCAGGTTGTTCAAGGGTCAACCATATACCCACTTGGGGAAGAAAGTTAGGAAGATGGTTTCCAGATAGCATCGCAAAAGTAAAAGCCATCTACCCTCTAAATGTCTCCTTGAGGAATGTGCATGAGCAAAATATAGTACGTTTAATTGTTAGGCAGCTGAACCTATTTATATATCAAGAATAGAAGAGTGCGTAGGCAGGCTTAGTTTTACTGACAACTAATAGCATTTGGGATGCAGAACATTAAACCTACGAGTTTTAAGCCAGCTTTTCTAAATACAAGTAGAAACACTTCAGAGCATCCCAGAAGGACACACTCACTAGGCCAGGATGTCTGAAGCGTAACTGCAGGGTCGATGCTATCAAAATGCACACAGTGAACAGGAGAAGCCCTAATGACTCTTTTAAATTTTTATTTATTTATTTTGAGAGAGAGCACAGCAGGAAGGGACAGAGAGAGAGGGAGACAGAGAATCTGAACTGGGCTCTGTGCTGACAGCAGAGAGCCAAAGTAGGCTCAAACTCACAAACTGCAAGATCATGACCGGAGCTGAAGCTGGGTGCTTAACCGAGTGAGCCACCCAGGCGCCCCTTAGGGATTTTCTTAAGTAAGCAATTCTAATTGGCTTTTTCAGGTAGTATGTATGTGTAAAGTGTAGCAAGTAAGTAGATGTTCCCACCCGATCATTTCCAACTGCTTGGGGCCAGGCAAGAGAGAGGAGGTGAGAAAATAGACAGGGACCTTTGCTACCTAAAACATCTCTACACACCTCCAAGGATTTATATTCACCAGGTCTCGGAAAATTTGCTTCAAGGGCACACAACATAAACCAAGAAGTTAGAGGCAATCAAACAAGGGATGCTGTCATGAGGTTCTTTCCGGATGCTGGCCGCAGATGGACAGAGGGTCAACAGTGTGCCTGGCGTGGCACTGGGCACTGTGGCAGCAGCAGGGACACAACCACCATAACAACCACCACCAATAATAATAGCTCACTTGGATAAAACTCAGTATGTGGAGCTAGGCACAAAACTAAGCCCTTTAAACATATCACCCCTGAGGCGCCTGGATGGCTCAGTGGGTTAAGCGTCCGACTTCGGCTCAGGTCATGATCTCATGGTTTGTGAGTTCAAGCCCCAGTCGGGCTCTGTGCTGACAGCTCAGAGCCTGGAGCCAGCTTCACATTCTGTGTCTCCCTCTCTCTCTGCCCCTCCCCTGCTCATGTTCTGTCTCTCTCTGTCTCTCAATAATAAATGTTAAACATATCACCCCATTTTATCCTCACAATAAACCCATGAGGAATGTACATTATTACCCCATTTTTCAGTTAAGGAAGTTGAAGCCAACTGGATGTTGGATTTTGTTGACTTTCAAAACTCAAAAAAAAAGTTGCAATGCAAATACTTTATTATCTGAAGACACTCCTGCCCTCCACTTACACCCTTGCATCTATCATTTCTTCCCTTTAAGAGCCCCAGTCTGGTGCATCAAACACCCTCTGCAGGCCAGCCGCCAACTCCATCCCTCACCTTAAGTACTGGGGCCACTGTTTTCTTTTCCATCACATGGTGCCATCAAATCCTAGCTGTCTGTCCATCTGCATGTGTGTATATACACATGTTTTGTATATGTAACACTCACACACACACACTACATCTACATTCTTCTGGAGATCATATA
This sequence comes from Puma concolor, assembly GCF_028749965.1. NCBI lineage: Eukaryota > Metazoa > Chordata > Mammalia > Carnivora > Felidae > Puma > Puma concolor. The sequence goes on from NC_141668.1 coordinate 12,440,306, forward strand.
TGAAATTATATGTATTTCATATGTAAGCATACTTTTGTATAATAGAACATTTCCAGGAGATTAAGCATCCAGCTCTTTTCTTAAGTGTTTTTTAAAAATATTTTTTAATGTTTATTTTTGAGAAAGACAGAGACAGAACATGAGCAGGGGAGGGGCAGAGAGAGAGGGAGACACAGAATCTGAAGCAGACTCCAGGCTCTCAGTTGTCAGCACAGAGTCTGACATGGGGCTCGACCTCAGGAGCCGTGAGATCATGGCCTGAGCCACCCAGGCGCCCCTATTTATTTATTTTTGAGAGAGAGAGAGAGAGAGAGAGAGATCAAGTAGGGGAGGGGCAGAGAGTGGGAGACAGAATCCCAAGCATGCTCTATCCTTACTGTCAGCACGGAACCTGAGGCAGGGCTCAAACTCACAAACCATGAGATCATGACCTGAGCCTAAGTGAGATGCTTAACTGACTGAGCCACCCTGGCGCCCCTTAAGCCTCATCCTGCCAGGTCCAAAGCAGCAGCGAGCAGAGCCTGCAGAGGGCATCCAGGGAGCAGAGGTCAGAGGAGCAGGAGGGAGGCAGGGCTCCATACATCCCAAGGTCTAAGCCAGATGGGCCCCCAACAGCACAGCGAGCATCAGCAAGGCAGAAATGCGCGGTGGTTGTGGGGGCAGAGTAAGCAGATGGTCAGATGGCGAGGAGTCAGCAGCCGAGAGAACTGGGAAGGGCAGACAGGAAAGGAGACCCAGGGCTCCAACAGCAGCACAGGCGGGTTGCTGGCACCAAGGCAGCTCCTAGTGGAGCGTCTGCTGCCTTCCTTCTCCCTGAACCCAGGAAAGCCAAAATCGGAGACAGTCTGGCCTCGAAGATTGAGCCTTCGTCACTGTACCTTGCAGATTAAGTGACTGTAGGGAGTAAACATTTCAGGGGCCAGGGGGGTGAACTATAGAGAGAGAACCTAGCTGCTCCAGACAAGAAGCACGATGTTTCTCTGGTGGTTCCCACCGCCCCTGCCCCCTTTAATAAGATGGGCCTAATAAGAAAAACCGTACCAGGCCACACCGACAAAGGGAGCACGAGCTCTGAGCTCCGAAGCAAAGCCACAGGGCGTGCTGGCGCTTCCTGGGGCGCCTTCTCCCGCTGGGCTTGTCGCTATTTACCTGCCCATCCAGAGCCACACTGAACACGGCAGATGGACACTCAGTCTCGGAAAGAGGGGATCCGCCCAGAACCCTGAGGTCTTCCTGTGGAGACCTCTCCACCTGCTGGAGCTAGCCGAGAGACAAGTCTTCGTACCCAAGTGTGAGATGCTACCAGAGGACTCGCCTAGGCTATAAGCAATCTAGCCAATTCCAGCAAAGGCGTCCGTATCCTCTGTGGCAGCAGGGCGTAGGAGGCCTAGCCAGTGCCTGCCACCAACCCAGGGCGATGAACACACTTACTGACTGCAGCTGAGTTCAGAGCCGTGGAAATCTCATACTAGATCAGAAAGGCCCTGTGTTTAAGGGCTTTTGAATCATGTTGAATCATTCATTCATCCATTTAACAAACATTTATTGAGTAGCTACTATGTGCAGGACTTTGTTAGGTGCTGGGGATATAATACTGAGCAGTAACAGACATGATGCCAGCCCTTATGAAGGGGCCACGTCCTTGGGTACTCTACTAGGGGAGATAAATACCCATCAAATAACCATAAATGCAAAACTGCAGGTAAAGGGAAAGATATGTGATGCCCAAAGGAGATGTGATCTGGTGGGGGAGCTTAAGAAAGGGATGGCCAAGCTGAGATCTGAAAGAGAAGTAGGAGTTAATGAGGTGAAGCGGAGGGAGAAGGCATTCTGTGCAGAGGTAGTAGCAAGTGCAAAGCCCTTGATGGCTATTGGTCACGTGAGAAGAGGGAGGGCAGGCGTGGGGGACCACTGAGGGTGAGGCAGAGGCGTGACCTGGGAGAGCTGGAGGTTGGTGGGGGGGGGGGGAGGTGGTTGGGAAGATTGGGGGGTGAGGGGGTGCAGAAATGCAGACCATATTTTGTCCTGAGAGCAGTGGGGAGCCACTGCAGGGTTTCAGGTTGAAAAGAATGCATGAAAAGGTGGGAATGTTGAAAATCTCACTGTAGGGGCAATGTGGAGAATAACACAAGAGCACAGGTGTGGACAGACTCATGCACGAGGAAGAGGCTTGTGGAGACGGATGAAAGTGGACAGACTGAGGGCTGTTCAGGCATGAAATCATCCGCAGAACCTAGGGATGGTTTGCATTTGATGGGGGGGAGGGGGGCGGGGGCAGGGCGGGTGTTGAGGAGAAAGAGTCATGGACGCAGCCCAGCTTCTGGCTGGTACCTACCCAGAGTGTGGTGCTCAGGGCTGTGAGGTGCAGGTCTGGGAGTGAGGCTGCGTGCTTTGCTTTGGACTTGCCAAGAATGAGAGGGAGTACGGTGGGCAGTGGGCCATCCCGACCGGGAGCAGAGGGCAGAGAACTCTGAGTACCCACATTTACAAGTCGTCTGCCTCCAACTAGTAATCTGAAGCTGTTACTGGCTGAAAAAAATCACCTAGCGAGTAGTTGAGAGGGCCTAGGCTGGGTTTTGATGCATTACAGCACTTGTGGGGCAGGGGGACAGGGAGGCGCGCTTTCCCAGGAAGGAAGCCCCACCCCCGGCCCCCTCCGCCCCTCCAATAGGAGTGAAGAAAGACCCCCTCCTCCCCTGCGCTTCCTACACTCAGCACCTGGCCTCCATTTGCTCTGGTTGCTTAAGCCCCTTCACCCCATATGTCAGTCACGGCAGGAAGCCCCAGATGCCCAGCTCCCCCCACATTTTGCTCCTCTGCCCACCTCCCGAAACCAGAACTCACAGACTCTGCCAGCAAATGTGCCTGTTCTTCCCGCAACTCTCCCCACCTGCTCTAACCTGGATCCCCTCTGAGGACACACCTCCCTTTGCAGCCCTGTCAGGTGGCAGCAAAATGTGTCCCCCTGGACTTCTTACCAGGAGCCCTGGATGCGGCACGGATATCCCTTTTGATCCCCGTTACTACTTCCACACTATTCTCCTTCCCTCCTCCCTAAAGTCCCAGCTTTGAATATCCTGTCTTCAAACTACACCACCTACTGCCCTCTGAGAGGCACAGCCGGCTATTGCCCTGGGCCATTCATCCTCATTTCTCAAACACTGTTCTGTCCTAGCTCACTGGCACTTTCTCCAAAACAACTTTGCCAGTAAGTCTTGGTCATTTCAACATCACAAACATGAACTTCTCTCTTTGCTCTGCCTTGACCACTATTCCCATGGTAATACCCTAAACCAATACTGACCAACAGAAATGTGATGTGAGCCATATATTTAATTTAAAAAGAAACTAGGGGCGCCTGGGTGGCTCAGTCGGTTGAGTATCTGACTTTGGCTCAGGTCATGATCTCGCAGTCTGTGAGTTCGAGCCCCGCGTCGGGCTCTGTGCTGACAGCTCAGAGCCTGGAGCCTGCTTCAGATTCTGTGCCTCCCTCTCTCTCTGCCCCTTCCCTGCTCATGCTCTGTCTCTGTCTCAGAAATAAATAAAAACATTTAAAAAAAAGAAAAGAAAAGAAAAGAGCACCTGTGTGGCTCAGTCAGTTAAGCATCCGACATCAGCTCCGGTCATGATCTCAAGGTTTCTGAGTTCAAACCCCCCATTGGGCTCTGTCAGCACAGAGCCTGCTTTGGATCCTCTGTCTCCCTCTCCCCTGCTTGTGCTCTTGCTCGTTCACTCTCTCTCAAAAATAAGTAAATATTTTTTAAAAATTTAAAAAGAAACTGGGGCGCCTGGGTGGCTCAGTAGGTTGAGCATCTGATTTTGGCTCAGGTGATGATCTCACAGTTTGTGAGTTTGAGCCCCATGTCGGGTTCTGTGCTGACAGCTCAGAGCCTGGAGCCTGGTTCAGATTCTGTGTCTCCCTCTCTCTCTGCCCCTCCCCTGGTTGCACTCTGTCTCTGTCTCTCAAAAATAAATAAATGTTAAAAAACCAAAAAGTATGATGCTCAGGTCTCACCCCAGACACATTCAAGCAGAATCTCTGAGGGTAGAGCCTGGGCAGCAGTATTAAAAAAGAAAGGAAGGAAGGAAGGAAGGAAGGAAGGAAGGAAGGAAGGAAGGAAGGAAGGAAGGAAGGAAGGAAGGGAGGGAGGGAGAAAGAAAAGAAGAAACAGGTGACAGTAATTTCAATAATAGATTTAATGTAGCATATCCAAAGATTATCATTTCAACATGTAACCAACATTTTAAAATTAATAAAATATTTTTACACTCTTTTTTAATTGTTTTGTTACTAAGTCTTGGGGATTTGGCATGCATTTTACCCTTACAGCATATCTGGACTCAGATGAGGCCCATTTCAGTGCTCAGTGGCCACAGGTCACTAATGACTGCTGACTGTGCAGGGGACAAGCCAGCTCTAGAAAACCATGTGGCAGCCCTTTGCAATAACTGCTTAAAGCAACCCTTTCTCCCACCAGCTCCTTCTATCTTTCCAGTTTACTCCCTTCTTTTACCTTAACAATCCTTGGACCCACCGGGAACTACAGTTTATGTCAGCTTTTCTCTTTACCTCCCCCTGCATCGTGCCCTCCCTACCCAGTTGATTTTTTTTTTTTAATATGAAATTTATTGTCAAGTTGGTTTCCATGCAACACCCAGTGCTCATCCCAACAGGTACCCTCAATACCCATCACCCACCCACCCCTCCCTTCCACCCCCCATAAACCCTCAGTTTGTTCTCAGTTTTTAGGAGTCTCCTATGTTTTGGCTCCCTCCCTCTCTAACCATTTTTTTTCCTTCCCCTCCCCCATGGTCTTCTGTTAAGTTTCTCAGGATCCACATAGGAGTGAAAACATATGGAATCTGTCCTTCTCTGTATGACTTATTTCACTTAGCATCACACTCTCCACTTCCATCCACGTTGCTACAAAAGGCCATATTTCATTCTTTCTCATCGCCATGTAGTACTCCATTGTGTATATAAACCACAATTTCTTTATCCATTCGTCAGTTGATGGACATTTAGGCTCTTTCCATAATTTAGCTATTGTTGAGAGTGCTGCTATAAACAATGGGGTACAAGTGCCTCTATGCATCAGTACTCCTGTATCCCTTGCCTCCCTACCCAGTTTAAAAGCCTTGGGGGGCACCTGGGTGCTTCAGTCAGTTAAGCATCTGACTTCAGCTCAGGTCATGATCTCATGGCTTTTGAGTTTGAGTCCCACATCGGGCTCTGTGCTCACAGCTCAGAGCCTGGGGCCTGCTTCGGATTCTTCGGGCTCTCTCTCTCTCTCTCTCTCTCTCTGCCCCTCCTGCTCACACTCTATCTCTCTCTGTCTCTCAAAAATAAGCATTTAAATAAATAAATAAATAAATAAATAAATAAATAAATAAATAAATAAATAAAAGCCTTGGGCAATCATGAGAGCTAGTCCCTTGCACCTGCCCTCAACTCCCATGTCCCTCCCTCTCACTTTGTGGTACTCACTGGGCAAAACCCAAACCTGGCTTCCACCCAGCTCTACCAAACGCACCCCTGCAGCCGGGCAGCTCAGGAGGGCTGGAGGGAAGCACACAGCCCTTCTGACCAGTCTCATTTTGAAGTTCATGACAAGCCTTTAGGTGCCACTCAGTAATTCTACTTCCCGGTAAGCATAGCAATTTCTCTTGCCCGTTCACTTCCCACTCTTTTGAAAGACTTCTAGATCTTCCCTCTCTTCAACTTCTTCCCCATCCACACCCATAGCTGATGACCTTGCATCCTTGCTTCCTGTTGTACTGAGAAAACTGAAGAAATTGAAAAGATCTTGCCCAGGCTCCCCTGACATCCACCCTCCCACCTGAGTCTGCTTTGCTGCACTCTGCTTTCCTCCCCCTTACTAAAGTGGACTCCCCACAGTCATTTTTATTTTATTTTTTAACATTAAAGAAAATTTATTTTAGAGAGTGCATATGCATGTGCATGAGAGCTGGGAAGGGGAGGGGCAGAGAGAGAGAGAGAGAGAAAGAGAGAATTAAGCAGGCTCGGTACTCGGTGTGGAGCCCAATCCAGTGTCCCTGGGATCATGATCTTCCCTGAAATCAAGAGTCAGATGCTCAACTGCTCAACCGACTGAGCCACCCAGGCACCCCACCCATAGTCATTTTTAAATGTTTATTTAGGGGTGCCTGGGTGGCTCAGTCAGTTGAGCATCCAACTTTGGCTCAGGTCATGATCTCACAGTTCACCAGTTCGAGCCCCGCATCAGGTCCTGTGCTGACAGCTCAGAGCTTGGGTCTGCTTCCGATTCTATGTCTCCCTCTCTCTCTGCCCCTCCCCTGCTCACACTGTCTCTCTCTCTCTCTTTCTCTCTCTCAAGATAAATAAACATTAAAAAAATTTTTTTTTTAATTTTTTTTTAACTTTTATTTATTTTTGAGACAGAGAGAGACAGAGCATGAACGGGGGAGGAGCAGAGAGAGAGGGAGACACAGAATCTGAAACAGGCTCCAGGCTCTGAGCTGTCAGCACAGAGCCCGACGCAGGGCTCGAACTCACGGACCGTGAGATCATGACCTGAGCCGAAGTCGGACGCCCAACCGACCAAGCCACCCAGGGGCCCCTATACATTAAAAAATTTAAAAAAAATAAACGTTTATTTATTTGTGAGAGAGAGAGTGCAGGGGAGGTGCAGAAAGAGAGGGAGACAGAGGATCTGAAGTGGGCTCCATGCTGACAGCTGAGAGCCCAACATGGGCTTGAACTCACTGGATCATGACCTGAATGGAATCTGACACTTAACCCACTGAGGCCCCCAGGCACACCCCCCCAACAGTCATTTTTCAGCTGCCATCACCACTCTTGCCCTAGATTCTATTCATTCTCACCTGCCCTAGGATTGTTGCTCTCACAATTAATGCACTCCCTTGAATTTCAGTTTTTTCCTCTCTACTAGATGATTATCATCAGTATACAGCTAGGCCCCAACTTAAAAATTAACCCCATTTCCCCCTCCAGCTACCACTCCATTTCTCTGCTCATTTTTGCAGCAAAATGTCTTCTCTATACTTGATAGCCCTAATTCCTCTTCTCCCATTTTCTCTTAACTTGCTCCAACCATCTTTGACCCCCACCACTTAACTGACAGTACGTTTGTCAAGATCAGCAATGACCTCCCTATTGCCAAAGTCAATTACTTTTGACACACCAGCTATATTTGATTCAGCTGTTTACTCTCTTCTGCATGAAACATCTGCTGCTTCTCTGCACACCACAGTCTCTTTTCCCCCAACCCCACTGGTCCATACTTCTCATTCTCCTCTGGCTCCACCTTATCTGCTCAGCCTCTAAGTGCTGGGAAGGAGTCCTTGCATCTCTTATCCTCCACCTACCACTCTTCTGGCTGACCATACCCAGTCTGAAGCCTTTAAATGGATCCCTATGCTAATGATCGTCAAATTTGTACCTGTATCTCGGATCTTTTCTATGGCCCAACAACACACACATCTAGCCTCTTACTCTTAATTACCACTTGATCATCTAGTGGACATTTCAAACTAAATATGTCCAAAGCTTAATTCCTACTCTTTCCCCCCCAAACTTGTTCTACCCATAATCTTCCTCATTCAGCTGATAAAAACTCCATTCTTTGGTTCAGGCCAAAAATTTTGGAGATATCTCTGACATCTCTCTTTCTTTGGCACTCAAAATCCATCGAATCCTGCGCACTCTGGCTTCAAAATATTTCCAGAGGGGCGCCTGGGTGGCTCAGTCAGTTGAGCATCTGACTTCAGCTCAGGTCATGATCTCACACTCCGTGAGTTCGAGCCCCACGTTGGACTCTGTGCTGACAGCTCGGAGCCTGAAGCCTGCTTCAGATTCTGTGTCTCCCTCTCTCTGACCCTCCCCAACTTGTGCTCTGTCTCAAAAATAAATAAAAACATTAAAAAAAAATTAAAAAAAAAAACATTTCCAGAATCTGCCCACTTCTTGCCATCTCTACCACTACCCTCTTGTTCACAGCCCCCATCATCTCCCCGATTTACTGCAATATCTTGCCTCCCTACACTCTACTCTAAATATAACTGCCACTGTTATCCCTTCATCTGATTTCACATCATGTTACTCTAATCAAAACTCTCCTTTCTTCTTTCACTCGGAATGAAAGCCAGAGTACAAGGCTCTGCCCAAATGAGTCCCACATACTCTCTGAGCTCATGTCCTATGACTCATTCTGCTCCAACCACATTGGCCTCCTTGCTATCCCTCCAAAATGCAAGTCACATTCCCACCTCAGAGCCTTGCACCTGCTGTCCCCCTGCTTGGAAGGCTCTTCCCCAGACATCTGCATGGATCACTCTATTTTCTCCATATCTTCCTCAAATACCACCTTCTCAGTGAGGCCATCCCTGATCACCCGATTTAAAACCGCATCACCAGGGTACCTGGGGGGCTCAGTCAGTTAAGCGTCCGACCCTTGGTTTCGGCTCAGGTCATGATCTCACAGTTCATGAGTTCAAGCCCCATGTCAGGCTCCTCTCTGTCCTTGGGAGCTTGCTTGGGATTCTCTCTCTCTGCCCCTCACCTCTCTCTCTCTGTTGCTCAAAATAAATAAACAGACTTAAAAAAAAAAAAAAACTACATGGGGCGCCTGGGTGGCGCAGTCGGTTAAGCGTCCGACTTCAGCCAGGTCACGATCTCGCAGTCCGTGAGTTCGAGCCCCGCGTCAGGCTCTGGGCTGATGGCTCAGAGCCTGGAGCCTGTTTCTGATTCTGTGTCTCCCTCTCTCTCTGCCCCTCCCCCGTTCACGCTCTGTCTCTCTCTGTCCCAAAAATAAATAAACGTTGAAAAAAAAAAAACTACATACACCAATGCCCTTTATTCATTATCCTCCTTTCTTCCATTTTTCTTTAAAGCACTTAATGACCTTAAATGTATTATGGGGCGCCTGGGTGGCTCAGTCGGTTAAGCGTCCGACTTCAGCTCAGGTCACGATCTCACGGTCCGTGAGTTCGAGCCCCGCGTCGCGCTCTGGAGCCTGCTTCCGATTCTGTGTCTCCCTCTCTCTCTGCTCCTCCCCCGTTCATGCTCTGTCTCTCTCTGTCTCAAAAATAAATAAACTTTAAAAAAAAATTTAAAAAAAATGTATTATATAGGTAGGTCCTGGGCTTCAACACCAAAAGAAATGTATATTACTCATTTCACTTCTCTATTGCTAACTCCTCCTCACTACTTCTCACTAGACAGTAAGCCCCATGAAGGTATGAGTTTTGGCCCCTAGCACCTAGAATAGTACTGACATATAGATGCTCAATAAATACTTGTAATATGGAATGAATGAATGAATGAATGAATGAATGAAATGAATTGGCAAAGAAAGAAGGCAGAGAAGGAGCAGCCAGAAAGGCAGGAGGAAAACCAGGAAAGAATGTTCAGGGACAAGGGAGTGGTCAACTGTGGAATGCTCCCGATATGTCAGGTTAGTATTAGAAATGCACACGATCTGCCGGAGGATATAGGAGCCCGCCGCGTGAGCTGTTTCGGTGAAGACGCCACCCTGGAGTGGGGTGAGGAGTGGGCAGAAGCAGGGAAATGAGGGTGAGTATTAGCAGCTCTTCCGAGCCCTCTGGCTGTGAAGGAAACTGGAGATATGGGGAGTGAAAGACCAAGAGGCAAATTCCAGCTCCCACTTTAGAATGCAGAACTTGCTCCCGTCTCCTCCCTCAACTCGATTCTCCACTGTCAGTAATAAAGTCCAACCTCCATTACCACCCGCTGCCACAGCGCATGTATATATATGTATATGTATATATATATATATTTATACGTGTGTGTGTGTATATATATGTATATATGTATATATATGTATATACATATATGTATGTATATATGTATATATATACACACACACACTGGTGCATATATACATATACATATATATGTATGTATGCACAAGTCAGTTTGAAAGGAAATGTTGCAAAACGTGCATAGTGTAAATAACAGGTGATGGCTTTGGTTTCTTCTTTCTGCTTGTGTGTATTTAAAAATTTTTTTTCTAGGTGCTCCTGTCTGGCTCAGTCTGTAGAGCGTGCAACCCTTAATCTCAGGGCTCTGAGTTCAAACCCCACGTTGGGTGTGGAGCCTACTGACAATAATAACTTTTTTCTAAAACGAGTACATATTGCTTGAGAAAAACATGTCTGCACCACCCAGAATTCAAAACCTTCCATCTCTTTTGGACTTTCCCATCCAGGTGGGTCCACTGCCCATTGGCAGGACAATCATGATTGATTCGGTCAGTAAACAGGCCTCACCTTCCCCACCACCCAGGAGAGTGAAGCCTTGTCCCCATCAGCTTATCACCACAAAAAAACCCTAACCAAACAATGACCTGCACATAGACACAAAGATTACACACCCATTACACACCCAGAAGAAAGCTCTGGAACTCCTAAGTTAGAACAATGTTCTTTTTTTAAATTATTATTATTGTGTTAAGAACACTTAGCATGAAATCTACACTTTCAGAACAATGTTCATTTTACCCAGAAGGAGCTGATCAGTCTACGTGAGCCAAAGGAGTATGGGATCTGAGCATATTTCAGCAGAGTTCGGCGTTACACACATTTTACACAATAAAATCAGAAAAATAATCCAATGTAGGTTTAGGGTAGCATCATGGGATAGGGCAAAGAATGCTAGAAGAGAGATGGAGAACGTGAGTTTTGGTTTCAGTTGTCACTTTTTAGCCATAGGACTGTGAAGATCTGAGCAATGAATCCTCCTTGTCTGTGAAACTATAGCAACAGACTTGATGTCTACGGTCTTGTCCAGTTCCAACACTCACAGCCCTGTATTTAATGCCCTGTATATCCACTGCTCTCCCACTGTCAGGAAGACACCTCTGCTGTCTTCTCTGGATCTGGCCGGCTTGCTTATAGAAGAAGACAGCAGACTGGGAAGGGTGGAGTCCTGGAGCTACACTGACCCGTTACGTATTAAACACACACCACTTAAGATCCAGGACCAGTTGCAGGAAAGAAGACAAGATTCCAGGCAGTTAGACATTGCAGCAAAACCAAGAAAGCATCTGCAAGGGGAATTCATGCTGAGATTGCAGGACATCCCAAGAGCGAGGGAAGGCAAGGGGGTTGGGAACCCAGAATGGGGGTATGTTCAGGAATCCGAAAGGGGGGCTGTCAACTGTCAGCTGGCAGGTAGTAATGGAGGGTCAGCCACAAGGCTCGTAATTCAGAGGCAAGACCAGGGGAGTAAGCACAGGAAAGCATCTCGCCTGGGGGATCTGGGCATTAAGGGGGTGCCAGCAGGGAGCAGGTGAGAGGGCTCCACAGGCATGATGTGACAGGGCTGCTCCTCTCCCCTGAGTTAGTGCATACTGGCCAGACAGCTATCGACAATGTGATGCTCGGAGCAGAACCTTCCAGTTCCCAATTCTCACTGATTCTCCCGGAGGGAGGGGCACCACATTGGCACGTAGGCTGGAGGAAGTGACTGTCTGGAGTTACCTACCTGATTCTTCCCTTTCTGTCAGTGGCTCTGGGATGTGTAAGTGCTGAGCACTTGCTTGATGTCTGAAGGTCCCGTCTGGTCTGGCTCTCTTACGATTGATAAACTCCATTTTTTTATTGCTTACCTGGCCCCTGACGCATGCTTGCCCAAACTCCAGGCCTGCTTCCTTGGTTCTGGCATCCTGCCTGGTCCGCTGCTGGCTGTGACCTGGACATGATGAGAATGATACCCCCGAGGCCCTTAAATTTACTTGGGGCCTGACTTGGAAGCTGTAGTAGAGCCCTGACATCGTTCTGGGCCCTCTGGATGAAACCTTCCCTTCTATGAGGGAGGTAGGATCCCACTGGCCTAGAACCTCTGGCCTGGCCTTTCTCATCGGAATGTTTGGTGGGAACCCCCAACCCTGAAGGGATTCTCTTTCAGCCTTTCCCACAGAGCTGCTTCTCAAAGAGAAGACAGGGCAGATGCATGGCCTTGATATCTTAATGTGGTTTGGGTACTCTCTTCTGCCGAATGGATCCACAGGATCCTTAAAATGTGGATTCAGTGATGCTGACCTGCCCATGCAGGAGACTTTGCCCCATACTGGGAAGCTGCACCATGGTTGGGGGGGGGGGTGGGGAGGGCGCTAACACTCCCCAGCTACCAAGCTTCCTTGTCTCACTACGTTGGAGTGAGCTCACCTTACGTAGAGTTGTAAAGTTCTTCGAAGTTTCAAACGTCATCTGAAAGTCAAACCAGCAATGACCCATGCTGGTCTAAAAGGGTTTATCTTCCTCAATGTCCAGGAGATCAGAGATTGGTCAAATGGGGCCTTTTGGCCTCCACCACCAACAAGGAAGCCAGAGAAGTTCTGCTGTGGAACGCGTCAGCCTGTATAAGTTGCGGCCCTGACAGGAGCCGCCTCTCTTCTGAGGGCAAACACGCGGAGGAGGTGGCCGCCTCCTACTCCATGGAAATACAATCTGCACACTGCCAACACCCCTGCCCATCCGTGACTTAGCTCTGGGTCTGCACCTGTGTGTCAGGAACCTAACCCCCAAGTTCCATTCTTTGTCTTTGTTCCCTGAGGATTAAGTCAATTACTCCCATTAAAAAGAATACCCACCTCCATCACTGCCCTGCCTCAGCGTCTTCTGATTTTCACCCAGATGCCCGTGCTGTTCCCAAGTACACCGTCACCAAATGACCTACCGCAGCACGTTCCCCAAGTTCTCCAGGATCTGCAGGCCTACTTCTGGCGCCTTCAGCGAACACGGCCTCCTGTGAGCCACTAAGGGCTGCCACGAAGCTGACTACACGTGGGGGCGGCCTAAGTCACCTGCTGTCACCCTGAGATAGAGACTTTGATACGAAACACCGGCATTGATACATAGGAACTGAGACTCACCAGTCATCAGTGCCTCAGGACAGCATCAAAGACCCATGGTAGTGGCTGTAAGTGTCCCTGAAGAAAGATCCTTGCCTTTTCATTTCAAAACGTAGGAATGTAGACAGATTTGGCCCTCTCTTCAGCTTACGGCCCCACCTTCAAAAAAGAAAGACAAGACTGAAGGAATGTGTATCAGATAAAACCCTGAACCAAGTAACTCTAGTTATTTTAAAAAACAGAGGAGTGAACACATAAATAAAGCTCTCTCCCACCGCATCCAGGATGAATTTTCTATTTGAGGGGCTGAGTTTATGCTCTAGCTTCTTCTCTTTCCAGCTGGGTAATTTTGGGGAAAAGAAAGCTAATAGGCCTCTAAGCCCAGATTTCTCTCTCTCTCTTTAATGTTTATTTACTTCTAACAGAGAGAGAGTGAACAGGGAAGGGGCATAGAGAGAGGTTCTGAAGCACAGAGCCTGACACAGGGCTCGAACTCACAAGCGGTGAGATCATGACCTGAGCCGAAGTCGGACGCTTAACCAACCAAGCCACGCAGGCGCCCCATCTAAGCCCAGATTTCTCAACTGCAACACAAATATAATGATTTCCTTCCTGGACTGTTGTAAGAAGACGCTGAAAACGCTTTGTCAACTGCTAAGTGATAGTTGCCTATTACTTATTGTTATTTTATTGTATCTCCCCCTCTTAGTAGATGATCTCACTTCCCACTTCTCAGAGAAAACAGACACCATCAGACTGGAATCCCTCATCTTGCCGACACCAAACGTGCAACCTACTGGCATCTGCTCCATGATTCCATCTGCTAGAATCGCTGGGCTCCTCCATCTGAGCCCAGTCCCCCTCCCTCAGCCTTGTGGGCATCCCTCGTGGCTGCCTTAGGAAATCACGTTCAGCATTGATGAGTCTTCCTCTCCTGTACTTTGAACCTCCCCCTCTCAGTTGGATCTTTTCATCTGCCCTTAATGGTGATCTAGTGTCTCCCATTACAACAAAATAAATTCTTTATTAAGCTGTTGTGATTTTAAATTAAAAAAAATTTTTTTTAAGTTTATTTATTTTAGAGAGAGAGCGTGAACAGGGGAGGGGCAGAGAGAGAGAGAGGGAGACACAGGATCCGAAACAGGCTCCAGGCTCTGAGCTGTCAGCACAGTGGGGCTCAAACCCACGAACCAGGAGATCATGACCTGAGCTACAGTCGGACACTTAACCAACTGAGCCACCCAGGCGCCCAAAGCCGTTGTGTTTTTAGAGTTGCCTCTCCATTTGTTCGGGACAGGCATGAAGCTTAGGATGTGGCTCTTCTCGTCCTGCGGATAAAAGGGACATATCTTTGTTTTGGGGGACCCAGGCTTCAAAATGGGATGTCATCTGCTTTGCTTGGTCATTTAAGTTGGTACTATTAACAGGATTATTAAGCTCCTGCAGTATTAGAGAGTTCTCCACTCCACCACCACTACCAAAAATATATTTAGAGGTCAAAGGTTCTTTTTTTATTTAAGATTTTTAAAATTATTTTTAAGTAATCTCTATACCCAACACGGGGCTCGAATTTATAACCCGGAGATCAAGAGTCACATGCTCTACCGAATGAGCCAGCCAGGTGCCCCGGAGGCCAGGGATTCTTAAACATTTTTCTGCCCTGGATCCCTTGGCAATCTGGGAAATCCACGGCTTCCCTGTCAGAATAATACTAAATGCATCAAATAAAACACAAAGGGAACCACTAATGTAAAAAAAAAGTTATTATAAAATTGTGATATGGTAATGTATCTGGTTCTTTATAAAAGCATTAAATGGGAAAACGTGCACACAGGTAAATACCACCATAGTTTCAAAGTAGTGATGAACATGAAGGCTGGTGTAAGAAATCTGCAGCAGCTGTTGTATAATGGAAACATCTGCGATTTTTATGGGCGGTGAAGACACAGTACAACAGCTGTAACACCACTGTGCTTTGCTGCCTATATGCATAACTGAAGGACATGGGGAATTTTAGGTACAAGTCAGTGAACATAAAGATTTAGGTCTTGGGGTGCCTGGGTGGCTCAGTTGGTTAAGCATCCAACTTCACTCAGGTCACGATCCCACGGCTTATGCGTTCGAGCTCCACATCGGGCTCTGTGCTGTCAGCTCAGAACATGGAGCCTGCTTCGGATTCTGTATCTCCCTCTCTCTCTTCCCATCCCCCGCTCACAGTCTGTCTCTCTCAAAAATAAATAAACATTAAAAAACATTTTTTTTTTTTTAATTTAAGACTTAGGTCTTCCCAACCAAGGTTATGGACTCTGGATTATGCCCATGGATTCTGGGACAAGAGCTCCTTTCTTATCTTGTTTTGTTTTAAAGGTGTGTGTGTGTGTGTGTGTGTATGTGTGTGTGTTTTATCTCTGAAAGAGAGAGAGCAAGGGAGGGGCAGCAAGAGAGGGAGACAGAATCCCAAGCAGGCTCTGCCCTGTTAGTGCAGAGCCCAAAGTGGGGCTCGAACCAACAAACCCATGAGATCATGACCTGAGCAGAAGTTGGGTGCTTAATCAGCTGAGCCACCCAGGTGCCCCAGGAGTCCCTGTTTTAGGTTGTACTGTTTCTGAACGTGGTTTTGTTCCTTTTGTCCAAGAGCTATCCATAGGAGATTAGGAGCATGAAGTAGCAACCACGGAGAGGGTGGAAACATCACTTCACCATGTCGTACCAATGCCATTCTGGGACATTTGGCCAAACTCCTTTAGTTTTAGACTTTGCTAATGGACTGGTTAATATTGTGATATCATTGAGGGCCAAACTTAACTGATGAGTGGGCTTGGACTCCTGTAAGACACAGGCTTTCCACAGGGAATCCCATAAATTACTTGGGATGGAAAGTCTGACAAGAGGCAGGAGAATGTGTGTATGCGATTTGTAAACAAAACTTGAAATACTCTAACTCTTATATTACAGCCTGCTTCTCTATATAATGTCACAATATATTTTGTCACAATAGGTCAACAAATACAATTATAAAATATGATCAATGGCTACATAGTATTCTAAGCATATACCGTAATTTATTTAATTAACACCCAGGTTTCAGCATGTGAGTTCTTTCATTATTATGTAAATAGCGCCCTGATGGGTGCTGTAGATTAAATCTTTGTCCACGGTCTATTTTTATTTCCTTGGAATATTTCTATAAATGGAATAGCTGTGTCACAATTTAGTAATGTCGCAACGACAGCAATGCATATTTTAAAGATTTTTTGATCAGTGCTGTCAAATCGTCCTCCAGAAAGGTTGTTCCTGTTCGTATCAGAACTGGAATCTTTGACCTTGCCTCAGAAGATGGCAAAGAGACCGGGAGAATGCCTCTAAATAGTGAGCAGAGGATCCTGTAGCAGAAGCCGGAAGAAAGCAGGCCAGTGTCGTGCCTATGATGTTCTGCTTTTCTCTGGTGCTGGAAATGCCCTTTAGGCAGAAGGTGGACCAGGACTGAGTCTTCAAGGCCTGGGGTCCCTTGTGTTGACTTGATGCTGATCGTTTGGATAAACCCAGCCTCATCGAACGAGGGGAGTGGTCTGTATCCACGTTTGGACCAGACTAATAGTGAGAATACTGGAATCAGAGAGCACCCCAGAGGCAGAGCAGGTTCAAGGGGGAAGGCATGAACAGAGCTGGCCACTTTGTCTGTTACTTCCTGACCTGGACATTCCCATCAGCACTGCTTCTCCACCGGAAAATAGGGGTTGACTGGCACCTGCTGTAGTAAAGAAGGCTGTTTCTTTTCCTCCTTCTCTTCCTCCTTCTTCCTCTCCTCCTTCTCCCCCCCATCCCCCACATTCTTTCCTTCGCAGCTAGACAGTATATTCCAGGAGGGCAGAAGCCATGTGATGCTTCTTTTGTAAAACCAACAAGAGTAGATATGGGGGAAAACACTTGGGAATTCTTCTGTCAAAATAAGGTATCAGGTCTTGCCACGGTCACACCGGATGATTGAAATCTCAGCAGACTTACTAACCGCTCTCTCTTCTCTCTCATGGTTTTGTAGATGCAGATTTGGTTTATTTCTTCATGCACAGACACCAAATATCAGTTCTGTCTCCATAATCCCATCTCCCAGATCTGCAATTAGATTATTAGCCTCTTCTCTCCCATCTCTCATCTGGGATTCCACAGAATGTAGTGATTATCACCCCAGAGTTTAGTCTCCATTCAGACTCTAAAGGTTAAAAAGATGCATCTATTAGAGTTGGTCTCTTGCCCTGGGGACACCCACACAGCAGACCCCGGCCAGGTGCTCTGCTCCTGCCCAACCTTAGGAGGGACATGAAAAGCTGGTGAGGAGCAAACATCCCCTGGATTAGCATTTGCTCTGTCATTGGTGCTGACCTTGTCTGCTGTCTCACACTTCAGGTTTGTGGGTGCTGCTTAGACCCACAAACAAAAAGAGTCTCCTTGCCCTTTCTTGTGTGACTTTCCTAGACTTCACTTCTTGCCTGCTTTAACTGTGGTGCCCACTTGACCCCTGCCACGTACATCACGCTTTCTCTCAAGTCTTTTTTTTTTTTTTTTTTAATTTTTTAACGTTTACTTATTTTTGAGAGAGAGAGACAGAGCGTGAGCATGGGAGGGCACAGAGAGAGGGAGACACAGAATCCTAAGCAGGCTCCAGGCTCTGAGCTGTCAGCAAAGAGCCTGACACGGGGCTCGAACTCACGAACCGTGAGATGACCTGGGCCACAACCCAGGCACCCCATCTCTCTCCATCTCTTACCCACGAGGCCCTGGGTACCTACCTGACCCCTTCTGGCTAGCCAGGGGGCAATCCTCTCCTCTCTTGACTGCTTCCTTCCTGACATCCATGCTCTCGTTTGTCAGCGAAGACCAAGGCTCAGAAAGTTAAACGGGATTTAAAACTATGCCTTCTAGTCGGTCTCGAGTCCCGATTTTCACTTCCCTCTAGCTGGGACCGAATCGCCCCGTTCCACTCCCCCAGCCCCCGTCGGGCCCGGAGATGATCTGCACCCACCCCCACAGCCATCCGCGAGTTTCCAGCGAGCGCCCAGGACACCCGCAAACACTTCGCGATCTGTTTGGGTGCACTAAACAGCGCACAGGAAGCGCAAAGCAACCGTGGCCGTATCCTATCGCGCTCGCGCTCGCGTGCCAGCTGCCGCCCCGGGAAGAAAACAAGTGTTTGCGGAATTTGGCGGCCGCGGCCCTCCACCCGGGCTTTATTGCACCGCCCCGCCTTTCTCCCCGGGCATCCCCAACCGCGGCCCTCGAAATCCATCCTCCAGGAGCGGGGTTCTCTCCCCGGCTCCCGGAGACCCGAGGCGGGCGTCCCCCGGGTCTCCGGCACCCCCAGGGGCGCGCGCCCGGCCGGGAGTCGGCGAGGAGCCCCCGCGCGCGCGCCGGGGGCAGGGCCGGCGGAGGGGAGCGCCGCGAGGTGCGCAGGGAGCGCGGCGGCGGGGTCGGGGGCAGGGGCGGGGAGGCGCCACGCGCAGCCAATCCCCGGGCCGCCCCCTCCCCGCCGCCGCCAGCCGAGCCGGGGCGGGGGAGCCAGGCGGCGGCGGCGGCGGCGGCGACGGAGGCTGCCGCGGGGAGGGATGGAGAGGGGAGGGGGGAGCGGAGCCGAGCGGAGACAGCCGCGGCGCTGCAGAGCGGCTGGGGCGGCGGCGCGGCTCCCGGTGCTGCCCCCGGCGCCCGCCCCGCGGCGGTGAGCGCCCGGCCACGGAGGCGCCGGAGCCATGGGCTGCATCGGCTCCCGGACCGTGGGTGGGTACCGCGGCGGGGCGGGGGCGGGCGGAGGCGGGCTTGGCCCGCGCCGGTCCCCGGCCCCCCTCCCCCACCGCTCCCGGCGCCCCCCCCGCCCCGCCCGGCCCGGCCTGGCTCCCGCACTTTCCCTGCGCTCGGCTCTCCTCCGCGCCCGCTCGCCCCTCGCGCCTCCGCGGCCGGCCGCCCTCTCCGCTCCTCCGCTCCCTCGTCGCCCTCCGGCCTCCCTGCGCCGCCCTCCCCCAGGCGCGGTCCCTCTCCATCATCTCTCCACCGGCCTCCTCTCCCTCCGCGGCCGCTCTCCCTACTCCCGCGTCCCCTCGCCCGCCACCTCCAGGCCCTCCGCCTCGACTCTGCCCTCCCCGGCGCCTCTCCCCCTCCATTTCTGGGGCAGCCCCTCCCGAGGACCCCCGGCCTCCGCCCCGGCAGGAGTCCTTCTCACGCCCCCCCCCCCTCCCCACCGCCTCCGTCTGGCTTGGGTGTTTTGCTCCCACCTCTTTGCTTCTCTGTTGCCTTTTTCTGTCGTTCCTGCCTCCCCCGATTCGCATTGTTCACGTGCATTTTCCCTCCGGGGCGGGGGCGGGATGCGCCCGGTGCCTCAGGGAGGGGAACGGGGTCCACGCCCGGAGAAAATGGGGCCGCGCCGGGCCCGGCTGGAGGGAAGGGCTGGGGGGCGCGGGGAGGAGGCGGGGGTTTAGGGGGACGGACCGGGGTCGGGAGCCGGCTCCCGGGAGGGTGGGGCCGGCCCGAGGAGCCGGGACCTGCACCTGTCGGCGGGGGCTGGCGGGGCGGGGCCGTCTCTTTATTTACCTTGGAGGGGGGGCGGGCACGGGCGCTTCCTAAGTCTTCTCTCCCCTCAGCCTCTGCCTGGCTTCTACCCCCCTGTCCCCCGGCCCACGCACCCACTTCTCGCTCACGGCTCAACGAATGAGTCCAGCCCTCTCCCCAAACCCCCAATTTCCCCCCACTTCTCCCGCCTACACGACCCAGTGACCTCAGGCTGAGAGAATAATTCGTATTATTATTACAAACAAACTCACTCTCCGGAAGCCTGATTTCTCTGAGACCCGGTTTATTTCCATGGATACCCCCCTCCTCTGCTTTCACCTCTTCCCAGGGTTCTCTCTCTCCCCCTCCCTGCCCCCCAGGGCTCTGACTCAGCTCTCCCTCCTCTACAAAGGCCACCTCCCCCTCCCCTCTCTCTTGCTCTGCCCTCTTCATCCCTGCTCTCCTCTCTGTCCGCCCCGTTCCTGCTCTCTACGCCCAGAGGCTCATTTCCTCTTCCCTGCCGGCCACAGCCCCTGGTCTGACCCATCTCCTCACTCCCCTGTAGCCCTGAGGGAGAGGGGTTCACCTAGGAGGGGTCCTGCCTCCTTCCCACCCATTAACCACAATCCCTCTGCACTAGCGGTGGGGATGCATGCTGAATGCCTCCTCCTGCTCCAGACTCTGTTCCCTTCACTCCTTCCCAAGACTGGGCCCCTAACCCCAAATTCAGAATCACAAAACTCCGCGTGCAGGAAGGACCTATAAGGTCCGATTCCACAGCCATCTGATCCTTGAGCCCGTTTCCAACTGCTCAGGCGGTTCCTCCCCCCCCCGCCTGCCTCCCCGGAGAGGCACCACCCTGCCCTCTTGCCAGCGTCTGCCTTGGCCACATGCTCTCACCTGAACAATTACCATCAGTTTCCCAGTCAGCCCTCAGACCCTGTCCACCCCTCCCATTGTCTTTGCCTTCTCTTTAAGTTGAATGCCTATCCTTTCAGTTCCAGTTTTAAAAAGTTCCCTTGTCTCCTCCTCTGACCCCCTCTGCTCCTCTCCCATCCATCACTTGCCTCCCAACCGCGAGGGAAAACGATCACACCTCACTCTTGGCCTCCTCTCCCGCCACCGTTTCCGGGTGAACACACGCAGTTCCTGCCTCTATCCCCACCACATCCCCTCCCTGTCAGACAAATTCGCCAACTGCAAGATACAAGCCGTAAAGCCCACTTGGAGGGAAGCTCACCCCTAAAGAAGTTCTCCCCGTGATTGTAGGAACGTCATAGCTCTCATGCTCTCCCATCTGGAAACACTCCAGGATTCCTCAGGACAGAATAAAGAGCTGTTCTCCTGCTAAAACCCAACCACGGACCCCCTCCGTTTCGACAACAACAAATAAGGCCATATAATACTTTCCTGGGAGGGAATATTTTGGCTCAACCTTACAGTTTGTCCCTACCAAAAATTTGGGGGAGAGGAGGGATGTAAAAGGGCCCGCGCTATCAGAAGGAGCAGTGGCTGGAGGGAAGGGAGGGGTCTGGAGGGGCTGCCCCTGTGTGGCCTCGGCATTGTGAGACCCAAGAGGGGCCTGTGGGCTGGGACCTAGGGAGGCTGAAGGTCAAGCAAGTAACCCTGTGGCCGCTGCAGGGAATGAGGTGATTGCGGTGGATTGGAAGGGCCTGAAGGATGTCGACCAAATCAACATGGACAGCACCAGCTCGCTGCACGGGAGCAGCCTCCACCGGCCGTCCACCGAGGTGAGGCCCCGTGCCCTGCTGCCCCCCTAACCAAAGGACTTTTAGAAGACCCCAGAGACCATCCTGAACAAAGCCGCCCAGTTGCCCGATCCTTGAATTATCTTCCTAAATTCCAAGAGAACATCCCAGACACTCCTTCAGACTGACACTTTTACAGAACATTTCCTTTCCTCAAAACACAGGCCAAATGTTCTACTCTGAGATCCTAATTCCCTATGTTAAGCGGGGGGGGGGGGGGGGGGGGGGAACCTCTCTACTTCACACACTTCTGGAAGTCCCTGGGGGTGGGGGGTGGGGGGGGGCTGCTTGCATTTCTGGAAGTGCCTATGATCCCTGCTCCTTTTCTTTCTCCTCACAGCAAACCCGAACTGATTTCTCCTGGGATGGCATCAATGTGAGTTCACACACCCCCCCCCCCCCCCCCCGGTTTTCTCTAGCTCCTCTCCCTTATATTCTCCCTTAGACTGGCTACAGAACACAGCTGTTCTAGGTTCCCTACCGACCTGCCATGCTTTTCAAGGGCAGTTAGGGGATGAGCTTCCTTGGGACTCCTGGGTGTAATGAATGGTTCCCTTATCACCTGCCCTGGCTCATGCCCTTCCTTCCTCCTGGAAACCGTGAACTCTCCTCTGCCCCTCCTCCCACATTCTCTATCCCAGCTCTCCATGGAGGACACCACTTCCATTCTGCCGAAGCTTAAGCGAAATTCTAATGCCTACGGCATTGGGGCCCTGGCCAAATCATCATTCTCAGGTGAGACTCCCGACCTGGGGATGTGTCCAGAGAGGAGAATCCCTACAGACTCCTGGTCTCGATCTCCTTGCTCCTTCGGATCTAAAGAAGACCCCCCCCCCACCCCTGACCTATTTGCCCTTTCCTTCATGCCCTCCTGTCCAGGCTGCCCCTCATATGGAGGCCTAAGGGATCCCTTCCCTCATCGGGCAGAGTCCCATGGGACTCGGGTGGGGCTACCGGATGGGTCTTGTATGGGCATCCTGTGATATTCTGGAGGATGTGGGGAATGTCTGGCCCCTCAGGGATTTCTCGCAGCATGAAGGACCATGTGACGAAGCCTACAGCCATGGGGCAAGGCCGGGTGGCCCACATGATTGAGTGGCAGGGCTGGGGGAAGGCACCAGCCATTCAGCCGCAACACAGCCACGAGGCGGTGCGCAGGGATACCGATGCCTACTCCGACCTCAGCGATGGCGAGAAGGAGGCACGTTTCCTAGCAGGTACTTGTTCTTGGGACCCTCAAGAGACACGTGTTCAGGATGGCCAGAGACTGACCTTCCAAACTGATCCCCTCTGGCAGGACTTGCTCTATCCATATCGTGACCATAAGACTTAATTTCCCAATCAGCTCTGATTTCAGGCACTTGGACTTAATTGATTCGGATAAGGGTCTTCAAACTTATTTTCATTATCATCTCAGAAGTTAAGAATTACATGGGATTGTGGGTCCACCTGTTCCGGATGCCTTCTCTTCTACATGGGAGGACTGTCAGTACCTGAAGGAAAGGCAGGGGCCTCTGACTCTGAAAGGCTCTCCTTCTACCCATGTTCTTTGTTTTTGTTTCTTTTTGAGAGAGAAGGAGGGGGGTGGAGAGCAGATGAGAGCCGGGTAGAGGGGCAGAGGGAGAGAGAGAGAATCCCAAGCAGCCCCATGCTCACTGTGGAGTCTGACGCAGGACTCCATCCCACAGCCCTGGGATCATCACCTGAGCCGAAGTCAAGAGTCCGATGCTCAACTGACTGAACCATTTAGGCCCCCCTCTACCCATGATTCTTGAGGAAAAAGAACAGAAGGCTGTGGGGATCCCTTCTAGCCTTTGCTCCTCAGCACCTTGCAGTAGAGGATTCCCTTACTTGGCTCATTACTTGTGACAGCCGCTAGGTCAAGGGGCCTGGGTGAGGAGAGGGTCGTATACAGAAGAGGTTTCTTTCCGGGAAAGCGGTATTGCTACAAGACAGGCATATAGCATACCTACAACAGTGACCAAGCCCCTCTAACGTGTCTCCATAGATATGTAGGAAGAATGAGATCCAGAAGAGAAGAGAGGGCTCTCGGTGTTGGTGGTGTGGATGGTGGAAGAACTCTCCATGAGGAGGGGAGCCAAACATGTAGTGGGTAGGGAGTAGTTTAGGGCAGCTGGCTGTGTAAACTTCAATTTAGGACTTTGACTGGGATGGGGACTCCCAAGTCTACCCATCCTCCCTAGTCTATTCTCCCTCCCTTCTCCTTCCAGTTTCTTGAACTTTCCACTTTTTTTTTTAAATGTTTATTTTATTTTTATTTTTGAGAGAGAGTGCACACACATGTGTGAGTGGGGGAGGGGGAGAGAGAGAATCCCAAGAGGAATCCATGCTGTCCATGCAGCCCCCAATGTGGGGCTCGATCCCACAAACGACTTGAGACTAAATCAAGAGTCGGGCATGCAACCGTCTGAGCCACCCAGGTACCCCTCTTGACCTTTCCACTTAATACTACTATGGACCTACAAGCCCATGGTACTCCTTCAGGGATTCTCTGTTGAACCTGAACCCTCTCATTTAGATTCCTCTGTCTTTGACTACTAGCTAACATTCTGAAAACCTTCTAAAGATAAACTTCTGGGAATTCCTCATTTCAATCCCTTTGGATATCTTACCAGAAGACCCCTTAACTCTAGGAATTCTTTTTTTTTTTTAAGTTTATTTATTTATTTGGTGGGGGGAGGAGGAGGAATGGGGGTGGAGCAGAGAGGAACTAAGCAGGTTCCATGCTCAGTGCAGAACCTGATGTGGGGCTTGATCTCACAACTGTGAAATCATGACCTGAGCCAAAATCAAGAGTCAGTTGCTTAACGAACTGAGCCATCCGGGTGCCCCAACTCTAGGAATTCTTAATCTGACCTTCTGGGAAATCTCATGCGGTTTTGCCCTATTTTGGGGCATATGCAAAGTCTGTGTTGTCCAGTAGAGTAGCCACTGGCCACATGGTGGCTACTGAGAACTTGAAATGTGGCCAGTCTGAATGGAGATGCACCGTCAGTATAAAATACCCACTGGATTTCAGAGACTCGTCTAAATAAAATAATGTAAACGATCTCATTAATCATTTTTATGTGGATTAAGTGTTGAAAGAAAATCTAATATATATTGGGTTAAGTAAGATATATTATAACAATTAATTTCATCTGTTTCTTTTAAAGTGTCTTTACTATGGCTACTAGAACATTCTAAATTACCAAAGTGGCTTGCGTTATATTTCTGTTGAACGGCGCTGCCTCGCTGTCCCTCTACCCCCTGCGTGTGTCTAAGGGTTCCCAGAGCTATCTCGTGCCAACCACTGTTCTTCTAGGTGTCATGGAGCAGTTTGCCATCTCCGAGGCCACACTCATGGCCTGGTCTTCCATGGATGGTGAGGACATGAGCGTCAACTCCGCCCAGGAGCCATTGGGCTGCAACTACAGTGACAACTACCAGGAGCTGATGGAGAGTCAAGGTGAGGGATGGTTCCTCTCAGGCCAAGGAGGCCTCCTCTGCTATCTAGGCTGCCTCTCTTCCTCTCTGTTCTTCTGAGACTTTCTGTTCATCTCAGCTTTCCTACTCTCCTCCCCGCGGTCTCCCTCTCATCCTCTGTGCTGTTGTTACTGCCTTTGACGTTCTGTAACCCTGCCGACCTTCGTGATTCTCTTCACAGATGCCCTTGCTCAAGCCCCCATGGATGGATGGCCTCACTCCTATGTGTCCCAGGGCATGTACTGTCTGGGGTCGTCAGATGCCTGGGAAGCCAGTGACCAGTCCCTCATCGCCTCCCCGGCCACAGGATCCTATCTTGGCCCTGCATTCGATGACTCACAGCCTAGCTTGCATGAAATGGGGCCTTCCCAACCTGCTTCCGGGTACTCTGCTCAGGAGCCTCCACCTTTGCTGGGGGCGGACGCTGACTGGGCTCCGGGGGGCGGTGGGGTGGACCTGGCTAGGGGCCCTGCTGAGGAGGAGAAGAGGCCGTTGGCCCCCGAGGAGGAAGAGGATGCAGGATGCCGGGACCTGGAGTCACTTTCCCCACGAGAAGACCCTGAGATGGCCACTGCCCTCAGCCGGAAGGTGTCTGATGTCACGTCCTCAGGGGTGCAGTCCTTTGATGAGGAGGAGGGCGAGGCTAACAACTAGCTTCCACCTACTCCACGCCCAGCCTTCCACTCCCAGCTGAGGGGCCTGGCTGCAACAACACCCTCCCTTCCCCCAGCAGTACAGCTGAGACCCGGGCAGAAGACCACGAGGAACCCAGGAGTTGCCTGTCCTCGCCAGGAAAATGGAGAGCCAGGGTGGGATTTAATCCAGGCATATGCTGTAGAACCACAGGTCCGGGAACTGAGGCCCAGGCAACCAGATGGCCGTGAACTTTGCTTGGCTGCGGGCTTCCGGGTCTGTGATGATGAAGCTCCAGGGCATCTCCCGAGGTCGGGAGCACAGAGCGGCTTGTAGCCGTCGATGGGGATCTCACTTCTTCACTTTCTCATTCGTCTTCCAGGAGCCCTGACTGTGGCTGTGGGAATGCCTCCTTTCTCCATGTCACTCTTGCTTTTCCCGACTCTGTGTTTTCTCTGGCTGTGGCCCCAGCTCATCCCCACCGTGAGGAACAGACCTCAGGGGCTATTGGTTTGGCTCGACAGGCACAGGGGAAGCCACCGAAAGGCACAGGTTCTTAGAGGGTTGAGAATCTGCCCTCGGCGAAAAATTGGCTTCTGAGATCGGGAATCATGGGGGAGGTGCGTGTGGCAGCTGGGATGCACAGGGACTCGAACACGATTCTTTACATCAAGGCCTGCCCACAGCCCAGAAAGTCACCGATGAGACCAAGAACAAACATGGCCGCCTGTTCTGGGACCTTGACTATCCCATGGCTGGAAGGAGGATCCAAGGATCTGGGGCTGGGGCTGGCTGCTCCAGCTCTTGCTTCCTTTTCTGCCTTCTTCTGGCTCCTGCTCTGGGAACCCTGGCCCTGAGGGGGTGACGCAGAATGCAGGTGTCCTGGCCAAACGGGGAAGCATGAGGGCTGTGTCTCCCTCCATCCACCCTCTAATTCTCTGGAGCTGTTTACACTTTTCTCTTTGCCTTTTCTACATTTTTATAACTTCTTGGGGACTCAGGGTTGAGTGGGGTGGAGGGAGGAGGCCGGTGCTGTCAGGCCCCAGCCAGGGTGGGCTGTTTGTGAAAGAGCAGTGTGGGCACATGGCTCCTTTGCCCCTTCTTCATCTGCTCCCAGGACTCCAAAGAGGGCCTCACAGGTGTTCTCCCTCCCTCCCCAGGCCTCCTGTGGAGGAAGAGAGGAGAATCAGAGTATTCTTCCTTCCAGGACAGGTGACAGTGAGGCATACGCCCCTGGAACGGCGTGCCCTCCCCCACCCAGTTCCCACTGTGGTGGGGACCTCTGTGTGGCGCTTCTGTGAGAGATCCTGACAGCAGGGGCCGGGGGTAGAGCGAAGGCCGCCGCAGCTGTGGAGCTGGACGGCACACTGCCCTCCCTGCTGCAGTGACACAGGGACACTGTGGGTAGGAGAGAGAAGCTGAGAGCTTCCTTGTTGCCTCTCCTCGTGCCCGACGAAGGCTGCGGGTCCAAGGCCTTGTGTCCCACCCAAAGTTTGTCAGGGGTCCTACCACTTTCTCCTCTGCCAGGAAGGGAGCACTGTCCCAGACCCTGGGCAGAACTGCACCCCCCTCCCCACCATGCCCCAGACTTCTATTTCTTTGGAATGAGGAGGCTGAGAGTCGGGGTGTTTCTGTCCATCCATGACCCCACCCCCACGGAGTTCACCCTTTCATCTGTGCTCCTAAAATGCAGCCGAGAACAAGGGCCCGTGTCCTCCAGGGGAGGGGAGGATGGTTTTCCTGGGGTCGGTCTTTGGAGGACCCAGGAGTGGGCACGGTGAGCACACGTAAGCAAAGTCACCTTTTCTACAACTGTCTCAACAGAAGACCCCTCGCGTGTTTGAAAATGTGACCTGCCTCAGGTGGCGGCAGGACCAGTAGCTGGGAGCTCTGGAAGTGGCCTCGCGTGGCCCTCACGCCAGACTCCTGCCGCGGGTCCTCGGGGTTTTGCATGCTGGCGAGTCCCTGTGTCCTCGCCTGTGCCACCTGCCGTCTCAGCGCACCACCTTTCCCTCTTAGCCTCACCCCCTTCGTGCCTATGTTCTGCCCCCGTGCCCGGACCGCGGCGGCCATCCAGTCCAGCGGGTTCGTTCATTATAGTTCCTTTTTGCTCAGGGCCTGTGGAGTCGGGAAAGGTGGACTGAAGCGGCGTTCTCCCCGTCCTCCCTTCCTCCCTCCCTTCTCCCAGGAAGCCAGATGGTCCCTGAAACAGTGGCTGGAACTGGGAGGGAGTCTAGCAGACTTTGCATGAGGAGGGGTCTTGCAGACCAGAGGTCAGGTGGGGGCCTGCATTTCCCACTCTGAAGAGGAAGAACCAAGGACCTGCCCTGGGACCCTCTTAGGACTCTGATGGAGGGAGGAACTGCTCTCCGGTGCTGGGGGCAGGTGCATGGGGTTTGCTTATAGCCTATTCTAGGGGGAGGGGAGGGGCATGTGCAGGAAGAGGCTGTGGGGGGGCGGGGGGGTTGCTTTTCCTTTGGGGTTAAAGGCTGTGCAGCACGTTTTACGACAGTCCTGGAACAGGGCTGTTTTTATATTCTTGTGAATGAAACTGCTCTTGCTCAATGATTTTCCTTTGGGGGGGAGGGGGGTGCACTTTCATTTTCAAATCACTTTATTAAAGAAAAATCCAAATCTCCCATTCCTCCCCTTCCACTGCCCCACTGCCCCCCACGCCTTCCTTCTTGCCCCTCAGCTGAGGAGGGGCTCTTGGTGAATGAGTGTATGCCCTTCTCTTTGCCCCCACTTCTACATCCCATTCTGTGTCTTCCAGGTCTGGGAAATGATTCATTTTTATGGCCAGTCTTAGCATGTTTTCGTAATGTGACATTCCCACCCCAGGCCCAAGAGAGATTCTATGACATATATTACAGAGAGAATTATATATAAATATATATATATAAATATTATAGATTATTTACACATGGGCACGGGCTCACATGCCTACTGCCAACCCCCTCCCCAGGCTGTGCCCTCTCTCTCTCTCTCTCTCTCTCTCTCTCTCTCTCTGTCTCTCGGCCTGGGGAGGTGGAAGGGACGTGATGTTGGAGAGGGCTACAGGCTGTGTTCAATGGCACTAAACAGAATGTGGTGGCACATCTGACTATGAGTGTCTTATTTGGGGGGTGACGGAGACTGGGCACAGGGGAGGAGAAGGAGGAGAATGTCAGAAAGGGGTAAAACTGCAGAACCAGACAAGGCATAAAAGGAGGGAGGGAGGAAAGCCTTGGGCGTGGAGGCTCAGAGCACCCAAGACCACTTATAAGAAAGACAGGCTAACAGCAGACACCCTGTTGCCGATTGGGGGAGGATACGGATCTGACTTCCCCAGTGTGGGAAGCATCAAAGACATCTGCCACCTTGACTGTGAACCCTCCTCTCTCCACCTCTAGGAGAGGAACACAAAGAACCAGCCTAAAGGCTGGTGTCTGAGTGACCCAGTGACCTTGCCCTGAGCCTTGGCGCCGGGTAGAAGAAGCCACAGCCACAGCAGCGGGAGGGCACAGCTGACCCTTGGGCAGGACAGATCAGTGACGACACTGGGGAGGGGGATGTATGTTTCCAGGGAGTGACCTGGAAACTGGAGGGTGAGGAAACTGGTATGGGAGTGATTTCTGCCTGAAGGAGGTAGGAGTGACCCTGCTTCCTCCACAGAAAACTTTTCTCTGTCAGGCTGCCCCTCCTTTATCCACATTGCACTGCTTAAGTCTGAGGCAAAGGAGGAGGTGATGGGACCGGCCTTTCAGTGCCCTAGCGATGACCCTTGCCTCGTGACAGGTAGTGGGGGGGGCAACTTCCAGGGAGCCGGTGTGAGCCAGTGGGAGAACGGGGTGGGGGGCTCTGAGAGAGGGGTGCGGACTGTTCTGGGGTATATTCTGGGGCCATCTGTCCACGAGGTCATGAGGGCCTCCCATCTCCTCCACAGGCCACAGTCATGTGGGTCCCCGCCATGGAGACTGGCAGACACATAGGCAGAGCCAGGAAGGCATTGGGACAAGAACATCAGGGGGCTCCTGGAGAATAAGGGGAGGCCTGAAAGTCGCAGGGTATGTCCCACCCCACACACCAGAGAGACTCGGAAAACCCCACGGACTATCAGGCCCTCTGCTGGGGTTAGAAGCCCCTGCGTGTCTGGATGGGGGGACGTGGCCTAAATAACTGATCAAGGCTACTCTCTGCTGCAAGGAACCCTCCTCAAAGACTGTCACTATCCCATTTCACAATTCCCAGGAGGGGGCAGGACATCGGTGTGATCCCTCCAACCTCAGGACGTACCCTCTCCCACACAAAGCCAGCCTGGGGCCGGGGCCTCTGGACAGTCTTGAGGAGGAGGTCCTGGAGGCGTCACAGGATCAGTTCATCCTCGTCCTCCTCATCGGTGGACCGCAGACTGGGGCCCTGCAGGATATCAGCCAGCTCCTCTTCCGGCCCGGGACTCTCCACCAGCTCCAGCTCCTCCAGCTCGCCCTCCACCTTGGCTGGAGCCACCGAGAGAGGGGGCTCCGGGGAGGGGGAGGGCATGGGGGTCTCTGGGGAGGCGGGAGCCCTGTCCCCCGCCCCGGCCGCCCCAGTTCCGTCCTCAGGCAGGCTCCACGTGTCCGTGGGAGGGGGCGGGCCCCCAGGGTTCTTCCGAGCTGTCGTCGTGTTCCGGAAGCTGGCGAGGGGCGGGCGGAGCTGCACCCCAGACTTGGTGTGCCCTTCGATGGCCTTCTGCAGCTGCGGGGAGAGGGAAAGAGGGTACACGGTTGGGAAGAGGACGAAGATGGGGCAGGTGAGAGACACGGGCGCGAGAGAACAGACCCGCACGATGAGGAGGAACAGGACGCGTGGAGAGGCAGGAGACGGGGCCTGGGGAAGAGGTGCACCCGCGGGGCCGCGAGTCGCCAGCTCCTCTGGCCGGGCCCCTTCCTGGTGACCCTCAGGCCTCCTTCAGCCACATCCCACCCCATCCCATTTTCCCACAGATCACACACATGGAACTGTGACTCACGCCCTGAACCCTCACCCCAAACCCAAGCAGTCCACGAAGATCCTGGGGGCGGTCCTCTCCACCTGCCCCTTGCGCCACCCACCCCCTCCAGTCTCCGCGTGAGAAACAGAGTGGGAAGTCTGGGGGACCCCCCCAGATGTCAAGCCATCCCCTCCCCACCCCCTTATCCTGTGCCCCTTCTTCCTCCTGCTGCTCCAGTGGGACATGTCATTACCTCCTCCAACGCCAGCACGCCCCTGAGCTTCCCCATGCTGGTCACGTAAGCAAGGTGGAGGCCGAGGAGCGAGAAGAGCGTGTGGGTCTGCAGGAAGAGAGCTGCAGGTCAGTGCGCGGCCGCCCCACACCTCCCCTGCCTGCAGCAGCCCTGAGCGGTGGTGGGCGAGGACTCGCCTTGTGCAGAGACGTCTGCTCCACCAGCTGGAAGGGAGACTGGTCAATGCAGCAGTAGTCAAAACACACCGGCTGGCTCAGCTGCTCCTTCTCCCAGGCCTCAATCTGTTGGGCAGAGTAGGGCCTTCGCTCAGTATCACGGGGCCCCCTTCAGCCTCAGATCTACAGCCGGGGCCCCAAACAGCCCTCCTAGCCAGCCCAGACCCTGAAATACGCAATGGAGTGTCACTGACCGCACCCCCCCCCCCAGTACTAGCCCTCCTCCCTTCCCACCAGGGGCCAGCACCCTCTCCTCTCCTCCCTCATCAGGCCCCACATCACCTTGTCTCTCAGGCACAAAGAGCACCTCTCTGTCTTCTTGTCCTCTACCCCCTCCCCTCCCCACTCCCCATGCCCCAACCCAACTGCCCAGTCTTATTTTCCACCACTCCTGTGATACCCATTGCTCAGGGAAACCAGACGTGCCTTCCCAAACCTGCGTTTGCTATTCTCGCCCCCTGGATTCCCCTTACTGCCCCCACCCTGCCTGCACAGGCTCTCCTGACCTCCCAGGAGCAGGTTTTTCGTTTCCTATAGCACATTACTGAGCCCTCCTTTACAGAAATGACATGGATCATGCTCAGTCTTTTACTGGCGTTTGTCTTACCTCTGCCTACAGGACAGGGATGAAGAACTCTTTTTTTTTTTTTTTTTAATGTTTATTTATTTTTGAGAGACAGAGTGCAAGCAGGGGAGAGGCAGAAAGAGAGGCAGAACAGAGAGTCTAAAGTGAAGCGCGCTCTGCACTGACAGCAGCGAGCCCCGTGTGGGGCTAGAACCCAGAAACCACGGTATCATGACCTGAGCTGAAGTTGGCTGCTCAGCTAACTGAGCCCCCCCGGGCGCCCTGGACGTAAACTCCTAGGAGTGTTACGTGCGTTTGCCCACCGCGTGTTGTGCAGAAACCAGCACATTCGTCTCTTCCAGATTGCGGGGACTGTTTGTTGGGTGTGAAGAAGAGCTATACCGACTCACATGGCACCCGATGTGACTGGCTGGAATCAAACCATTTTTGTTTTGTTTTGTCTATCACAGAAGCATGAAGGCACGAAGGCCTTAATCTCCTCTTGATTTAGATACACGCACCCAAATCCCCAAGATTCCAAATGATCCAGGAGAGCTCTGACTTTTATAATGGAATCTAAAATTTCCTGAAATCTCTTCTCAGTCAGCACCTTCCGATCGCTGTGCTCCTTTATTTTTCTGTTTGTCCAAGTCCCCATGTCTCAAGCTCCAGAGAAGGTCTCTGAAGGCCACGTCCCGGTTCTCGTGCCGGGTGTATGGTCCAGGCTGGTGTCCTCTCCATCTGTCCCTTCCTGGTTGTTCTGGACCGCAACCACACCTCCTCCAGGCCCCTCCTTTCCTGACGGGAGGTTCACACAGGGTTTGGCTGGTCCTCACAGCACAGGATGGATGACCACTTAGCAGGTGTGCTGGAGACATGATTTATTTGTAGGGCCCTTGCCAACCCTGGTCTGGTTGATCCTGTCCTCCTGGATCTTTCTACAACCATTTCCTGCCTTCCCTGGTTCCATTCTTGTCCTCCCTTAAGGAACAACAACAGTAACAGAACCATTTCCAGCATACATGCACCAAGCACTCCCTCTGTGCCAAGCATCATTCGGGTGGCTTTACGTGTCTTCACTCACTGAATCCTCTCCAACGACCTATCATTACCTCCATTTTACAGATGAGGAGATAGAGGAAAAGGGTGCATAAGTTGCCTGCCCAAGACGACACAGAGGTAGAGCAGTGCTTCCGACCTTGACTGCTGATCAAGTTCCAGGAACCCCCAGCTTGTGTCCAAGGGGCAGGGGATCTCTGCTTTGGGGTCCCACTACTTGTAAAGGCTCAGTCCCGGTAACAAACTGGGGCTCTAACTGTGTGTACTCCTAACAGAGGAACAGATAAACATGACCTCTGGTGACCTGTTAGTGAATTCTTCCACTCTTTCCGAAGGTGTCACCTTGATATTGCCAAGAGTGCCTTCTTGATCTCATCCGAAAACCATGTTCAGAATATCCTGAATTTTTACTCCTATGGATCTTATCCTCCTAGAATGGCCCAGTGGCTCATGTGGGAGATTACATCCCTAAAGTCTTTTTTGGGAAAGACATATGCTAAAAATACATGCTTTCTGGTGGCACTTTATTTCCAGTGGTCATTAAATAGCCCCACTGATCAACTAGCTATCTTTCCCTCTGGGGTACTTTTTAAAAGAGTATTATTATTGGTTTTGAACTCCAGCAAAATCCTCCTCAACCACTGTCATGACCCATCTGACTCCTGCCTGGGGGCAAAAGCTGTAGCTGTTCTCTCCTCTGTGCTCATCTATTCCATTTGTCCATAAGGCATTGATCAGAAGGGTGTGTGTTTTGAGGAGTGACAAGGAGAGAAGGGACAGACTTCCCTCCTCTCTTGTGATGTCCCATGTCCTCCCCCATATAGTCTGGACAACCAAGAAGATGTTTATTTTAGGGGTGCCCAAGTGGCTCGTCGATTAAAGCGTTCCAGCTCTTGATTTCGGCTCAGGTCATGATCTTATGGTTCGTGAGACTGAACCCTGTGTCAGGCTCTGCACTAACAGCTCAGAGCCCGCTTGGGATTCTCTCTTTGCCCCTCCCCCACCTCAAAATAAATAAACTTTATAAAAAAAGACGCTTATTTTAAAATAATATCCATTATGGTTGTCATCTACCTACTTTTAAAAAACTCTACCTTTTCAGTTCCATGGTGGGCCTGCATTCTTTTGCTAAATGGAATGGCTGCTAATGGACCCTGTTGTGTCTCTGCAACCCCAGGGTCTGTTCGGACCGGTACTGCTCAGCTTTCTCCTCCAGATCATTGCTCCCCGTCTGTCCGCTCCGCACAGCCAGGCTTATTCAGGGCCAGATTTTCTCTACCACGGACTCAATAGCTATCTTTTTTAGGAAATAGGTGTTTGTCCCAGTGGGGCACTGCTGTCAATATCTGCCCTAGGTTTTAGGTTCTTTCCAGTCTTGTTTACTGGCATTTTCTTGTAGTTCATTGTCTCAGGACCCTGACCAATCCAGCATCGTAACCTCCGGCAGGCATGGACCATTTCAGCTTCCATGCTGTTCTGCATCGCTATGTGTAACTGCTGGCTGCCTGCCATTTTACTTCAGGTGAAGCTCATGCTTCCTACACAGTCTCTGCCTGGTCCACAATATCCCGAATGTCTAAATGTTATAAGATCTAAGACTCATCTGAGCACTACGGTCCCATCCATGCCTGGAGGCTCAAAATTTCCCTCTTCTGATCCCTCTGAGAACAGCTACCTCTGAGCGCTGTGCCCAGCCCTCCCTCCATAGTCGTATCTCATTCCCAACCTCTCACAATGCTTTCTGGCCTAGACTCGCATCTTATTCTTACAACAACATAATGAAGAAAGGGAACAGTGTCTCCATTTGGCAGAACAGTCCACCCCAGGTCGTTCCTGTTTCTCTTACCTCTTCAGGTGACATGGTGTCCACCAAATCCGTTGACTCCTAGAGAAGAAAGACATAGGTCCAAGTTCTTTCCCTTTTCATGGCAGTTATGGTTCCTTTGGCCATTAGCCATCTCTCACAGGCCAGGGCCACAGATCCCTGCCTTCCTAGTCATGGTTTCTTCCATATGAACTTTCTCCATGGTGGGGCCTTCTCACTTCTGCCTTGCGGACCATGGATGTCTCCGTTCGCAGAGGCACGCCCCTTTCCCTGTCCACCCTCCGCGACACATCTGCTCTCACCTGGGTTGTTTTCTTCTTTGTGGGGCGAGGTCTGCCCAGTAAGCAGCGCAGCAGGGACCGGAAGACAGAGGGTCTTTGACCTGAGGGGAATGGCAAGTGGATGGAAACGGAAACAGAGCGGTATCTGTCCTAGGAGGAAACGGCCGGCTGGGGAGGCTCTGAGGGACGCCTGACACTTTGCCAAACAAGGTGTGTACTTCCCGGATGCGTCACCTCCCTGGACACCCTCTCTCCTACCCTCTTAAATCAGCTCTTGCCCTTCCCTGGGACGGTGATATGGAGACTCAATGTATAGGTATCCCATCCCCCCGCCCCCCTCCTTATAGTAGCAGCTGTTAGGTTGAGGAGAGCCCAGAGAGAAGCCACAGGCATGAATGCGGGTGCATGCTGGGAGAATCTTCACCTGCGGGGTCCGGGGCTTCTGGCTGCTGTTTGTGGCTGGGCAGGGGCCCATTGGGCTCTTCTGGGGACAATGGAGTGGCAGGAAAGGAGCGAGGAGCGGGG
Organism: Puma concolor; assembly: GCF_028749965.1. NCBI lineage: Eukaryota > Metazoa > Chordata > Mammalia > Carnivora > Felidae > Puma > Puma concolor. The sequence continues at coordinate 12,475,280 of NC_141668.1, forward strand.
AGAGGAGGCAGCTGTAAGGAACAGTAAAAATTCTCAGTCCTGGGGAAGAGGCTGCCTAGCACTTTCCTCCCCTTATCAGCTGGTGTCCTGGGAAATCTCTCGACCTCTATTCTTTCTCCCCTTTCAGAATTCCTGTGTCTCTTTGGGTTCTCATTGGTACCATCACCTGCAACCTTATGTCCTTCAGCCCCTGGCCCCCAGGGACACTGGTCTCTTTGACCTTCTCAGTGATCAGCATGCCCTCTCTGTCCTCTGCCCCAATCTATCCAGCTCCCCCAGCCCCACCCCTGCCTGGTCACCTCGGGCTTCCCAGAGAGGTCCTCCTCTTCATCCTCATCCACAAAGGCAAAGGACTCCCTCCGGCCCTCGGATGGGATGCCTTGGTGCCCCCTGCCAGCAGGCCGCGCCTTTCCATCATAAGGCAGCTCAGACAGCTTCCTGGCCATGTCCTGGGCTGCCCGCAGCCTCCGCTCAGGGCACAGGTGGCGCTGCAGGAGGGACTGCAGCTCTGACCGCTCCACGGAGCCCAGCAGGATCATTGAATCTGGGGGAGAGCGGAGCACAGCCTGAGGGCCCGCTCCTTCCACTCCCCGCTCCGCAGGATCCAGTCCGGTACAGAAGCCCAGCACCCCTGCTTCATTTCCCAGCTTTTACCCTCTCTTTCTGAAAACTCATTTCAAACATCTGCCAGGACTGACCTCACCCAATCCCTTTTATTTCACTCATTCAGCACTTAGAGACCCAATTGATACTATCCTACTTAGTGCTAATTTGTACTTATTTGAATGCAGCCCTTCCTTATACAGGCTGTTTGTAAATAGGTGAACTTGGCATCAAAATAGCTAATCAACCCTGTCTCAAAAAAAAAAAAAAAAAAAAAAAACACTTTAAAATCCACTTATATAGGCTGAGATGTGAATATACTTTGAAAGAAGTGTACAAGGATATCTGATGCTTAATCACTTAAAGACTCTGGGTCCTTCTAGGATATAAACAAAACGCCTACTTTTCCTGGGAAGGTGTTTCATATACGGAAATTTCTGCTACCATAATGAACCTTTTCATTAAGTTGTAAGCTCATAAAATTGTGGCAGTGTTATTAAGATAAATCTTACCATTAAGTCTTTGTCATTATTATGAAAACCTTGTATCTCATTGGCTGTACCCAGACTCCAATGAAAAGCCACTGCTTTAGAGGCCACTTAAAAAGTATTTGGGATTTGGGGAAAATATTAAAATGAGTCTAACCTGAACAATTTGGATGCTCTGATTATCTGAAATCAGGAACTAACAAATTTAATGGCTCCAAGTGGCCATACATGATTCTTCTTAATTACACTAATTCAAGCACTAGGCGAGTATCAATTTAATATCTAGTAAATACCTACAGGGAGACAGCCTGAAGGGGATAGAAGTTACAGTGTCTGCCCTCAAAGAATTCCCAATCTAGTGAGACATAGATATATAAACTACACAAGAAATAATACACAGCAGGATTAAATGCCAAAGGATGATGAAATAAAGTAGTGTGTGAAATCACTGCTTTAAACCATTCACTCCTCGGAGCGCCTGGGTGGCTCAGTCGGTTAAGCGTCGACTTTTTTTTTAATGTTTATTTATTTGAGAGAGGGAGAGAGAGAGAGAGAGAGGGAGAGCACAAGCAGAGGAGGGGCAGAGAGACAGAGAGAGAGGGAGACACAGAATCCGAAGCAGCCTCCAGGGTCTGAGCTGTCAGCAAAGAGCCCGACATGGGGCTTGAACTCATTAACTGTGAGATCATGACCTGAGACAAAGTTGGACATTTAACCGACTGAGCCACCCAGATGCCCCAAGTGTGGACTCTTGATTTTGGCTCAGGTCATGATCTCACGGTTCGTGAAATCGAACCCTGAGCGGGGCTCTGCACTGACTGTGCAGAGAGTACTTGGGATTCTCTCTCCCTGTCTCTCTTTGCCCCCACCCCCCAAAATAAATAAACAAACATTAAAAAGGATAAACCATTCACTCCTTCATACAGAACGGTTTCCTCTGCCCCTCACGTCGGGCACTAAAGAACAGCTACCGTTTAGTGAAGTAGCAAAGAGAACCACGTAAGGGGCTAAGCCTCACTGTTCATGGATTCCTTGATTGCAAATTTGTCTCCTGTCTCAAATACGGGGGCGTATTTGTAACCCCCAGATCAGTGCTCAAGGTGCCCTCGCCGTCATTCACAGACCTGTACAGAGCGGCGAATGACCGGGGGCCTCCCTGTGCACGTGTTCCCAGCTAAGCTGCAAAAGTGATGCTCTGCTTCTTGTTTCAGCTCCCGTATTGTAAACAAGCATTCTTTCCATGGTCTGTTTAATGCCACATTTTCACATTTTTGTTGGTTCTGTGTTGGTGATTTTGCTGCTTAAACCCCACCCCACCCCTCCCCATCCCCAAGCAAGAAGGCTGTGATAGGCCTTATGGAGAACATCCGTGTGCTAGGCAAGCTTCGTTCAGGCCTGAGTTATAGCCCTGTTGGCCATGAATTCTAGTTAGTGAATCAACACTATATACATGAAATAAGCTGTCTTTAAAGAGAAACACACATAAACCAAGTTTATGCATTGATTAGTTGAAGAAAATGTGACCAGAGGAACCTAACCCTGTATTTCCTCCAGGGCAATGGTTCAGTATCATATCCCTAATTCAGTGTTCATGGCAACTTTAGAGAACATAACTACAATGACTAATGAGAATCAGCTATAGTTCTCTAATTGGATTTTTCACTATCTTCTTGCGCTTGTGTTAGGACTGTATTTTTCCTTCTCAAAGATGATCGTGTTCCTTAAGGAACACAGGCTGGGTATGCTGTGGCACAAATGGGTGGTCTCTAATGACAAGCCCACACTACAGTGTCTCTTCCACCTCTGTGGAGCCCTTGTTCAGGTAGCTAGCTCAGGAGTTTATTTCCTTCCTTCCCACTGACCTTTCGAATCAACCAGTGGTAAAGTCTTGACTGTGGTGGTCTGGAGCAGGGTTTGCAATTCCCCATACGTGCAGGCGGCTGAAACAAACTTCACATCACGCACCATGATGTCCTCAACAAAGATTGTAAATTTGCTACAGAGGAAGAAAGCATGGGGGTTAGCCCCACCATACACTTGTTCCTTTGCCATCCCAGGCATTCCATCACTCATAATATTCATCAAGTACATGGGAACATAAAAGTAAGTAAAAAGCAGTGTTTCCAAATGTTGACCCTAACCTCGGTCTCAACCTCAGAACCTCCCACCCCCACCCCATCAAGTCTGAACTAATTCCAGCTGGTGCCCCTGACCTGAGCTGGTTCCAACCAAGGTCAGGCAAGTAGGGTAGCTTCTTGACCTGGATGATGCTGTCATAGAGGGAGGGCTGCAGGCTCTGAGCCACCATGTTGGCCAAGATGACAGCCACCATCATGGGGAGGATGTGGGCAATCTGACCCGTTAACTCGAAGCAAATCACAGCTGTGGAGACCGTATGGGACACTGCACCAGTCAGCGCTGCTGCCCCTAGAATGACACACAGGAAGCGGTGGGTTAGGGTTGCCATTCCTGGCATGGAGGGCACGTGAGGATGCCATGGGAGTGACGTAGAATGGGGAGACATGACCCCAGTCAGTACCAACACTCCTGACATAATCATCTGTCAAGAGTAGTGGTGAGAATGCTCAAGTATTAGAAAACCATTTTAATCTTACTCGATGTCCTTTGGCAATTTGCAAAATCATTGTGTGTGCCCAGATTTTCACTTATAAAATGAAGACAGTGATGTCCTATCTATTCCTTGCTTTAGAAAGTTTGGATCATTCTGTTTTGTTTTGTTTTGTTTTGAAGTAGTCTCTACACCCAGTGTGGAGCTTGAACTCACAACCCTGAGATCGAGAGTCACATGCTCTACCGACTGAGCCACCCAGGCGCCCCAGAAGTTTGGACTGTTCTTAACTGAGCATTTTAAAACCCAGTGATAGCATTTTACTTTGGGCCTCAGGTTTTGATGTCAACAATTTATGAATGAAGAGGGTCAAACCCAGGACTCAGGCTGTGGACTTGGAACATGACACCTGTGTCAGATCCTGGTTCTACAGTTTCTCAACTGTGCGAACAGAACTTGATGCTTCTGGAATCCCATATTCTTATCTCTGAGGTAAATGAGGTATTAAATAAGTTGTAAGGCCCTTGCAGACCTACAATGTTATGATTCTGTGAACTCTTTGAAAACAGAATCTGTCTTATTTGTTTTTAGTTATGTTTTCCCATCAACAGAAATAGTTGCTAGAAGGTATACATGGAAAGAGAACAAGAAACATTTACAAAAGAGAAGGGCACAGTCAGTAGAGCGTGCAATTCTTGATCTCGGGGTGGTGAGTTCAAGCCCCATGTTGGGTGTACCGCTTACTTGATGGGGAATAAGAGCAGATGACTCTTACTGATGAAAGAGGCTTTTGTAAAGGACTGTGATCGGGGAGTAAGGTCGCCATATGCAATGCAAAACCGGTTAAGGCTTCTATATTTAAGGGAGGCATGGCCTTAGATGTTATGGGATTTTGGTGAAGAACATAGGAGGGAGGAGGCATACTAATTTTGAGGATTACACTGGCTTCTGTGTTAGACATGGTTTCAGTTGGATGGTTTCAGTTGGATTATCACAGATTATCAGAATGTTAGGACCGTGAGATATCTCAGAAGTCACGTGAGGGCAAAGAAAGTGGGGTGCAGAAAGGTAGCTAACTTGCTCTGTAGTCATGCAGGTGACAAGTGGCAGAGATGAGCACATGTTCTTAGGTCTTAGTCATGTACTCTTAAGTCCCGTCAATATTGGCACATCTGTAGGTTGGGAGTATCCAAGCAAGTCACCTGCATTGCTGTTTCTCTGATTCTTTGGAAGCAAAGAAAAAACCCTCACCAAACATTCAGACACAATCCTAGGTGCTTTCCTTCTTATCTTGTTTAATCCCCATAATAATCCCTTTTCTACAGAAAGAAACTAAGGCTCAAAGACATTCAATAAGAGCTAATGAGAGTCAGAGCCAAGGGCTGATTATTTGAACAAAAGTTGAATCAAATAGCGAAAAATTAAAACCTCATTGTGAAGCCTGGAATAAAGATGTCATGGGAGAGTTTGAGTGTGGCTATTAGGGATTCCGGAGGGTAGAATGTGTCTCACCAATTACTGCATAGCCCCCGGGTAGGATCTTGTAGATGATGTCATCGAATAGGATACCGTCAGGGAATAGCATGGCCATGATCTCTCCCACCAGTCTTCCAAATGCAGCTCCTAGAGGAAAGACAAAAGGAACGAAGGTACTGAAAGATCCAAGTTCCAGATCCTCTATATTTTCAGAGCCAATCCCTGCTTGGGCACTAAGACCAAACATAAGCCCCAAGCATCCAGACCTTTCCTTGATTTCCCAGTACCCTAGATTGCAGCTCTCAGTAAGATCCCAGGCTTCCCACCAGAACTTACCTAGCACAAACACAGGCATGAAGCCTCCACAGGGTATGGGCATAGTGGTGGCCACGATGGACATCCAAAACTGGGGTAAAAAGAGGCATCAGGACACCCTCTCAACCCTGCCCAATACACATGCATACACTCCACCCTCTCCCCACTTCCAACCCTCCTTCTTGCTTCGAGAGTCACAGAAACCCTGGGATAGCAAATCCTTTTGGAAGCCATTTTGTCTGCACCCTTCCTCCAGAACCAAAAAAAAACGTGGAGTGCTCAGTCTAAGAGACAACCAAAGAAACATTATAAGAAAGTTCCTCCTGATCGTTAACTCAAATCGTTCTGACTTGGAGCGACTGTGTTTGCCTTTAGGCAATCTAGAAGGAAGAGTGGAGCCCCTGAAGACTCCTGTCCCTGCTCCAGAAGGCTCCTGGCCTATACTGTACCCTCTTAGCCTGAAAAGGTCATCTCAGCTGAACAGCCTAAAAGTCTTGAAGCTGGAGGACATCTTTTCCCAGTCAGATTATGTTTCTGAAAAAGAGCCCATTTCTAAGTGGCAGACACCTTAAAGTCTTAGTGACTTACTACATGACTAATGTAGCTTTGAGGTGGTCATTTACAAAGCTGTTTATATGGTAAACCTCACAAGGGAGTCTAGAGCGAAGCCTGTCTTGCCGGAGCCATTTCCTAACATCAAATCACCTTAAGCAGAGATTCAAAACACATCAGATCTGTCCTGCCATCCTGGAAGGGCACACTGAGAAACCTAGCCAATCTCCAAGGCCAACTCTGTCGGGAAGTATTCCAACAGAAATTGGAACAATTTTAGCAAAAGCAATAGGTACATTCTGTGGCAAGGAATGCAGAAGAATTGAGAAATAAGAGTGGAGAAAAGAGTATTGGTTGAGCTTTTGAAATATCTGTGAAAGAAATAAAAATGTGAGACATAGCATGTGAATTAGGTTTATGTATCACTTCCAAAATAAGTCAGCTAATCTTACAAAAGGATCTCAAACTAATTTGGTGAAAGATGGTAGCAGCTAAGTCCGAACAAATTGACAGGATGAAACATTTACAATTAAAAACCTATGCAAATTTACTGTAAGCTGGTAAGAAATAAATTTCTTAATATTCTGAACCTTAGAAAGATTCCCTTGAGGAGTGCCTGGGTGACTTGGTCGGTTAAGTTTAGGTCGTGATCTCACGGCCTGTGAGTTCGAGCCCTGTGTCTGACAGCACAGAGCCTGCTTGGGATTCTCTATCTCCCTCTCTCTCTGCCCATCCCTCATTCATTCTCTGTCTCTCTCTCTCTCTCAAAATAAATAAAAATTAAAAAAAAAAAAGATTCCATTGAGACAGGGCTGGTGTCAAGAGCCATGACAGAAACTCTGGGAAGGTTTCTTTCCAGAAGCTCTGAGTTGATGCAAAATGCATACATACTTCTTCAGGTCAGAATATGAGTGGGTAAAACAGTTGAGAACTGCAAAGTCAAGTGAAGAGATATAAACTAAGAACGCCTTGAGTAGAAAGCAACCGCATGCCTCTTCTCTACCTGCTCTCAGCACTGGCATGGTGCTCATAAATGCAAGTCAGATGTAGGTAGGTCACTGGGGAGGGAGGGAAGGAGGGAGGAAGGAAACAAAGAAGAGAGTTTGCTTGGTCCATGCAAGTGTCCGTGCAAATAGTGTCCATACAAAACAGAAAAGGCTTCTCAGAGATAATATTTGCTACAACACCCAACAGAAATGCTCACTGGTAAACTGGTTGAAACTGCAGATGACCAGACACCATGTCAGTCTGTCTAGACATGGAGTTCTAGACCCTTCTAGTTTAACCTTCATAAGTGATTCTGACATATAACAATTGGAGACCCCTTGAACTATTCTGTGCCATCTTTTTGGAATAAGCACATGAAAGCCATACAGAATTTTGTTGGTTTGGGTTAACCTGAACACTCCAGTAATACAGATAATACGTGGATAATAGGGCTGAATTCAGAGGACAAAGTTTGGATTATCCCCCAAGATATGTGTAAGAACAGATGAGGATCAGAGGACATGGAAGTGATCAACCCCTGTAGCACAAAGAATGACATATGAGGTTAGCAAACTCTCTGAGCTATTAGCGCATGAAAGGAAGGATCCAGAAGCAAAGTAAGTAATGTGGAACACAAATAACTCCCAAGAATTTAAACACCCAGTTCTAGAGAATTGGGAAAGTAGACACCTGTTATGACAGATGTCACTTTATTTAGACCCTCCACAAGAAGGAGTGCTATGAAGAATTCTACTGAACCCTGGGCTATGCTGAACAGTGATACCAGGTAATGATGTTGGACTCTTAAAAAGGGAAACTGAGAAGTTGTAATATTCATACCCATTGTGGGAGCTGGTGACTTACCGCATGGTGATACTTTCTATGTCTTAAGACTGAGGAATACAGAAGTCCCTTTCATCAATAGCTGAGAACCTTATCTACCTGTATGGATACTGCCTGTGTACGTATGTATGTATGTATGTGTGTATATATATGTGTGTGTGTATAGGTAACCTACTACCTATACTTTAATTTTTTTTTTTTTTTAAGACAGAGAGAGACAGAGCATGATTTGGGGATGGGGCAGAGAGAGAGAGTGAGACACAGAATCCGAAGCAGGCTCCAGGCTCTGAGCTGTCAGCACACCCTACGTAAGGCTCGAACTCACGAACTGTGAGATCATGACCTGAGCTGAAGTTGGACACTCAACCAACTGAGCCACTCAGGCACCCTTTTTAAAAAAATGTTTTTTAAATTTATTTTTAAGACAGAGAGACCATTACCTACACTTCAGAATAAAGGGATGTGTATGTGTCCAACAGCAGAACAGTGAAAATGCTGGAAGCAATGATAATCAATCAGACAATATCAGATTTATAGCAGTGAGTGGTTTTATGTGTATAAATATTATATAATAGCACAGGCCTGCTACATACTGTGGGGCTTGAAACATAGCCCAGGAAGTACATGAGTTTCTCCCCCTGACACGCTTATGATATACACATTATCAAGGATGTAATTCAGTGAGAAATTAATAATAGTGACATACAGTTGAGTCCTGCTATATAATCCAATTAGGCTTCTTAGAATAAACTTTAATCTGTGAAGTTGAATCCAGATATATACTTGGGAATCTGGGATGAGGTGAAGTGAGGTGTAGGGGAAATGTTGAAAAATATACAGTATTTTGTTTCTTCAAAACTTTTCAAAAGCTTGACATTTTCTTTTAATTATTTTTTATTATTTATTTATTTATTTATTTATTTTTGCTCCTTCTACTATCTTGGAACCTGTGGAGGCCTGCTGGGAACAGGACTCCTGAAAATGACAAGTATGTCTGGAAGGCTGTGGTCCAAAGCCATTTTTGCTGGCTATAAGCGGGGTCTCCAGAACCAGAGGGAACAACAGCTCTTCTTAAAATTGAAGGTGTTTATGTCGAGATGAAACTGAATTCTATCTAGGCAAGAGATGTGCTTCTGTGTACAAGGCAAAGAACAACAGAGTGACTCCTGGTGGCAAACCGAACAAAACCAGAATACTCAGGAAAAGTAACTCATGCTCCAGGAAACAGTGGCATGGTTCGTGCCAAATTCCAAAGCAACCTTCCTACTAAAGCCATTGGCCACAGAATCTGTGTGACGTTGTACCCCTCAAGGATTTAAACTAACTGAAAAGTAAATAAATAAAGATGTAGATTTGTTCTCCTGTAAAAAAAAAAAAAAAGTTGGTTTTTTGTTTGTTTGTTTGTTTTTAATTTTAGAGAGAGAGAGAGTGCATGCAAGCAAGGGAGAGGGGCAGAAGGAGAGAGAGAATCCTAGACAGGCTCCACAGCTAGCACAGAGCCTGACGTGGGGCTCAATCCCATGACCATGAGCTCATGACCTGAGCTGAAATCAAGAGTCAAATGCTCAACTGACTGAGTCACCCAGGCACCCCAAAACCTTGACATTTTAAAAGTATATACGATCCTATCAACAACAGCCAAATTATAGAAACAGCCTAAATGTCCATCGACTGAAGAATAGATAAAAAAGATGTGGTATATATACACAATGGAATAGTACTTGGCGATCAAAAAGAATGAAATCTTGCAATTTGCAGCAACATTGATGGAATTAGAATGAATTATGCTAAGCAAAATAAGTCAGAGAAAGATAAATATCATATGACTTCACTCACACGTGCAATTTAAGAAACAGAACAGATGAACATAGAGGAAGGGAAGGAAAAATAAGATGAAAACAGAGAGGGGTGCCTGGGTGGCTCAGTCGGTTAAGCATCCGAATTCAGCTCAGGTCATGATCTCACAGTTCATGGGTTTGAGCCCTGCGTCGGGCTCTGTGCTGATAGCTTGGGGCCTGGAGCCTGCTTCGGATTCTGGGTCTCCCTCTCTCTCTCTCTGCCCCTCCCCCGCTCACGTTCTGTCTCCCACTCTCTGTCAAAAATGAATAAACATTAAAAAAAATTAAAAAAAAAAAAAAACAACAGAGAGGGAGGCAAACCATAAGAAACTCCTAAGTACAAAAAACAAATTGAGGGTTGATGGGAGGCGGGGCTTGGGTGGGGGAATGCACTAAATGGGTGATGGGTATTAAGGACGGCCCTTGGGATGAGTACTGGGTGTTATACTAAATTCTACTCCTGGAACCATTATTACATTACTTTAACTAACTTGGATTTGAATAAAATTAAAAAAAAAGTATATATGATCCCAAAGTTACCATACAGCTCAGTCTATATTATTTTCCTTGAACAATAAATTCTGAGATGCTATCAAAACTTGGACTCGGTTACTTACAGGAAGCTGCGATTTATAAGTGAGAGAAGATGAACACTGTACTGGAAGTCCAAAAGTCAAATCCCTAACAAGACAGCGAGACTACTTTTACGATAAAAATATCAAATCTTGTGAAGGAAGAAACAAAAACGGACCTAATTAATAAAGCAGGTGTGCAAAATATGGAAGCTGTTGACCCACTGAACCCACATGGAGTGGAACGGGAAAGAACATGCACAGATACAGCTTCCAGAAACCCAGAGCAAATCCTGAGAATGTAAGTCACAGACTTGGAACCTGGTGCGTCAAGCACCTGGTATCTTTAATCATGGGATCCTTGGCAAGTACATTAAAGGAGCAGCAAAAAACAAAGACATTTTTTCCAACCATAAGCATATATAACTTAGTGACTCATATCCTGCAAAAATATAGATTCACAAAAATTATCATGGATAAGTTAATAGCAAGGTATTCAAAAGCATGAAGGTTCAGTGTGGACAGTCTTTTACTTGAGAATCCTAATATACAGAGGAAATCTTGGAACATACAGGCAACACGCACTGTCAGTAATAAGGCAATCATCAAAAGAGAAAAAAGAAAGGCAAGCAGCAGCCAGAAGAGATGTCACAACTAGGGGTGGAAATAAAAATATCTTTGTATAAGGCGGTGACTGAGAAGCTTAGGAATACATGGTCCTTGATGGGCAGACATGGAAGAGAACGGATGTAAGAGACCAGTTGTGGTTTCCTAACTGAAATTAGGAGAAAAAGGCTTGAGAGTGGTAAAATCCTCACGGCCTCGCTACCTAACTAGGGAACAATACCATGTATAAAAATTACATATAGCCACTAATAAAATTGATTTAAATATTTTATCTCTTTTGCAATTCTAGAAAAGAGATTACCCACTAGACAGGGGGAAAATGGATATGCAAATCATCCAAAAATGGATAATCAGACGCATGGAGAATGAAGTATACAATTCTCTAATATGTGGTGGGATTTGGTTAGCTTATCTTAGGTGTTCCCACAGTCATCTATACTGCTCCACCCCGTCTTGTCCTTGTTTACCAGGCTGCTGTGACATCTTAGGCACTTAGCAAGTGGAACTTTTAGCAGGCTTATGGTAATGATGGTAACATCGCTAAGTTGACATGAATAGACACTGGCTCACTCCTATAGATGGGCAACTTACCTGCGCTATGGTTTCCAGCTACTTGTTTTTCGGTCCACATGAAGTTTACCCTTTTCTACCCTACGCAAACTATGGGTTCCAGGTTGAAAACAGACAGAAGCTTAGGGGGTCAGGAGTGCAGGGAGGGGTACCTTCATGATAAAGAAGAGGAGGATGATGATGACGACGTTGACTTGTGGATGGATCCACACAGCCGACTGGCCCAGGCTTGCAGGGTCACCCACATGCTTTACCCACGTGTTGTTGTCAAAGAGGGTACTGATGGCTTCACGAGGCATCAGCTGTGAGAGGGAGAAGCAAAAGGGGGCAGGTCTCCAAGGATGTTTGGTGCTAGCGCTTTGTACAGAACTGATTCTCCTGGGGTTTCCCGGGTAGCTCAGTCGGTTAAGCATCCGACTTCAGCTCAGGTTATGATCTCATGGTTCATGAGTTCGAGCCCTGCATTGGGCTTTCTGCTGTCAGCGTGGAGCCTGCTTGGGATTCTATCTCTCCTTCTCTCTGCCCCTCCCTCTCTCTCTCCCAAAAAACAAACAAACAAACAAACATACAAGTGGATTCTCTCGTCTCATTCTTCAAGGGTCTCTCTTGTCTGTTCTTGGGGAGAGATTCTACACTTGGGTAAAAGTACCTGTGCTCAGAAGCTGGAGGGATGTCTGTGCTGTGGCCCTGCCCTGGCTTAGTCCCAGCTCAGTGACCTGACGCCCGCCTCCCTCCCCAGACTCTTTGGAGCTGACCTCTCCAGCCATGAATTGACCCATTCCTGGTGGAAAAGTGAATGAAGCGATGACAAAGGTGACGATTCCGGGATACAGCAGGCGACTGAAAAAGACACAGATTTAAGCCCCCCCAAGTTAGCCACAGTGGATGTCACAATGAGCTGGCTAGCTGGGTCCTAGTAGCCCACTGCAGACTTAGCTCTTTATTTTTATTTTATTTTTTTAGGAGAGAGAGAAAGTGAGTGAGGGAGAGGGGTGGGGCGGGGGGAGGGAGAGAGAGAGAGAGGAGAGAGAGCCCACGAACTGTGAGATCATGACCTGAGCTGAAACCAAGAGTCAGATGCTCAGTCCACTGAGCCACCCAGGCATCCCATCCTCAGCTCTTTAAACACAGAATGTTCTTGCCACCAAAAAGCAATCTTTAACGGGCAAACCACACCGTGTTCTCTCTCTATGTGGAATATCAGGGCTCCTATATTTTATCGCAAGTCATGTATTGGCATTTACAGCCTTTGAGAAAGATTAAAAGGGAGGGGCTCGTGGAGAAAGCAGAAAGTAAATGGGTAGGACACAGAAGGGCAGTGACTCACTGCTTCGCCAGAAATCGGCTGAGGGCCTTGTGCCTTCGGACACCAAGCATGACTTGGCGGTGCAGATACACAAATACAGCTCCCAGGAACCCACAGCAAATCCTGAGGGTGCAAGTCATACAGCAATGGAACCCTCATCCCAGACCTGGCTGTGGCAGGGAAACAAATACCAGGCACCCACCCTCCCCCAGCAACTCACACTCACCCACGCCTGCCCCCAGGCTTTCAGCTTGGGCCCCTCCCAGCCCAAAGCCGCACCCTGCCCTGCCCCCACCCCCAGCTAACCACTCCCAGGGCACTCCACTGACCCGATGATGGCAAAGGCTGGGAGTTCCTGCAGGTCAAAGGGGAAATCCATTCGGAAATTGGTTCTGAAGAGGGCGGTGATGGTGACTACGGGATGGAAAGGCATGGTGGGAGCGCCAGAGAGACCCGAGGGGAAGCCAGGGTCATCAGCCGAGGGTCAATTCCTTCCTTCCTCCGAGGCCAATGTCACCTCTTCCACTGAATTTCCAGTTTTTATGGCCGAACACTGCCCTTCTACTCCGTGATCCAGGACCTATATCTTTGCTCTATATCCTTGGGCCCACTTCCGAAATAATGCCATCCATTCCTTTTCTAAACCGCCCTAAGGAGCTTCCCTACACGCCCCATTACCAGCCTCCCTCCTTCCCTGTTACCGGCATCCTTGTTCCACACGGCCAGCACGCGGAAAACAAAGGCACTGAACGTGGCCGCAAAGAATCCTCGCCAGTAGTTCCGCACGGCAAAGTAGGTAGAGGTGACCTCGATGCTGAACAGCACTCCTGCAGGGGCGTGGGGGTGGTCAGGGCCAGACAGAGTAAGAGGCTCTCCCCCAGCCCCCACCCTGTGGCCCCGAGGTGCTTTTGCTGAAACCTGAATCACGAGGGGAAGCAGCAGTGGGAAGTAATGGTCTCCTGGAATCTCACGCTCTAAAACATACACCTGCTCACGCTGGCGGTTGTTTGCAGGCTGGGGATGTGGTCCAGTAAGATACAGAGAGGAGCTCGGGGTGGGGGACGGGGAGTGTGGTCCTCAACCCACAGACTGAGGGGGTCAGGTGGTCCCACCCTCTCTCTCCCTTAGAAAGTAGGGTTGGGTGGGATTCACGATTGTCAGATAGCCACAGGGACTTAAGGGTTGTTGCAAAGTTTCTGCAGGGAAGTTATGGGAGAAAACATTTCCAGAGCAGGTGCTCAGCAGAGCTGTGAGGCAGAGCTCAGGACCCACGGGAACTCTCCTTCACATTCCCTCCAATCTCTACTCCCTCCTCCCAGGTACCACATACCTTGAGGCAACTTTATAAGGAACAAATAAGAAAAATGAACATGAGAAGCCTTCATGAGAGCTAACAATAATCAATATTCCAAGAAAAGAAGAGGATTCATCAAAGTGTTTAAAAATTAATATTAGGGGCGCCTGGGCGGCTCAGTCGGCTGAGTGTCTGACTCTTGATTTTGGCTCAGGCCATGATCCCGGGTCATGAGATTGAGCCCTGTGCATGCACATTGAGTGCAGAGCCAGCTTAATATTCCCTCTCTCTCTCTCCCTCTCTCTCTCTCTCTCTCTCTCCCCCTCTCCCCTGTGCGTGCTCTCTCTCAAATTAAAAAAAAAAGTTAACATTAAAAACCTGACATAAAATAACAAAAACAAGGGGAAAAACCAAGAGGCTAGGAGTTAAAAACAATTTTGTTTCAGAAAGGTGAGTGGGGCAGAAGGAAAGCTAATTAAAAGGCCTAAATAGCACTGTTTCTGAGCAGATGCTGGAGGGGAAAATGAGGAGGTCGATACATAGACCGATAGCAAGCAGAGGGAGGGACAAAGTGAGGAACGCTAATGAGGGCCTAAAAGCGAGATTCAAGAGACAGCAAGGAAAATAACCTTTGAACGTATTAAGAATACGGGAGTGGACTTTGATTAGATGCAGGATAAAAATTGATGGCAAGAAATAGTAGCTAGCTAAGCCTCATCTTTATGGAAAATGAGGAAGAGAAACCAGAAAAATGCAGCATGTAACTAGATGAATGGAGGAGAGGCCTGGGCCCAAGAGCAACCAGGAACCAGCTAAGGTGCGTCTCCTCCTTTCCCCCCACGGTGAACGGTTGCTGGTCTGAGACCCCTCAGGTAGCAGCTTCCGTCCGAGCCAATGTTTTTCTCCCTGTTCTACATGCAAAGTCACAACTCTGGACTCCTCCGGGACCGCCCCGCTCTGTTTCACAGGTGACAGTCAATAGTTGAGTAAGTTACTTGCTCCAAGAGGATAGTGGCCTGCCGGTTACTCCCTCACAGAGTAGCTGCAGCATTTTGGCCGAGGGTCCCTAGGGGTCAGCTCAAAAGTCACCTTCTCTGGGAAGGCATTACAGGTGCCCCTCGTCAGGTGGAAACAGCTGACTGTCTCAGAATTTTGGACTGTTTGAGCACTTGTGTGTTTCCGTCTCTGAGTTCCCCCTAGGATCAAAAGTTCCTTGGAAACCACCACCTAATACAATGCCTGACACATCGTCGGGGCTTTCTGTCTGTTCTATGGGTGAACGGGAGAGGAAGGGGAGGAGAGAGAACAAGAGAGAACAGAACAGGTGAAATTTCAGAGAGCGGAGCGAGGGAAGGGGGAATTTGGGGCAGCTGGAGCTGCCAGCCACCCTTTCTGCCCCTGCTCCTCAAATCACGGCCGGGAAGGCTACTGTCTCCTCGGGCTGAAAGGAGGATTTGACACAGTGTGGGGAGCAGGTGGAGGAAGTCTCTCTCCTTTTCTTTACCAGTAATAAAACAAAGTCAGCTTTGATTTGTTGGGGTGTAAGCTATCCAACTTATGAATATTTTACGACCATATTTTGAAACCCTGGGCTAGATTTTCTTTCCTATGATGTGGTTCTGGGATGCTTTCCCCAGCAGTCTGTCACTCTATACTCAGGAATGAGAACTGATTTTACTATTAGTCTGAGCCAAGCAGAAAATGTGCCGCTAAGAGCAAACAAAGCATTAAAAACACAAACAGCTTCTGGAAACTCTCTGGTTTCTGTTCTGTGGTACAGCTCTCTTCTACCGCCCTGGATGTTCCCTGTTCTCCCCCTCTGGCTCCTTTGCCCCTGCCCAAGCCAGGGCCTTGACCTTGGCCTCCTGCTCTTGCTACTCACAGACACACTTTCTCCATTTCATGGCTTCAACTGCCACCGACAGGCTACTTGTTAGCAAAGCCATGTGTTCAGCTCAGTTCCTGGACTTCAGACTCAACAGTCCAGCTGCCTGGTTGGTATCACTCGGCTATGCCACTGGATCTTCAAACTCAATAGATTTAAAGTAAAATGGATCAACTCCTCCAGACCCGTTTCATGTCCCATATTCCTTGTCTTGCTGACCAGCACCGCTGTCCACCCAATTTTCCTTGGAATAAACTTTGGAAGTTGGCCCAGATTCCTCTGTCTCATCCTTTATAGCCTCACATAAAATCAACCTCCAGGTCACATCAATTTTACTTTCTATCATCCGTATGTATCATCCTCTTCTCTCTTCTTCCTCTGTCCAGTTCAGTCTCTTATCATCTGGCATCAGGGCTTTGACAATAGCCTTCTTCTTAATCTTAGACTGAATCCTGTTAATCCGCAGGCTGGTCCAACTCTGCACACATCTGCTGGAGGGACTGGATGGATGTGCCGGGCCTGTCGTGTGTCACTCCCTTCCTTGTACAGAATTCTTCCATGGCTCCCCTTCCCCTGTGACAGCATTTCCAAAAGCCCGATCTGTGAGGTCTTCTGAGTCTTATGAGAAGTTCCTTGCAGAAGGGATTCTGTGGGAAATGCTGTACTGGAGCCACATTTTGCATATTCACAAAGCATGCCAGCATATCCAACATTCCGATAACTCTTCCAGTTTAAAGAACTAGCTGTTTAACACAGTGTTTTTCCAACTTATTTGACCTTGGAACACTTTTCACGTTACCTCTATTAATGCCATGGAGAACCATGTTCTGTAAAACACATTTGGACAAATTGTGGCCTAGAGAATAGAATCTACATTCTTGTGCATGGCCTGTGAGGACCTTCACGATTCATGATTTCCTTCCTTCATGGTTTCCCTGTGCAGACTCACTTCCTGTTCCTGTTTCTCTTAACAATGCTCTCATCTACTGTGATTACAGCCCCCAGATCTTGACTTTGCAATGCTGTCTCTTCTGTCCAAAGTACCCTGTCCTCATTGTCTTCCTTGCACTTTGCCCAAACTGTCATCGAGACACTTCTTTGGGTGGGCTATGATGATGGGTTTATCTGCCCATCCACCCCGTCAGCTGTGAGCCCCTGGGAGTATGGGATCCAGCACACCCAGAGGGCACACCGCACAGAGGGCACATGGTAGAAGCAAAAAGATGTTTGTCGTTTTAGCAGGTTGTTGAAGCAGATTTCTTTCATCAGTGTAAGGAATTAAGAGTTGGCTATGTAATGAATAAATTATCGTTTTACTAATGTTTTCTTTCAGAATTACTCTATGTTCTTAAAAAAAGAAAAATAATCAAATAAGCCTACCTTCCAGGGTGTTTATTTTTTAATTTTTAAAAAATTTGAGAGAGTGTGTGCATGCGTGCGCAAGTGGGGGAGGGGCAGAGAAAGGGAGAGAGGATCTCAATCAGGTTCCATGCTCAGCACAGAACTCAATGCTGGGCTTGATTCCAAGACCGTGGGATCATGACCTGAGCTGAAATCAAGAGTTGGATGCTCAGCTGACTGAGCCACCCAGGTGCCCCCTGAAAATGGCATCTTAATTTTTCAGTACTGAACCTTTTCTCGGGTCAAGAGCCATGTTTTACCTGTCGCTCCCTTACCACCTTCCTATATGCTACACTGGACCAAGAGAAACCTTCCTCGTTCATCCTAGACATTCCAGTTTTATGCAAAAAATACACATTCTCTTCATTTTAAAATAATCTGGCTGATTAAAAAAAAAAATTTTTAAAGCCCACCTGTCTGAAAATGCTTTTTAGACTTTCTGGATTTGTAAGGCAAAAAGAGAAAGTAAAGGTGAAAGTGGGTGCAAATGTTAAGTGTGAATGTCTAACGTGTACAGAAATTCAAACGCACTGAAGTGTGTACAGAAATTCAAATACACCCCTCACTCATGGAGACTGGTGACTTTAATGACAAGAGCTGACACGAGAAGTACAGACAGGATGCTAGCTGATCTTACGCTGGGCACAGCATCAGGACAAACGGGTATGACACACTTTCTGCTCCCTCTGAACGCTTACTCGTAAGTCATGCCTGAGCTGAGACGTGGGAGTTACCTGCGCACTCCTCTATGAAGGGACTGATTACATTTTCATAATTGAAAAGCTACCTCTAACGTTTAAGGAGCATATGCTTTTCTGGCAATTTTGTTTCCCCAGTGTCAACTCGGTGCCCTTTTTATCACCAATGAATCCAATGAATGAATGATCCATGTAGTCCCTCCTGTGTTAATCTTGTTACAACGGACTCACCACTAAGTAAACACGGCTGCTTTCTCTGTCCGTGCCCACTTGTTAGTGACCCAGGACAAAGAAAACAGTCTGAAAAGCTGCCCTTTGCCTTTCATGTGCGGGGAGAACTAATCTCAGGTTTATGTTGCTGTCAGGGAGCAAAGGTGCTTTAATTCCTGTCCGCAGCCCTCATTAAAGCTGACCATTAGTCTGAATAACCGCACCTAGACCCCCGTGTCCTTGATAACACGCACAATGGAAGCTCTCCCGTGGAGAACACACTACATAAGGTCCCCGGTTAGAGGACGTAATAAGTGGAGGGCAAAGGTGTCCAACAATTTCGACAGGCTTTATTGATTACAAGTAGGGGGACTGGGGGGACTGCCTTGGTTTTCATTCCCCGCTCTACCTCTTGCTAATGGGCTGGCCTTGCTCAAGTCACTTACCCTCTCTGTGATCAGTTTTCTCCTCCCTCTCCTCTGTGCTGTCGGTCTCATACAGTTTTTAGCAGGAGTAAGGTGCTTAGAACATCACCTGCACACGGTAAATGCTCACTAAAAGTTTGCTGTTCTTGTCATACTTTTGTTTTAACTGGCAGTATCGCACTCGGGGAGCAGGGCCAGGCAGTGGACTGATGTAGGAGGGGGTAAATCACTTGCCTCCGAGTGGTGTCCCAAAACAACAGCCAACTCCCACAGCACAGCCCACAGTCAGCATGTCAGTGTAATAGTATGGCTGCTACTAGGGGAGAGAGAGAGACAGACAGAGATGGGGGGTGGGGCAGGGAAGGGGAGCAGAGAGGAACGGAGAACAGGCAAGGGTGGGGAATAAGGCAGAAAGAGAGGCTTAAGTCACAGAGACTCACAGTGGTCCCATCTCCCCCAGTGATTCCCAGGTCAAGAGATACTCAGTTAGTTTGGCAAACAGGAAGTGACCTCATAGGGCAAGCCAAACTTAGAAATAAAAGGTAAATATATGCAAGGCAGGTAAGCCAATAAATGATCATCAGAGAGGGGCTGGAGATGCGGACAACCCAGGCAAGAAGTGTCGATAGGAAGAGAAACAGAGAGGACTTCAGACAAACGGTACCAATAAAAGCCTGCATAAAACAGCCGCCAGCCGCGAAAGAACACATAGCCCTTTGGCGGAAAAGCGTGGGTGCCTGGAACCCAGGGGCTGCGATCCGGGGTCACTCCTTGAATGCCCACCCCCCAGTCCCTTCAGCGAGCACCCTCTCCACCCCAAAGCTTAGGCAGCCACTCAAACCCCCTTCCAGGTCGTGCTCCGGGGTAGGGAGGAAGTGGGACTTGCCTCCGATAGGGGCTGCAAAGCAGCATCCCACGCCCACCGCACAGGCCGGCACCAGGAGATCAAGCCGCCCAGACACGGTCTGCAACAGAGAAGCACGCAGGACGAGGAGGGTGGAGGGCTAGGGCCGGCAGTAGTGCTTGTGAGAGATGGGGTGGGGAGGACCAGGAAAACAGAGGGACAGGGTGGGTACAGGAGGCAAGGGCGGAGCTTGGATGGGGCGCGGGGGTGGGGGCGTGGGGGGCACTGATGAGGGGCAGCATGGGAGCTGGTGGGCCTGTAGGCCTGGAGGAGCCGGGGAGCAGATGGAGAAGGGCGGCCGGGAAAAGGCTGGGGTACGTGGCGGGGGGGGGGGGGGGGGGGGGGGAGGGGGGGAGGGGGGGCTGGGGCGCGGTGTTTGTGTAGAATAAAGGAGCGTGGGTTAGCGCGACGCCCCCTTTCAGCATCATGGCCAGCCCAGAGCAAAGGCAGCCCTCCCGACGCCCTAAGCACACACAGCCCGTCCCTCATTTTCTTTCTCAACCTTACCTCATATACCCCGCAGAACATTGACATGAACTTGCTGAGGACAGCAGCACAGATGCTGGCTATGTGCACAAATGGGCCCTGGGAGAGAGAGGGAGGTGAGGGGTCAGCAGCAGGGGTCCAGACGGGAGGCTGTGCGTCCTTCACTGGACAAGCTTTATGGCTCCAGGCACTGAGCTGCGTGCCAGAAATGCGGCAGTGAGCACGACAGAGGATCTGCCCTCCTGAACTTCATTCCAGAGGGGAAGGGGGTGGGGGGTGGGGGTGGGGAGAGGGACCAGCATTTCAGGGAGGCTACAGGTGGGGAAAATGAGAAAGGGTGAGGGGATAGAGAGAGGCAGACAGACTACGGTGTGATGTGGGTTTAGAGAAGGCACTCGGGGACGGCCACAATTGAGTAGTGTCTCCACTGAAATGAGGCAGTGAGCCACGTGGGTGTCAGGAGGAAGAACGCTCCACGCTGGGTCCTGGGACGGGAACAGCTTGTGTGATTGAGGGACAGGAAGACCCTGTCACCCAAACGCAGTGAACAAGGGCGGCTTGGGAGAGCAGAAGACCAGACAGAAAGAAGCCAGATCAGCACAGGTCTCCTAGGCCCCAGAGAGACGTTTGTACTTGATTTTTAGAAGACTGGAAAGCCATTAGAAGTTCTTAAGCAGAGGTTCTGCCAGTACTGATTCCATTTTGAAAAGACTCTGGCTGCTGTGTGGATTCCCGATTGTGGCCGGGCAAGAATGCACGTGAGTATAACCTTGAAAAAAACACAGCCTCTCTCTGGGGTTCAGCTTCCGTAATATTAAAACAAGGAAACTGGTCTGAAGTGTCTCCAAGGCAGTGGTCCTCCACCGGGCAAGATCCCTCTCCCCACCCCCCAGGGAAATTTGCCAATATCTGGAGGCATTCTGATTCTCCAAACGAGGGGGCGCTACCAACATCTAGGAGGTAGAGGCCAGGGATCTGCTAAACCTTCCACAATGCACAGGGCAGTCCCCCAGAACCAAGAATTACCCGACCCAAAATGTCAACAGGGCCCAGTCTGGGAGACTGCTCTAAGGCCCTACTGGCTCAGACTTCTGTTATTCTGCTCCAGGACTAGGACCTTCCCTAGTATTTCCCCTCCCTAACGTACCCTGGCGCTGGCTCTCCCAGCGCCCCTGGTGTCAGGCTCCCAGAGCTCCCTCCGGGCTCAGTGCTGCCCTCTGCCGGAGCACCAGTGGACTTACCTCCTTCCCCACAGGAATGCCACTGCCCAGCCCTGCAGTCAGGGCCACAACCTTGGCCACAAAGGCCTTGAGGGTGAGATATTCCTTCAGGATGACCCCACGGAGTATTGTCTTCATCTCAGGGATCCCGGAGCCTAAAAGGTTCAAAGAGTGATTATGTGCCGCTTCCAGCTAGAGGTTAAAAGGGAGACAAACATCCAGACAGGCGGACGTGGTGATGGGCGTGGGTGGGGAGACGATGGCAAGACAGGGGAAAGGGCCGTCAGTCGGGTTGAGGGGCTGAGCGAGGGAGGAAGGGCACTGGAAGGGTCTACAGGCTAAAGAGATAACACTGATGACACAACAGGGGTAGGGTGGTGAGCGGATGGGGGGTGGGAGGTTCTCACCAACGGCCTGGGGAGAGATGAGGTGGCAAAAGAGGGCGCTGAAGAGGATGAGAGTTAGCGGGAAGGTGACCCAGACCAGGTACTGCAGAGGCAGGCTGGGCTGCATCTGGTAATAGGTCCACTTGTAGGCTGCAGAGACACGTGCCTGAGCTCAGTCCCAGCGTGGCGGGATGTCACCGCACCCCCATGGCGCAGCACATCACAGTGTGCAAGGAGCGTCCTCACGGCCTGGCCATCCCGTCTGACCTCACCACACGGTATTGTTCTCACTGGACACAAGGGAGCCCGAGTTGTGGGAGGTGCCGTGACCTGTCCAAGTTCCCACCACTTGTTGGAGGTAGAGTCCGCGAACCCCACTTCTGAGTGCTGGGACTGCAGGCTGCCCCAGTTTGCCCAGAACCTGGGGTGGGGGGAGGGTGCCTGGGACTCAGGGTGGTCAGTGCCCAAACCAGAAAAGCCCTGGGGAAATGGGGATGAGCTGGTCACCCTATTAGAGGGGCACCCACAGGTTGTATGGCAGCAGCTGAAGGGGCAGAAGTGCATCTGGGTCCGGGTCTGGTCTTCTCCTGGGCCAGACCTCCTCTGTGCAGCGCCCCCCCTCCCCCAAACACGCCCAGCTTATCCCAGGCAGGAACTCTAGAAACTCTAGGAACCGCTGTGCGAAGAGAGGCTGAGGGTAAAGGACCAGGTTAAACCTACCCTGAAGGCTTTTGGCACTGACATAATCCATGCTCCAGCTAACCAGAGCCATAAGCAGTCCCAGGAGCACCAGAAAGATCCAGTCTTCTCCTAATTTCCTTCTTACCACGTGTCCCAGGCGGCGCATACAGTCTGGGAAGAGGGAAAGACAAAAAGAGCGGCTAACCGGTCACTGCTCTGGGCTGTGACTGAGGACAGGAGCAGAGGAGCTGGGCCCCTGGGGTCTTGTCTATCTCTGCACCTCATTCACTGGGTTTGCCCATGGGATACCTGAGTTCTTCCTAACTCTCCTTTCCTGGGGGTGGCTGGGAGGGAGAGGAGGGAGCCAGGCAGGGTGAGAGGAGGCAGAGAGAGATGCCTTTCCCTACTGCTTGGAGGGGGGCTTGGGTGTGGGTGAGGGGAGGGCGGAGAGTGAGCTACAGGCGGTGGGGATGTCCCAGTTCTCCTAATTCCTGCGCCTCCTTCCATTCCAGATCCCTTTATTCCTCAGTCCCCGTCACCTTGACATTTAGAAGAGTGATCCTCATCCTTGCTGTCCAGGCTGTCACTGGAGCCCGTCTTCGGGGGCATCCCCATGCCCTGCTCCTTGTGCGGGGGCTGCTGTTTGTGATGGCCATAAATCTGGACACAGGGGGAATGGAAAACGTCTGTTTTGTTGGAGTCTGAAGGAATAGACGGAGGGAAGCACCCAGACCCACAGAGGAAACAAACAGCTTTTTAAATTCCTGGGCGTTGAGAGCCTCACGTAGGGTCACTTTGTGGTGGTCCCTGCCCTCAATGCTCCATCTACACACTCCCACTCTGGACACCTTTACCCCTGTACCCATCCTCACCCCACCTCTGTCCTCATCTTGATGGATGGCAAGGAGGCCAGCTTCTACTCTAAAGTGGAGACACAGGAACTCTGCTAAGACGGGGCATCCATGTCAATCAGGTGTTTTATGTGTGACCCAGCTTACTGTGTGTCAGCCTCTCCCTACTATCCCAGACCCCCCTTCTCTGCCTGGCCTCCCTCCTAGGAATCCTGACGTGGACCAGCAAGGACAGACTAGCAGGGGACTCTTGGTTTCTCTTTGCCTTGGTGTGTCTGGCCTCTCTTGAGGCCCCTCAGATACTCTCTCAAGTTCAGAGGAAGCCCACCCGCTCACCTCCCTGTGCTCATGTGCACAATCAGGAAGCAGTCCTGGTAAGGGACTTCCCATGGCAGGATTACTAGACGCTCACACTACGGGGAGAGGACAGAGCGGCGCCCCTCAGATCTGGGAGCCCTCTGCTCTCATCGCCATGGAGAACACGTGTGTTTGGGGCCGGGGGAGCAAGGGCTCTCACTGCTTTTGGTCTGTCCTCCCCCCCTTCACTAGCTCCGTCCTCTGGGGCCAGGGTCAGGCCAGGTCGTGTTGCCAGTTCTGGGAGAGCCTGGGTGGGAGAGATCTGATTTCACAATATGAGCAGCAGAGTTTACGCCCCAGTTCTGGACAGGAGCACACTCTTTGCCCAGCTCATGGCTGTTCGGTCTTCTGGGATGAGGTGGGTGACTGAGCGAGACAGTGTGTCCCTCCCTGCGCTACCTGTCCCCAGAGAGCAGACACTCCCCCTGTGGATCAGTGCATGTTCCTCCACCTGCTGTTTCAGCTGTCTGGGGCCCCAGGCTGGTGGAGGCAAGGAAGGGGGTGTGGAGGTGAGGAAGGGGGTGCTGCAGACCAAACCCTGGCTGGGAAACACCTGAGAGAGCCAAATCTGTGCCGGGTGTTTCAGGGCGAGGCACCGCATCAGAGCAGAGCTGGGGGAAGGGAGGGACAGCTCAAGTGTGAGGGGGGTGCTGGGATTCACGGGTGTGTAGGGGTGAGGCTGGGAATGGGAAGGAGAGGTGAAGCAGTGTAGACACAATATCGGTGATTGTTGAAAGCTGGGTAAGGGGCATTTGGGGGTTCATTACATGGGTCTATTTTTTAAGTTTGGAATTTTCCATAATAAAAATGAAACAAAGAAAAACTTAAGTCCAAACCTCTCTTCTTTACTTTCAGGCCAGCTCTACTTCTGAAATTAATTTACCATTCTTCTCCATCACGAAGCTTCCTGCTACTTTGTCGCCGCGCCTTGATGGCATTTCACTCACCCCACTGAGGCATGTGGTGACCGGTGAGAGGAGCAGGGCCCTGAGGAGGGGCCTTTCTGTCCAATCCCGTCTGGTGTTGCAAGGCCAGGCCAGGCCCCACCTTCGGGAAGCCCCTCTCCCCGCACTCATCATTCCCATCTCTCCTGACTTTGTGTCCCCACCCCCACTGATTCCCCAGGGGTGCCCTTAGTAACCATCTCCATCTCCGGATGATGCGGACTGCTGCGTGGATCCTCTCGTCCCCCAGTGCTGACATCACCTGCACAGCCACCCCTTGGTTCCCTGCCCTGTCTGCATCCCCTCATCACCCACCCCTCCCCGCCATCTTTAGCTAAAACACGTGCACACACATTTCCTCACGGATCACCTGCTTGTTTATCTGCGGCAACCTTGCAGGCTTTCCTTCATAGTTGTGCCGTCAGTCCCCTTTTCTGTGCTAGATGTCCACAGCCCACCCATCTGGATGCCCGCAGTGAGCTCACTAGGAACGCACACCTCTACCTCCCCGGGGCGGGGTGCCTACAACCTGATGGACTCCTACCTGATCGACCTTCCCACCCAAAAGTTAGGCTGCGGTTCTTCTGCTCATTTTGACCCTGGTGTACCTTTGATCACTGATCTGCAATCCAGTTCGTTTTCTCCACTTATCCCAGCACCTTTCTTCTGCCTTGTGCAGAAGCGTTTATTTGTGCGCGCACTGCAGAGGGTCAGCAGGGAGAGAGCTGGTGGTGTCTGCGTGGGGGTGAGGGAGTAAGAGGCAGCTTCACACAGAGGTGTGGGCTCCCACGCCAACCACTCCGGGCAGGTTATGTAAGCACGGGCTAGTCAAGCCTGTGTGGCTATGCCTTTCCCCCCTAGGATTCGGGTGTCCTGTTAGTCAGGGTTATATAAAAAAAGGGGATGGGATCTCTATAAACGCACGCTTAGCTGAGCTCAGCCCTTTGAAGGATTTTCGTATTTTGAACACATCACCATGTACTTTTTAAAGTTAACACAACACTTCTCCCGCTTTCACCTGATTCCTCATTCACCCACCCCCAGCCGTCACACAACTGTCCCCCGGATTCCACCACCCCCTCCCCCTTGGACTTTACCTGTGTGGGGCGGGTGTTGGGACGGGGGCCTGCGTCCCTCCGGAGCCTGTGCTGAAGGGCCCCATTTTCGGAGGGTAGTCCGTAGCTGGTGCAGTGCTCAAAAGGCATATACTGGTACTGGGGGGCACTACCCCACCAGCTTTGCTCCCCCCCACGCCGCTGGGACTCCGATCGCTCCATGTTCCTTCCCTGGGGCAGGCCTTGGCCTGCTCGCCCCGGGGCCTCCCCCAGTACAGCTCCTTAAGCCCGTCCTCTTGCCTGTCCCCAAGGCGTCTGGGGCAGCGTGCCCACCCCCAGCTATTTATAGCCATCTCTCCGTCACATGACCCCCCCCATTGCCACATCTGATCTGCTTGGGGTCGAAGCAGGTGTGAGAGGGGTGCGGGGGAGGGGTTGGGACAAGAACCTGAGGGACAGCCCGCAGGGAATTCCCTCAGCGGGGGCCAGCAGCCCTGTCCCCTCCATAGTCACAAGGAGGCTTCCAGCCCCAAGCCACTGGGCCCCCTATAAACATCGCCCAGACCAGCATGGAGAGGGGCTCTGCACACTCAGACTTGTGTGTTCCCGGGGGCACCGGATCTGCACCCTTAGGGTGTCCTGCCCTCACTTCCCCGAGGAAAGGTGAGGGGTGGGTGCTGGACGGAGGGATCCGGAGGATAACTCACCTGAGGGAGTAACTGGTGCCTCTCTGCCATCTTTCCCTGTCCAGTTGCTCCCAGCTCAGTATCTTCCCAAGATTGAGTCTTCATCTGTGGGGCCAACTCTCCCATCCCGGCCAGTTTTCAGGTTGCCCCTCCAGCTTTGCTATTTCTATCTGCCAGAGGCCGCTAATAATGCTTTGGCGTCATCCCCTTGACGCCACTCATTACCCACTGGGTGTGGGAAGCAGGGGTAACAGCCTTGGGTTCTGGCCTTTCTCCCACTTCCCAGATATGTCAGTCACACCAGAAGCCTGGACTCTCGGGGAGGAACGGAGCCTCCATGTAGACTATGGAGCACCTGCCTAGGTCTGTCAGGGCAGGTGAGATAACACGGGAGAAGGAGAAGTGGGTCAGGGGCATGGGGTGGGTGGGGGGGGAAGGGAGTGTCTCTCATCATGAGCCCAACAAACAAAAAGGATGACGGGGAAGTTCTCTGCTACTCCTCCTTTTCGGGTCAATAAATAAGTTTTGGCCAAGGCCCAACTACCCTATCTGGTGTCTTTTTTTTTTTTTTTTTTTTTAAGCCAAGTTTCCTAGGACATTCCTTCCCCTGTGAACTCCTCACTATAGAAGAAAAGTTACAAACATGAGCCAACGCATAGTTTAGAATTTGTCACCAAGTGGGGTCTGCCCCAGGGTATTCCAAGTTCAGGGACTGCAGGGTACTGACACCAATCACTTGCTCTGCAATTAAACCTTGACCTCGGCTAAATGGCACTGTCCAAAGCAGGGGAGGTGGATGCCATTAAAAGCACGTTTTCTAACACCAACCCTATGAGCTCGAAGGCTTATAATCCACCGCCAATGATTACAAATGTGTGCTGGTGTGGGGGCCTGAAGGCTGACAGATGCCTTCTCTGCAGGCAGAACGTAAGGAAAGAGATCTAATGATTTGGTGTAAGATGAAAGAATACAGTGCCAAAGTCAAAATAGGTTCTTTGGGGGAGGGGGGAACTTTAGAAACAGAAAACGTCGTCACGCTTGAAAAGGGCTCTCCTGAATGTAGCCAGTTTCTATAGACACTCAATAATCCTGACAAGTATCTAACACAATTATTGTTTCTTCATGCTTCCTTAGAAAATCAGGACCTGGTTATAGATTCCAGGATTTGAAGGCAGAGAGATCAGTGGGACTGGGAAAATCCACACTCCACCAAGCCAAGTAGAAACACCAGCTTGTGAAGTAGAAAAACCAGATTCTGAAACTGGGAGAGTCAAGGCAACCTACTGCTGCTAACGCTAAGGGCAGGGATTTGTGAGTAACTTGAGTCTGACATTAGAAATTGTTAATATCTCATGGGTTGCCATCTTTAAGAGAACAAGAAAATAAAATGTCAGGGTGCCTGGATGGCTTGGTTGGGGGAGTGTGCACCTCTTGATTTGGGGTTGTAAGGTCAAGCCCCATGCTGACTGTAGAGAGTACTTAACTAAAGTCTTTAAAACGGAGAAAAGAACATGTAAACTATGACCACCCCCTACCCATAGGTACAATGCTTGGGTTCTTATTTGGAAGATGGGTTTCTGGGGAGTTCTGTGAAAAGCTCCACAATCTGGAAACAAATTTATAAGCATGCACGCATTCTAGAAGGTATGTACACTGTGTAAGGAATGAATTATTCTGGGGTTTTGAATATATTTTTTTAAGCTTATTTTTTTGTTTTTGAGAAAGAGACAGTGAGTGGAGGAGGGGCAGAGAGACGGACAGAGAGAATCCCACACAGGCTCTGCACCATCAGTGTAGAGCCTGATGCAGGGCTCAAACCCACGAACCGGGATATCATGACCCGAGCTGAAGTCGGATGCTTAACCAACTGAGCCACCCAGGTGCCCCTTGAAGAGATTTTCTTGGGGTCTACGATACTAAAAAGTAAAACCTACAGGCTTATGGAATTGCTATTTGAAGGGAGGTTGCCAAAAATGACCATATGGGACACATGTGCAGGGGAAAGTGTGTGTTAGAGTACAGGTGGGTGTGAACGAGCCACTGCCCACCCCCTCACCCAATAGCTTCCCATCAACTGAAGCATGAACTTTCTCTCTGGGTTACACCCTTGTTTTCAGACCTCTTCAAATCCAGCCCCCCAGCCCGCTGGACAATGCACCATTACATTGTCTTTAACAGCCTCCAGACATCACTTTCCCTCTGCACATCTAGTCTAGCATCAAACCCATGACCACATGCTTTTGTTTCACCTAGGCAACTGTTAACTCTGCGTCCCACCCCCCCAAACCGCACACACCTTCTAATTGTACTCCCTGGTAGTAGTAGCTTCTCTACTCCCCATTGGACCCCGCCCCCCCCCCCCCCCCCCCCCCCCAGATCTTTACAAATACTTGGTCCCTTCCAAGGCCTGCATGAGGCCTTCCTGATAGCACTGGAGAGGTCTCTTTCCCTTCTGGTTTCTCAAACATGATATACTTGTTATCTATTCTCTACCTAAATAGTGCAAAGATGGGATAGTCTCTGGTCTCAGGCTTATTTTCCCAGCCCAGTGGGAAAAATCTATAACCCAAAAAAGTGAAGAGGAAAAAAAAATCTCATGCTAGGAAGTCACAGAAGTCATATTGTTAGTTAAGAGCATACATTAAAGCTAACATTTTGTTTCACATCCTGACCTCAGTTTCTTTAGAAAGGCAGTAACTTAGAGGGTTATGGTAATAAGAGAATGCATGCAAAAAACTTCTAGTGTTTGCCCTCATAGCAAGCACTGAATATGAATGCATATTATTGAACTGAAGCTCATTCTGCCAGAGTTCACAATTCTCAAGCATTTGTAATGCATTAATACTGTGTCACCACACATCATACTCAATCCTCATGGGGACCTTTTAAGGGAGAACACTTTTCATTTTCAGCTAAGGGAAACCGAGGTTCCAGGAGGCTAGGTAACTTAGCCAAGGTCTCCAATACCTCAAAAGGCTGAGCCAGCATTCAAAATCTATTTAATTGTAGACTTCATGGCCTTCAAGCTACGTTTCTTCCCTTTTTTGTGTTATTTGAAGTCTGAGCCTCATTTTCCCCATCTGAGAAAACAAGTGGAAAATGACCAGCTCATGCGCCCGCAGGGAGGGTGGCCTGTGAAGGTGCACGTGTTCCTGTCTCCCTCTTCGGTCCAGGCGCCTGCCCTGCCCTCCCCTAATATCACGACTCTGCTCTCATGGCCCAATTTCCTCTTCCCCCTTAAGAGGAAGCTGGATGGAGGAGAGCTGCAGAGAAGGGCAGCCCCCAGCTCAGGGAGGGGATAATTTTAGCAGAGAATCCCTGGCAGAGGTAAGCAGGGGGGAAGGGAGGGGAGCTGTGAAATTCAACCTGATACTCATTCAAGGGCGGGGCGGGAAGGACATGCAATCCAGGTCAGAAACCTCGCTACTGCGCTGTAATTCCCAAACTAGCACCCCCACAAAGAAGCTCTCCCCTGCTGAAAATGGGTACTTTGCTTACTCCCACTGTTCCAGTAATTTCCTAGCCTCTCTGAAACTTTGTATCCCTTCCTCTCTTGAGGACGGCCCCTTTTCCCTTGGGATGCAGCCAACCAGGGTCAGCAGGCTTTTCATGCCCTTCCCTGTTGTTCAGCCAACTCCCGCCCTCCCCCTGGTGAGGTGCTTCAGCTCAACTCTTTTTGCTCTTTCCCCTCCATATCCCTCACCACTTCCCCCCAGGTCCCACTGATGCCTCCCACCACGAGGTTCCTGCGGAATCTCTCATCTCTCACTGGGCCCATATGCACTCGCACACTTGCCTTTCCAGGCACACACTTTAGATACACTGCGCCCCAAGGATTTTCAAACCTACAGAGCCCAGTGCTTAGATCTCCTTCATGCTGCCCTGAATTCTCTTAAAATCCGTGTCCGTGCTACAAAGCCTTAAATCCAACTTGGGGCCATGTAAATTCTATAATCGTGACCATCCTCCTATTCCAGTCCAATCTCTTTCTCCAGCTTTCATCCCATAATCTACATAATCCAGAAGCAACAATGCTTGCTAATGACTCTTTGGTCTCATCTGACAATAAGAAATCCCAGTGCCACTACATTTTGGGCAGTTGCCTGTGGCCAAGACAACTCAGATGGGCCCACATCTGCGTATGTAATAAAGATCATGCAGCAGAGTAACAAAGGTGCTCGGCTCTGTGTCCAGCTCGTAAGGTGGTGAGGAATGCTGTAAGGGGCTAAGGAAATGAGAATATGTGGGCTTTAGAAGATTATCTGTGGAAACAGAGATGTTGGCATACATCAGTAATAAATATGAGCGTTTATTTGGCACCTGAAAGCATATAAAATCCCGGCAGTGGGAAGTGGGAAGGTTCTATCACCCAAATACTTCCATATTTCGACCCAAGGGTAGAACTCCGCAACAAGTCTCCAAACCACCTGGCTCACCGAACAGGTATTTATTGAGCACCTGAACTACTACAGGCTGGGCACTGTGCCAGGTACCACAGGAGATAGAGGGCATCTGTCTTCAAGAGCCAACAGTATCAGTGAACAAAACACATGGAAAAATCTAGAGTATAAATACTAAACTTGTGTATATTTTAAAGGGAAATTTTGTCCCAAAACATTTATTGAAGACCTATCCTGTGCCAGGCACTGGGTACATACTGGAGAACAAAAGAGACAAGGTTTCCACCCTCAGGGAGCTTATGACCTAGTTGGGGAGACAGAAATGAAGTGAAGCAAGCAAACACATAATTATAAATTGTGCTAAGTGCAATGAGGGGATTAAACAGGATATAGTAATAAGGAAACATGGAAGATTATTTAGAGATAGAAAGGTCTTGGGAAGGTGGCATTTAGGCCACGACTTGAGAGGAGTGGAGCTCAGGAGACCCCAGAAGAGTGTCTGCGATGGTCCAGGGCAGGGAAAGAGCTCAGAATGTTTGAGAAACTGAGGAAGGGGCTGGGCTGTCACTTAGAGGGAAATCAGCATTTTGTGAGGTCCAAGCCGGGGGGGGGGGGGGGGGGGGGGTTGTTGGAGCCCTGCAGGCCAAGGTTAGGAGTTTGGACATTACTTGAGGTGTAACAGAAATTCGAGCAAGAGAGTGACCTGATCAGATTTATAAAGACCCCAAACGAAAATCTGCCATATAGAGATTAGATTGGAGGGGGCAAGAATGGAAGTACAAGAAGAGGCCTTGAAGAACAGGGAAGCTTCATATGGCACACATGATAAACAACGCATGTAACAACAGTCTCTCTAAAATGGAGACATATGGCAAGGGAAACAGGCCATATAAAATCAAAAGGGGATTTGATACTGAAACAGAAAGCAGGAACAAACTACTACATGACATCCTTGAGCAGCCAAATGATCCAATTAAGTAGTATTTTAGACAGATTTGGTGGCAGCCATGAAAGGAAGAGAGAAGAAAAGGGGAGAAACAGGAAGTAGGGAGATAACAACTAGGACGCTTTTTAAAAGGGACATTTCAGAGGAAGAAAAAGTTGATAAGGGGACAGGTTATGGAGTATGAGGAAGCATACCACTCTTATCTGCCTCTGCTAACATTCTCCGCGAGGCTCATTTCAGTAAAAAAGCTGAGAGAGAGAGAATAACCGATTAAAAGATCTTTGGAACCTCCCTGGGCAAAGATCAACGAGTTCTAGGTACAGGGCATCCAAGCTGTAGCCTCTGCCAAGAGGCTGGGTTCCTTGAGCCTCAAGGAGCCAACAGTGGAGAACACGGGCCTTCCACTGGGTGGCCCCATGGTGCCGCAAGGGGCGCACAGGTCACAACCACACACACAGTGGCACAGTGTGCGTTTAGTCCCACCTGCCCTCTTTTTTTTTATTTTTAAAAAAAATTTTTTTTTTTTCAACGTTTATTTATTTTTGGGACAGAGAGAGACAGAGCATGAACGGGGGAGGGGCAGAGAGAGAGGGAGACACAGAATCAGAAACAGGCTCCAGGCTCTGAGCCATCAGCCCAGAGCCTGACGCGGGGCCCGAACTCCCGGACCGCGAGATCGTGACCTGGCTGAAGTCGGACGCTTAACCGACTGCGCCACCCAGGCGCCCCTCCAACCTGCCCTCTTGAGGCTAAATGAAAAATGCCTCTGTTGAATCCAAACTCTCAGGCGGAGAGAAACGGGGTTGGGATATGAAAGAAAGACAAGACAGGAGATGGCCTCTGAAACATCTTAACTAATAAAAACAACTAATAAAAGCAATTACCAAAGTGCTGTCTGTAAAAGCCCTGAGGGCGGAAACCAAACACCAGCAGCGAGGCAACCCACGTGCCCTCTCCCCATCAAGACCCTGTGTTCACAACATCATCCGCCAGGCGCCTCTACAGTAGCCAGACACTCCCGGCAGCCAGGCCAGCCAGAGCCCGCTCTACATGAAGGGAGCTTCAGCAAGACCGCTGGCCTATGGTCCCTGGAGCTAGAAGACAGGGAGGAGCCGATGAGGGGCGTGGTGTGCCACAAGCCTGGGAGATTCCCAATCCCTGAGGGGGAACAGAAACCGTGCGTCCGAAGAGAAAAGGCCCGGTGGCCTCCGTGCCGACAAGGATGGCCTCACGTGGGAGGGTGTCCTGGGAACAGGTAGAGGTGCCGGCACAGGGTGCTACAGTACTCAGACATCTCCTTGCACCGGTGGAACTCTGTGCCGGGGGCATAGCCTTCACGCTCCTTGATAAGTGCGTTCACCTGGAAAGACAGGAACCAGTAGTCCAGAGTCCGAGAATCTGGGGTTTGCACAAGAGGAAGGGTAGGGAGGCTATGAAGGATGGTGCAAGGGAGGACGAGGAGGAAGGGGGAACACGGCGCAGAGGCTACTCACCGTAACAAGCATGTCGGCCACGTGCGTGTCACAAGCCCTCTCAGAGAACACTTGAGTGAGGGCCTCAATGTACCAGGAGCCCCGCTTGGTGTTCCGCATGGCAGCAGTGCCTGCAACCGGGATGGTATTAACCACACCGCGGAGGTCACGGGACACCTCACGCAGCTGGGTGTCCCAAAGTAGACTTCCGTGGTTACCTGTACCCTCCCCAGTCAGAGAGCCCAGCACGCGAAAGAGCACGTCTAAGAGGGTGCAGCCCCGGACTGTGGCTGGGGGCTCAGGATACCTCTGAGGCAGGCATAGCCGCAGATCATGTCCGAGCGCGTGGGCAGTCGGGTCTTCAGCAACTCCTTGCTGTCATCGCTCTCCTCGCACTCGGAGGACCCCGCGCGGTTCTTTCCGTCTTGCTGGTCAACCCCACGATCTGTTTCATCTGTAGCAACGGCAGACAGGACGGACAAACATGTTATTTCCTCCCATTGCTCTGGGGCCTGCCACAGGCAAGCCAAAGTTCCCTATGGCCTTGACTGGGAAGAGCCATTTCCAGCTGTTGCCTCCGACTTCTGGCTGCTGAAATTAAAAAACAAAACAACAAAACCATTACTCCCATCCCTGCCCCAGCACGCGTCCATTCCTCGGGGGAGCACCCAGAGGCCCGGCACCACGCTCAAGTATCTGCACATATGCAAGGTACAGGGTCTGAGCTCCATCCGTGCTGTGTAAATCACAGAGTGCTGATCAAATACTCCTTGTAAACAGAACTAAAAATCATATGCCCATGATTTACTTGTTCAATTAGCAATGCACCTGCCAGTCACAGTGCTTTTTATTGCAAAACACAAATACTGATAATGCAGCTTTGTATCAAAAAAACAAGTTAATAAATCAATATGATTACATGTAGGCTATGTAAAAACCATCTCAAATCTATGTTATGAAACTGAACATGCTCAGTTTCCAAGGTATTTTGGTATTTTTAATTTCATAAGCCAAATTGTAGCAGGTATCCAAGATCTGAGAGAAATTTATAAAAGGAAAAACTTAAAATTGCAGTAATTTGACTATTTTCTTCTAGATAATTGAAAAAGAACACCATTATTCAATTTTAGCAGTTCCTCAACATACCCTGAGTATATCCAACCTCCTGATGCAGGCCTCCTCTGTGCCCAGACATAGTCTTATTTGGATGTTGCACTTTTATTTTGGAGGAGGGTGGGGTGAGGTCAGTAGCAGAGACAGAGACCGAGGACACCCAGCTCAACACACTTAAGCTAAGAGAGTATGCTCCTTTCCAGTACTTTCTGTTCCATGCAACACTCAAGAGCCTAAAAGGCAAGTGAAGCTTGAAGAACTATGGTGAAATGACCAAAATTCACTGATCCCACAAACAGTTATCGAACAACTGCCATGTGCCAGGTACTGCTTTGCATTAAGCCCGAGGGATGTAGTGAAGGAGAGTCTCCTGCCCTTATGGAGCTCACATTCCACTTTGGGAGCCGGTCAACTGGGGAAGGGAGAGTAATTTCACAGCCATCAATTACACGAACTAAGTGCAGGAGAAGACAGGTGAGCTCAAATCTTCAAAGGTCATCTCTTGAAGGATTTACTCTGAGAGAGAAGGTTCGGATTACCCTAGGAAAGAGCAATTTCTCCCTATCCAGCTCTGATCCTGTACACAGATCTCTGAATATAGGAGGAGAAAATGATCACGAGTATCTTCATTTCACTTTGCCAGTAATACCTCCTAAAGGAAATAGGCCAAGCTAAATGTGTTCCCTCAAGAAAAAAGAAGCTTCTTTCCTCCCTTGGTGTCTCAGATCTATTAATCAATAAGTGTTATTGCTTCTTCCAATAACACAATATCCCATCTGTTTTCTGTATTATTGCTGTTTTTTTAAGGAGATTAATTTTCATCCCTTCATTCAATATTTATTAAGTACTACCATATATCAGGCAGTGCTCTGGGGCTGGGCATCCAGCTGAACAGACACTAAGTTCCTGTCCTCACATACTCTTTCCTCAGTGCAGTTCCCTAGCACGGTAATCGTCCTGGAAAAGAATTCATCACATTATTTAAGCTACCAACAGCTCCACACAATGATCTGCTGAAGTCCAAAATCTGTTTGACTAAAGATTTATCATCAGTGGCCTACCTTATCTTACTACACACCCACATAGATACCCAGTCTCTAAATCAGATCCGGGCAGACTTCCAGCCCAGCACAACATCTGGGGAAGAGTGGGGGCTGTCCTTTTTTAGTCCTGGTGTGCTTGTGGTCTTGTATTCCTGTTTCGTCTGGAAGCCCCTATTTACTACTCCACACCTATGCAGATTTTATCATTTTGGGTCCAAATTAAGCCTTACTAAATTAAGTCTCTACCAAATGTGTTCAAACTAAGCCAACTTAAAACGATCTATTCCCTACTGCTTACTCCTTCACACATATGGTTTGCATCTCACTAATTTCACCCTTGCTTGAGGCCTCTGAATTATTCTCAAGCTACTTCACATACATTTGCTTTCTCTTTCTAGTCATCGGTAGGCTATTTAGAGAGACACCACATTTTTTCTTCTTTTTTTTTTAAAGAGGAGCAGTTAGAGAGCCCACACATTTTCTTTTGCCTTTGTGACAGTGCCTAGTGTAGTCACGTTGTAGAACCTTAATAAAATTATCTCCTTTGGTGATATTATGACATTATTAACAGTATTAACCACTTACATCTGTTGAATACACAACAGATAAAAAAAATTATTTGTATGTTAGGACACAGTGACCTTTAAGCCAAACTATAAGCCCCTTGAGGCCACTAACCATGTAATAATGGTCATGGCTGGCATTTTCTGTGGATTTACTATGAGCCAGGTCCTGTGCTAAGTAAGCCCTTCAAGTGTATGATTCTATTCAATGATCACAACAACCTTACGAAGTAGGTCTGATCATTGTCTACATTTTGTATGCAGGAAACTAAGGTGGAGAGACATCAAGTAACTTCTCTAACTTGACAGAACTGGTCAGTGGTAAAGTCAAAATGTGACTCCAAAGTTAGAGTTGCCCTCCAGGATGAAGAGTATGCCCGCATGTCTTCGGAGCCTAGTCCTGGAGTCCTGGCTGCAGGCGAGAAAGAAGAGGGACAGAAGTGTCTCAGGGACAAGTAAGAGACAAAGCCCGACCTGGGGCTTCTGCACTGCAACCCTGCCCGGTACAAGGATGATGAAGAGGCAACGATGGAGCGCAGGTGAAAAGACGAGAGGGGAAGAGGGATGCAGGAAGGAAAAGAGGAAGTGAAAGAGAGACAGAAGAGACAGAAGTGCCTCAACTGCAGTGAGTAACAAAAGAAAGCGCAGCAGAGTTAATAGTGCAGAGGTGACAGAGTTCTCACGAAGGAAGGCAAGGCACTGAGAAAGAGTCTTGAGAAGAGGGTATGGTGGTGCACAGAGAGCTGACCAACCTGAGAGCCATGGGCTGCCCAAGTCCCAGCACACCCCATGCATCGGGAGACACTTACAGAGCAAGAGAGGCGGTGGCAGCAGTGAACAGAAGGAGGTGCCCAAGGGATCCGATAGCACCTGAGAGGAGCAAACAGGAAAGTGAGAGCTGGTGGGAGGCTGCCCAGGAGCCACCACCCGGGTGCTGGTCTGCCAGGGCACTCACCTCCACGGCAGGCCTGGATGAAGAACATTTTCGGCTTGTTCTGTAGGTTTGGGCAACTAGCGTTGTCAAAGAGCCGAAAAACCTCTTGAAGCTGCCAGAAAGGAAGGAAAAAGAAGGGAGGTTAAGTAGTCCGCAGGGCCTCCTGAGTCCTGTATTGGCCACAGCAGCCATTACAGGAGAGATGGCTAGGCAGGAGGGGAAGTCACCGAGCTTGGACAGCTGTTGGACACGAGATGACACACACCTGAAGCAGTTTGCCATCCACACCGTAGATGCCTCCCTCCACGCCATGAGAGAGGAGCGCCACTATGCAGGAGTCAGTGACACGGTGGGCAGGTAACTGGGCAAAATTCTGAAGTTTCTCTTGCATTTCCTGCAGGAAAAATACCTTTTGGTTAGTGTCGTTCACTGTAATCTGCGCCAATATCATCTTTCTTTGGTGTCTGAACCCCTGAGCTATTAGAAGACCTGATGCGTTCTGGGGCGCCTGGGTGGCGCAGTCGGTTAAGCGTCCGACTTCAGCCAGGTCACGATCTCGCGGTCCGTGAGTTCAAGCCCTGCGTCGGGCTCTGGGCTGATGGCTCAGAGCCTGGAGCCTGTTTCCGATTCTGTGTCTCGCTCTCTCTCTCTCTCTCTCTGCCCCTCCCCCGTTCATGCTCTGTCTCTCTCTGTCCCAAAAATAAAAATAAACGTTGAAAAAAAAAAAAAAGAAGACCTGATGCGTTCTATATATTATGTGGCTAACGATAACAGATGTCAGAGACCCTATGAGAGGCTAAAAAAAAGCTATGGACTCATCACAAAAATGCATGACTTCAGACACAGAATTCTGAATATAATTTCACAAAATTCAGACTCACTGAGATATGTTAAGAACTCCTGGACTAGGGGCGCCTGGGTGGCTCAGTCGGTTAAGCGTCCGACTTCGGCTCAGGGCATGATCTCGCGGTCCGGGAGTTCGAGCCCCGCGTCGGGCTCTGTGCTGACAGCTCAGAGCCTGGAGCCTGTTTCAGATTCTGTGTCTCCCTCTCTCTGACCCTCCCCCGTTCATGCTCTGTCTCTCTCTGTCTCAAAAATAAATAAACATTAAAAAAAATTAAAAAAAAAAAAAAAAGAACTCCTGGACTAAAGCAAGTTACTAATGAAGCTAATCATGAGATAGTTAACTTTATCCACTCCCCAGTCATCAACCAAATCTTCTAGCAAATGCCCTTGTATAAAAATGACACAAGGAGGACCACCAGGTGACTTATGAGTGAATCAAATATTTACCCAGCCATAAGGAAATAAGCTGTTCTCACTAAGGGCTAACGGGATCATGACAATAGAGAATACTAGCACTTTTATGCTATTTTCTGTCTGAGATTTTAAGTTCCCAGAAACAATGATGATATCTGTACAAAATGCTCACTTCAGGGAAGAGTGTGCTGTAAATGTAATTAAGCACAGGGCCATGGCTACATACATGGGCTACAGGATCAGACAGACCTAGCTTTGATCCCTGAGTTCATAAATTAGAATCAATTATTTCGTCCCTCAAAGCTCTAATACTCATTTTGTAAGAGGGTAATTAAGAGTAAATTTTTTCCAAGTTTGTATAAAGATTACATGATATACTGCATAGAAAGGATTTAGAATTATGACTGGCACCTACTGCAGAGATCTGCCATTATTATAATGTGCATATCTTACAAAGAGTAGCGATGTCATTTTCTCAAAGAAACCTACTACTGGTCAACCTTGTAGTCCAACTTAAGAACCTTATTTGTCATGCACCAGGTTGCCACATGTGAGTATCACTCTACCTTAAACACTTGGCCCATCCAATGGCAAGCTATACAAAATAGTTTAATAATCCAATTTAAACTATTAAATCTAGGTCTCCCTCTACAACTAGAGAAGTCTGAATGGTCCCTCCTATTTGAGATGAGCAGGGAGAAAGCAAGTTCATTTTGACTATGAATTTTAATATCATGAAAACGAATACGCTATCTAGGCACATTAGTTACCATGTACAGCCCCCAATAAAAAGCACACTTGTATAATATATTTCTTAAAAGTTCTGGAAAGTTGTAAGAAAGGCAAAGTCTTGGGTCCTAGCAAACTCCAGGTGATTCTGACATGCTAAAGTTTGAGAACTACTAATCTATTTGTTCAGAATACTTCCGTTTGCAGATAATGGAGACAATTATACAAAAGCCTTGAAAGGCTGCAACTTAAACTGGATATGAAGAACTTGGCTTTATTGAAAAGTATGTTCATTTTCTGGGCAAAGAGAAGCCAATCATAATATTGCAAATCTTACGGTAATAAAAAGATATCCAAAATTCATTTATTTCTAGAATATATAATCTTAAGAGAATACATGAGTATGAATGTTCTTCTTGAGTTGACCATAATAGAATTGTAACATAGAGTAGTTGAAGTTCATCTTGCTGGAAGAAGGCTGTAAAAATGTATGTTTGGCACCTACTTAAGAGCATTTTGAACTTAAGTGAGACTATTAGGTCAGTAAATAGTGGACAACAGAGCCCAAAGTAAAAACACACACACTTAGTAATTGAATTTAATAGTACTAAATGGATAAATGGGGGTTATATCATTTGGGTAAAATTTTCTGAAAGCAGCAAAGCTTAAAATAGGATCTCTAGATTTATTCCTGATAAAATTACAGTACTTCTAAAAATAGCAGAGTTCTTAACCAGAGGTTGGGGGACACAAGAGAATAACCTATAAACCCCCTGAAATGATACGCAAAACTTTACGGCTAGCTGCATTTTCCAGGAATGAGCCATAGCATGTCCTTACATTTTCAAAGCAGTCTGTGACCCAAATGTAAGTTAAAAATCAATACCACATGGCGGGGGGGTGGGGTGGGGGTGCCTGGGTGGCTCAGCCGGTTGAGCGTCTGACTTCGGCTCAGGTCATGATCTCACAGTTCGTGAGTTCGAGCCCTGTGTTGGGCTCTGTGCTGACAGCTCAGAGCCTGAAGTCTGCTTCAGATTCTGTGTCTCCCTCTCTCTCTGCCCCATACCCACTCATGCTCTGTCTCTGTCTTAAAAATAAATAAAACGCTACAAAAAATTTTTAAAAAATAAATACCACGTGGTAAAAGGAAATCTGCCACTTTAAAATGTATCTCATTTCCTTGGGGTGCCTGGGTGGCTCAGTCGGTTGAGCGACCGACTTTGGCTCAGGTCATGATCTCACAGTTTGTGAGTTCGAGCCCCGCGTCAGACTCTGTGCTGACAGCTCAGAGTCTGGAACCTGCTTCTGATTCTGTGTCTCCCTCTCTCTCTGCCCTTCCCCCATTCATGCTCTGTCTCTCTCTGTCTCAGAAATAAATAAACATTAAAAAAAAAAAATTAAAAAAAATAAAAATAAAATGTATCTCATTTCCTAATATACGATAACTGTTAATTCTAGAACTAGTAGCCTCATGGGAGGTGCAGTGACAGAAAACTTTGATGACCAGGAGGAAAACTGAAAACCTCCACGAGCAGTGAGAATACCAGTGTATTGTCCAGCACCGTGTAGTGGAGAGGATTCTCTAAGACTACACTATTTCAAATTTTTAAATGCAATTATTTCTAAAGTCAAAAAGGTATAATAGGGAGAAAAAAAGATCTTAATTTTTTTTGGTTCTCTTTGCTTGCCAAATAATTACATGAGAAAAGAGTTGAGTCTCTTGAGAAGTCCTACCAGGAAGAAAATATTCTGTGCAGATGCCCAAAGAACCAAATTATCACAACCACTGTAACTACCTGGTTTTAACTGTACTGAGAGTTTGATTGATTGGCCACTGTTGGAAACTGACTGTGCAACGTCCTCCTCATGTTTCTGAGTCTCCAGAGCTAAGGACCAGGCTACAGGGAGGGCTATCCCCCAAGGTTTAGTTCTATGCCTTTTGGTCTTCTGACTCTAACCTCCTTCTCAAAGATTTCATATTCTTATCACTTAAAGTATTTCTCCTGCACAGGTAATGCCCAAATGTTTGGTCCTGATTTCTCTGAGACCCTCAAATCCTTACTTAATTTTTCTTTTTCTATATGCAGTCATTTAACCACCAAGCACAAACAGTACAATCATGCCATTATGCTATTTTCCACACACATTCTTTCCCTCTTGGTCTACTATTCTGTCCAGGATCCCAACATCTTGTACTCCCATTATATTAACTCCAAACTGGATTCCCTGCCACTTGTCTCCACTTCA
This sequence comes from Puma concolor, assembly GCF_028749965.1. Taxonomy (NCBI): domain Eukaryota; kingdom Metazoa; phylum Chordata; class Mammalia; order Carnivora; family Felidae; genus Puma; species Puma concolor. The sequence goes on from NC_141668.1 coordinate 12,516,216, forward strand.
CTCTTCCCAATGGTAGCCCGAATCATCACTGTGAATGTATCACCTTTCTGTTAAAAAAATTACTAACGGTTTTGTAAAACAAGGAAGTTCAAGGGCCTGGGATTCTAGTCCCTTTATCTCCAATCTTATTTTTGGCACTTTTTTGCCATGGCACATTTGCTTTACCCATTATTTCCCTAACATCACAGACACATTTCTATCTATAGGCTATTCTCCCTGCCTAGGACCCCTCCCCCACTCCTCTGTGCTTCAGGGGCTTCTATCTTTCAAGGCCAGCTCAAGTCTCACACAATCCATTTATCTTTCTGACCACATCTACTGAGGGGATGGTTTCTTTATCTTAACTACTGTAGAAGACTTGTCTACTCTTGCTTGGTCCTTAAGAATATAAGGGAAGTACTTCTTTTTTTGCTGATGTCAAGACTACCTCATCTGAGGTCCTGTGAACTCAAGAATCATTAAAAAAAAATTTCTAGTAAATTTATAGAAGCAAACATAGTTCCGCCTCAGCCATTGTAAAGTGTTCAAAATTAATTAATATTTATTTATTTTTATTTTTTTAAAAGTCGGCTCCATGGCCAGTGTGGAGCCCACCGTGGGGCTTGAACTCACAACCCTGTGATCTGGACACGAACTGAGATCAAGAGTAGGATGCTTAACCAACTGAGCCACCCACGTGCCTCTGATTAATTTTTAAAGTAAGTTCTATGCCCAACGTGGGGCTTGAACTTACAACACCAAGATCAAGAATCATATGCTTTCCCAACTGAGCCAGCCAGGAGCCCCTAGGACAATGTAACCAGAGAATTAGAATCTAATAGGTACTTGAATCTACATCAGTTTTAGCATAAATGGGAATGGTATTTGTGAAGTGGGTTCATGGGTACACCAAATCTGCTGAATGCCTCTGAAAAACAGTAGTATATAGCTGACTTGGTGACTCAGGACTGTTGTTATTTATTTATTTATTTATTTATTTATTTTTTAAGTTTATTTTGAGAGACAAAGAACAAGCTGGGGAGGGGCAGAGAGGGGGAGACAGATGATCGGAAGTGGGCTCAGTGCTGACAGCAGAGCCTGACGTGGGGCTCAAACTCACAAACCATGAGATCATGGCCTGAGCCAAAGTCAGATGCTTAACTGAGTCACCCAGGCACCCCAGCACTGTATTTTTAATTATCAAGCATATAAAATCCCTTATCAACTGCATACAATTTGGAAAACTATGACATAATAACTTCCTAGTAAAAGGAATGGCTAGAGGGGCACCTGGATGGCTCAGTCGGTTAAGCATCTGACCCTTGATTTTGGCTCAGGTCATGATCTCATGGTTCATGAGTTCGAACACCTCCTTGGGCTCTGTGCTGAACAGCATGGAGCCTGCTTGGGATTCTTTCTCTCCCCTCTGTTCCTCCCCTACATGTGCATGTGCTCTCTCTCTCTCAGAATATTTAAAAAAGAAAAAAAAAAAAAAAAAAGACTAGACCAAAAGCTCTAGAGAAACATAAATAAACATTCATTTTGTTAAGTGGTCTTCTAAGTGGTCTCTTGGTAGGAATTACGGCTGATGTCCTACCCTCATTCCCTTCACGCTCAGTAGACCTCTTAGGAAAGCATATAACCTACTTGATCAAGAGTCACAGCCTCTACTGACAGCCAGCTAGGTGCCCCGAGCATATAACCTACTTGAGTATCACTTGATTACTACAGAAGCTGTTCCAGCCATGGCTTTGAAGCATGGATGGGTTTACTTCTCTGCATGGGCTATTATTGCAAAGGTGGTGAAAAGAGCAGGTAAATAACAACACTCAGGTATCTACTGTTGAAACTGCCCTTACCAAAAGTACAGCATGTATACAATCATTCTCATAGAAGATAGCTGAGAAACAGAAATGAAGACCACAGACAATGCTGAAGACAAAACAAAGATTTCCTATCTCAACAAGTCAAAGTGAATTTCCTAGAAACTCTGATTTTACCACTGATGTTCCCAAAAGCAAATTTGAGAAAGTACTATTATTCTGGAATCAAAATGAAGAATTAGGGGTGGAAAGATGGGTTAAATAGGTGATGGGGATTAAGGAGTGCACTTGTCATGATGAGCACAGGGTGATGTATGAAGTATTGAATTACTATATTGTATACATGCAACTAACATAACACTGTATGTTAACTAACTGGAATTAAAATAAAAACTTAAAAAGAGCAAAAGGATGGAAAGGGGAAAAAAAAGGGAAGATTAATATCTATTTACCAATAGGCTATCATCAATTCCAGAAGAGAAATACCTAAAGGTAACTAAGTCAGCAGTACGGCTCAGTAATTGGGGTTAACAGGGAAACAGGGAATAGCACACAATGAAAATGCTTGCGATTTGTAGGAATCTAGTCCGGAAGTAATCTACTCTAAGATCTGTCTTGTGGTCACACAACTGGTAAGGGTAAGGAATTTTTCCATGTTAATTCATGGAAACTGCCAAGGACAGTTCTAGCAAACTTCCACTTGCAAGAATTTTATCTGCCAAGGTAATCTTTTCAACAATAACTGGACTTGTAAGCAACAATATCAACCAAGAAGTATATGTCCTGTGTCATCATGGCTTAGAAGTATCTTTCCTGATTGGCTGGGAGAATCTCAGTGTCTCCTCACATCCTGAGTGACTGCGAACCAAGTTTCTGAACATGGAAGAGTAAGAACCCAAACTGGGACTGGTATTGCTCAGGAGAGCACAGTGACCCTAAGCTTAACACTGGAGCTGCTGGCTGGCCTGAATTCTTTTTTTTTTTTTTTTTTTTTTTTAAACTAGCTTGCAAGGCAAGACACAGACCAGAATGAGTAAAAAGGTACAAAGGAAAATAGAACTTGAGGGGCACCTGGGTGGCTCAGTCAGTTTAGTGTCCGACTTCGGCTCAGGTCACGATCTCACGGCTCATGAGTTTGAGACCTGCACTGGGTTCTGTGCTGACAGCTCAGAGCCTGGAGCCTGCTTTGGATTCTGCATCTCCCTCTCTCTCAAAAATAAACATAAAAAAAAAATTAAAAAAAAAAAAACCAAAAACAACAAAAAACCCACCATAATTTGAGTAACCCCTGAGTAACATCTATCCAGCGGGTAGAAGAGCAGTGAATGTTCCTGGCCCCAAAGTGTTGCCCAGCCCTCCAATGCACACATTAGATGTACCTGTGCAGTCTGGTCAAGTAGAACATGGACTTTGTAGCCTAAGAGCTTGAAAAGGGTGACAAGAGTGCTGTGGTCCACATCCCCTCCAGAGCGAAATTCCAGGTCTTTCTCTCCAGTGAAGTGTACATTGCTCAGCACCAAGGCCAGGCCACGAGGCCGAGACTGCAACCTATAGGCCTGGGGCAGGATGGGGGTGTGGGGGAGGCCAATTAGAGCTTCTTATGGACACAAACTATGTCTCCCCAACTAAAAAATTCGACACATTTCAAGAAAACAAAGCCATCCTATTTTCGTTAACCCCACCAGGTCAATACAGAGGAATGCCCAGAGAAGATAACCAATCCGTAATGCCTTTCTGACTAATAAAGCAGGAAGGAGATATATACACAATCTAAGTTCAGATGCCTAGGAAGGGTCTCCCATTTCCCAACTCTTCCTCTTGCATTCTGCATGACTCACCAGCTGGTAGTGTGTTTGATAAAACTCGGGAGTGCAAGGCTTCACCTGAAGGCAGGGAGGACCATCTCCATTGTCTAGGGAGTGTTCCACAGCATCTGTGGCACAGAGAGCCAAAAACACTAGTATACAATCTGTGTCAATCCTAGTACTTCATTGTAACTTAAGGCACCCTGTTGAACTGGGGTTTTAATAATTAGCGATTCTGCTCACTCCCCAAAACTGTCAAATCCAGGAGGGCAGAGACCCTATGTGCTTTTGCTCACTGCTGGATTACCCTCCCACATACCGTACTGAAAGGGGTATCTGACAAAAGCCTTGTTCTAATCAATAGGCTACTCAGTCAGCAGGCTAGTGGCCCAAAATGTAGTCTTTGCTCATTCTAAAGTAGCGGCTTTAAAGAGCCAGGCCACTCGGGTAGGAACTTCCTACCTATACCTGAGCTAAGGGCTAAATACTGTGGAAAAATCATCTGTGATGGAAGGAAGCAGGCCCAACCAATACTCCATCTAAACTTTCCTGCTAGACCCTAACAAATTCACTGAGGAAACTGTTCCCAGTATGAATATAAATAGGAATCGTGCTAGGGCAAAGTCAGATACCAGTCAAGAAACAAGTCAATCTGTGGGACGTGTTATGCCATCGATTCTCACCTGGAGACAGGCGGAGTTGCTTGTGAGGGGGACAGGACTCACACATTGGGAAGGGGAGACTCCAGTCGTTGTCACAGCTCAACTGTAAGAAACCAGGACCCATCATACCAGGTCTTAAGGAGATGATCCAGTCTGAATAAAACCTTTATCTAGTCTCCCCAGCCCCATCTCAAAAATTCCTTTCCCACCAAACGAATCCTTCTCAACACACCACATGTCTAGGGCTCCATACCGGTGGGATTGCATGCTGAAGATCAGAGAGGGTAGTGAGCAACAGATCCTCCAGATGACCCTGCTTGGTCTCCCTCAGGGCCACACAGAAGGCATTAAAAGCCTGGGGACCCCTCTTGGGCAGCAAGTTGAGAAGTTCCACATTTTGGCTGAAACTGCCCACTTTGGCCTAAGATAAAAAAAAAAACAACAACATGAAATCATATTTACTTATCCAGCTATAATTTTCTCTCTCCAGACGACCTTCCTAGTAATCTCAAGAATCCTTTTACAGGAAAAATACATGTATGGGGGGAAGTCTTTCCTATTATTCTTAAATTATATGTCTTTTCTGTTTAAGGCTTTAGGGTAGAAGGGCATTTTCATTTCCTTAGGAAGGCTCTACATCCTTGCCATACTTTGTCATACTCCCACGACCAATTTATTTATTTGGCGTTTCTCTTTTGCTTCCAAATACCTGAATGTGCTCCCTCATTTCCAAGGTGATGATGTCCTTCTCTAGGAGGTGTTCTAACAGTTCACTCAGCAAAAGTTGTTTGGCCAGTACCACTCGGTTCTTTTTTAGTGCTTCCTGATGGTCAGGATGCATGCCACACACTCCCAGTATCCTACAGATTTAAGGCAGAGGGAAAGGCTGTCAGGTATAAGATTTGGCACAGAAGAGTAGAATGGAACAGTTGTGGGTAGACAGAACACAAAGAATGGGACTGCAATAACCAATATTAAGCATATTTTATTGAATCTGGTTAAAATCAAAGCAGTATTCAGCAGTAACACACTGGTCATAAAGAAATAACGTATAATTTTTTATGGAGTATGTTAAACTGAGACCATCCTCTGAGATGAATTAGTGCGTCTAGGGGAGGAAAATACCTACCTTGAAAAAATGATACACACAGAAGCACACATATTTATGAGAAGAAATATTCCTCTGACACACCAATTTCAATTAAGAGATTATTCCAGGGGGCCTGGGTGGCTCAGTTGGTTAAGTGTCCGACTTTGGTGGCTCAGGTCATGATCTCGCGGTTTGTGGGTTGGAGCCCCGCATCGGGTTCTGGGCTGACAGCTTTGAGCCTGGAGCCTGCTTCCCCACTCTGTGTGTCTGTCTGTCTCTCTCTCTGCCCCTCCCCCACTCGTGCTCTGTCCCTCTCTCTCAAAAATAAAGACATTAAAAAAATAAAAAAAAAAAAATTAAAAGATTACTCCAGAAAACCTTTTGCATTATTTATCTAGGCTGCTATAAATGATATGTTTAAAATGATCCCAGGTGAGGAATAAAATAATTTAATACAATGGCAAAAGTTCAAGCCAATCGCTGGCTTTAACACGAAATAAATGGGGCGCCTGGGTGGCGCAGTCGGTTGAGCGTCCGACTTCAGCCAGGTCACGATCTCGCGGTCCGTGAGTTCGAGCCCCGCGTCGGGCTCTGGGCTGATGGCTTGGAGCCTGGAGCCTGTTTCCGATTCTGTGTCTCCCTCTCTCTCTGCCCCTCCCCCGTTCATGCTCTGTCTCTCTCTGTCCCAAAAATAAATAAACGTTGAAAAAAAAAAATTAACACGAAATAAATGAGATAGGTGTACACACACGCACGTACTCTCTATCCCACTTATACCTATGGTTTTTAAAACTTAAGTTCCTGTGACAAAATGATGCTAGAAATAAGAACTAGGTAAGTAGAAAGTATGACAGAAAGTCACAGTAAATACAGACGACAAACAGAATCAACATAACTTGAGATCACTTTATTTTTTTTATTTTTTTAAATTTTTTTTTTCAACGTTTATTTATTTTTGGGACAGAGAGAGACAGAGCATGAACGGGGGAGGGGCAGAGAGAGAGGGAGACACAGAATCGGAAACAGGCTCCAGGCTCTGAGCCATCAGCCCAGAGCCTGACGCGGGGCTCGAACTCACGGACCGCGAGATCGTGACCTGGCTGAAGTCGGACGCCTAACCGACTGCGCCACCCAGGCGCCCCGAGATCACTTTAAAGAGTTAAAACATAAAGGCTAAATTCTTTTGGTAATTTAATAGAGATGGCTATTTCAAGGATTCTTGGTTTTGCTATTGGTTTGGAAAGAGACCAGCTTCTGTTTATGAATTTTAAAATTCCCATTTCCAATATATATCATCTCTGTGCCTAGTTTACATAAACCCAGAGCTCACCAGCCTGCTTAGTTCCCAAGAAGATGACAACAGTAAGGGTCTGACGGCGGGAAAAGGATGAGATAACAGCTTCAGTTTATAACTTTAAAGCCTATTTAAAGATGCATACTGATTTCAAAGATATTAAAATGTGGGGGAGGGGGGATGAGGAATTTGCATCTTAGAATCAGTTAAATACCATGCATTTATAGGATGCCCTTGGCTTAACTCCAGGTTAGAGATATATAGAGGAAGGAAAAGCAGAGTCCTGGAAGAGCTGAGAGACCCAAGAGGAGGATGGCATGTGGACCTTAAGGCAGAGGAAGTGGTCAGCAAAACATTCCCAAGATTGGAAGCAGCCAACTTCGGTTAAGTTTAGGGTTTGGGACAGTGATGTTTGAAACTCCATTTAAGCTTCGGGTTTCTGTTTATTAGAAATACTCCCATGACCCCAAACCTTCAGTAGAAACCTGCTACAATAGATCTGGAGAAATCAAAAACCTTATTTAAGAAATCACCTTAGGGGCGCCCGGCTGGCTCAGTCGGCAGAGTGAGCAACTCTTGATCCCGGGTTTGTGAGTTTGAGCCCCACGTTGGGTGCAGAGATTAGTTTTAAAAAAAAAAAAAAAAAAAAAAAAAGTGGGGCACCTGGATGGCTCAGTTGGTTAAGTGTCTGACTCTTGATATTGGCCCAGTCATGATCTCAGAGTCAGCTGTGGAATTGAGCCCCGTGTCCGGCTGAGCCGGCAGTGTGGAGCCTGCTTGGGATTCTCTCCCTGCCCTTCCTGTGCTCTCTCTCTTGAAATAAATAAACTTTAAAAAAATTAAAATAAAAAAATCTTTAGGGTGACTGAGTGACTCAGTTGAGTGTCTGACTCTTGATTTCGGGTTGGGTCATGATCCCAGGGTCATGGGATCAAGCCCTGCATGGGGCTTTGTGATGAGCGTGGAGCCTGCTTGAGATGCTCTCTCTCCCTCTGCACCTCTCCCCTGCTTGTGCTTGTTCTCCCTTAAATAATAAATTAATTAATGAGTGAATAAATAGACATCTAAAAAATACATATATAAAAGAATCACCTTAGAAAACACCAAGCCAGTAACAATGATGGCGTATATGAAACTCCGGTAAAAATAAATGTTATCAGGCCAACTGCAAGACAACATCACAGCTGGAGATGCTGGGTATTTCCTTAAGATACCTATCATTGGTGAAGCAGGTTTCCTCAAGTTTCTTCCCTTAGTTTACCAGCAGCATTTCAAACTTTCTCCTCCCTTGGTTTCCTATACTTTCTCTCCAGTCCCTCTCTCCGCCAACTGTTCCTGTTCCTTCACAAGATCTGTAGCCTGCCCTTGAATGTTAACATTCCATTAGGAACCCCCTCAAAGAGCCTCTCCCTATTCAATCTCACCCATACTCACAATTCACTAACTGACTCACATTTCTTAACTCTTTCAAGTTCTAGACTTAAATTGTCAATCAGTAACTCATTAGGTTTAATCAGAAGCATTATCCATTCTCCACACACCTGCTGCTTTCTGCATTCCACTTTAGGCCAAAGTCTCAATTGTGGACTTCCCCAAAGTAATCATAATCATCTAGAACTCCAGGCCACAGATGGAAGGGGAGGAGGAAAAGGAGAAAAGGACACAAAAAGGAATTCCTAAGTCTGGATTCTGTGTTTTTCTGCAGGTTCTGGCTCCAAAGCCCGAAGTTAATCTTCTGGGTCTGGACCACGAGGCATTAAAATGTTATCCAGGGTGATGCCTGCCATGAAATGATATAACTGGGGCAGAAGCGGAGACACACTGGGAGTCTCGGAACCACCTCGTCCTTTCAAAGCACTCAACCCCGAAAGCCCGTGTCGACTGCTTTGAAAACCTGATCACTGTACCCAAAGCAATACGTGTCATGATACAGTCAATCCAAATCAAATGCACATCAGGGAGAACTGCGAGGTCTGCAGATGTCATCCGCTTTTAAGGGGGCAAAGTTCCTCATATAGGAGTAGAGGGAAAGAAAGGATGGAGAATCTTTAAGAGAAGCCGAGATTCAGCAGTACCGGAGAGCTCCTCATGTCCAGAGACCCCTGGGGTTGGTCAAAGCAGGCTGGGGCAGTCGGCTCACGAGGGACAGGGCCGAGAGGAAGCCCGCCGCTCGCGCGCCCCTCGGGGACTCGCCTGGCCTCCCACCCTTGGCTGCACGGGGGATCCGAGGGGAGGAGGCGCCAGGGCCATGATCCGTATTCCCTTCCCTGGGCCCAACTAAGGACCTGTGCGACCCTCCCTCACTCACCTGCGCCCTCTGTCAGCGGCCATTACCTCCTTTCGGTGCAGACAGGGCCGAGAGGCCGCGCTCGGCGCCGCCATTTACCGCTTTTCCCGGGCTGTGCGCGTACCGCCCACATCCAAACAAACGGAAAACCCTCACGCCCTCAGCATCCCTCCCCCCCGTCCGCCGGCGCACATTGCGCCTGCGCGCTGCTTCTTCTAGCTCCACCCCCACGCGAGAGCTGCCCCGCCTCTGCCGTCGCCAGTGCGCGCGCAGGCACAGAGCCCTCGCGCTAGAAGCGCCGTCCAATGGGGTGAGAGAGCGCTCTTGGCGGAAAGGGAAGGGGCGGGGGGAGGCTAGGAAACACCCCGTCCTACGCGGGAATCCGATTGGTCGTCGGTTCCCGCGGAAATCGCGGATGCCTCTCCGGCGCCTCCCACCCTGTCCCACCCGCCTATTGCAACGTTACTGAGACGGGTTTGGCCGGACTTTATGCTTTATTTAAGTTGAACTGTTGGGGCCAGGATAAGGAGGAGATAGAGAGCACGAGGCGTTACACAGATACCACACAGTGGATGAAAGCCTAAGTGGGGAGCGCACCCCTGAGGAAGGTGGGTCAGCGATGGCCGAGCAGCTCCCAGTGGCTAAAACCTACATTACAGCCGAAGCACGATTCCAGAAAATCTAGTGTTCTGTTGGGATCTTAGCGAGCAGGACCCGGGGCAGGGGTGGGGGGCGGGGGGGGGCGGGGGTAAAACGCTGCGGTCCGAGCGCAGGGGTGAGGCTTAAGCGGTTAGACACCGTGCATGTGGCTCCAGCGCTTCATAGCAGGTGATTCAAGAGTCACCCTTAAGTACTCCGCCACCCCTGGCAAGCCCCTGTCTTATCCTTTCTGACCCTTGTCCACTCGTCTTAAAATCGGAAGTCCCTCCCCCGGGGCAGTTTATTCCAGTTTCCCAATGGGGTGGGGACCCTGCCCTGGAGACTGCTCTTTAGCCCCAGGGCAGAAATTGCCCCTTACCTGGAGCAGGGGCTATCACGGCTTTGATTAGCTTTGCTCATCTAGGAGAGAGGGCACACTCCTGGTCACAATCAGCCCACACTGCCCACAGACACAACTGGTCCACCGTTCTGTCCCTAGGAAGGCTCCCACCTGTCTCCAGCAGTTGCTCAAGATAGAGATTGAGAGATTTGTGGATGACCTTGTATTGAAAATACAGTAGGCTTTGGGATCAGAAGAGTAAACATTTTTATGCTATTTACTAGCAGTGTGCCCCTGTGCAAATTATCAAACTCCTCTGACCCTTGGGATCCTTATTTTTCAAATGAGGGCAGTAATACCTCACAAGGCTGGGAAAGTCTTCTTGTGCTAATAGAGATGAAGCACCCAGAACAGAAGCAACATAGCTGTCACTCAGATGTTTCTTTTCTTCCTTCTCCAGATTCTCTGGGTCACTCCTCTCATACTCGTCTAACTCTGGAAATATTGGATATGGGGTAGGTCACTGAATGTTACTCGAAGACTCCAACAGTGCTATGTACATCTCAGCTGGGAGAGGCTTAGGATAGCCTGACTCCCCTCTGTGTTAAGTTCCCCACGTGGAAACAGAGTTCCTGATACGTGGCAGGCACTGGGAAATGTTGGTCAAATGAATGAATGAGTCTGGCGCAGAGAGGATATATCCTGGCATAGTCTCTTAGGGGGGTGTCCGGTTGTTTTCAAAGAAAACATCATCAGGCTGACCAAAGCTGACATCATAGTCAGGGGGTGGGGTAAGAGGCTCCAGTTTGGGGGGCATCCCCAAGATCTGCAGATCAGGAGCAGTGGACACAGCTCGGGGTCCCCGAAGCCGAAGGCTGATTGGAGCTCTTCCAGGGTTTCCTGAGGTCATAGATCCCTCTGAGCCCACTCGCCTTTCCAGTCTAGCTCTTTCGGGCCCCTCTGGATGGCCAGGCTGTCCTTCCTCAAGTACTGGAGGGGTTACAACACTGCTGTAGGGGGGTGGTTGACCCAGCTCTTGGGGGCGGCACTGTGATTCCAACACCACAGCCTCTTCATAGGTTGGCACCTCAAAGGCCTCGTTGTCGCTGAGGGAGGAGAAATAAAATCACTGGTGGCCTCCTGTGTGGAGTCCTTTTCCGCTTTACAGTCTTCTTTTGGCAAAAGAACCTTCCACTAACCCCACCCCCCACCCCCTCATTGATACTAGTAACAGGGAAGCAGAGCTATATGCCTGAGAGACTAGAGGGACACCAGGAAAAAGGGGCCATCGTGTATTCCTAGAATTCTGCCCGCCCCTTAACTCACCGTGCATTGCTTGAGGCCCCCGAATTCTCGGTCTGCATTGATCGGAACCCCCTTTCCAGAATACAGGCCAGGAGGCAGGCAAACAAGAAGAAGCCACCCAAGGTGAGAAAGAAATAAGCAACAGGGGCGATGTCTGGCTGTATGCCCAGCAAAGCCAGCCCCAGGAGGAAGGAGGCGCAGCACAGGAAGAGAAGCGGCTTCTCCAGTCTCCCCCAAAACTGTCTTGGCACCATGGCCCCTCCCCAGGCTCCTGCAAAAAGACACACAGGTATTGTGTCTAAACTAGCAACTGGCGTCCCGGACAGGTCAGATTCCGCAGTAACCGTATCGGACACCTTTGGGTCTCAGGTTCTTCAGTCTCAAATCAAATAAATGGCCAAAACATATGACCTTCAGGGTTCCCTTCAGCTTTGTAATTCTCTCTAGGATCAATCAGAGTGCCAGGGTATCAGTGCGTGTGGAGTAGCCAGGAAATAAACCCAGGATCTTTCATGCAACTTACTGTGTAATGGCCCTGCCTTCCTTCCTTCTTCCTTCTTCTTTGCAGTGTCCCTTCCAGCTCTTTCTACACCATCCAAGACCCAGTCCTGGCTGGCCCTGCCTGGGGCTTTGGTGCTCACCAGCATCTGTGGAATCCAGGTAATGAGGCAAACCCTGCCTTTTCTCTATAATTGCTCTGCACTGGACCTCCACCCTACCTCCCCGTCTCCCCACTTAGACCCTGTTGGGGAGAGAAGTTGGGAAGGAGCACCATTACCCTGTCTGACTCCATCTTCCCATTTCCTCTACTCAGCCCGTGCTCTGGTTGGATGGAGAAAATGTACATGGACCCGACAAAGCCACAGGGACACAACTATATGAGAGGGCCTCTTACAAAGGCCTCCATCTATTGGAGGCCCAGATGGAGCCCAGATAACTGGAGGCCCAGATAACTCCTGATCTCTCTATACTCCGCACCTGCCAGGGTACCCCATCCTCTATGGGCCTTAACTCCGTAAGCTCAGATTTCAAACTTCCTGTCTGAAGTTACCACAAGGGCTGGGAGGCTGGTGGGGAGAAGCAGCAACACCTGGTTAGCAGCACCCCAAAACCAACCCATCAGGAATTCCCTGAACTCTGCTATCAAGAAGCCAAAGACTCTAGGTAGGGCCCAGACCCCCTTCTTTAACCCTAACTCCAATCCCCCTTCTTGAACCCAACCCCCCCTACCCTTCTCACCGGTCTTAGAAGTTCCTCTCTCACCTGTCTGGAACGACTCCGCAGAAAGTAGGTTGTAGCCAAGCCGGAGGAGGCAGGGGTGGAGCCCACTGGCTCCACCCACTTTTCTGTTCCAATCCCTCAGTTCCCGGCATAGGCTTCCTCCTCTTTCTGCTTCCACTTGACCTGCTGTCGCCCCACCTTGATTTTTTTTTTTTCTTTTTTGGTTTTTACTCCACACACCCCGTACCCGTGCCTTAATGAGAGTGCTCCTGTCACCCCCACACCCACCTCAGTGATCTTTGTACTTAGGACCAGAGTTATATTCAGTTTCCACCTCTGCTCAAAGCACACTGTATTCTGAATAGTTTGTCTTATATTTAGGTAATGTATTTAATGCCTAGGAGCGGAGGCCACAATTTATTTAATCTCTCTAGACCACATAGTGCTTTGCATGGTTTGCTGTGGGCATGGGATGGCGTGTCCTGCTTCAGCTGCTGCCAAAGTACCGTTTCTGTGAACTTGTTTTCTGCAGGCCTGTAAGACATTTTGGTGTATGCTTCTTGGCCCACTTGACTCTTGATTCTTCAAAAGCCACATCCAGGGTGATGCCTACTGTGGAGGCTGTCTCCACAGTGTATCTAGAACATTCCTTCCTACCCCTGTTTAAGCCTTTAGCTGTTTATTTAGCAATTTTCTGTTTACATACCTTTCTTCCACTGTAAGCTTTTCTTTAAAAATTTTTAAGTTTATTTATTTATTTATTTTGAGAGAGGCAGAGACAGCGCAAGTAGGGGAGAAGAGAGAGAGGGAGAGAGAGAGAATCCCAAGCAGGCTAAGGAATCCTGAGGAATCCAAGCAGGCTTGAGAGAATCCCAAGGCCAGGCTTGAACTCATGAAACCTCAAGATCATCACCTGAGGCAAAACCGAGGGTCTGACGCTTAACCAACTGAGCCACCCAGGTGCTCCCACTGTGAGCTTTTCTTTTTTTTTTTTTTTTTTTTTAAATTTTTTTTTTTTTTTCAACGTTTATTTATTTTTGGGACAGAGAGAGACAGAGCATGAACGGGGGAGGGGCAGAGAGAGAGGGAGACACAGAATCGGAAGCAGGCTCCAGGCTCTGAGCCATCAGCCCAGAGCCCGATGCGGGGCTCGAACTCACGGACCGCGAGATCGTGACCCGGCTGAAGTCGGACGCTTAACCGACTGCGCCACCCAGGCGCCCCAGTGAGCTTTTCAAAGTGAGTGATTAGTTTCAATACTTTCTGAATCCCTGCAACTGACATTGGTTTCTGACACATGTTAGGTGCTCACTAAACAAAGTCGAATGCTCTCATTAGAAGGCTACCATTTTGCCTGGCCTTACCACCCACTGGAGATCCAGGACCCACTCTTTTTTTTTTTTTTTTTTTTTTTTTTTTTTGTTAATGCTTATTTTTGAGAGAGACAGAGACAGAGCATGAGCAGGGAAAGGGGAGAGAGAGAGGGGGACACAGAATCTGAAGCAGGCTCCAGGCTCTGAGCTGTCAGCACAGAGTCCAATGCATGGTTCAAACTCACAAGCCATGAGTGAGATCATGACCTGAGCCAAAGTTGGACACTTAAGTGACTGAGCCACCCAGGAGCCCCACGGACCCAGTCTTTTAAGGGAACCCTGACAATAAGTCAAGGTGAGGCAGGTGTTGGGAGGTGTAGAGAGGATGGAGGCATACTTTTTTCTTGAGAAACAGAGCAGGACAGAGGAGGCTGGGTTCCAGGCCTTTGGACAAACTGAAAGAAGTAGGAGATAGTGGGGCACAAATCTAATCCCACGGACAGTTGTGGGGCATAGCCAGGGCTGCTGCATCAGAGGATGTATGGAGTGTATGTGTGTGTGAGAGTGAGAGAGAGAGGGAGAGAGGAGGGAAGAAGGATGAAGATGAGGACAAGGGGCCTGGAGTGGAGTGCAGGTGTGTACAATGGTGGACTATCAATGATGACTCTCCCACAGATGGAGGGAGAAGATGTAATGGGAAGGCTGTGCTAGTCTAAATGAGCTGTGTCTCTACAGGAAGTGGGAATGGAGAGTAGGGGGGAAGCTGGTTGTTGTTTTGTTTACACCAGTTTCCATACTGTTGGTCCCATAAAAAAAAAAGTATGTGATCAGAAGGATTTGCATCTGCAGTTAATATATTAATAGAAGGAAATTGGCCAAGAGTCATTGGTATGTGTGATAAGTAAGAGGGCTTTGTTAAGGAGTGAGTCCCTGGACAGGGACATGGCAGGGAGCGTAGGCTGAGAGGCAAGAGAGTCAAAGGTGGAGACTGAATGTCTACAGTTCAGGCTTTTACAGGCTTTGCAGTTGGGAGAATGAGATCTTTGTGCATGAGGCCCTTGGTTACCAGAAGGAGCCTACACTAGAGATGCTTGCTAGTTAAAAACCGGGTCCACGTCAGAAAGGCTGGATTGCTGGCTGGCTGGCTGGCTGGCTGGGCCCTTCAATGTATTCTCTGTTACATTAATCAACATTAGATTTCCTAAAAATTCTACTTCTTAAATATAAAATCTTGCAAAAATATTTAAAGACTATAAAGAAAAAGCACCCACTATCTCATTATTCTAACATGGCCATTTAAAATTTCTACACATTTCTTCTAGTCTGTCTACACCCTGGTTGAAATTAGAGTATATTCATAATTTTGTATCCTTAAAAAATACTAAACATTATATCATGTATATACTTCACTTTTTGGTACAGTCTTTGTTGTGGTAATTTTTAACAGCCACATAATACTGAATGGATGTACCATAATTTAGCATACCTTTATGTTATGTTACTTGGTAACAATGAGTTTATTTTCTTATTTTTTATTTATTTGTTTTTGGTTGTTGTTGTTGATCATCAACTGCTTTAAGAGACAGAAAGGAGATTAATAATTGCCAGGAGCTGAGAGAGAGAGGAATGGGGAGTAACTCCTAATGGATTTCTTCTGAGGGTAATGAAAAGCTTTTAAAATTAGTGTTGCTTGCACAACTCTGCGAATATACTAAAAAAAGACCCACTGAATTTTACACTTCAAAAGGGTGAATTATGCTTCTATAAATCTGTTTTAAAAATGATGCTACAATGGGGCTCCTGGTTGGTTTAGTCAGTTGAGTGTCTAACTCTTGATTTTGGCTCAGGTCATGATCTCAGGATTCGTGAGTTCGAGCCCCACGTTGGGCTCTGCGCTGACAGCTTGAAGCCTGCTTGGGATTCTCTCTTTCTGCCCTCCTCTACTTGCTTGCATGTGCATGCGTACTCTCTCTCAGAATTAAAAAAAAATGCTACAACAAACATCTTACGTATAGTTTTGCCTTCTTTTTGGATTATTTACTCCGGTTCAATCTAAGAAATGTCATCAAGACAATGTGAAAGAAAGCTTTTGTTGCCTTGAATACATATAGCCAAACTTCTTTCCAAAGGTTTTACTTTTCCTCTTTTCCTTCACCAACTGAGTATGAGTGCTAAGGATACTATTAGTCATTTCGTTTTCTACTTGCCTGCCTCTGCAAATCATCTTGTGAGCAGTTGGATTACCGCTCTAGGCTGGCCCACTGTGCCATTTTGGGGGACGATGGTGAAGAGAAGTGGGAGGTGAGGGAAGGAGGGAGAAGCAGAGATAACTGACAGACTTCCTGTGAATGATAATGGATGTCTACCCACCCTGTGCTTCTCTGTGTCTCCATATACTTGTGATTTGGTGTTTCTGAATGTGGGTCTGTGTTATACTTATAGCCAACATGTGTGGAGTGTTTTTTGTGTACTATTCACTATGCTGGATGCTTTATACAAATTAATTTAAAATATAGTGTAATAAGAGGTAGTTATAATTATTATATTCATTTTATAGGTGAGGTCAGAAACTTGAGGAAAATATATAGCTAATCAAGGTTGGGGTCAAGATTTGAACCCATAGTCCCAGTGCAGAAACCTGGCTCTTAACCGCCATGTCATCTGACTATAAACACTGTTTTTTGGCCACCTTAATAAT
Source organism: Puma concolor (assembly GCF_028749965.1). NCBI lineage: Eukaryota > Metazoa > Chordata > Mammalia > Carnivora > Felidae > Puma > Puma concolor. The sequence continues at coordinate 12,532,672 of NC_141668.1, forward strand.
GATAATTTAACAAAACACTTATGATACTCTTTTTTTTTTTAAGTTTATTTATTTATTTTGAGAGAGAGAGAGAATGTACAAGTGAGCAGGGGAGGGGCAGAGAGAGAGGGAGAGAGAAAATCCCAAGCAAGCTCCATGCTGACATGGAGCCTGACATGGGGCTCAATCCCATGAACTGTGAGATCATGACATGAGCCGAAACCACGAGTTGGACACTTAAGTGACTGAGACACCGGGCGCCCCCATACTTATGACATTCAGAGATCATTACTCTGGGGTTTCCATGGAGGAGTTGTTAGATGCTATTTTCCTCATTGTTTGGCATCTTAAGAAAAGGCTGACCTTCTGACAGCAAAGGCAGCAAAAGAGATTATGAGAAGATTAAGTAAGGTTATCAACATATAAGGCAAGAATGGAAATTAAGATTTCAGGCTCTGTAGCAGTATATGTTTATCTTTTTTTTTTTTTTTTTTTTTTTTTTAAATTTTTTTTTTTTTTCAACGTTTGTTTTTTTTTTTTTATTTTTATTTTTGGGACAGAGAGAGACAGAGCATGAACGGGGGAGGGGCAGAGAGAGAGGGAGACACAGAATCGGAAACAGGCTCCAGGCTCCGAGCTATCAGCCCAGAGCCCGACGCGGGGCTCGAACTCACGGACCGCGAGATCGTGACCTGGCTGAAGTCGGACGCTTAACCGACTGCGCCACCCAGGCGCCCCTATGTTTATCTTTTAGGAGCTAATTAAGAGTGATTACAAAAGATAAGGCTCTTACCTGAATAGCTCTAGAAGCCCAATGTGCGGGTGACTTTTTTTTTTAAGGGTGTAGGTGGGAATGTGTATGTGTAGAAACAATTTGGTCCGATCTCATTTGATTCTTAATAACAGTCATGTAGGTAAGTCTGATTATCATTTTCATGTTACAGAGGAGGAAACCAGCTCAGAGAAAGTACATGATTTATTTAGTTAGAATCAAACTCAGAATCTTGACCTTCTAACTCAGTTGAAAGTGTTTTTCTCTGTGTTAGCTGCCTTACCCACCGCTCTTTCAAATGTGTAGGGAAGGGGATAAATGATTTAATGTGAATTGTATCAGCATCATTGATATTTCTTGAATGGAAATGCTTCCAATAAATCGTAAATTCTCAAGTATGTAAGGATAAATACACGTTATCACTCAGCAACTAGTTGTAATACCACACAAAGTTCACTGGCAATGTGCTGAGTGAATATGAGGTTCAGGCTGTCCCTCTAGCTCAGATATTCAGCACTAAGCCACAAAAGTGATTCTCAAATTTGAGAAGTTGAGTGTAATTGTTGTCCAGTACAAATAATACATTGTGTTTATAAAAGATGTCTGTAGATAGTGGCAAAAATGTCCCACATGAATATGTCCCTAAATAAGAGAAGACAAGAAGGTATCGTGGTTGTGGTTAAGCACATATTTTTGGAGATGGCCAGACCAGGTTTCAAATCTCATTTCTACCAATTACTAACTGTGTGACCTTTGATAAGCTATTTAACCTTTTTTCATGCATAAAAGTAACTAGAGTTAAATATTAGTTAACTTGTTTTCTTTTTAAATGAGATTGGTCTACAGTAAAATGCACAAATTTTCACTGGGCAATTCCATAAGTTTTGATAAAGATTTATACTTGTGTAACCCAAATTGCAATCAAGATACAAAACGCTACTATCATCCAAAGTTCCCTGCAAGCCCCCTTCAGTCAACCCCATAGGCAACCACTGTTTTGTTTTTTTTTTTCCATCTACTATATTCTTAAAAATGGTTTCTGTTTTATGGAACAACAATTTATTGAACCATAAACATTTAATTATCTGATAACCAGTTAGTTTGTTTCCAGGATTTTGCAATTCATCTATTTCTTTTTTTTTTTTAATTTTATTTTAAGTAGGCTCCACATGCAATGTGTCTCAAGACCTGAGATCAAGTCACATGCTCTATCAAGACTGAGCCAGCCAGTTGCCCTCATATATTCCTATACGTATTTTTATTCATATGTGTGATTCAGAAAAAATCCTGAAAGTGAAGTTTCTAATAGATACCACCATGTGGTTCTCGAAAGGAGTTGTAAATATTCACACTCCTACTCACATTGCAGGGTTACCTATAGGCCCACACCCTGATCAACAGTGAGTTATCAAACTTGGGTTCAATAAATTTTTACTGTTCACTTGCTACACAGGACACTCCAAGGCATATTCAGTAGATCTGACAGGAATATCACTCTCAAAGAGCTTACTGTCCCTAAGGGGAAAGGCGTGTACATGACTAACCGTAGGGCAGGATACAAAGAGACAAGGTACAAAGTGCTGCTGAGAGCAGAAACTTGGTGCTGACAAGGGTGGGGATCAGGAATACATCACGGATATAAAGGGGGTTTGTTTACACTCCTTTTTTAAAAAAATGTTTATTATCTTGAGAGAGAGAGAAAGTGTGTGCGTGCATGCATGCACTTGTGAGCAGGGGAGGGGCAGAGAGAGAGGGAGTGCCAAGGAGGCTCCACACTGTCGGAGCAGAGCCCAACTCTGGGATTGATCCTGAGAACTGTGAGATCATGACCTGAGCCTAAATCAAGAGTCTGATGCTTAACTGCTGAGCCACCCAGGTGCCCCTACACTCTCTTTATGTCCATCTCATCATTATGCATGGAGTAGACAATAAATGCTTGTATCATTTGTTGGTAGTAAATATTTACTGATTTAGTGATTCATGATCTTTGGATCCCTTGATCCTCCCTCAATTGTCTCCCTCTCTTTTCCAGTCTTTTTTGGTCTGGCGTCAGCTAGCACCAGCCATACCCTCGAACATGGGCTTGGCAGAAGAGGGAATTAGTCTGACCCAAGCCAGGGGTTTCAGTTTTCCCGTTTCTGAACACATTGAAGGAATTCTCTGGGATTAAGGTCATGGGATGAGTGAGGAACAGCGTCCAGCTGGCCTCCCTGCCGCCAATTCCCTGGGGTACAAGTGGCTACTTCTTTCTGATTTCACTTCTGCTTATACCTGGGAATCATAGTCAAATGAAGGACTAGGCTTCCTCTGAGAAGGAGAATGATAAATAATGGGCCCCAAGTCCCTGTCTTCCAGTTGGACTCCTACTTTCTCCGTGCACTTCCCCGGCAGCGTCATTTTCTGGAATTCCTGTTCACCTTTTCTACCTTGAGACTTCCCCCATCTCCTCTGTGACCTTGTTATCTCCTTCTTCTTTTGCCACCTCCCATCTCTTTTTCCCTTCTCTCACTTTCTCCTCTTTTCTTTGGTCCATTTGTTTGGTAAGAATTTATTCAGCATGTATTATGTGCTCACAGGAGCAGCTACATACAGTACATAGTTTGTTGGGTCCAGTGCAAACTGAAAATGCAGGGCCGCTTGCTCAAAATTATGAAGGATTACAAGACAGTGCTGGCAGAGCATCAAACCAGTCATGGGGCCCTGTAGGAGTGCACAGGATGCAAGTCCTTGAGGCTGACCTTGTGTGCACACTGTGGGGATATGTGAAAATGTGTAATATCACAGAATTTAAATTTCAGTACATTTTTAAAGTTTATTTATTTACTTAGAGAGACAGAGAGAGAAAGAGAGACCTTGCGAGCAGGGGAGGGGCAGAGAGAGAGAGAGGGAGAGAGGAAGAATCCCAAGCATGCTGTCCGGTGCTGTCAGCATGGAGCCTGATGCGGGGCTCAATCTCATGAACCGTGAGATCATGACCTGAGCCAAAACCAAGAATTGGATACTTAACTGACTGAGCCACCCAGGCACCTCCCCCGCTTTTTTAAAGTAATTTCTACACCCAATGTGGGGCTTGAACTGATGGCCCTGAGATCAAGAGTCATAAGTTCCACTGACTGAGCCAGCCAGGTACCCCTCAGTACACTTTCAAGACATTATTATGGAAATAATCCCAACACACATAAATGAGGAAAGAATAGTATAATGAACTCTTCATGTACCCATCACTCAGCTTCAACAATCGTCTCATCTGTTTTTTCCACCTCCCTCACTTTTTTCATTGGGGGGGGAGGGGCAGAAGGACAGAGAGAGAGAGAGGGAAGGGAGGGAGGGAGAATCTTAAGCAGGCTCCACACTTGCACTGAGTCTAACACTGGGACTTGATCCCACAACCCTGGGATCATGACCTGAGCAGAAATCAAGAGCTGGATGCTCAACCAGCTGAACCACCCAGGCGCCCCACCTCCCCAACTTTTTAAAAGGCAGCACGTCACCTCTACCCTAAATGTTTCAGAATGCAATTCCAATTGATGAGAACTTACTCGTGCATGCCACCCTGCCATTATCACACTTAATTCCTTAGTATCACCTAATATCCAGTCTCTGTTACTTTCCCTCAGTTGTCTTAAAATGTACATTCTTTTAAAATATACTATTAAGAACAATATTGACATTTCAAAAACAGTCAATCCAGTTAGAAAATGGGCAAAACGCATGAACAGATATTTCACTGGAGAGGATGTACAGATGGCAAAGCATACACAAAAAGATGTTCATGAGCCCTTAGGGAAATGCAGATTAAAATTACAGTGAGCTATCACTACACATCTATCAGAATGGCTAAAATAAAAAAAAATAGCAGTGTAACACCAAATGCTGGTGAGGATGCAGAGAAACTGGATCACTCGTGCATTTCTACTGGCATGGCCACTTAGGAAAAGTATAGCAGTTTCTTATAAAACTAAACATGCACTTATTATATGACTCAGCAACTGTACTCCTGGGCATTTACCCCAGAAAAACAAAAATTTGTGTGCACACAAAAACCTGTACAAGAATATTCATACCAGGTCTATTTGTAATAGCCCCAAACTGGAAACAACCTAAGTGTCCTTCAACAGGTTAAACATTGGCACATCCATACCCGGACTACTTCTCAGCAATAAAAAGAACCAGAGACACGCAACACCTTGTGTGGATCTGAAGGGAATATGCTGAGTGAAAATAAGCCAATCTGATTCCATTTATATAGCACTCTTGAAGTGACAAAACTATACGAAGAACAGATTGGTCATTGGTAGGGCTTAGAGAAGTGGGGAGGGCAGGTGGCCCTAGCTATAAAAGGGGGAGCATGAGGATCCCTTATGCTCAAAATATTTCATATCTTGTGATGGTGGTCACGTACACAATAAAATATTACAGAACTAAATATACACAAATGAGTGCACTAAAAACCGATGAAATCTGAATAGGGTTGATGGATCGCGTCAATGTCAATGTTCTGTTTGTGTCACTATACTATAGCTGTGCAAGATGTTACCATTGGGGAAACTGGATGAAGGGTATATTGAATCACTGACTTATGGCTGACATTCATGTGTTAAAAAATACAAACATTTCTGGGTACACACAAAAAAACCAGAGAGTACAAATGGAAATGAAAAAGGGGAGACTCTTCACTTGATAGCTTGCTGGGGTTTTTTTGTTTTGTTTTACCACATGCATGTGATACTTTTTGTTGTTTGTTAACACTTGTGTTTCGAGTCTGTCAAAAAATACCATTCTAGAAGTTCTACCTAAGTTTGTTTTAGAAGTATAACGTTATTTGGTAAGCCTGGAATTTGAACTCCAGTGCAAGATAGTGGTTCAGTATTCTAAGTATTGACATAACTGAATTTTATATTACACTACAACTATTGATCAGAAGGGGAGGAGAGGAAGGAACTAATAGTAAGTATGAAGCTTTTTGGATTAGAAGAGTGTTCCTTTATTTTAAAAATACAGCTGCATTTGGGGGCTTTCCCCTTTCTCATTGTGATGGTTAATTTCATGTGTCAACTTGACTGAGCTAAGGGATGTCCAGAGAGCTGATAAAACAATACTTCTGGGTGTGCCTGTGAGGGTGCTTCTAGAAGAGATTAGCATTTGAATAGGTAGACTGAGTAAAGGTGGCCCTCACCAGCGTGGGTGGGCATCATCCAGTTTATTGAGGGCCTGAATGGCACAAAAAAGCAAAGGGCAAACTTGTTCTTTCTGTTTGAACTGAGACATGCATGTTCTGTTGCCCTCAGACACAGGTGCTGCTGGTTCTCAGGCTTTGGATTCTGGATTCGAACTGTACCACCAGCCCGCTTTCCCAGGCCTCCAGCTTGCAGATGGCAGATTGTGGAACTTCTTAGCCTCCATAGTCATGTAAGCCAACCCCTGATAATAGATCTCTTTTATATACATGGGTAAATGCCCTATTGTTTCTGTTTTTTTTTTTAACGTTTTTAAAAATTTTATTATTTTTTAAAATTTACATCCAAGTTAGTTAGCATATAATGCAACAATGATTTCAGGGGTAGTACTGTTTCTGTTTCTTTGGAGAACCCTAATACACTTGTTTCAGATTCTATTTGGCAGAAGTTCAGACATTATAATCCAGAGCGTGTTTGTAAGGTTTAGTCTAGAAATTGTCTCATTCCTCCAGAGAAGATTACATTTACTATTGGATTAGGAAAATAGGATGTTAGACTCTTTGAAGGAAGACTGGGCAGACCTGGGAAATGCCTGCATCTACAGTAAGAGATTAGTTCACATTAGCCTGGGATAAAATTTGGGATTAAGTTAAGCAACTGATAATGTTTCAAAAACAATGGGAAAGATGCACAATTGTACCCAAATGTGAATCCAGAAGTTCTTGTATTTTTTCATTAAATATATACATTTTTGTTTGCCAGAAAAGATGATCATTTCAAAAAGTCTACAAATGAAATGAAAACATCTTGGCATATTTTATTCCAGGATTAATAAATTGATTTCCTCTGTAATATTTTTTTATAAGTCAACATGTAATTGAGATCATACCATGTAGTTTAATCTTTTTTTCCAATTAATAACATATCCCAAGAATTTCCAGCATTAAAATTCTTTATAAGTGTAATTTTTGATAGTTATGAAACATTACATCCTGGATGTACCATAACTTATTCAAGCATCTGCCTATTGTTAGATATTTAAGGTACTTGATATCACAAACAATGCTGAGATCAGCACCTTTATTCATAAAACTTTGTCTCCACTACTGTCTTCTCAGCATAGATGAGAACTTCTATATACTTCAATATATAACATAAATACATGAGACGTAACATTTTAATTTGCTCTTAGGTTTCTTACTATTGGACATTTCCCCGTATTTTAAATTAATATTAGATGTACATGTCATGATATCTCTTTTGAAAGACGGAGTGTGTACTTGGAGATGTACTTCTGGTTAGTTAGCAGCTAAGCCTAGTAAGGATAACTTAAAAGTTATCCTTACTAGGATAGAGTATGCTGGAATGATGGAAAAGGGGACAGGAGGAAGACAGAAAATGATGGGGAATAAAAGGGGCAAATGAGCTTGGAGATTAGAAAGAGCCAGAGGGAGGGAACAAGGCATCCCCTCTTAAAGCCTCTCAACCTTTGAGCCATCAAAAACTCCACACCTGGTTCCCAACAGATGCCTAAGTGTGGTTTCAGCTTTGAATAAAGAGTATTCTCAAAGAAGTCCAAAGATTGTTGAAACACAAGGTATTCTGATTACTGCATAGCTGGCACAAACAGAGCCGGGCCTTTGGATAAATAATTGAGGGAGTGGGAAAGCTATAGGTTTGTATGGGAAGGAACAGGGGTTCCAGGGAGAGAGGCCCTGGGATTTTCTCGAAATCTGCTTTGTGGGTGAGGGAACTCTGTGGGATGAGCACCTTGCCCAGGCCATGGCAACTCCAGCCTGTCTCCCTGTGCTGCCTTGCCCTTGTTCTGCTGGTCAGTGTAGCTGGAGCTGTTCAAATATCTGGGTAGAAGCTCAGCCATGCTCTGGCTCCCTCTCAGGCACCATGACTGGTTAGAAGGCAGTAGGTACCAAACTGGTTAGTTAGTTTTCGGTCCCTGAAGAGGGATGGTTTCCTGCTCCTTCCACACAAGCTGCCCTGAGGGGAGCAGCAGGGCTGGCAGTATGGAAAAAGCTGTTTAGAAACACCCAGAGTGGACAGAATATGACAGTAGGAAGAACACACAAACACCAGACAGGACACAGAAATATTCTGCCTGATGATGTTAGGTTTATTCTGAGAGAAAGTAGAGTTTGGGGCTCTTGAAAGGCACTTGTGAGGCACGCAAGTAAAAGCAGTCATGAGACTAAGGTAGATGATGTAACACGCAGTCCCCCTCCCCGGCATCCCCCAGGGCCACAGAGGAACCGCTGTCAGACAGGAAAACCAGAATGCTAGTGGAAGAAGCGTAAGCAGATTATCTACTTTTTTACTCCAGTAGTTTTGCTTCCCTTGGCCATCCTTAAATTTTGGCATTTATGGCTGGAGGCACAGGGCCCATCCACTTCTCTCCTGGATGGAGAAAATCACATATGTTAGAGGCTGGCCCCACAAGCCTCAGGGGTTTTCTAAGGAGACCTCTGCTTGGCTTCCTTCTTTTCTGTGGGGGTGAAGGTGGCCTCTCCCCATTCAACCTTGAGGACCCCTGTGTATGAGGCTTCATTGTTGGAAATGCATAGAATATGTTTTGCTCTGCATCTGTCATTCTGGTCCACTGATATAATGGGGTGGGGCTGGGGTCAAGGGCAGCTCACCACAAACCTGTAACTTACCCAGCAGGTGTGCCAGCAACTCCATCCGGTCAGAGCCAAACAGCATGTGGGTTTGGCCATCCAGATGGGCCACGGTGACAGGCAGCCCAAAGGCCTGGAGAAAGCAGTGATGGAGCAGGTGTTTATTAGGCTGGGGTCAAAGGCTAAGAGTCAATACTTGTCTGAGGTCATAGAAGCAAAGTAGCCAAAGATGTGATTGCTAAGAAGTTCCTTTGCTCTAAGGAGTTTTCTGGTTTTAACTCTCAGATGTTGTCTTTCTTCTTGCCATCCAGCTCCCTCCCTTTTTCTCCATGGACTATGGGATGGGAAGGGAGAGGATGAGGGTTGACTGGGAGCTGGGAGGACTCTTGCTGGGAGCAACTTCTGGGACAGGTGCATGGGGACCCAGCAGATTCTCATCCTGTCTCCAGCACTGGGGCTGGGGACCCACATCAGGAGTTGCTCACCCCGTATTTGCAGGCTGCGTTGGTGGTATCCCTGAGCTCGTTCTTCACCTTTGGTGTTGAGATCTTTTCCAGAAGTCCCTGGGCTTGTTCTGTAGACATGCCAGCTTTCTCTGCAGCCTGAGGGCATGTGGTAGGGAACACAACTGTGTCTGAATTAGTGGGACCAGAAAATTCTGGTCTTTTTATTTTCTGCTCCCATCTTCATGGTAAGGCCTTTGTCCACCCACAAGTGGAGGTCTAGCTTTGCTAAGAGGGGCAAAATCTTGAGACTGGTGGAAAGAACAGGTGGCAGAGTCATAGCTGTAGAAATTTAAAGCCAGGGGGCATTTTAGAAACCAAGGGACTGTTATCCAGAGGTAGTCCATGACTTGGTTGGCATTAAAGAGCTTGTTAGTGGCAGAGCCAATGCTAGAATCCAGGTCCCCTGACAGTAAGTCTGGGTTCTTGCCTTCTTATTTCTCAGAATTCTTGAATATCTTGTGCTCTTCTGACTCAAGGGCTAGGCTACAAATTCTCATGGAATTTCTGGAGGACTTCTGAGCAGAGCACAGGGATACAGCTTCCTGCATGGCTAACAATAACAAAGGCTTCAGTATGGGGTTTGTTGGTATCGTTTGGGATTAGGGGTGCTTAACTTTGGCTGCACGTTAGAATCTCCCAAGGGAGCTTTTAAAAAATCCCATTCACAAGTCACCCCCTGGAACAATTACATCAGAACTTTTGGTAGGCAGTGTCCAGGTGCTCTAGGGGACTTAAATATACAGCCGAGGATGAGAACCACTGCAGCCTGACCTCCTCAACCTGGAGGAGGAAACACAAAGTTGTGCAGTGTATTCTAATGTGACACTATCTTTCTCGTACTTGTCTACGTGAGAGAATTGCGTCCCAGACTAAATGTTCAACAACAGGGGAATGGTTAAATAAACAAAATGCTTCAAAAACAAAAAAACAAAATTGCCCACTGAATGCAATGCTATGTAGAAACTAAGAATGGTACTTTCAAAGAGCTTATGATGGCATGGAAAAGGATTGTTCATAAGTGGAAAGGCAAGCCTGGGCATATACTCTGCAGGAATAAAAACAGTGGAGGAATATATTGGCCATTCTTTGTATGTGTACTTTTGGCGATTTGCCATCTTATGTATTAAATCTGAATATGCTTCGACTATCATTTTGTAAACTGCAAGGGAAATATTATTTTGAATTTCCCGATTTAATTCCAATGAAAAACTTACGTTTTTATATACCTCATCGATGGCTGGCACACATTCCAATGTTTTGAGCTATTTCTATTTGTTTTCACTCAGGCTTTTGTGTAATTCTGGCTTGAGCCGGTTATCTCTTTTAGTCTCTTTAAAGTCTGTCTGTAAAGTCTCCTGCTTTCTACTCTGGCTATGTTGGTGTGGTCTGTGTTGGAGTCTCTGGGGCCAAGATTGCCAATGCTTCATCCCTCCCCATCTGGGGATGCCACCATTTAACAGCTCTCTCCCACTGACTCCTTTCATGAGATAAATTCTACCCATGCAGAAGTTTGCACTTCCCCTTTCAACCATGAGATAATCTTCTGAGTGTCCTCCTGGTTCCAACCTTTCAGTAATTTGGCTTCTCAAACACAGACCTGCTTTCTCCCCTAATAACTATGACCTCTTGCACTGAATATGAAATCTGTGCCCTCTCTGCCCCTAAACACCAACTGTTCTCAGCTTTGCTATGAGAGGAGTGGGGACAAGCCAGGATACTCACAGCCAGGATGCTCTTGGGCTCCGAGATGTCTTCATCCTGAGAAGAAGAGAACACTCAGCAGGAAGGAGGTGGAGAGGGCGGAGATGGGGGACAAGTAGGCCAGTGAACAAGAGGGAAAGGCAGGACCAGGATGCTGGAAATGGTTCTGGGGGAGGGTCAGAACACCATCCAGGGTTTCCCAAACAGGTTCCCAGAGTTCTGTCCTCACTCGTGACCAGACGCGCATCCATAGTTCTCTGGACACTTTCTCCAGCATCTTTGGGTGCTCCAGGTTCACAGCGGTGAGGAATCGCATGGCTGATAAACTTCCTGCAGGACAGAAGTACTCAGAGGTGGGCTCTCCTGGCTTGTTTCTGATGAAGGACCAGCTCTTTCATGCTTCTGACATCCCCAGAGCTCAGTTGCCCTCAGCCTCCCACCCAAATTTCTCATAGCCAATTTGACCTGCTCTTTCTCCCCTTCTGTCCCCATAAGCTTCTGCTGACTCAACTCTCACCTGCGTTTCCCCCAGGTTTGTTTAAGTTTCATGTGGTTGCCAGCCCTTACTTCTTGCCACTGGTTTCCAAATGCGCTGCCTTTCACTAGATACCCCTTCTGTATCCCACTGTCTTCACCTTTTTCAAGGATCACAGAGAAGAAATCCTTGGGTAACTGGATGGGAACCTGGATATGCTGTCCCAGGAGCCTGATGTCATTTTGCAGGTATTGGGCTTTGCGGGGAAGCAGAGCTGGCGGTTGGTTTCCTGCAAATGGAAATTTGGGGACATTGGTGAGAGACCACGTGAGGGTCCCAGGCTTGGGGGCCGGCTACCTGGGTTTTGACCAGAGGGCAGATTATGAGCTACAGGTGCCAATGTAAAGACCCAATTGAAGCCATCCCTCCCTCAAATCGCGGTCCAAAAGGCGACCGCGTTCACACCGCTGTCTTTCATGATCGCTGCAATGAGGCTGGGACGCAGCTGCAGGTTGATGTTCCAGAGCTTCTTATATCGGCACAGGACCTGCAGAGGCAGAGATGGGGAGCCATTGTTACAGATGGAGAGAGTGAAGATGGCTAAGCGCAGAGTAGCGGTTCTGTGGATACCCTAAATTTCATTGCTAGAAATCGATCCTATGAACTTTGCTCCGTCCCAAGAAATCGATCGCAGGATCTTTCTGTGGACGGCTTCCATACTTTTCACTCTCAGGCCCCAAAAAGTGGTGGCGGTGCCATGGAATTCTCTTTGATACTTTGGAGTTACCCGTCTTCTTCCAAACCGCCGTGGGAAACCACTGCCTTAGAATATAAAGGCTCGATCAAAAATAAATAAATGTTAAAAAAAAAATTAAAAAAAAAAAGAATATAAAGGCTCGACCTGGACCCAGCGACCGTATCCCGTTTAAAAACACAAAGTGACCTTCAGCGCTTCACCTCTCTATCGCGTGTCCTAAACCCCGTCCGGCAGCGCCAGGCCTTTCACGAGACTTCGGTCCCCGCGCCCCGCTCCCGCCCTTCTCTCCGCCCTTGCCCTCCAAGCCCCGGCCGAGGGGGCTCCCGGAGTCACCTCGAAGCCCAACCAGGAGTAGGGGGACAGCACATCGTAGAAGAGCTCCAGAGTGCGCGGCGCGGCCGTCATGCTGCAGCAGCCGAGATCCTCTCTGGCGCGCCGAGCCCGCGTAGGGATTCCAGGCGTGGTATGGAGGACCCGCCCCGCTCTCCGCCGCGCAGCCGCGCGAGGAAGACAGCCCTGGGCCAAGTCTGGCCGGAGGTCGTGTGGGCGGGGCCGTCTGGCGGGAGCGGGTGGGCACCGCCCCCTGGGGAGCGCGTGGCGCGTGAGGGCGGGGCTGTCACTGGCCTGGTCCTGAGTATACGGCCCAGGCGGGTGTTTCAGATGTGGACTGTGTTTCTCGTTTAGCTGTGCTCCTTTGGCAGGCCACTTGACGTCTCTGAACCTCACTTTCTTCCTCATCCCTTTTTTTTTCTTTCTTTCTTTTTTTTTTTTTTTTGAGCGAGCTCCTGCGAGCGTGGGGGAGGGGCAGAGGGAAAGGGAAAATCTCAAATAAATTCCAGGCCCAGCACAGAGCCTGAAGCTGGGGCTGGATTACACCATCCTGAGATTATGACGCCAGCGGAAATCAAGAGTTCCACGTTTACCCGTCAGCCTAACTGTGGGAGCCACACAGAGGACCCCCTCCTCATCCCTCCCCAAAATGGGGATGCTTGGGGCATCTGGGTGGCTCCGTCAGTCAAGACTTGATTTCGGCTCAGGTAATGATCTCACAATTTGTGAGATAAAGCCCCGCTTTGGGCTCCACGCTGACAGCACGGAGCCTGCTTGAGATTCTCTCTCTCTCTCTCTCTCTCTGCCCCTCCCCAGCTTGCGCATGTGCTCTCTCAAATAAATAAAATGAAAAAATTAAAAAAAAAATGGGATGCGTAATGATAACCCCTACCTCACACAGCCTTGTGAGAAGAAAAGGGCTGATACGTGTTAGTTATTTGTGTTACCTGGAAGTTGCAGGAAGTTCCTGGGACCAGGGCCGAGTAAGAAGTGCCCAAATTATACATTTCTTTTGCATTTCTCAGAGCTTAGCCTGGAACATATTTGACAATCAGTGCATGTTCTGAGAGTGAGTGCAGGAGAGAAGGAGGCCTCCCTGCAACAATAATGAGAGGAATAATGGGGAATGGTGTGTCCTATCTGTATTCCTGAATATGTCATATTGTCTTATATTGGGATTACATTGACTGCAAAGAAACAGTTAAAATATATATATTTTTTTCCTTTTTACTGTTTACTTTTGAGAGAGAGAGAGAGAGTGTGAGTGGGAAAAGAGCAGAGAGGGAGACAGGGAATCAGAAGCAGGCTCCAGACTCTGAGCTGTCACAGCACAGAGCCCAACTGAGGCTCAGACTCACCAGCCCAGCGGTGAGATCATGACCTGAACCAAAGTGGGATGCTCAACAGATTGAGCCACCCAGGCCCCCCAAAGAAACAAATTTTTAAAGTTCCATTTAATTTTATTAAAATTATTCTTAATGTTTCTGATTTTATGAATTTGAAAACACATAACAATAAAGATTCTACTTCTCATGCATATTCAGGAGAAAAAGCAACCCTAAGCCATCAGAATACAAGGGCAGTGTAAACATTTACCTAGAGTAGAAAGTATGAAATGAAATGAGATAGAATGTTATTTTCACCTACTTGAAAATTGAACTAATTGCTTTGCAATCACTGAAACTGAAAAATTACACATTTCTTCAGTTAATATTAATTTAAAAGTTTCCAAGAGCAAATTTAGCTCCATAATAATATCTTATTTTAAATAATATCCCATACTTTAAAAAACCTTAATTTTTAGGAATAATTTTAGGCTTACAGAAGAATCGTAAAGATAGTAGTACAGAGAGTTTCTGCATACCCCTCATCCAGCTTTCCCTGACGTGGACAACTTACATAACCTTGGTATAATGATCAAAGCTAAGAAATTAACATTGGTACAGTACTATTAACTAGATAATGGGCTTCATTTGGATTTCACCATGTTTTCCACTAATGTCCTTTTTCTGTTCCAGGATCCGTTCCAGGGTACCACCTAGTATTTAGTTGTCATGTCTCTTTAGTCTCCTCCTATCTATGAAAGTTTCTTGATTTTTTTCTTGTGTTTCTTGACCTTGACACTTTTGGAGACCATTAGTCACATATTTTGTAGAATGTCCCTCAATTTCCGGTTTGATGTTTTTTCATGACTAGGCTGGAATTCTGCATTTTTTGTAAGTATACCACAGAGGTGAAGTGCCCTTTTCCTTGAATTGTGTCAGGGGGTTCCTGATACCAACATGACTTATTATTACCCATGTTAACCTTGACCATTTGGGTAAGGTGGAGAAAACTTGTCAAGTTTCTCTACTGTAAAAATCATTGTTTCTTCCTTTCCCTACTCTATTCTTTAGAAGGGAGTCACTAAGTGCAGCCCAGTCTGGAGGTGGGGTTGGTTGTGAAGGACATCAAAGAATTTGTGGATGTATGTTAAAACCACCATAGTATTTAAGACATGTTTTGGGAGAGATACTTTGAAGGTATGAAATGTCCTATTCCTCCTTAAACTTTCACCTACCAGTTTTATCATTCATCAGTAGATTCTGCCTGCAGCAGTTATTACTGTGGTGTTCTAATGGTGATTTTCTATTTCCCTTGTTTCTTCTGCAATTATTAATTGAAATTCTGAAAAGAGAATTGTTCCATTTATGTATTTGTGTATGTATTTATTCATTCAATCATTCGTTTATATCATATGGACTGATGGATATTTATTTTACAAATCATAGCATGGTAAAACATAATCTGACTCTCTATATCCTGCCTCCATACACTGTTATTATTAATATTATTATTATATTGGGCCCTGTGGATAATACAGAGTGGGAACAACAAAAATATTTACACTTCTTTACACCATTATTTCATATTGTTGAGGGGAGTGTCTAGGCACTGACTAGAGTTATTGGAACAAGAAATAGTGATGTAAGCCAATTATTTAAAGTAGCAAAAATAACTAGTAAAGGAACTAAATATGATGTAATTATCAAACTTTGGAGGGGTGAAGAAGGGCTGGTATATGTAAACCAAATCCTCATCAGTAATATTGTCTACATTCAAAACATCACGAGAGCTTTAATCATGTAATTTGGAGTTAAGTATTTGAAACCACAGATGTTTTAGACAAATTGCCTTTCCAAGTAAGTAAAAGATGGATTGTTTAATAAGTGGTATTGGGACAACTGGGAGGTTTAAGCAAAACGTAGTTTGACCTATATGTCACACCTTACACAAGGAACATCTCTAGCTTGATGGAGTATTTTTTTGTTGTTTTTGTTTTTTTTAAGGGCTATTTCTTAAATTTTTTTTTTTTAACATTTATTCACTTTTGAGAGACAGAGTGCGAGCCAGGGAGGGGCAGAGAGAGATAGAGAGAGAGAGAGGGAGACCCAGAATCCAAAGCAGGCTCCATGCTTGGAGATGTCAGCACAAAGCCCCACATGGGGCTCCAACCCCTGGACCCCGACATCATGACCTGAGCTGAAGTCGAAGGTTTGACTGAGCTAGGGTTCCTAGCTGAACTGGGTTCCAAGAACCCCTAGAATATTTTAGGTTAAAGAAAGAAACCACTAAAGTACCTGAGGAATTTATGGAACAACCTTAAAAAAAATCTGGGAGTAGAGACTGCTTTGCTAGCTGTGATACTAAATGCAGAAACCTTAAAAGATTTTAACATTCAATACATAACTTTAAAAATCCGTTTTGCAAACTCCATTACATCAAAAAATAACTGGGAAAAATATCTGGGTTCATTTCATAGTCAAAAAGCTAATTATCCGTGTGTAAAAAGAGCTATGAAATCAATGAGGTGCCAAGAATTCCACATTGTACGATTCCATTTGTATGAAATTTTCAGAGAAAACAGAAGGTGGATCAGTGGTTTCTCCTGAGGCTGGGAGGGGGAGTGACTGAAAATTGGTACAAGAGGACTATTTGAGGTGATGGAATTTCTAGATGTCTTCTGCGGGATCAGAATCCCCTCTGGCTGAGAATCATTGCACTAGTGTTTATTGAAGGCCCCTTATGTCCCACATACTGTTGGGAGTGCCCATCCATACTGTGGGGATGGATACAAGCATTATTCATCCGTTGATGTGGGAATCAAGAGGCATAAAATTGGTCTAACATAAAGTGTAAGTGGGGGTGCTTGGGTGGCTCAGTGGGTTGAGCGTCCGACTTTGGCTCAGGTCATGATCTTGCAGTTCCTGGGTTTGAGCCCTGTGTCTCGTTCTGTGCTGTCAGCACAGAGCCTGCTTCAAAACCTCTGTCCCCTTCTCTCCTTGCCCCTCCCCTTCTCTCTCTCTCTCTCAAAAATAAATATTTTTCAAAAAATGATATAAAAAATAAATGTGTGTGTGTGTGTGTGTGTGTGTGTTAGGGTGGGGTGCGTTGGGGGCAATGAGGAAGAATCAAAAAAACTTCCTAGAAAAAGTGACCTTGCGTGAAGACTTGAAAGGTGGGTAGGGGTTAAGTAGGAGTTAGACCCTTGAGAGGGAGCACAGGTAGATTTGCACCCAGAGCCAGCAACAGGTACAAAAAAAAGGCAGTGTGGTCCAGAGTCTTGAGGAACTGAGCAAAGTTCTTTTGGGCAAAGAAGGCAGTGTGGCCTGGGAAGGTGGCAGGTAGAGGCCAGGTCATGTGACAAGTTTCAAAGTTTCTACTTGAATGACCTCAAGCTTAGTATAGTTTTTAAAACATATTTTATAGAAGAGCAGTAATTCCATTGCTTAAGTACTCAGATGTTGTGCCTCTTGAGGTATGGGAAAACATATAAGAACTGTCAGGAATTTACTCAGGTGATGAATCACATAGCCACAAATAATTATTTTTATTATTTAGGAAGTACACATTGAACTCATATTACTTACTGCATGTTAGATGCCGTTATAAAGTGCTTTATGAAAATTAACTCATTTAATCATCATGACAACCCTACCAGGTAGTTGCTATTTTTTTTAGCAGCTTTGTTGAGGTATAGTTTACATAGATAAAATTCACCTGTTACAAGCATACCATTCAGTGATTTTTATTAAATGTATAGAATTGCGCAACCATCACCATGACCCTGTCTTGGAATATTAATGCCACTCCCAGCCCTCATCTCAGGAATCCACTGGTCTACTTTCTGTCTTCATAGATTTGCTTTTTCTGGAAATTTATATAAATGGAATCACATAATATATAGTTTTTTCTGGCTTCTTTCACTTTGTATATTTTTGACATTCATCCATGTTGTAGCATATATCAGTAATTTTTCTTTTTTTTTCATTTTTTAAAGTTTATTTGTTTATTTTTGAGAGGGCAGAGAGAGGAAGAGAATCCCAAGCAGGTTCTTCACCGTCAGCACAGAGCCTGACATGGGGCTTGAACTCATGGATCTCAAGATCATGACCTGAGCCAAAATCAAGAGTTGGATGCTTAACCAACTGAGCCACCCAGGTGGCTCTTTTACTTCCTATTGCTGGATAGTATTTTGTATTGCTGGATAGTATTTGCTGGATCGTAGTTTTTTACTTCCTATTGCTGGATAGTATTTTGTGTATGGATGTACCACATTTTGTTTATCTATTCACCAGTTGATGGGCATTTGGGTTATTTCTAGTTGTGGGCCATTAGGAACAATTCTGCTGTGAATACTTGCAGACAAGTCTTGGTGTAAACATATGTTTTCATTTCTCTTGGGTGGAATTTCTCCATCTAATGGTAAGTTTAACTTTTTAAGAAACTGACAAACTACACTCCCAAGTGTCTGTTCGGTAGGTACTATTATCACGTTGGTCCTCATTCTGCTGATGGGAAAACTGAGGCATGGAGAGATTCAGAAACTTGCACAAAATCATAAACCCTGTAAGTGGTGGGAATGATAATTGAACTTGTGTGGTCTGGAGTTGCCTCTGTGACCCTGGCACTAAACTTCGTTGGCCACTTTCTGGGTTGGAAATTGTTCTCCGTTTCAAAGAATGAGGTTTGTCTGCTTTCCCTCACCTGATTTTGGCTTCAGAACTGCTGGAGAACATGTTGTTTTCAGCTCTATCCATGGGAATTTTGCCTGAAGGCATGTCTGTGATGTCCTTTTTCTTCTTTCCTTCCAAGGTCATTCCCTAAGCAAATATCAAGCGCTCAAGTATTTTTATTTTTGTGTTTCTTCTGTGAGAAAAATGAACAAACCTAGTGAGTGTTTTGCAGTTGGGATTTATAAACTCTCCAGTGAGCAAATCCCCTTTCTTGGGCCAAGAACCACCTTCTTAGGACAAAATACCGTTATAGCTACTGATTCAGTGTGTGCCTGGTGGATTTCCTTTAAACACAGCAGCAGTGCCCTGCAGTGCACATGCCAATAATAGCTTGTGGGCTGGTAGCCATGCATGGGCCAGTCGCTCAAAAGACCCTCTGGCTCTGACTGGTAATTACCTCCTGGTTTTAAAGGCCAGCCAAGTCAGCACCCGCCTTCTGCTTCCAAGATTCGATGTGATCACCCCCTTTAGCACCCTTCCTTTGCTGAGAATTACAAAAAAGGCAACAGCTTGCTCTACAACCACTGAGGAGATGCCATCTTTAGGCCTTTAGATTAACTTATACATGATTGGCAATATGCACTTTCCAGGATTGTTCTTAAAAAGATAGGAACTACTTGTGAGAGGCTTAATCATAGCGAAGATTATGCCAGGTCCTGCTGGGGTCTTTGAATTCTAGTAGTATATTCTTAGAGCCTGAGTGTTTTCTAATTGTGATTACTCTGGGAATGTAACTTGCCAGTAATCATAAAGAATAGTGAAAGGCAAATTGTGATCCTAACTCAGATCCCAAATCTTAAACTCCAAGTCATCCTGTCCCCCAACATGCCTATCCTCCAGAATCCTTTTGTGAACCTGGAGGCTAACCTGTCTTTCTTCTGGGTTCTTGTGCTGCCCTGTGCATTCTCTTACCATGGCCCCTATCATAGTAGATTGAAATTTTCAGTATCTCCCACTGTTCTGTAAGCTTGTACAGGGAGGAAATGTGTGTGTGTGTGGTGTGTGTGTGTGTGTGTGTGTGTGTGTGTGTGTGTGTGTGTGTTAATCTCAGGTGCAGAGAGAGTTGAATTAAATATTCCCTTCAATCCATAGCTCACTATTATCATACACACAAGTTTCCACCCTTGTTTTTTTTCATTTTATTTTTCTCTTCTACTCTTAATCCCCCTCTCATATTATTATGGGTAATAATAGCAAACAACAACAGTTAGGGAGCATTTACTGACAGGCACTGTTTAAGTACTTTTATTAACTCTGCTAATCCTCACCACACCGTAGAGTCCTTGCTATTATTATCTACCATTTTTCAAGTGAAGAAACTAAACACAGAGGTTAAGAGACTTGCCCAAGGTGACAGAGCCAGTAAGCAGCAGAGCCAGGATTTGAACCCAAGTGGTCTGGTGCTAGAAGCCATGCTCTTAACTACTGTGCGATGTGCTCTCCCAGGTACATGTGCTGCTGTGATGGATGATGTCCCTGAACGTGAATATCACTCCTCAGATGTGCAGTGCTGTTTGATGTGTGCTTTTCATATACATAAGTGGGGCTTAGCTATGGGTCTTATTCTGCTTCGTTTTGTTTTGTTTTGTTTTGTTTTGTTTTGTTTTCTCTGCTTCTTGTATTTCCTCTTGAAAATATCCAGTGTGCTGTTTGTACTTCTAGTGCACAGCTTCTGACTGCTGTGTGCTAGTTTGCACTGGGCACCCACCACACCTTATGACCCATTCTTGTTTGGGTGCCTTCAGCTCGCTACCTCCACAAGCAATGCTTTAAGGAACACCCTGTCTAGTCCCCTAAAGAGCCTGTGCTAGAGTTTCTCTTGGGGATGTACCCAGGAGCGGATGTCTAAGTCAAAGTGCACGTGAGTATTTTATTTCATCAATGCTGACAGATTGGTCTCTGAAATGGCGGTACAATTTCACATGCCTGCCAGCAACACCAAGGTTTCCCTTTCTTCACATCCTTGCCAACACTTGGTAATTTTGGGTTATTCTGACTAATGTAAAATAATATCTTATTGTTGTTTTAATTTGCATATTCCTGGTTACAAGTAAGAATGAGCACCTTTTGTTGGACATTTGAGTTTCCTCTACCTATTTGTATTTTATGTGTGTGTGCATGTGTGTTTGTGTGTGTGTGTGTGTGTGTGTGTGTGTGTGTGTGTGTGTGTGTTAGTTTTCCTGTACGGTCTTGTTAGTGGTCTCCTGTCGCTTTTGGATGTTGTAAACGCCTTCTCCCTGACTGTCATCACTACCTTTCACTGAATGGAAATGCAATCAATTTTGAGCTTTTGGCATCTTGTTTAATAAGCCATTTTCTATTCTTTAGTCACAAAATTGTAAATTTTCTTCTATTAACTTTATAATACTACCTTTCATATTTGGGTCTTTTATCCATTTAGATTTACCTTTGTGTAAAGTAAGAGGAAGGGATTCAACTTTATTTTTCTCCAAACAGTGAGCATCATTCCCAGTACTTTTTATTATTTTTACTTTTTTAAAGATCTTATTTTGTTAAGTAATCTCTACACCCAATGTGGGGCTTGAACCCACAACCCTAAGATCAAGACACACATGCTCCACTGACTGAGCCAGCCAGGTGCCCCCCCCCCCCCGCCCAGTATTTTTTAATAAATAATCTATCCTTTGCTCACTCATATACGGTTCACTTTTTATCATATCTTAAGTTCCTATGTATAAATGAGTCTATTTTTATGTTCATTTTCCTATTTTTTAAATGTTTATTTATTCTTGAGGGGCGGGGAGTGGCAGAAAGAGAGGGAGACAGAGGATCTGAAAGCAGGCTCTGTGCTGATAGCAGAAAGTCTGGTGCGGGGCTTGAACTGATGAACCATGAGATCATGATCTGAGCCCAAGTCAGATGCTTAACTGAACCACCCAGGCGCCCCTTCATTTTCCCGTTATATTAGTTTAACAATAACTTAGTAGCATGCCTTAATATCTGGAAGAGATTAGTTATTCAAGGACCTTTATTCATCTGTATAGGTTTTAAAATAAGTTGTTTGAGTTGATAAAAAAAATAATATTTTATTTCTGGAAAGATCTAGATTTACTGATAGGCAAATTCCTTCTATATGATTCTTTTTTTTTTAGAGCATGATTTTTTTTTTCAACGTTTATTTATTTTTGGGACAGAGAGAGACAGAGCATGAACAGGGGAGGGGCAGAGAGAGGAGACACAGAATCGGAAACAGGCTCCAGGCTCCGAGCCATCAGCCCAGAGCCTGACACGGGGCTCGAACTCACGGACCGCGAGATCGTGACCTGGCTGAAGTCGGATGCCCAACCGACTGTGCCACCCAGGCGCCCCTAGAGCATGATTTTTAATTTTATATTTTTAAATTTACATCCAAATTAGTTAGCATATAGCGCAACAATGATTTTAGGAGTAGATTCCTTAGTGTCCCTTACCCATTTAGCCCATCCCCCCTCCCACACCTCCTCCAGTAACCCTCTGTTTGTTCTCCATATTTATGAGTCTCTTCTGTTCTGTCCCCCTCTCTGTTTTTATATTATTTTTGTTTCCCATCGCTTATGTTCATCTGTTTTGTCTCTTAAAGTCCTCATATGAGTGAAGTCATATGATTTTTGTCTTTCTCTGACTAATTTCACTTAGCATAATACCCTCCAGTTCCATCCACGTAGTTGCTAATGGCAAGATTTCATTCTTTTTGATTGCTGAGTAATACTCCACTGTATATATATATACCACATCTTCTTTAAACATTCATCTGTTGATGGCCATTTGGGCTCTTTCCATACTTTGGCTATTGTTGATAGTGCTGCTATAAACATTGGGGTGCATGTGTCCCTTCAAAACAGCACACCTGTATCCCTTGGATAAATGCCTAGTATTGCAATTTCTGGGTCGTAGGGTAGTTCTATTTTTAGGTTTTTGAGGAACCTCCATACTGTTTTCCAGAGTTCTTCTATGTGATTCTTATTTACCATTATATCCTTACAACCTGGCACAGCAGCTTACATATACAGTGGCTGAATAAATATTTATAGAACTGATCTATTTTTCTACTGATTTGTGTCCCCTTTCAAAGTGACTGGGCAGTAAACAGATGATGTGATAATGGAGGGCACATTTAAAACCATATTGCCTTCCTTTGAGTGAGAGGAGAGAGCTGAGGAAAGCAAAGATCAGGGAACTGACCCCTTCTGTAACAGGGACAGTTGTAGCTTTTGTTTTGATTCCTATAATTACTAAATAAGATTAGACCCTCTTGGTTGAAAATAACTTCTGCGTCGAGCTTTCGAGGTGGCTGCACACAAGGGTCAATAGCTGGATCCCTAATGGATTTTCAAAGGAAAATATGAAGCTTAAGCCAGGATATAAGAGAGAGGAAAAGTTGTGTCAGTTAATTCATTTGATCCAGTTAGTGTTGAATGTGGAGTTGCAAATACCTTTGTAGAAAGGTCTTGTGCTACAGAAATGAGGAGGATGCCATCTAGTGGCAATAAATCCACACAGCACCATTTGATCTAACGTCCTGGGTAATAACAGGAAATATTATGATGCCTACAGGAAGCTAGGCACTGTTGTAAGAATTTTGCACATCACAGAAAAACCCACAAGACAGAGGTATTTATTACCCCTGTCGTAAAGATGAGGAAATTGAGTCTCAGAGGAATTAAGCAACTTGCCCAAGGTCACAGAGCTAGTACTCTGTTGAAATCTAGACTGTGTGGCTACAGAATTGGTATGCTCAGTCTTTTGTTCTTTTGCTTAAGGGGAAGAGGGAATGGTGTGCTGGAGTTGGCTGCCACCAGATAGAAAGCATGGATGGTGTGCGTTTCTTCCCAACTTCCCATTTAGTGACATCATGGTGGGAGTGTTTACACAATGAAAATTCACAATGAGAATACTCCACATATCAAAGCTTTACTCTCTTTCTCTCTCTGTCTCCCTCCTTCTCTTTCTGTCTCTCTTTTTCCCAGAGAACTGGTTTGCCAACATACCCTAGGTGAGGAGGCCTGAAAATTCAGAGACATAGCCCTAGGCTTTCTTTAGGGAAATTGGGCAAGAGATTTGAAAAGTAATTAAAACCCAGTTTTGGGGGGAAAAAGAGAAACAGGTTTTAAGACCTTTCTTCTTGATTTTCTTGGTATTAAAATAGAAACAGGTAGTTTATGACTAGTGTAGAACTCTTTAAAGTGAAGGTCTATTGGAGAGTAATGTTGAGTTGCTCAACCCCTTTATGAGGAAGGAAGGCAGGGTCTCTGTTGCAAATCACACATTAAAAATGGCCAAAGAGGGGCACCTGGCTGGCTCAGTTGGTAGAGCACGTGACTCTTAATATGGGGGTCCTGACTTTGAGCCCCATGTTGGTCATAGGAATTACTTTAAAAAATGGCCAAAGAAACAGATGAGTCAGGAAGAACCAGCAGAACCATTTTTAGAGGAACTTAAGCTAAATACAGTCAGACTAACTTAAGGACTGTCAAATGGGCAAAGTAGAATTAGAAAGTTCAGAGAACAAACACATGTATGCCAATTTGAAGGGAATCAAATCACAGACAGAATGGCTATGGTATTTAGGAGAAATGACACAAAGTTGCCATAACTTCCCACTTTAGAACCCACTTTAGAACAAAACCTTTTAGGCTGAATCTCCTAGAAGTATTTGAATCATACAATAACCCTACTCAAAAGCCTTCCGTAGACAGTCCTGGCAGAATGTTATTTGTTGAGGCCAAAATACATAAGGGATCACTGTTCTATTTCTCTACTTTTCTGTATGTTTGAAATTTTCCATAATTAAAGAAGAAAAACCCAAACCCAAGCCATCAGACTTTTCAAATGATTGTATTCAGTACAGTGAATAAAATAAAGGATCAAAATCTGTCAGAAGAGGTAGGTCTGAGATGCATGCAGAACGGAGGGCTTTGCAAGCCCATCTGAAAATCTAAAGGTAATGGAAGCCACTGGAGGATTTTAAGCAGGAGTATGTGTGCCTGGGCATGGGTGTGTATGTGTTCGAAGTTCAAGTCTGTGTATGTCTGTTCATAAAGGATTGGGACTGGAACAAATATCATAGCTGTAGTTGAACGGCAATAATGAATAAAATCTGAATATAGTCTCAGTCATTTGGGTGGTGCTCAGGTGACAAACTGTCTTGGTTTGCCCAGGACTGAGGTTTTTCTGAGATTTGGGATTTGGGGTTTTAAACCCCAAAGGTGGTGGCAGAGTGTGACTTCTTTGTTTAAAGGGTGCTTGATGGATAAGGAAATAGGATAAAGACAGGCAGCTGAACAGATAACAGAAGCTGGAATGGAGGGTTTATAATAAGGAGGTAGTCAGCCTTGCCCCAGGCCATGGAGGAGCCGAGAGGAAGGAGACTCAGACCACAGAATCGGATGTTCTAGGATGACCTCTTTAGATCAGGATTTGCCAGACATATTCTTCAGTTACCCAGCCTTTGAAAACCAAAAACCAAAACCAAAACCTCACTTCACAGCACATACAACTAATCAGTGCCAAAGATGTAGTCTCACTAGTACTTTTAGATGTTAGAATACAGATTCAGAAATCGATTAGCTACGTAACTCATGAAAAGGTAAACTGCAAAGGCAGAGGCATTTTATCATTTAATACTCTGATTCTTTCATAAAAAGATTAAGGCAATCTCACAGTATTTAATTTTTGTAATATATATTTTACTATATTAAAATAAATTTCACAGAAAGCTGAACAAGTATTTGTTAAAAATATAAATATAAAACATAAACATGTGGCAAACTTAGATACTCCAGAGCAAGTAATTTTAACCCTACTTTTTAATCTTAGTTAATTGACTGATTGAATCCACTTGGCATTGGCTAGGCTGCACTATGAATGAGGTCCTTGGCCAAGGGTTTTGGGGAATAGAGACAGAGAGAGAGCAAGAGAGAGCATGAGCAGGGGAGGGGCAGAGGGAGAGAAAGAGAGAGAGAGAGAGAGAGGAGGGGAGGGGAGGGGAGGGGGGGAGGGGAGGGGAGGAGAGGGGAGGAGAGGAGAGGAGAGGAGAGGATCCCAAACAGGCTCTACGCTGTAAGTGCAAAGCATGACATGGGGCTCAATCTCATGAACCGTGAGATCATGACCTGAGTGAAAACCAAGAGTCGGATGCTTAACTGACTAAGCCACCCAGGCACTAAGGGTTTTGGGGAATAGAAAGCTGAGTTAGGGTCTTTCAATATGATTGTGGACTTTTTTTTTTTTTTTTTTTGTCAGGAGGCTGTATCTGGCAGTGTGGAGAGATCCCCCAGGGTGTATAGTCTATGGGGTTTGCAGTTTGAACTTTAGGGTTTATTCACCAAAGTTGTGTAGGCACTGATTCACTGGAGAATTGACCTGTCTTCTCAGACACACCTCAGCTAGAGATATGTCTCTATCTGTATATATATATATATATATATATATATATATTTCTCAGATAGAGAAAAGTCATATGGCCTTTCCTTTTTTTTTTTTTCTATTTCTTCTCTTTTATTTTTTATATTGGATATATTTATTTATTGTTTTAATTTTATTTTTCATTTTTTAAAATTTACATCCAAATTAGTTAGCATCTGGTGCAACAATGATTTCAGGAGTAGATTCCTTAGTGCCCCTTACCCATTTAGCCCATCCCCCCTCCAACAACCCCTCCAGTAACTCTCAGTTTGTTCTCCATATTTATGAGTCTCTTCTGTTTTGTCCCCCTCCCTGTTTTTATATTATTTTTCTTCCCTTCTTTTATGTTCATCTGGTCTATGTCTTAAAGTCCTCAGATGAGTGAGTCATATGATTTTTGTCTTTCTCTGACTGACTAATTTCACTTAGTATAACACCCTCCAGTTCCATCCACGTAGTTGCAAATGGCAAGATTTCATTATTTTGATTGCCGAGTAATACTCCATTGTATATATATACCGCATCTTTATCCATTCATCCATTGATGGACATTTGGGCTCTTTCCATACTTTGGCTATCGTTGATAGTGCTGCTATAAACATGGGGGTGCATGTGTCCCTTCGAAACAGCACACCTGTATCCCTTGGATAAATACCTAGTAGTGCAATTGCTAGGTTGTAGGGTAGTTCTATTTTTACTTTTTAAGGAACCTCCATACTGTTTTCCCGAGTGGCTGCACCAGCTTGCATTCCCACCAGCAATGCAAAAGAGATCCTCCCTCTCTGCATCCTTGCCAACATCTGTTGTTGCCTGAGTTGTTAATGTTAGCCATTCTGACAGGTGTCAGGTGGTATCTCATTGTGGTTTTGATTTGTACTTCCCTGATGATGAGTGATGTTGAGCATTTTTTCATGTGTCGGTTGCCCATCTGGATGTCTTCTTTGGAGAAGTGTCTTTTGCCCATTTCTTCACTGGATTATTTGTTTTTTGGGTGTTGAGTTTGATAAGTTCTTTATAGATTTGGATAGTAACCGTTTATCTGATGTCATTTGTAAATATCTTCTCCCATTCTGTCGGTTGCCTTTTAGTTTTGCTGATTGTTTCCTTCGCTGTGCAGAAGATTTTTATTTTGATGAGGTCCCAGTAGTTCATTTTTGCTTTTGCTTCCCTTGCCTCTGGAGATGTGTTGAGTAAGAAGTTGCTGTGGCCAAGATCAAAGAGGTTTTTGCCTAGTTTCTCCTCGAGGATTTTGATTTCCTGTCTTATATTTAGGTCTTTCATCCATTTTGAGTTTATTTTTGTGTATGGTGTAAGAAAGTGGTCCAGGTTCATTCTTCTGCATGTCATTGTCCAGTTTTCCCAGCACCACTTGCTGAAGAGACTGTCTTTATTCCATTGGATATTCTTTCCTGCTTTGTCAAAGATTAGTTGACCATACGGTTGTGGGTCCATTTCTGGGTTCTCTATTCTGTTCCATTGATCTGAGTGTCTGTTCTTGTGTCATGACCTTTCCTTCCTTATACTTCAATCATTTTATGTCCAGAGCTTACCTCTGGCTTAATCTACTCCCTTTGTTATCTCCACACACTCCATGAGTGCAGAGAAAATGCATGCTTACCCCAGTCCTAACTCCTGATGCCACTGCCTATCAGGACCTGCTCAGGTGGGGTGGGGAATCCGGTATCCGTCCAGTGTAAGGGCAGGCAATTGGGAGTGGCTGGTGGGGAGAGAGGGGGTGGAGATAGGAGTTAGGCCATGTTTCCTCCTATTTCCAACCTCAGCATAGGATACAAACCCTAGCTTCTCTCATTCTGTCCCCATAGAGTCCTCCAGGCACATCTGCCATTGTTCCTTGGAGAGCAGGTCGTGGCCAGGAGGAAATGGAGGGTGGGTGCAGGCCCTGTACAGACACAACCACAACCTCCAAGTGGCTAGACTGACTTGTTCAAGGTATTTTTCTTGGCCTTTGAATCCAAAGGTAAGCAAATTTTGCTCTGTGCATTCATGAATAGAATGTGAATATTAGGTCCTATTCCACTGAGAAGTAAGATGAACAAGAAACCAGATTAGGATCCTCTGAGGTCTCCTGTCTTCAGAGAGTCAGACTGCCACCCTGTCCCGGCTAAGCATTTCTGTCATTCTTGGTCCCACCTGTACTCAGGGCCACCAGCATCTGGTTTGAATAAATCACAAATCTGTTTTCAGTCTCCAAGAGCTCTTGGCAGGAGATGCAAACAGCAGCTTTCCCTAGGGAAGTCTGGGTGTGATGGGACCCCTTTCTTTTTTGCATCCTCAGGCTGTGATGAGGATTTCGAAGGATAGTCAGTGGAATGTACTTCTCTGCTGTCCTGAGTTCTCCTTTCTCTGTCACAGAATGAAATAAAGCACAAAATTTCAGGATTTAATTTTTTTATTTTTTGGAGAGGAATTTTAATTGTGAACATTTGAGGTGTGAGGTACATCCCTGACCCCATAGTACAAAGACCTACACTGAAGTGTTTCCCACCTTGTAATTATACCTCTTGTTCTTTACCAGCCTCTGAGCCCTTGGAGGCTGAAAGTTTAGCTGTGTTAACCTTTGAATTCTGTGTCTCATTTAATGAGCAGTCCTCTCAGTACGTGTGTGTTGAATGAATAAATGCACTCACTTTTTTATGGTGATTTCTAGTTTATTATGCACATATATATTATTTCCTTTGAACCTCAAAACAACTCTGTGAAATGGATATTCTGATCATCTCTGTTTTTCCAGATGGGGAAACTGAAGGCAAAACAGGTTTGGTGACTTTCTAAGGATCACCTAGAATGGGCACTCAAATCTAACTGTTTAAAAAAAATTTTTTTCCCTTTATTCTGGAGAGAGAGAGAATGTGAGCACGAGTGAGCCAGGGGGAGGGGCAGAGAGGGAGAGAGAGAGAATCCCAAGTAGGCTCCACACTCAGCACAGAGCCTGATGCAGGGCTTGATCCCCTACCCTGGGATCATGACCTGAGCCAAATTCAAGAGTTGGATGCCCACATCTAGGCGCCCCTCAAATCTAGACTTTTTGACACCAAAGTCTAGGTTCTTCCCGTGTGCCACACTGACTCTAGATGTTTCCCATTATTGTCTTAGTAAACCAGCTGAAAAGGACACAAAGATATAAACATTGCCCTGATGGGTCAGAACCACACAGGGAACTGCAGCCTACCATCCAGTCCAGTCTCACAGCGGGAGTTTGTAGGAGCATGATCATTTCAGAGCTAGAGACATAGCTTTCAAAACATTCCCGAGGACCCTGTAGGAACCTGTTTAATGATTTTTACTCCTTGTTACTGACTGAATAGATTCAGGGTGGTTTTATTTATTTATTTATTTATTTATTTATTTATTTATAATATTTTATCTTCAAATTCCATCCACTTACTATCTTAGTGAAGTCTTGAGTCTTTTTTTAAAAAAATGTTTATTGAGGGAGAGAGAGAGAGAGAGAGAGAGCGAGCATGAGTAGAGGGGCAGAGAGAAAGGGAGACAGAGAATCCCAGGCAGGCACCTGACTGTCAGCACAGAGCCCAACTGGGGGCTCAAACCCATGAACCGTGAGATCATGATCCAAGCTGAAACCAAAACCAACTGAGCCACCCAGGCACCCCTGAAGGTGGTATCTTTTAAAATTTTAGATACAAACTTATTTGGGGCCCTGTGTCTGTCCTTAACAGCGTGGCAGTGGTAGGAGAGGGACTAGGGTCCTCATTGTTTTTCACAAAGAACTAAAGAGTTGTGATTTAGGGATCACCAAGGGGTAGACCCAAGCTGGACAAACTGAAAGTGGCAGAAATATTCAGAAAGTTGGTGTGTTCAAGACATGGCAAAATTATCATGATATACGTCTCTGGTTTACAGTAAAGGTAACTGGGGTTTGTGGTGGGTTTTGGTGCCTCCTTGAGTTGGAAAAACCGTGGCTTGGGGTCAAATGTGACCCACCTCCTGGTCTTGTAGAGCCCACAAGCTAAGAATGCTTTTTGCATGCTTAAATGGTTGAAAAAAAATCAAAAGATATTTTATGACATGTGAAAATTATATGAAATTGACATTTCAGTGTCTGTAAAGAAAACTTTATTAGCACAGCCACTCCTATTCATTTACATGTTGTTTCAGATGGCTCATGTGACAGGGGCTGCATGTGGCCCACAAAGCTTAAAATATTTATTGTGTGTGGCCCCTGACAGAGTTTGCTGACCCGTGACATAGTGCCCCCCTTCCTTCAAAATTGCCAAGGGTTTAAACCCTGGAATAGTAGATGTCTTTCTGATGTTGTCAGAAGGGTGTGTGGGAGCCAAATACTTCAGGATTCCTCCCCAACCCCCCACCCCCACCCCCACCCCACACGTCCACCTACCACTTCAGATGATGAGCTGTTATGGATCGAGCCTGGTTCTGTGGATCAGGCTCACCCCTCTGTGTGTGTCCAGCCCAATCTCGGCCTTTTCACATCTGGCCTACTCTAAATATCCTCATTCTAAATTTTTTCAATTAAAATTTTTTTTTAATTTTTTGGGAGAGAGAGTGGGGGAGGGGCAGAGGGGGAGAGAAGGAGGGAGGGAGGGAGAGAGAGAGAGAGAGAGAGAGAGACAGAGAGAGAGAGAGAGAGAGAATCACAGAATCTTAAGAGGCTCCATGCTCAGCGAGGAGCCCAGCCTGAGTCGGGGCTGGAACTAATGACCATGAGATCATGACCTGAGCCAAAATCAAGAGTCAGATGCCTAAGCAACTGAGCCACCCAGGCACCCCTATATATCCTCATTCTAGACTCCTGGCCCCTCAGCCTCACATCCCTTCTCTTAAGAATATTAACAGCTAACATTGGTTGAGAGCTTACTCTCAACCAATAATAAGTTGAGATAACCAAAAATAAGTTTTATCTCACTTATTTCTTAGGATGAGATAGGTAATCCCAGGAGGGAGGTATTATTATCATTATTCCCATTTTACACATACAGAAACTAAGGTTCAGAGAGATGCAATAACATGCCTGCGTCAAAAACCAGTAAGTAACAGAGCCAGCACCCAAACTGAAGTCGTTTGGACTCCAGGAACTGTGTGGCCAGAGGGGCAAGGCAGCTACCCGACATGACATTTTCCTGTTAATCTTCCACCTTGGAATTCTCTCCTCGGATTCCCTTCGCTGCTGCCACATCCGAACCAAACCCAACCCAGGGGATTGTTGATTCCTTTTCTTTTTGAACTGTTTTCAGAGCGGCTTTTCTTTGATTTTATCCTGACACAACTGAGGAAGGACAGAACATTTTTAAGACACTTTGCTAAAAAACTAAGGGAAACCAAATGAGAGAAACAAGAAACTTTACCCCCAACCCCCAAATCCATTTCCTCCCCAGTGAGGCTGGTTGATAGGCTAGCTTTGCAGACACAGGGCACCTGTGCAGTATAGAGTCCCATCCAGAAATATTCCTCTAGAAAGCTTTTAGAAGATCTTTTGTTGCCCCCAAAGGCCAGGCAGGAGCGGTAAGTAGATTGCTTCCCCAGATGAGCCTGGCCAAGCACTCAGCACCTTCACACCTTCCCTTTCCTGATCCTTCTGCCCTGGCCTCCCCACACCTCTTACGCTTGCTGCTCTTCTCTGTTCTGGCCTCACCACCTGGGCCACATGCCAGGCTCTAAGAGGCTTCTGTCCTGCTTCCATCAACAACTTTCTAGCCATGTAGCATGTTACTTCCCCCAAAAGGACATGGAAATGAGCATTTTCTTCTGACTTTCACCTCTGCTCTCTGAGGCAACCTGTCTCCAGTGCAGCGAAGGGGTCCAGGGAGCTCCCCCAGCCTTCTAACACTAAGGGCTGGGGCCCCGGCTTGCTTACTCCTCCTTTCTCTCCTGAAAACCAACCTTCCTGAGCATGTAAGGAATTTCCATACCTCTCGCGTCTCCTCTAAGGAGTCCATTTCTGTCCATCCTGCCATGATTGCTTCAGATTTCTGCCCTTGGTTTCTGTTTTCCCCCTCCAACTCAAGACTCATTGGTTGGTTGAATTTACAGTTCCTTTCCCTTTATTCAATAGATGTTTCTGTCCTAGCAGCCCAAAGGAAAGGATGTCTGAGAGAATAGTAAAGGAGAATTCCTGCAGAGTCCACTCCCAGAAAAGCAGGAACCATGGTGGCATTTAGCAGATTAAAAGGTGAAGATCGTGTTGGATTGTGGGGCACTCTGGTGCCCACAAATCCCAGCCCTTAGATTGACTCTGGCTTCTACTCTAGTCTTCCTTCACTAGGACTCAGCTGGGTTTGAGACACCCCGCCTTGTATTGGGCCTTCCACATTGGAGTCCCCGTGGCAACCCAAGTCCCCCTAGCTGCTCCACGTGGTGGGTGAATGTCCAGAGTGACTTTGTGAGTAAAGGAACCCTTCACACCAACTTTCAGACCTCTCTCAGGGTACAGGGGTGTCATGTAGAGTTTGCAAAGCAGATCCTTTAGGACTTCTGATTTCTGTCTAAAGCCAACCAATTGGAAGGTAGGGTGCCCATTATAGAAATCTAGGTGGGTTGTACAGAAAGAAAGAAAATAAGGAAGGAGAGAAGGGGGAAGGAAGGAGGAAGCAGGGAAGGAAAGAAGGAAGGAAGGAGGGAAAGAAGGAGGGGAGGGAGAGAGAACTGGAGGGAACTTTACCTAGTTGAAGGTAAGGCAACACACACTATTAATGTCATCATCCTTGAAGCTCTGGTTAGCTCTCTGCTGCTTTTGGCTTTTACAAACAATGACATGTTATTTCTTCATAATAAGCACAGAGAGGGATTACATAGTTTGTTATCTTGGTGTGGTTCATATTAATCACATGCTGGCTCTAAATCAATTTTCTGTTTTTCATTGGATGGGTGTGCACGTATTATTGGGAAAATGTATATTTCTCTGTTCTTTAGGAACTGGAATGAAACTTCAAAATCTAATTTGCCCCACCATAACAACTATACCAACCTCAAATAGTCATAGAAGTAAATATCAATTAGGAAAACAATGAAAAATATGTGTTTCCATGAATATAGTTTCCCTTCTAATTCAATACATCCCATGCTGTTGGAACTGTAAAGGGGTGTATGTGAGAGTGTGTACATGTCTGTGTGTGTGTGTGTGTGTGTGTGTGTGTGTGTGTGTGTGTGTGTGTGTGATTTTTTGCTGTTCACGGATATAAAGGGCTCTTTCTGAAAAATGTGCTCGAGAGCCCAGAAGCTCAGCATTTAGTCTTTGCTACCAACCTTACATTTTCATTTGGAAGCTTTGGTGTGATGGGTGGTGTTCTTTTCATACTTTCCTCAGTAATTCTGATTTTGAAAACACCAAATACAAGAAAACCCCAAGTTCCTAACTTTCTAGTTCCAAGATGTCTAGGAGTGGTGTCTTATTTTGTACAAGGCTGTTTGAGGTGGTGCTGATGCCATCATTGTGAAGAGTGGCAGTGAACTGTGACATTTTCTTTCTTGTCAAACAGCCCCTGCCAGGTAACCTGCGCTGGCACCATGGTCACATCAAGGGCACCTAGAACTGCTATCGCCAGAGTCAGATGCCATTTGCATTGCCCCCAACACAGGAGCACAGCAAAATAGATGTTCCTTTGCTCTGGACTCTTCCTGTTTTCTTCCTGGGGCTGCACATGCCACTCTTCCCCCCACGCCCCCCTGCCATTTGGAAAAATAAAGCATTCAATTGACCATCCACTTATCCATCTGCTGCCCTGTACTTCATGTTTTTCTCCAGACAACCTCCTGAAATTATTGGTCTTTACAAACTCCCTCACTGTTTTCATCACCTACTCTGGAAACTTCTGTAATATGAATGCTACCTGTCACTGCACTAATAGTATACACAGCCTCCATTTTCCTTGAAACCTCTGCAGCACCTGGTAATTCTGGCCGGGCTTTCTTTCTCTCCTTAGTCCCTTTTCCCTGTAGGTATGCTAGCCTCCCTTCTGCCTCTTGGACTGCATACAATGCTTGTCACTAGCCCTCCTTTTTCTTAACTGTGGGTTAGTAGGGTGCCTTCAGTAGGGTGACCATGTAAGTTTTCATCCAGACCAAGATATCTTTGAGAATTAAAGGGTGCCCAGTGACCACAGGCACACACTGAGATCATCCCCGACAAATGGAGAGGTCCAGCCATCCTCTCCTTACTTAAGGCCCAGGGCAGGAGATGAGTGAACATAGATCAAGGAGCTTCCACAATCCATCTTAGAGTTGCTTAGCTACTTCAGCTTAGAATCTCAAGTTAGAAACTCAGTGTCCCATTCATGGAACAACCCAGTTACCTGAGAAATAAGATTAAGCAGAAAAGAGGGGTGAGGAGAGAGGTTTAGGTGGGGGAAAGGCAGAGCTGGTTGAACCGGTCCTGTGGCACTCTGGATTCCATCACGGGGTCTGCTCTTATAGATGAAGATGAACACGGTGCTGAAACCTCTTCCAGGCTCTTCTCAGCCCAGGGTTGCCCAAGATCAGTAGCACTGAGTGGCCAGCTGGGTAAGCAGCCATGACGATTTTGCACAAAATATTCCAGGAATTGTTGACGTCAAAGATGTTGGACATGGAAATGAATAGAGCAACTGCATTGAAAATATAGAAAATGAGAAAGTAGCTGATAGCTTTGATCGCCCCCATGTGAGCCTCCATGCTGGGGTCCCTGAAGCCAGTGGCATGTGTAGGGTGTATCTCTTGTGTAGGGTGTATCTCTTGAGAGAGATGATCAGCAGAGTGGCTGCAGAGATGAACATGATCAGAGGAATGAAGATCCCCAGGTTATAGAGAAAAACCAGGTTGACCATGTTAGTCTCAGAGAAGTACTTCTTCTCAGTGGTGTTGGAGGAGGGGATAGGAACGGAACTATTTATGTACACATTGAAGATATCTTTAGAGAAGCGAAAGCTGAAGCATAAGGAGATGAACAGTGACAGCCCCAGAAGCCGAGGCATCATCTCTCTGATTTTCCTCTTCATCATGGAGAACAAACAGTGAGCAAAGTTTGCAATTCGAAGGCAAGAGACGATGTTGAGCCAGGCAGCAAGCCAGAGGTTGGAATAGTTCAGAAACATGGTGATTTTGAAGATTATAAACACTGTGTTTTGGTTGTAAGTGACCAGGAAGAATAGACTGTAAATATTCTCCAGCATCATCCAGATCTGCAGCAAAAGCCTGGAGAAGCTCAGTTTCAACAGGATACAGTCACTCACAGGGAGCCTTTTGCCTCTGGCCCACTCGGCCCCCTGGATGGCATTGATGAAGCCATTCCCAATCATGCCAGTCATGCACTCTACTCCAGAGACCACCATGGTGAGGACAATTTTACACCTGGACGTGTCTCTATCCATGGCGTCTGTGTTCACTGTCACCATTCTCTTTGGCCCTGACCTCCAGGTTTCCATGCCAAGGCCTGGTACCTGCTATGCAGTCTTCTGATCCTCACTCAATGTTATTATAATTTTTTTCCCCAGTTAATGGTTATTTCCAATTTTTCTTCATTTGTTTGCCCCATGACTACAGGTCGGAGGCTTGAAAGGCAAATGATGGGAGGATCTTGTTACTGGATGTCTCTGTTTTTCATAAAGACCCATTTGCCTCGGGCTTGCAGGAGCTCACTGGAAAAAATTTGAGATAGGTTCCTATCATGGCATCTTTCTCCCTTACTTACTTTAAGCCCATATACACCTGACAGGCAAGAGTCCCACATTAGGAGTCTTTGTGCTCACGCATTTGTGCTCATTTCATAAGACCGGTTACCTGCCAAATTGTAAAAACACAACAGCTCCTTTGATCTGCCTTCTCCTGCTTCTTTTTGTCTCCCTTATTTGCAGAGACATTTTTATCCTGTGGTTAGCATGTTCATGAATAAGAAGTTCCCATCAGTTTGTATGCAAACGTTTTTACTTAGACCCAAGTTTCCTCCAGAAAGGTCAGCTATTATAATGTCCTCAGACACAGAAGAGCCAAAATTTGATGCCATTTGGGTTAATTAGAGACTAGAAAAACTGCCTTGTGACAGTTTCATTGTTTGTGTGTTTATCACTGATTATAATTTACACTGCGATGCACATCAGTATTTCAACTCAGAATCGGGTTAGAATTAGCTTGGGCAAGTGGTGGGGTGTTCTGAACACAGTGCTGAAGTTGAGAAATGTGATCAGACACTGTTAACTTGAAATTTAAAGTCATATGCAGATGCCCACGCCTCATTCCTGATCTTGTTAAGTCAGAATCTGAGCTAGGGCCCAGACATGTTGTATTTAAAAAAAATTTTTTTTTAATGTTTATTTTTGAGAGAGACAGAGACAGAATGCGAGTGGGTTAGGGGCAGAGAGAGAGGGAGACACAGAATCTGAAGCAGGCTCCAGGCTCTGAGCCGTCAGCACAGAGCCTGACGCAGGGCTTGATTGAACTCACGAGCTGTGAGATCGTGACCTGAGCCGAAGTCAGATGCTCAACCGACTGAGCCACCCAAGCGTCCCATAGACATGTATTTTTAAAAAGTTAAAAGTTCATATTGCTCAAAGCCAGACTGAGAACCAAAATCTTAGCTACAGATTAATGAGTCTTGGGGCCAAATCTGGCCTGCCATTGTGTTTTATCCTGCACAGCCTGAGAACTGGACGGCATTAGGCCCACCGCCAGTGCTTGCTACTTTCTGCTGGTCAACGTGCAAATTTAGGAGGTTGCATATATGCACAAAAAGTCTGTCTGCCCTTGAAAAATTAGAAGATTGGGGAACATTGGGACCACATGGTGAATTGGTTGAGGAAGAATAGTAGCTGCACATTTTTTTTATTTTATTTTTTAAACTTTTAAAAAATGTTTATAATTTATTTGTTAGTATAATTTATTGTCAAATTGGCTAACATACAGTGTGTAAAGTGTGCTCTTGGTTTTTGGGGTAGATTCCCATGGTTCATTGCTTACATACAACACCCAGTGCTCAACCCAATGAGTGCCCTCCTCAATGTGGCTGCACATTTAAAACAAGGTTATGTATGTACTTTTCAGTTTGTCACAGTATTCACCAACTCCTAGCATCTTCTTGATTCTGAGGCTTCATGCCAGCGTGATGGCCCTGTTGTAATTTTTCTAATAGAAATGGAGAGATGATGAAAATGGATTTCTCCATCTCCAAATTAATTTTATCTCAAATTAAACTCAGAGAGGGGCGCCTGGGTGGCGCAGTCGGTTAAGCGTCCGACTTCAGCCAGGTCACGATCTCGCGGTCCGTGAGTTCGAGCCCCGCGTCGGGCTCTGGGCTGACAGCTCAGAGCCTGGAGCCTGTTTCGGATTCTGTGTCTCCCTCTCTCTCTGCCCCTCCCCCGTTCATGCTCTGTCTCTCTCTGTCCCAAAAATAAATAAATGTTGAAAAAAAAAAAAAAATTTAAACTCAGAGATTTATTTTTATTATAAAATTGCCTCTTATTATTAAATCATGGTTGCATACACATAGCACCAGAAAAAGCAACGTATTGCAAAATTAGGAAAGCATTGTTTAGAGAAACTGAAATTCATGTCAACACAAAGACTTGGACAAGAGTGTTCATAGAAGCTTTACGCATAATAGCCAGAAACAGGAAACAACAAGATTTCTTGACAGGCACCTGGGTGGCTCAGTTGGTTGAGTCTCTGACTCTTGATTTCGGCTCAGGTCGTGATCCCAGGGTCATGGGATCAAGCCCCTCATTGGGCTCCAGGCTGAGAATGGAGCCTTCTTAAGATTCTCTCTTTCTCCCTCTGCCCCTCCCCGCTGCTTGTGTGCTCTCTCTAAAAAAAAAAAAAAAAAAAAAAAAGATTCCTTGACAAGTTCTGCATATCTGTTGAGAGTCATTAACTTCTGTTACTTCTGCTAATAGAGAGTAGTATTTATCATCAGCTTTCGTGAATTCCAATGCACCAGACTCATCTTTTTGTGTATTTTGTTCCAACTTATATCAGTTTGTGATAAATAATATCCCCTAAATTTTTTGCACACAATTTTTTTCTACTGTTCTAGTACTATCTTCTGTTGGCATTTATTCACCTTTTTTCTCTGATCTTAATAGGAAGAGCAGTGGGGGCTGATGATATGACTGGTGCCATATCAATAAGGATGTGGGGCCAATTCGGTTTTTATTCTATGATCCTTTCTCATTCAGGAAGCTAGAATGGAGTCTCCTTTGGAGGAGACTATGGAGGAGGTCCATGGGGGAAGCAAAGACGAAAGGTTTCATATTCTTGGCTATTGGGTTCAAAAGCTTTGGTGCAGGTGTCAGATAAATCAGATTTGGAAGACTATGTGTTTGGGGGAACCATTTCCTCCACTTCTCTCTCAAACATCACCATGCAGACTAGAAGATGCTTTCCCAGTTGGGGAGGAATGAGAAGTGCAGGGAAGAGTCAGAGGAGGTAAGCATCTCCATGAAAGAGACCTAGGATCCTGCCTACCGCTCATGGCCGCAGGGGTGGCAAAGTCAAAGTGGGGCTGCAGGACTGCTCCAGAGTCTCTCCAGGCACACTTGAGAGAGCCACTAAACCTTGTGTTCACACAAAAGGCTTAAAAATTTGCTGCAGGAGTTAGTGGATTCCAAAGGGGTCCGGTGGTCTTATCCAGGAGGCTTTGCAAGCTTGGGTTCATATGAAGCCAATGCAAAGACAAAGGAATGGCCATGGAAGAGGCTTCCCACTCCCCACCTCCCTCCAAGTCTGTTTGATGCCCACAGAACATGGGTGTCACTTCCCAGAAGACAGGAAGAAGAAATTCTGAGAAAATCTTATAATCATAGTGTTTAAACCTGTGTGACTGAGAAAACACTGGAGTATGATTCATTGATAAAGTGGTGTCAAGTCATTAAGCAGGATAAACGTGACCAAGATTCTTTCCTTCGATCGTAGTGCCCAACTCCATGCTTCTGACTCTCCCTTTCCCATCCCATGGTGACATGTTGGGCAGATTTCATCTTTCCTAGTCTTTTTTGGTTATTAATATTCGATCCAGTTTAGTTTCATGCTTGGTTTAAACCTTACCATCTCCCCTCCTCCCACCCCCAGCACAGTTTGAACTGAGACCACATCTGCTTGGATTGGAGGGGGACCAGGTGGGTCTGGGACACCTGTCTCTCCCTCTTCTTCCAGGGTGCTGCTGTGGGAGAGGGGACAGGTGGTAGCTGTATTTCATTGGCTGCTATGGTGAATTCATCCCCTTATGCTTGCTGCTACTGCCCTGACATCATCTGGCCATCTGTGCCTCTGGGGGTCAGGCATCATGTACTGGCTGTCTCGTGAGGAGCACATGTGAGGTCTGCTTGCTCCACATCTGTCCTTCTCAACCTTGTCTATATGCCAGAATTGCCTGAATTAACACTGTGGGTCTTTAAAAGACATCATACCCATGTCCCATCCTCAAAGATTTTGAGTAATCGTGGTGGAGAAAAGCTAAGCATTGGCATTTCCACAGCTCCCCATTGTGGCTCCAGTAGGAGCAAGGGAGGGTTGAGAACCACTACAGGCAAGGGGTACTTACTGGCATGGTTTATGGTGTGGACATCCTTATGGAAGAGACTGAATGCCTTCCTGGACAAGACTGAGGACATGTTCTTCCATCAGGTGGAGGAGATCAGATCCAGAGGTTGAATTACAGAGAAGAGTTATGTATTTTGCAGAACTAAGTTGTGCTTTGTGAAGGTCACTTCTCCTGTATCGTGTTAGAAAAGCGAATATTTCTTACGTCTCTGTGAAAAGGAGGAAGTAGAACATAGACGTAGAGAGTCCTATGTTCCACTTTGTAAACTGAAGTCCACTTCTGTGTGTTTATGTGGCAAAGGATGTAATTTAAGACAACAGCCTAGGTGGCGTGATGAAACAAACCACTGTAAGAAAAAAGACCAAGGATGTGGAAAAGATGTCTGATCAAATCCTAAGAGCTGCAAAGAGAACTGAAAAGCCAGCAAGGTTTGTTTTGATTTTTAATACAATCAGCAGTTATATATTTTAGTGAAAAATCTGCCTGGGCCATCAAATTCTTCACAGATAGCAAGTTGTAAAGGAGTGTCTATTGAATGGGGTAGAAATTGTATGTCCTGAGAAGATACAGACGTGTGAAAATAGAAGTGTAACCAGAAACACTGTTGCTCAATGTACTAGAAATATGGCTAGGAAACTAAAAGAAAAATTGTGTGAAAAAAGTTTTAAACATTGTGACATTTGCTTCTGCAGCTGATGAGGGGACATATTTAGTAATACTTAGATGTAATAATTAGCTCTATTTATTCACCGTGGGTTTGAGAATTTTTATACGACTGAAAATATTTTAGACAGTGTGCCCATGACAGGCACAACACTAGGAAGTAATTAAGAAATTCATTTCTGTAACAAGAGGAAACTTTAAACAATTTAATATAGATGATGATCCTGGGATGGACGGTGCTAATATTGGACTTGCGGTAACACTTAAGTTCCATGTGGCAAGTTATGCAAGGACACAGGCTTTACCTCTACTCATTTGCATTACTCAGCAGGAATTGCTTTCTGCTGGAAGTTAAAAATGGAACGCATCACAGACCCAGAGCTCACCACCTGTAAGCTGGGTCTCCCCCTGGGGTTTGGGCCACAGAGCATCGCAGGCACCGTTGAATGAATTGGACACGTAACACAGAGGTCTGCTCACTGCACGTAGGTTGGGAGGCTCAGTCACCACTGAAG
This sequence comes from Puma concolor, assembly GCF_028749965.1. Lineage (NCBI taxonomy): Eukaryota > Metazoa > Chordata > Mammalia > Carnivora > Felidae > Puma > Puma concolor. The sequence goes on from NC_141668.1 coordinate 12,573,138, forward strand.
CTAAGGAGATGTGTTGAACTGTTGAAATGAATTCGTTCCTCATCACAGAGGAAAAGAAATCTTTGTTTATGCTAAGCAGCAAAGATTGTTATCACAGAATTGGCCTTTTGGGTTGGCAAACACTTTGAACGCCGTGCAAAGTCATCCATTAGAGTTATGAAACATTATGGAGACAGTGATCTGGCAGAGCGTTATTTGGTCTTCTTTTCTGTGCTAGAATTAGCTCTAGAACTGTAGCTGATGGTCAGAGCCCTGTGATGGAAATTCTGTGATGCTGAAAGCTGACTTTGTCGTTGACTTCAGCCCTGTGAAGGTAACCTTCCCCTGCTCAGTGCTCCTTTATCTCTTCATACATACTTGCAGTGTGAAAGGTGATCTGTGGTGCGACACAGGACTGGACATCTAGCACAGTGACACCAGAGCCCCAAACTCCTGCAAATATCTGAACAGTTGTGCAAAGATTGTTAAAACTCTTTGAAAATGCCTACGTTTGTGAACAGTTCTTCTCAATTATTGAAGTCAAGGCTACCAGTCAAGGCTGAATTCCGTGCTCACGTGGAACTTGGTACAAGATTTAAACAATGATGTGCTAAAGAAAAAGTCGCAGATTTCTGGTTCCAAAACAAGAGTTAACAAATTGTGAAAGAAAATGTTAAAAGTAAAATATTTCTATTTTATGTTTTTTTTTTTTTCCAATTTTGAATTTAAGTTGCCATTGTCAATATCAGGTGTATGCATTATGTGGTATGGTTGTAATCCTGGTTCAGAAAAATAAAGTTTGATTATGCTCCTGGCACTTGGTTAGTTTTTCTTACCTCTTCCGTGTTCACCCATAGACCTTTATAACCCTGGAGTTTTCAGTGACCTCTTCAACGAGTGTTTTGTGCGGGCAGTTATGTGATAGTTTAGAGCTTAGCTGACAGTGTTCGTTCACTCACAGTAAGGTGGAGCCTGGGAATCCTTCTTGGAAAATCTGGCAATTACTTAATTTGTCCACTAGTGGGCGGGCATGCTCTTTCTTTCTCAACAGGAGCTTCTGGAAAACCTTTTTCTCTTTTAGGCATTTGGCTAAGAGTTTTACCTACCCACTTTTAGGGAGAGCTCTGAACCTTTATATTCATGGTTAGAGTTATGGTCATGGTCAGACAGCTTTCATGAGGAAACTCATATTGTCTCTTAATAAAGCATCTTTTTTGTTAATAATTATTTTCATTTTTTAATTTTTTTTAATAATCATTATTTTTATTATTTTTTTAAAATTTTTTTTTTCAACGTTTATTTATTTTTGGGACAGAGAGAGACAGAGCATGAACGGGGGAGGGGCAGAGAGAGAGGGAGACACAGAATGGGAAACAGCCTCCAGGCTCTGAGCCATCAGCCCAGAGCCTGACGCGGGGCTCGAACTCACGGACTGCGAGATCGTGACCTGGCTGAAGTCGGACGCTTAACCGACTGCGCCACCCAGGCGCCCCTAATAATCATTATTTTTAAAGATAACTTGCAAATAAAAACTATGTCCCTTAAAAAGATCAACTTGAGTTGACTACAGAGCCTGTTTCTAAAGACTCCAGATTATTAGTACTAGTATTGCAGGTGACCTGAGAGCTGGTGTTGGGGATGAGAGGCCTTAAGCAGGCAAGAGAATTGCTTGGGGCCACTCACCTGTTGAGGTCATTACTGGAGTATCAGGTAATGGTCTTGGTGGTCCCTTTAAACTTGCCTTTGGATTTCTATTAACTTCTCTGCAGGCTCTCTCTTTACTAATGGGTAGTTACTTGCCTTATTAGGCTCTTCTTATCCAATCCAGGAAATGTTTGTGAAAGCTCACTTCAACACAGGGCTCAACAACTTTTTAACTTAACTTAATTTAACTTAACTTTATTTTATTTTATTTTATTTTATTTTATTTATTTTATTTTATTTATTTTTTGCCTTAAATTAAATGAGTTCCTGCACTTAAATGGTATAGATAAACACAATGACCTTTGTTTCTAAAGGAAACTGGAATCTCATTTATTCAGTCAACAAATACATAAGTGCCTACTATGTCCCAGGCAGTAGAGATAAATAGTAAACAAACAACTTCCTGTCTTCATCTTACAGTTTAGTTTGGGGGGTGGGGGAGACGGAGGGGAGTGAGAGAGTTTGGGAATTTGGGAAGGGTAGATATAAACAAGTTAACAGATGATATAATTTTAGATGATAGCTTCCATAAAAAAGTAAAGAATTGATTTTCAACAAGGATGCCAAGGTTATTTAATGGGGGGAGAATAGTCTTTTAAAAAACTAATACCTACAACTGACTAACTCCATGCAAAAGAATGAAGTTAGACTTCTACCTCACACCATATACAAAAATTAACTCAAAATGGATCAAAGACTGAAATGTAAGAACTGAAATTATTAAATTCTTAGAAGAAAACAGAGGTGTAGGGGTGCCTGTGTGGCTCAGTCAGTGAAGCATCCAACTTTGGCTCAGGTCATGATCTCATAGTTCGTGGGTTCAAGCCCCATGTCGGGCTCTGGGCTGAGAGCTCAGAGCCTGGAGCCTGCTTTGGATTCTGTGTCTCCCTCTCTCTGCCCCTTCCCCACTTGCACTCTGTCTCTCAAAAATGAATAAACGTTAAAAAAAAATTAAAAAAAAAACAGGTGTAAATCTTTATGCCCTTGGATTATGCACTGGCTCCTTAGATATGACGCTTAAAGCATAAGCAATGAAAAAATAGAGAAATTAGATGTTATCTAAATTAAAAAAATTTTGTGCTTCAATGGTTACTGTTAAGAAAACAAAAAGACAACTCATATAACTGGGAGAAAATATTTGCATATTCTATATCTGATAAGAGTTTAGTATCCAGAATATATAAAGAACCTTTACAACTCAACAATAAAAAGACAACCCAATTTAAAAAGTGGGCTAAGGATTTGAATAGACATTTTTCCAAATAAGATATACAAATAACTAATAAGCCCATGAAAAAGTACTGAGCACCATTAGTCATTAGGGAAATGCTAAGTGACAGAAGCCAGACATAAAAGGCCACATATCATGTGATTTCACTCATATGAAATGTCCAGGACAGGCCAAATGATACAGATAGAAGATAAGTAGATTTGTGGTTGATATGAACTAGGGAGGGGAGAAATCGGGAATAACTGTGAAATAAATAGCATTTCTTTTTGGGGTGATGAAACTTCTACAATCATATAGTGGTGATTGTTGCATTCATCTTGTAAATATGCTAAAACCCACTGAATCGTATACTTGAAGGAGTGAATTTTTATGGCATAGGATTACATCATAATGAAAAAAGTACAATGATCGGACAGAGAAAGTGGGCAAAAGGCAGTGGTAGATTATTTAAACACTGTGATGAGGGAGGCTTTCAACAGGAAGGCAACATCTCAGCAGACCGTTTGAATTAATGAATGAATGGATGAAGCCCACAAACCCCACTGTGCTCTCTGTTCTCTCTTCTTTTGTTTGTATATGTCCTTTCTCTGTTACTTACATTATTAGAGCATGTCTCCACTCCCGTGCCATAATTTTTTGTGAAAGACACATTAAGAAAATGAAAGTCATTATTTGATGAAAATGCTTGCCTACAATGCTTCCTTCCCTGAAGGATCAACAGGGAAATCTCTAAGTCCTAACAATGCCTTGAACATCTTATGGAAGGTGTGTAACAGGATGTTAAATGAGGATTTTAAAGTTTTGGCTAAGCCGTCTAGGTGGGATACAGTCAGTGATATGTGACCACATAATCTAGAGACAGAATCCTTAATTCATCTTCTGCCTTCAATTTACGTAAGAGAGGATCCTTCAAAGGGAATTTGTATAAGAGGAGATCATGCAGCTTTCCTGTCTGTGTCCCTAGAATGCTGTCCTCTGCTTCCCCCAACAAAGACAAGGGAGGTTGGGAGATGCCAGGGCATCACTGGTAGAATCAAGACCCTTGGCGGAAAGGGAGACCAGCATCTTACTCACCATCTACCCTTGTTGCTGTCAGAGGAGACAGCAAGAACGTTCTTCAGAGAGGTTCACCTGGACTTCCTGGAGCTGAACTTCTAGACCTTGGTACTATTGACATTCTGGGTGGATAAATCTTTGCCATGAAATGTAGAAATGTTCAGCAGTGTCCCTGGCCTCCACCCACTAGATGCTAGTAGCATGTCCCCACCTCCCACAATTGTGACAACCAAAATACATCTCCAGACATGGCTAAACATCCCCTGGGTGGGGGGCAAAATTACTCCTGGCTAAGAACCATTGCCCAGTTTTAGAGGGCAGTAGCGATCTAGAGATTGATGCTTGACTTTTGCTTGGTGAAATGAGAAGGGAAGAGGCTGCCTACTGTTGCCACTAATGGTGCAGCACAGAGAAAAGGTGGGCGGTGTAGGGGCTGCCTGACTGCCAGTGTTTGGTGGAGCAAAGAAGGGTAATGCTTTCCCTTCACGCACACACTGTAGAAGTGAGTCAGGCTCAAGCTGTTCCGAAAGGACCCTCTTGACGGTAAGAGAGGTGCTGTCTATTGGACAGGAGAGAGATTGCAAGAGGCCAACAAGTTCATTGCTTGCTTTAGATTAGGGTTTTTAACCTTGACACTGCTGACATTTTGGACTTGATACTTCTTTGTTGTAGGAGCCTGTCCTGTGCGTTGTAGGATAGTTGGCGTCTCGGGCCTCCATCTGCTAGATGCTATTGGCATTCCCCCCAGTCGTGATGATCCAAAATATCTCCAGACATGATCAAATATCCCCTGGGGGGGGGGGAGTGGATATAAAAAATTGACCCTGGTTGAGAAGTACTGCTTTTGGGAAAGATAAATGCCAAGAGTCCCTCTATGGAGGTCTGGAAACCCCACAAAGAGTCCCACAAGTCAGCTACTTCCTATTGCTACTGTAATAGATTACCAGAAAGTTAGTGGTTTAAAACAACACATTTCTGATCTCACAGTTCTGGAGGTCAGAAGTCCAAGCTGGGTCCTACTGGGCTAACATCAGGGTGTCGGCAAGCCCACGCTCCTTCTGGGAGCTCTGGTGGAGAATTCCTTTCCTTGGCAGCTTACGGTGCTGCCTCATCTCCTGGTGCCCTACTCCCGGCCAGTAATGGCCTCACGCTGACCTCCATCCGCTTCCATCATCACATCTTCTCTGACTCTGACCCTCCTGCCTCCGTCTGATAAAAGACCGTTGTGATTACATTGGGCCCGTCTGGACAGCCCAGGTTCATCTTCCCATCTAAACTTCATCCTATCTGCCAAGTCCCTTTTAGCATGGAAGGCTTCACAGATTAGGAGGTGGACATGGTTGGGGAGGACATTCTGTGTACCACACGTGGGCTCCCACTAGCCAGAGGACACTGAGTGGCCAGATGCACCAGCACTAGTTAAGTAATACCTCGTGCTTTCTACTTCCTTCTCCCTCTGCCGCCTCCCAGGAACTGGAAGCAGCTGAGCCAAGTGGGAAAAGAGGGTGAGAAAGAGATATCTCACCCTCCCCTCCGCATCGCTGGAACCCAGCATGGAGGTGTGCTCGGGCCTAGCTGCAGAGAGACCTTGAAATCATTTGGGAGATAATGGTTTTGATTACAATGGGACTGAACTTTTTTTTTTTTTTTTTAGTTTATTTATTTATTTGGGGGGCAGAGAGAGGAGAGAGAGACAGAGAGAGAGAGAATCCCAAGCAGGCTCTGCAGTGTCAGCACAGAGCCCGATGCAGGGCTCTAGCCCACAAACTGGCGAGATCCTGACCTGAGTGAAATCAAGAGTCAGACACTCAACTGACTGAGCCACTCAGGTGCCCCTGAACTTTTTTTTTTTTAATGGAAAATTATGCTATTTTGATTCCCCACTTGTCTGGAAAGCGACAGGCTCTACCTGGAAGGATAGCTAGCAAGGAGGCTGTTAAACAGTAAACCTGAAGGCAGTGATGGAGAGAGAAAGTCACTGCTCTTGGTCCCTCATAGAATCCAGTACATTGAATAAACCTGGTGCAAGAAGGTTTTGGTGGAGAGAGGATTTCAGAATTCTATTGTGTCACCCCACAACTGGGAAGACCCTCTCCCCAGAGAGGGAGAGGTGGGAGTGTTGAGCGCGTCTGCTTCCGGCTGCAGAGATGTGGGGGCTTCAGGAGGCCCATGATTCTCCTGGGAATGCTGGATGGTCTTGCTCTTGCCTAGAAATTTGGGGAGAGAGGTAGTGGAAGGAGAGAGAAGAATGGGAAAAAGGTAGACAGAGCTGGGCTGATAACTACCAACATTCACGTGGGGAAGAGCAAGCAGATAGCGTTTCAAATTTGTGCTGGCAGGAGGAGCTGGGGCATATGGCCCCCCGCACGGGGAGGGATGCAGCTTGCGGCTCCATGGCTCTGAGTCAGACTTGAAAACGCTTCCCAATGTGTCAGTGTATGGCCTGCCTGAACCCTAAAACTATAACTGGAAAACTTTCATGGGTTTCTCGGGGACACCAATTAGATAATCCAAGCCCACGTGTCTTCCGTCCTGGCTGGATGAGCCTGTGTCCTTCCCTTCTGGAACATGGAAACACAGCAGAGCAGGCCACACTCACAAAGATTAAAAATGGGTGAGTGGCAATCCATAGGCTAAAGCCAAAATTGCCTCTAGTTTTGTATTGTATGTGGTGTATTTATATATAATTTTAATGACCATTTAAAGAATATCAAAATGACAAGTATAGTCCTCAACATTTTTTTCCACAAAGAGAGATATAATGATTTGAGGTGAGGAAACCTTTGGGGAGGAGTGGTAGACTTTGGAGCACTGAAAATGGATGTGTGTTTTGTGCAGGAAGAGAGTCATTGATGTGTCTGAGTGGAGTGGACTAGTCGAGGTAGAGTGGGGCGGATGATGAAGGTACTTTGTGCTTTCCACACCAGTACAGGACGCGGGGGAGCTACAGAAGAGGACCCAACCCTGAACGGAGCAAAGGGTCCAGAAAGAAGGTGCCAGACTGACCCGAGGAGAGGCAGGGGCAGGGAGGGGCCCTAAACAGGCTTCACCTTTTTCTAGATTCTAAGTAGGAATGAGCTTTTCCAACGCTATTGCAGGTGCACGGCACATATTGGGAGTAGGATGTTGTTTTTGTGCTTACTTCTGTGGCTGCACGCGGTCTTCATGCCCAAAGTCTTACCCACGATCGTCCAGCAACAAAATGACCTGGGATTTCTCCTTTTTCCTTAGGTAGGTGGGCAGAAGTATCCAACTGAAGCTGGGTTCTATCTCTCTCTGTGTATTTGTAGCGAGCTACCTGGGGACTGGTGCTTTTTACTTTTCAGTTGAATGCAGTAAAGTCTTATTTTTCTAAATTAAGGAGCTTGTGCCTGGCCACATGTTAGGCTCTCTATAAGTAATTTGTTGAAGGAAGGAGACAGGGAAGGGAGGCGGAAAGGTAGGAGGAAGGCAAATCGGAAGGACGGGAAGGAGGAAGAAGGAGAAAAGGGGAGGAGAGAAAGAAGGAAGGAGGGAGGGATGGGAGGAGGGAGGGAGGGGTGGACAGAAAGACAGAAGGAGGGAGGAAATTAAGACTTGCCTCTCTGTGTGTGTGCTTCCAGAAGTGGCACAGGAGATCATGGAGAAGGTTAGCTCTGTGAGGAGCGCTCCAAGCCTTTGGGTTGTGACAGAAAAAGCAGGGAGGCTACTTCGGTGCCAGATCTACAAGGTGTGTGGTGGGAGGGATTGAGCTGTTCTTATTCTGCGAGTGAGTCTGAGAAATGCTGCCGTGACTTGTGATTCGTGGACCCTAGGAATGTGGATCTTCCCCAAAAGCTGCCAAATCATCTGTCTCTGGGGGCACAAATACAGTCAAACCCAAGGAGCCTGTGCTTTCTTCATTTACTGCCCTGCCTTAAAGTCACTTTCTTTCATTTTATTTTATTTCATTTTATTTATTTTAGGGGGGGAGGGGCAGAGGGAGAGAGATTCTCAAGCAGGCTCCATGCTCAGCTCGGAGCCTGGCGCAGGGGTTCATCTCATAAAGGTGGGAGATTGTGACTTGAGCTGAAATCAGGAGTCAGACACTTAACCAACTGAGCCACCCAGGTGCCCCTCTTTTTTTTTTTTTTTTTTTTTAAGGCCACTGGAAGCCTGTTTTCTCCCATATGTATGCTGGGCATTATTAGCCTTGTGCTCTACACTGGGTTTTATTTGAGGGGCTGGTTGTCTGTATCGTGTGATCCCCGAAGAGATTGGTCTGCTCTCATTTCCCAGATACCTTTGGTTCTGTACTGTGATTTTCAAATGTGGCTGTTTTTTTTTTTTTTTTTAATTTTTTTTCAACGTTTATTTATTTTTTGGGACAGAGAGAGACAGAGCATGAATGGGGGAGGGGCAGAGAGAGAGGGAGACACAGAATCAGAAACAGGGTCCAGGCTCTGAGCCATCAGCCCAGAGCCTGACGCGGGGCTCGAACTCAACGGACTGCGAGATCGTGACCTGGCTGAAGTCGGACGCTTAACCGACTGCGCCACCCAGGCGCCCCAAATGTGGCTGTTCTAAGGTGGCTGGACTTGGACGGATGTAAATAAGAGATGTCGCAAATATTAAATGTGAAGAATCTAGGTGTAGAGTGCGTGTTGATCAATATTTGTGGATTTTGAAAACACTCAAATGCTTTTTCTTTACCAATGCATCTCTTTGTCCTTAATGCTGTCATTATTTGTTCTTCAACCAAGACC